>NC_079878.1:28403208-29048312 GCF_029227915.1 Hydractinia symbiolongicarpus | reverse complement strand
AGACTTGTAGTTTTCAGGAATGTTTTCATTTTTGATGAGACGCTTAATGAAAGAAGTTTAATCGCCGGCTAACGAAAACCCGCGATTTCCCGTAAATCCCGGGCTTGGCTCGTATAATCGAATGTATACAAAGAAAGTACCCTGTGAGTAAACTCATTTCCCGAACGATTTTTTAAATTATTTTTTCACCACTAAAACGCATGAGACTTGTAGTTTTCAAAAATGGTTTCATTTTTGATGAGACGCTGAATAAAAGAAGTTTAATCGCCGGCAAACGAAAACCCGCGAATTCCCGTAAATCCCGGGCTTGGCCCGTATAGTCGAATGTATACAAAGAAAGTACCCTGTGAGTAAACTCATTTCCCGAACGATTTTTTAAATTATTTTTTCACCACTAAAACGCATGAGACTTGTAGTTTTCAGGAATGTTTTTATTTTTGATAAGACGTTTAATGAAAGAAGTTTAATCGCCGGCAAACGAAAACCCGCGATTTCCCTGAAATGCCGTGCTTGGCCCGTATAGTCGAGTATATACAAAGAAAGTACCCTGTGAGTAAACTCATTTCTCGAACGATTTTTTAAATTATCTTTTCACCACTAAAACGCATGAGACTTGTAGTTTTCAAAAATGTTTTCATTTTTGATAAGACGCTGAATAAAAGATGTTTAATCGCCGGCAAACAAAAACCCGCGATTTCCCGTAAATACCGGACTCGGCCCGTATAGTCAAAAGTATACAAAGAAAGTACCCAGGGAGTAAACTCATTTCCCGAACGATTTTTTAAATTATTTTTTCACCACTAAAACGCATGAGACTTGTAGTTTTCAAAAATGTTTTCATTTTTGATGAGACGCTGAATAAAAGATGTTTAATCGCCGGCAAAGGAAAACCCGCGATTTCCGTAAATCCCGGACTCGGCCCGTATAGTCAAAAGTACACAAAGAAAGTACCCAGGGAGTAAACTCATTTCCCGAACGATTTTTTAAATTATTTTTTAACCACTAAAACGCATGAGACTTGTAGTTTTCAGGAATGTTTTCATTTTTGATGAGACGCTTAATGAAGGAAGTTTAATCGCCGGCAAACGAAAACCCGCGATTTCCCGTAAATCCCGGGCTTGGCCCGTATAGTCGAAAGTATACAAAGAAAGTACCCTGTGAGTAAACTCATTTCCCGAACGATTTTTTAAATTATTTTTTCACCACTAAAACGCATGAGACTTGTAGTTTTCAAAAATGTTTTCATTTTTGATGAGACGCTGAATATAAGAAGTTTAATCGCCGGCAAACAAAAACCCGCGATTTCCCGTAAATCCTGTGCTTGGCCCGTATAGTCGAGTACATACAAAGAAAGTACCCTGTGAGTAAACTCATTTCCCGAACGATTTTTTAAATTATTTTTTCACCACTGAAACGCATGAGACTTTTAGTTTTCAAAAATGGTTTCATTTTTAATGAGACGCTGAATATAAGAAGTTTAATCGCCGGCAAACAAAAACCCGCGATTTCCCGTAAATCCCGTGCTTGGCCCGTATAGTCGAGTACATACAAAGAAAGTACCCTGTGAGTAAACTCATTTCCAGAACGATTTTTTAAATTATCTTTTCACCACTAAAACGCATGAGACTTGTAGTTTTCAAAAATGTTTTCATTTTTGATGAGACTCTGAATAAAAGAAGTTTAATCGCCGGCAAACCAAAACCCGCGATTTCCCGTAAATACCGGACTCGGCCCGTATAGTCGAGTACATACAAAGAAAGTACCCTGTGAGTAAACTCATTTCCAGAACGATTTTTTAAATTATCTTTTCACCACTAAAACGCATAAGACTAGTAGTTTTCAAAAATGTTTTCATTTTTGATAAGACGCTGAATAAAAGAAGTTTAATCGCCGGCAAACGAAAACCCGCGAATTCCCGTAAATCCCGGGCTTGGCCCGTATAGTCGAATGTATACAAAGAAAGTACCCTGTGAGTAAACTCATTTCCCGAACGATTTTTTAAATTATCTTTTAACCACTAAAACGCATGAGACTTGTAGTTTTCAAAAATGTTTTCATTTTTGATGAGACTCTGAATAAAAGAAGTTTAATCGCCGGCAAACGAAAACCCGCGATTTCCCGTAAATCCCGAGCTTGGCCCGTATAGTCGAATGTATACAAAGAAAGTACCCTGTGAGTAAACTCATTTCTCGAACGATTTTTTAAATTATCTTTTCACCACTAAAACGCATGAGACTTGTAGTTTTCAAAAATGTTTTCATTTTTGATAAGACGCTGAATAAAAGATGTTTAATCGCCGGCAAACAAAAACCCGCGATTTCCCGTAAATACCGGACTCGGCCCGTATAGTCAAAAGTATACAAAGAAAGTACCCAGGGAGTAAACTCATTTCCCGAACGATTTTTTAAATTATTTTTTCACCACTAAAACGCATGAGACTTGTAGTTTTCAAAAATGTTTTCATTTTTGATGAGACGCTGAATAAAAGATGTTTAATCGCCGGCAAAGGAAAACCCGCGATTTCCGTAAATCCCGGACTCGGCCCGTATAGTCAAAAGTACACAAAGAAAGTACCCAGGGAGTAAACTCATTTCCCGAACGATTTTTTAAATTATTTTTTAACCACTAAAACGCATGAGACTTTTAGTTTTCAGGAATGTTTTCATTTTTGATGAGACGCTTAATGAAGGAAGTTTAATCGCCGGCAAACGAAAACCCGCGATTTCCCGTAAATCCCGGGCTTGGCCCGTATAGTCGAATGTATACAAAGAAAGTACCCTGTGAGTAAACTCATTTCCCGAACGATTTTTTAAATTATTTTTTCACCACTAAAACGCATGAGACTTGTAGTTTTCAAAAATGTTTTCATTTTTGATGAGACGCTGAATATAAGAAGTTTAATCGCCGGCAAACAAAAACCCGCGATTTCCCGTAAATCCTGTGCTTGGCCCGTATAGTCGAGTACATACAAAGAAAGTACCCTGTGAGTAAACTCATTTCCCGAACGATTTTTTAAATTATTTTTTCACCACTGAAACGCATGAGACTTGTAGTTTTCAAAAATGGTTTCATTTTTAATGAGACGCTGAATATAAGAAGTTTAATCGCCGGCAAACAAAAACCCGCGATTTCCCGTAAATCCCGTGCTTGGCCCGTATAGTCGAGTACATACAAAGAAAGTAGCCTGTGAGTAAACTCATTTCCAGAACGATTTTTTAAATTATCTTTTCACCACTAAAACGCATGAGACTTGTAGTTTTCAAAAATGTTTTCATTTTTGATGAGACTCTGAATAAAAGAAGTTTAATCGCCGGCAAACCAAAACCCGCGATTTCCCGTAAATGCCGGACTCGGCCCGTATAGTCGAGTACATACAAAGAAAGTACCCAGGGAGTAAACTCATTTCCCGAACGATTTTTTAAATTATTTTTTCATCACTAAAACGCATGAGACTTGTAGTTTTCAGGAATGTTTTCATTTTTGATGAGACGCTTAATAAAAGAAGTTTAATCGCCGGCAAACCAAAACCCGCGATTTCCCGTAAATACCGGGCTTGGCCCGTATAGTCCAATGTATACAAAGAAAGTACCCTGTGAGTAAACTCATTTCCCGAACGATTTTTTAAATTATTTTTTCACCACTAAAACGCATGAGACTTTTAGTTTTCAAAAATGGTTTCATTTTTAATGAGACGCTGAATATAAGAAGTTTAATCGCCGGCAAACAAAAACCCGCGATTTCCCGTAAATCCCGTGCTTGGCCCGTATAGTCGAGTACATACAAAGAAAGTACCCTGTCAGTAAACTCATTTCCAGAACGATTTTTTAAATTATCTTTTCACCACTAAAACGCATGAGACTTGTAGTTTTCAAAAATGTTTTCATTTTTGATGAGACTCTGAATAAAAGAAGTTTAATCGCCGGCAAACGAAAACCCGCGATTTCCCGTAAATGCCGAGCTTGGCCCGTATAGTCGAATGTATACAAAAAAAGTACCCTGTGAGTAAACTCATTTCTCGAACGATTTTTTAAATTATCTTTTCACCACTAAAACGCATGAGACTTGTAGTTTTCAAAAATGTTTTCATTTTTGATAAGACGCTGAATAAAAGATGTTTAATCGCCGGCAAACAAAAACCCGCGATTTCCCGTAAATACCGGACTCGGCCCGTATAGTCAAAAGTATACAAAGAAAGTACCCAGGGAGTAAACTCATTTCCAGAACGATTTTTTAAATTATTTTTTCACCACTAAAACGCATGAGACTTGTAGTTTTCAAAAATGTTTTCATTTTTGATGAGACGCTGAATAAAAGATGTTTAATCGCCGGCAAAGGAAAACCCGCGATTTCCGTAAATCCCGGACTCGGCCCGTATAGTCAAAAGTACACAAAGAAAGTACCCAGGGAGTAAACTCATTTCCCGAACGATTTTTTAAATTATTTTTTAACCACTAAAACGCATGAGACTTGTAGTTTTCAGGAATGTTTTCATTTTTGATGAGACGCTTAATGAAGGAAGTTTAATCGCCGGCAAACGAAAACCCGCGATTTCCCGTAAATCCCGGGCTTGGCCCGTATAGTCGAATGTATACAAAGAAAGTACCCTGTGAGTAAACTCATTTCCCGAACGATTTTTTAAATTATTTTTTCACCACTAAAACGCATGAGACTTGTAGTTTTTAAAAATGTTTTCATTTTTGATGAGACGCTGAATATAAGAAGTTTAATCGCCGGCAAACAAAAACCCGCGATTTCCCGTAAATCCTGTGCTTGGCCCGTATAGTCGAGTACATACAAAGAAAGTACCCTGTGAGTAAACTCATTTCCCGAACGATTTTTTAAATTATTTTTTCACCACTGAAACGCATGAGACTTGTAGTTTTCAAAAATGGTTTCATTTTTAATGAGACGCTGAATATAAGAAGTTTAATCGCCGGCAAACAAAAACCCGCGATTTCCCGTAAATCCCGTGCTTGGCCCGTATAGTCGAGTACATACAAAGAAAGTACCCTGTGAGTAAACTCATTTCCAGAACGATTTTTTAAATTATCTTTTCACCACTAAAACGCATGAGACTTGTAGTTTTTAAAAATGTTTTCATTTTTGATGAGACTCTGAATAAAAGAAGTTTAATCGCCGGCAAACCAAAACCCGCGATTTCCCGTAAATACCGGACTCGGCCCGTATAGTCGAGTACATACAAAGAAAGTACCCTGTGAGTAAACTCATTTCCAGAACGATTTTTTAAATTATCTTTTCACCACTAAAACGCATGAGACTAGTAGTTTTCAAAAATGTTTTCATTTTTGATAAGACGCTGAATAAAAGATGTTTAATCGCCGGCAAACCAAAACCCGCGATTTCCCGTAAATGCCGGACTCGGCCCGTATAGTCAAAAGTATACAAAGAAAGTACCCAGGGAGTAAACTCATTTCCCGAACGATTTTTTAAATTATTTTTTCACCACTAAAACGCATGAGACTTGTAGTTTTCAAAAATGTTTTCATTTTTGATAAGACGCTGAATAAAAGATGTTTAATCGCCGGCAAACAAAAACCCGCGATTTCCCGTAAATACCGGACTCGGCCCGTATAGTCAAAAGTATACAAAGAAAGTACCCAGGGAGTAAACTCATTTCCAGAACGATTTTTTAAATTATTTTTTCGCCACTAAAACGCATGAGACTTGTAGTTTTCAAAAATGTTTTCATTTTTGATGAGACGCTGAATAAAAGATGTTTAATCGCCGGCAAAGGAAAACCCGCGATTTCCGTAAATCCCGGACTCGGCCCGTATAGTCAAAAGTACACAAAGAAAGTACCCAGGGAGTAAACTCATTTCCCGAACGATTTTTTAAATTATTTTTTAACCACTAAAACGCATGAGACTTGTAGTTTTCAGGAATGTTTTCATTTTTGATGAGACGCTTAATGAAGGAAGTTTAATCGCCGGCAAACGAAAACCCGCGATTTCCCGTAAATCCCGGGCTTGGCCCGTATAGTCGAATGTATACAAAGAAAGTACCCTGTGAGTAAACTCATTTCCCGAACGATTTTTTAAATTATTTTTTCACCACTAAAACGCATGAGACTTGTAGTTTTCAAAAATGTTTTCATTTTTGATGAGACGCTGAATATAAGAAGTTTAATCGCCGGCAAACAAAAACCCGCGATTTCCCGTAAATCCTGTGCTTGGCCCGTATAGTCAAGTACATACAAAGAAAGTACCCTGTGAGTAAACTCATTTCCCGAACGATTTTTTAAATTATTTTTTCACCACTGAAACGCATGAGACTTGTAGTTTTCAAAAATGGTTTCATTTTTAATGAGACGCTGAATATAAGAAGTTTAATCGCCGGCAAACAAAAACCCGCGATTTCCCGTAAATCCCGTGCTTGGCCCGTATAGTCGAGTACATACAAAGAAAGTACCCTGTGAGTAAACTCATTTCCAGAACGATTTTTTAAATTATCTTTTCACCACTAAAACGCATGAGACTTGTAGTTTTTAAAAATGTTTTCATTTTTGATGAGACTCTGAATAAAAGAAGTTTAATCGCCGGCAAACCAAAACCCGCGATTTCCCGTAAATACCGGACTCGGCCCGTATAGTCGAGTACATACAAAGAAAGTACCCTGTGAGTAAACTCATTTCCAGAACGATTTTTTAAATTATCTTTTCACCACTAAAACGCATGAGACTAGTAGTTTTCAAAAATGTTTTCATTTTTGATAAGACGCTGAATAAAAGATGTTTAATCGCCGGCAAACCAAAACCCGCGATTTCCCGTAAATGCCGGACTCGGCCCGTATAGTCAAAAGTATACAAAGAAAGTACCCAGGGAGTAAACTCATTTCCCGAACGATTTTTTAAATTATTTTTTCACCACTAAAACGCATGAGACTTGTAGTTTTCAAAAATCTTTTCCTTTTTGATGAGACGCTGAATAAAAGATGTTTAATCGCCGGCAAAGGAAAACCCGCGATTTCCGTAAATCCCGGACTCGGCCCGTATAGTCAAAAGTACACAAAGAAAGTACCCAGGGAGTAAACTCATTTCCCGAACGATTTTTTAAATTATTTTTTCACCACTAAAACGCATGAGACTTGTAGTTTTTAAAAATGTTTTCATTTTTGATGAGACTCTGAATAAAAGAAGTTTAATCGCCGGCAAACCAAAACCCGCGATTTCCCGTAAATACCGGACTCGGCCCGTATAGTCGAGTACATACAAAGAAAGTACCCTGTGAGTAAACTCATTTCCAGAACGATTTTTTAAATTATCTTTTCACCACTAAAACGCATGAGACTAGTAGTTTTCAAAAATGTTTTCATTTTTGATAAGACGCTGAATAAAAGATGTTTAATCGCCGGCAAACCAAAACCCGCGATTTCCCGTAAATGCCGGACTCGGCCCGTATAGTCAAAAGTATACAAAGAAAGTACCCAGGGAGTAAACTCATTTCCCGAACGATTTTTTAAATTATTTTTTCACCACTAAAACGCATGAGACTTGTAGTTTTCAAAAATGTTTTCATTTTTGATAAGACGCTGAATAAAAGATGTTTAATCGCCGGCAAACAAAAACCCGCGATTTCCCGTAAATACCGGACTCGGCCCGTATAGTCAAAAGTATACAAAGAAAGTACCCAGGGAGTAAACTCATTTCCAGAACGATTTTTTAAATTATTTTTTCGCCACTAAAACGCATGAGACTTGTAGTTTTCAAAAATGTTTTCATTTTTGATGAGACGCTGAATAAAAGATGTTTAATCGCCGGCAAAGGAAAACCCGCGATTTCCGTAAATCCCGGACTCGGCCCGTATAGTCAAAAGTACACAAAGAAAGTACCCAGGGAGTAAACTCATTTCCCGAACGATTTTTTAAATTATTTTTTAACCACTAAAACGCATGAGACTTGTAGTTTTCAGGAATGTTTTCATTTTTGATGAGACGCTTAATGAAGGAAGTTTAATCGCCGGCAAACGAAAACCCGCGATTTCCCGTAAATCCCGGGCTTGGCCCGTATAGTCGAATGTATACAAAGAAAGTACCCTGTGAGTAAACTCATTTCCCGAACGATTTTTTAAATTATTTTTTCACCACTAAAACGCATGAGACTTGTAGTTTTCAAAAATGTTTTCATTTTTGATGAGACGCTGAATATAAGAAGTTTAATCGCCGGCAAACAAAAACCCGCGATTTCCCGTAAATCCTGTGCTTGGCCCGTATAGTCAAGTACATACAAAGAAAGTACCCTGTGAGTAAACTCATTTCCCGAACGATTTTTTAAATTATTTTTTCACCACTGAAACGCATGAGACTTGTAGTTTTCAAAAATGGTTTCATTTTTAATGAGACGCTGAATATAAGAAGTTTAATCGCCGGCAAACAAAAACCCGCGATTTCCCGTAAATCCCGTGCTTGGCCCGTATAGTCGAGTACATACAAAGAAAGTACCCTGTGAGTAAACTCATTTCCAGAACGATTTTTTAAATTATCTTTTCACCACTAAAACGCATGAGACTTGTAGTTTTTAAAAATGTTTTCATTTTTGATGAGACTCTGAATAAAAGAAGTTTAATCGCCGGCAAACCAAAACCCGCGATTTCCCGTAAATACCGGACTCGGCCCGTATAGTCGAGTACATACAAAGAAAGTACCCTGTGAGTAAACTCATTTCCAGAACGATTTTTTAAATTATCTTTTCACCACTAAAACGCATGAGACTAGTAGTTTTCAAAAATGTTTTCATTTTTGATAAGACGCTGAATAAAAGATGTTTAATCGCCGGCAAACCAAAACCCGCGATTTCCCGTAAATGCCGGACTCGGCCCGTATAGTCAAAAGTATACAAAGAAAGTACCCAGGGAGTAAACTCATTTCCCGAACGATTTTTTAAATTATTTTTTCACCACTAAAACGCATGAGACTTGTAGTTTTCAAAAATCTTTTCCTTTTTGATGAGACGCTGAATAAAAGATGTTTAATCGCCGGCAAAGGAAAACCCGCGATTTCCGTAAATCCCGGACTCGGCCCGTATAGTCAAAAGTACACAAAGAAAGTACCCAGGGAGTAAACTCATTTCCCGAACGATTTTTTAAATTATTTTTTCACCACTAAAACGCATGAGACTTGTAGTTTTCAGGAATGTTTTCATTTTTGATGAGATGCTTAATGAAGGAAGTTTAATCGCCGGCAAACGAAAACCCGCGATTTCCCGTAAATCCCGGGCTTGGCCCGTATAGTCGAATGTATACAAAGAAAGTACCCTGTGAGTAAACTCATTTCCCGAACGATTTTTTAAATTATTTTTTCACCACTAAAACGCATGAGACTTGTAGTTTTCAAAAATGTTTTCATTTTTGATGAGACGCTGAATATAAGAAGTTTAATCGCCGGCAAACAAAAACCCGCGATTTCCCGTAAATCCTGTGCTTGGCCCGTATAGTCGAGTACATACAAAGAAAGTACCCTGTGAGTAAACTCATTTCCAGAACGATTTTTTAATCTATTTTTTCACCAATAAAACGCATGAGACTTGTAGTTTTCAAAAATGTTTTCATTTTTGATGAGACGCTGAATAAAAGATGTTTAATCGCCGGCAAACGAAAACCCGCGATTTCCCGTAAATCCCGGACTTGGCCCGTATAGTCAAAAGTATACAAAGAAAGTACCCAGGGAGTAAACTCATTTCGCGAACGATTTTTTAAATTATTTTTTCATCACTAAAACGCATGAGACTTGTAGTTTTCAGGAATGTTTTCATTTTTGATGAGACGCTTAATAAAAGAAGTTTAATCGCCGGCAAACGAAAACCCGCGATTTCCCGTAAATACCGGGCTTGGCCCGTATAGTCCAATGTATACAAAGAAAGTACCCTGTGAGTAAACTCATTTCCCGAACGATTTTTTAAATTATTTTTTCACCACTAAAACGCATGAGACTTGTAGTTTTCAAAAATGGTTTCATTTTTAATGAGACGCTGAATATAAGAAGTTTAATCGCCGGCAAACAAAAACCCGCGATTTCCCGTAAATCCCGTGCTTGGCCCGTATAGTCGAGTACATACAAAGAAAGTACCCTGTGAGTAAACTCATTTCCAGAACGATTTTTTAAATTATCTTTTCACCACTAAAACGCATGAGACTTGTAGTTTTCAAAAATGTTTTCATTTTTGATAAGACGCTGAATAAAAGATGTTTAATCGCCGGCAAACCAAAACCCGCGATTTCCCGTAAATCCCGTGCTTGGCCCGTATAGTCGAGTACATACAAAGAAAGTACCCTGTGAGTAAACTCCTTTCCAGAACGATTTTTTAAATTATCTTTTCACCACTAAAACGCATGAGACTTGTAGTTTTCAAAAATGTTTTCATTTTTGATGAGACTCTGAATAATAGAAGTTTAATCGCTGGCAAACGAAAACCCGCGAATTCCCGTATATCCCGGGCTTGGCCCGTATAGTCGAATGTATACAAAGAAAGTACCCTGTGAGTAAACTCATTTCCCGAACGATTTTTTAAATTATCTTTTCACCACTAAAACGCATGAGACTTGTAGTTTTCAAAAATGTTTTCATTTTTGATAAGACGCTGAATAAAAGATGTTTAATCGCCGGCAAACCAAAACCCGCGATTTCCCGTAAATACCGGACTCGGCCCGTATAGTCGAGTACATACAAAGAAAGTACCCAGGAAGCAAACACATTTCCCGAACGATTTTTTAAATTATTTTTTCACCACTAAAACGCATAAGACTTGTAGTTTTCAGCAATGTTTTCATTTTTGATGAGACGCTTAATGAAAGAAGTTTAATCGCCGGCAAACGAAAACCCGCGATTTCCCGTAAATCCCGAGCTTGGCCCGTATAGTCGAATGTATACAAAGAAAGTACCCTGTGAGTAAACTCATTTCTCGAACGATTTTTTAAATTATCTTTTCACCACTAAAACGCATGAGACTTGTAGTTTTCAAAAATGTTTTCATTTTTGATAAGACGCTGAATAAAAGATGTTTAATCGCCGGAAAACCAAAACCCGCGATTTCCCGTAAATACCGGACTCGGCCCGTATAGTCAAAAGTATACAAAGAAAGTACCCAGGGAGTAAACTCATTTCCCGAACGATTTTTTAAATTATTTTTTCACCACTAAAACGCATGAGACTTGTAGTTTTCAGGAATGTTTTCATTTTTGATGAGACGCTTAATGAAGGAAGTTTAATCGCCGGCAAACGAAAACCCGCGATTTCCCGTAAATCCCGGGCTTGGCCCGTATAGTCGAATGTATACAAAGAAAGTACCCTGTGAGTAAACTCATTTCCCGAACGATTTTTTAAATTATTTTTTCACCACTAAAACGCATGAGACTTGTAGTTTTCAAAAATGTTTTCATTTTTGATGAGACGCTGAATATAAGAAGTTTAATCGCCGGCAAACAAAAACCCGCGATTTCCCGTAAATCCTGTGCTTGGCCCGTATAGTCGAGTACATACAAAGAAAGTACCCTGTGAGTAAACTCATTTCCAGAACGATTTTTTAATCTATTTTTTCACCACTAAAACGCATGAGACTTGTAGTTTTCAAAAATGTTTTCATTTTTGATGAGACGCTGAATAAAAGATGTTTAATCGCCGGCAAACGAAAACCCGCGATTTCCCGTAAATCCCGGACTTGGCCCGTATAGTCAAAAGTATACAAAGAAAGTACCCAGGGAGTAAACTCATTTTGCGAACGATTTTTTAAATTATTTTTTCATCACTAAAACGCATGAGACTTGTAGTTTTCAGGAATGTTTTCATTTTTGATGAGACGCTTAATAAAAGAGGTTTAATCGCCGGCAAACGAAAACCCGCGATTTCCCGTAAATACCGGGCTTGGCCCGTATAGTCCAATGTATACAAAGAAAGTACCCTGTGAGTAAACTCATTTCCCGAACGATTTTTTAAATTATTTTTTCACCACTAAAACGCATGAGACTTGTAGTTTTCAAAAATGGTTTCATTTTTAATGAGACGCTGAATATAAGAAGTTTAATCGCCGGCAAACAAAAACCCGCGATTTCCCGTAAATCCCGTGCTTGGCCCGTATAGTCGAGTACATACAAAGAAAGTACCCTGTGAGTAAACTCATTTCCAGAACGATTTTTTAAATTATCTTTTCACCACTAAAACGCACGAGACTTGTAGTTTTCAAAAATGTTTTCATTTTTGATAAGACGCTGAATAAAAGATGTTTAATCGCCGGCAAACCAAAACCCGCGATTTCCCGTAAATCCCGTGCTTGGCCCGTATAGTCGAGTACATACAAAGAAAGTACCCTGTGAGTAAACTCCTTTCCAGAACGATTTTTTAAATTATCTTTTCACCACTAAAACGCATGAGACTTGTAGTTTTCAAAAATGTTTTCATTTTTGATGAGACTCTGAATAATAGAAGTTTAATCGCTGGCAAACGAAAACCCGCGAATTCCCGTAAATCCCGGGCTTGGCCCGTATAGTCGAATGTATACAAAGAAAGTACCCTGTGAGTAAACTCATTTCCCGAACGATTTTTTAAATTATCTTTTCACCACTAAAACGCATGAGACTTGTAGTTTTCAAAAATGTTTTCATTTTTGATAAGACGCTGAATAAAAGATGTTTAATCGCCGGCAAACCAAAACCCGCGATTTCCCGTAAATACCGGACTCGGCCCGTATAGTCGAGTACATACAAAGAAAGTACCCAGGAAGCAAACACATTTCCCGAACGATTTTTTAAATTATTTTTTCACCACTAAAACGCATAAGACTTGTAGTTTTCAGGAATGTTTTCATTTTTGATGAGACGCTTAATGAAAGAAGTTTAATCGCCGGCAAACGAAAACCCGCGATTTCCCGTAAATCCCGAGCTTGGCCCGTATAGTCGAATGTATACAAAGAAAGTACCCTGTGAGTAAACTCATTTCTCGAACGATTTTTTAAATTATCTTTTCACCACTAAAACGCATGAGACTTGTAGTTTTCAAAAATGTTTTCATTTTTGATAAGACGCTGAATAAAAGATGTTTAATCGCCGGAAAACCAAAACCCGCGATTTCCCGTAAATGCCGGACTCGGCCCGTATAGTCAAAAGTATACAAAGAAAGTACCCAGGGAGTAAACTCATTTCCCGAACGATTTTTTAAATTATTTTTTCACCACTAAATCGCATGAGACTTGTAGTTTTCAGGAATGTTTTCATTTTTGATGAGACGCTTAATGAAGGAAGTTTAATCGCCGGCAAACGAAAACCCGCGATTTCCCGTAAATCCCGGGCTTGGCCCGTATAGTCGAATGTATACAAAGAAAGTACCCTGTGAGTAAACTCATTTCCCGAACGATTTTTTAAATTATTTTTTCACCACTAAAACGCATGAGACTTGTAGTTTTCAAAAATGTTTTCATTTTTGATGAGACGCTGAATATAAGAAGTTTAATCGCCGGCAAACAAAAACCCGCGATTTCCCGTAAATCCTGTGCTTGGCCCGTATAGTCGAGTACATACAAAGAAAGTACCCTGTGAGTAAACTCATTTCCAGAACGATTTTTTAATCTATTTTTTCACCACTAAAACGCATGAGACTTGTAGTTTTCAAAAATGTTTTCATTTTTGATGAGACGCTGAATAAAAGATGTTTAATCGCCGGCAAACGAAAACCCGCGATTTCCCGTAAATCCCGGACTTGGCCCGTTTAGTCAAAAGTATACAAAGAAAGTACCCAGGGAGTAAACTCATTTCCCGAACGATTTTTTAAATTATTTTTTCACCACTAAAACGCATGAGACTTGTAGTTTTCAGGAATGTTTTCATTTTTGATGAGACGCTTAATGAAAGAAGTTTAATCGCCGGCAAACAAAAACCCGCGATTTCCCGTAAATCCCGGGCTTGGCCCGTATAGTCCAATGTATACAAAGAAAGTACCCTGTGAGTAAACTCATTTCCCGAACGATTTTTTAAATTATTTTTTCACCACTAAAACGCATGAGACTTGTAATTTTCAAAAATGGTTTCATTTTTGATGAGACGCTGAATATAAGAAGTTTAATCGCCGGCACACAAAAAACCCGCGATTTCCCGTAAATCCCGTGCTTGGCCCGTATAGTCGAGTACATACAAAGAAAGTACCCTGTGAGTAAACTCATTTCCAGAACGATTTTTTAAATTATCTTTTCACCACTAAAACGCATGAGACTTGTAGTTTTCAAAAATGTTTTCATTTTTGTTAAGACGCTGAATAAAAGATGTTTAATCGCCGGCAAACCAAAACCCGCGATTTCCCGTAAATCCCGTGCTTGATCCGTATAGTCGATTACATACAAAGAAAGTACCCTGTGAGTAAACTCATTTACAGAACGATTTTTTAAATTATCTTTTCACCACTAAAACGCATGAGACTTGTAGTTTTCAAAAATGTTTTCATTTTTGATGAGACTCTGAATAAAAGAAGTTTAATCGCCGGCAAACGAAAACCCGCGAATTCCCGTAAATCCCGGGCTTGGCCCGTATAGTCGAATGTATACAAAGAAAGTACCCTGTGAGTAAACTCATTTCCCGAACGATTTTTTAAATTATCTTTTCACCACTAAAACGCATGAGACTTGTAGTTTTCAAAAATGTTTTCATTTTTGATGAGACGCTGAATAAAAGATGTTTAATCGCCGGCAAACGAAAACCCGCGATTTCCCGTAAATCCCGGACTCGGCCCGTATAGTCAAAAGTATACAAAGAAAGTACCCAAGGAGTAAACTCATTTCCCGAACGATTTTTTAAATTATTTTTTCACCACTAAAACGCATGAGACTTGTAGTTTTCAAAAATGTTTTCATTTTTGATGAGACGCTGAATAAAAGATGTTTAATCGCCGGCAAACGAAAACCCGCGATTTCCCGTAAATCCCGGACTTGGCCCGTATAGTCAAAAGTATACAAAGAAAGTACCTAGGGAGTAAACTCATTTCCCAAACGATTTTTTAAATTATTTTTTTACCACTAAAACGCATGAGACTTGTAGTTTTCAGGAATGTTTTCATTTTTGATGAGACGCTTAATAAAAGAAGTTTAATCGCCGGCAAACGAAAACCCTCGATTTCCCGTAAATCCCGGGCTTGGCCCGTATAGTCCAATGTATACAAAGAAAGTACCCTGTGAGTAAACTCATTTCCCGAACGATTTTTTAAATTATTTTTTCACCACTAAAACGCATGAGACCTGTAGTTTTCTAAAATGGTTTCATTTTTGATGAGACGCTGAATATAAGGAGTTTAATCGCCGGCAAACAAAAACCCGCGATTTCCCGTAAATCCCGTGCTTGGCCCGTATAGTCGAGTACATACAAAGAAAGTACCCTGTGAGTAAACTCATTTCCAGAACGATTTTTTAAATTATCTTTTCACCACTAAAACGCATGAGACTTGTAGTTTTCAAAAATGTTTTCATTTTTGATGAGACTCTGAATAATAGAAGTTTAATCGCTGGCAAACGAAAACCCGCGAATTCCCGTAAATCCCGGGCTTGGCCCGTATAGTCGAATGTATACAAAGAAAGTACCCTGTGAGTAAACTCATTTCCCGAACGATTTTTTAAATTATCTTTTCACCACTAAAACGCATGAGACTTGTAGTTTTCGAAAATGTTTTCATTTTTGATGAGACGCTGAATAAAAGATGTTTAATCGCCGGCAAACCAAAACCCGCGATTTCCCGTAAATACCGGACTCGGCCCGTATAGTCGAGTACATACAAAGAAAGTACCCAGGAAGCAAACACATTTCCCGAACGATTTTTTAAATTATTTTTTCACCACTAAAACGCATAAGACTTGTAGTTTTCAGGAATGTTTTCATTTTTGATGAGACGCTTAATGAAAGAAGTTTAATCGCCGGCAAACGAAAACCCGCGATTTCCCGTAAATCCCGAGCTTGGCCCGTATAGTCGAATGTATACAAAGAAAGTACCCTGTGAGTAAACTCATTTCTCGAACGATTTTTTAAATTATCTTTTCACCACTAAAACGCATGAGACTTGTAGTTTTCAAAAATGTTTTCATTTTTGATAAGACGCTGAATAAAAGATGTTTAATCGCCGGAAAACCAAAACCCGCGATTTCCCGTAAATGCCGGACTCGGCCCGTATAGTCAAAAGTATACAAAGAAAGTACCCAGGGAGTAAACTCATTTCCCGAACGATTTTTTAAATTATTTTTTCACCACTAAATCGCATGAGACTTTTAGTTTTCAGGAATGTTTTCATTTTTGATGAGACGCTTAATGAAGGAAGTTTAATCGCCGGCAAACAAAAACCCGCGATTTCCCGTAAATCCCGGGCTTGGCCCGTATAGTCGAATGTATACAAAGAAAGTACCCTGTGAGTAAACTCATTTCCCGAACGATTTTTTAAATTATTTTTTCACCACTAAAACGCATGAGACTTGTAGTTTTCAAAAATGTTTTCATTTTTGATGAGACGCTGAATATAAGAAGTTTAATCGCCGGCAAACAAAAACCCGCGATTTCCCGTAAATCCTGTGCTTGGCCCGTATAGTCGAGTACATACAAAGAAAGTACCCTGTGAGTAAACTCATTTCCAGAACGATTTTTTAATCTATTTTTTCACCACTAAAACGCATGAGACTTGTAGTTTTCAAAAATGTTTTCATTTTTGATGAAACGCTGAATAAAAGATGTTTAATCGCCGGCAAACGAAAACCCGCGATTTCCCGTAAATCCCGGACTTGGCCCGTTTAGTCAAAAGTATACAAAGAAAGTACCCAGGGAGTAAACTCATTTCCCGAACGATTTTTTAAATTATTTTTTCACCACTAAAACGCATGAGACTTGTAGTTTTCAGGAATGTTTTCATTTTTGATGAGACGCTTAATGAAAGAAGTTTAATCGCCGGCAAACGAAAACCCGCGATTTCCCGTAAATCCCGGGCTTGGCCCGTATAGTCCAATGTATACAAAGAAAGTACCCTGTGAGTAAACTCATTTCCCGAACGATTTTTTAAATTATTTTTTCACCACTAAAACGCATGAGACTTGTAATTTTCAAAAATGGTTTCATTTTTGATGAGACGCTGAATATAAGAAGTTTAATCGCCGGCACACAAAAAACCCGCGATTTCCCGTAAATCCCGTGCTTGGCCCGTATAGTCGAGTACATACAAAGAAAGTACCCTGTGAGTAAACTCATTTCCAGAACGATTTTTTAAATTATCTTTTCACCACTAAAACGCATGAGACTTGTAGTTTTCAAAAATGTTTTCATTTTTGATAAGACGCTGAATAAAAGATGTTTAATCGCCGGCAAACCAAAACCCGCGATTTCCCGTAAATCCCGTGCTTGATCCGTATAGTCGATTACATACAAAGAAAGTACCCTGTGAGTAAACTCATTTACAGAACGATTTTTTAAATTATCTTTTCACCACTAAAACGCATGAGACTTGTAGTTTTCAAAAATGTTTTCATTTTTGATGAGACTCTGAATAAAAGAAGTTTAATCGCCGGCAAACGAAAACCCGCGAATTCCCGTAAATCCCGGGCTTGGCCCGTATAGTCGAATGTATACAAAGAAAGTACCCTGTGAGTAAACTCATTTCCCGAACGATTTTTTAAATTATCTTTTCACCACTAAAACGCATGAGACTTGTAGTTTTCAAAAATGTTTTCATTTTTGATGAGACGCTGAATAAAAGAAGTTTAATTGCCGGCAAACGAAAACCCGCGATTTCCCGTAAATCCCGGACTTGGCCCGTATAGTCAAAAGTATACAAAGAAAGTACCTAGGGAGTAAACTCATTTCCCAAACGATTTTTTAAATTATTTTTTTACCACTAAAACGCATGAGACTTGTAGTTTTTAGGAATGTTTTCATTTTTGATGAGACGCTTAATAAAAGAAGTTTAATTGCCGGCAAACGAAAACCCTCGATTTCCCGTAAATCCCGGGCTTGGCCCGTATAGTCCAATGTATACAAAGAAAGTACCCTGTGAGTAAACTCATTTCCCGAACGATTTTTTAAATTATTTTTTCACCACTAAAACGCATGAGACCTGTAGTTTTCTAAAATGGTTTCATTTTTGATGAGACGCTGAATATAAGGAGTTTAATCGCCGGCAAACAAAAACCCGCGATTTCCCGTAAATCCCGTGCTTGGCCCGTATAGTCGAGTACATACAAAGAAAGTACCCTGTGAGTAAACTCATTTCCAGAACGATTTTTTAAATTATCTTTTCACCACTAAAACGCATGAGACTTGTAGTTTTCAAAAATGTTTTCATTTTTGATAAGACGCTGAATAAAAGATGTTTAATCGCCGGCAAACCAAAACCCGCGATTTCCCGTAAATCCCGTGCTTGGCCCGTATAGTCGAGTACATACAAAGAAAGTACCCTGTGAGTAAACTCATTTCCAGAACGATTTTTTAAATTATCTTTTCACCGCTAAAACGCATGAGACTTGTAGTTTTCAAAAATGTTTTCATTTTTGATGAGACTCTGAATAAAAGAAGTTTAATCGCCGGCAAACGAAAACCCGCGAATTCCCGTAAATCCCGGGCTTGGCCCGTATAGTCGAATGTATACAAAGAAAGTACCATGTGAGTAAACTCATTTCCCGAACGATTTTTTAAATTATCTTTTCACCACTAAAACGCATGAGACTTGTAGTTTTCAAAAATGTTTTCATTTTTGATAAGACGCAGAATAAAAGATGTTTAATCGCCGGCAAACCAAAACCCGCGATTTCCCGTAAATACCGGACTCGGCCCGTATAGTCGAGTACATACAAAGAAAGTACCCTGTGAGTAAACTCATTTCCAGAACGATTTTTTAAATTATCTTTTCACCACTAAAACGCATGAGACTTGTAGTTTTCAAAAATGTTTTCATTTTTAATGAGACTGTGAATAAAAGAAGTTTAATCGCCGGCAAACGAAAACCCGCGATTTCCCGTAAATCCCGAGCTTGGAACGTATAGTCGAATGTATACAAAGAAAGTACCCTGTGAGTAAACTCATTTCTCGAACGATTTTTTAAATTATCTTTTCACCACTAAAACGCATGAGACTTGTAGTTTTCAAAAATGCTTTCATTTTTGATGAGACGCTTAATAAAAGAAGTTTAATCGCCGGCAAACGAAAACCCGCGATTTCCCGTAAATCCCGGGCTTGGCCGTATAGTCCAATGTATACAAAGAAAGTACCCTGTGAGTAAACTCATTTCCCGAACGATTTTTAAATTATTTTTTCACCACTAAAACGCATGAGACTTGTAGTTTTCAAGAATGGTTTCATTTTTGATGAGACGGTGAATATAAGAAGTTTAATCGCCGGCAAACAAAAACCCGCGATTTCCCGTAAATCCCGTGCTTGATCCGTATAGTCGAGTACATACAAAGAAAGTACCCTGTGAGTAAACTCATTTACAGAACGATTTTTTAAATTATCTTTTCACCACTAAAACGCATGAGACTTGTAGTTTTCAAAAATGTTTTCATTTTTGATGAGACTCTGAATAAAAGAAGTTTAATCGCCGGCAAACGAAAACCCGCGAATTCCCGTAAATCCCGGGCTTGGCCCGTATAGTCGAATGTATATAAAGAAAGTACCCTGTGAGTAAACTCATTTCCCGAACGATTTTTTAAATTATTTTTTCACCACTAAAACGCATGAGACTTGTAATTTTCAAAAATGGTTTCATTTTTGATGAGACGCTGAATATAAGAAGTTTAATCGCCGGCACACAAAAAACCCGCGATTTCCCGTAAATCCCGTGCTTGGCCCGTATAGTCGAGTACATACAAAGAAAGTACCCTGTGAGTAAACTCATTTCCAGAACGATTTTTTAAATTATCTTTTCACCACTAAAACGCATGAGACTTGTAGTTTTCAAAAATGTTTTCATTTTTGATAAGACGCTGAATAAAAGATGTTTAATCGCCGGCAAACCAAAACCCGCGATTTCCCGTAAATCCCGTGCTTGATCCGTATAGTCGAGTACATACAAAGAAAGTACCCTGTGAGTAAACTCATTTACAGAACGATTTTTTAAATTATCTTTTCACCACTAAAACGCATGAGACTTGTAGTTTTCAAAAATGTTTTCATTTTTGATGAGACTCTGAATAAAAGAAGTTTAATCGCCGGCAAACGAAAACCCGCGAATTCCCGTAAATCCCGGGCTTGGCCCGTATAGTCGAATGTATACAAAGAAAGTACCCTGTGAGTAAACTCATTTCCGGAACGATTTTTTAAATTATCTTTTCACCACTAAAACGCATGAGACTTGTAGTTTTCAAAAATGTTTTCATTTTTGATGAGACGCTGAATAAAAGATGTTTAATCGCCGGCAAACGAAAACCCGCGATTTCCCGTAAATCCCGGACTCGGCCCGTATAGTCAAAAGTATACAAAGAAAGTACCCAAGGAGTAAACTCATTTCCCGAACGATTTTTTAAATTATTTTTTCACCACTAAAACGCATGAGACTTGTAGTTTTCAAAAATGTTTTCATTTTTGATGAGACGCTGAATAAAAGATGTTTAATCGCCGGCAAACGAAAACCCGCGATTTCCCGTAAATCCCGGACTTGGCCCGTATAGTCAAAAGTATACAAAGAAAGTACCTAGGGAGTAAACTCATTTCCCAAACGATTTTTTAAATTATTTTTTTACCACTAAAACGCATGAGACTTGTAGTTTTCAGGAATGTTTTCATTTTTGATGAGACGCTTAATAAAAGAAGTTTAATCGCCGGCAAACGAAAACCCGCGATTTCCGGTAAATCCCGGGCTTGGCCCGTATAGTCCAATGTATACAAAGAAAGTACCCTGTGAGTAAACTCATTTCCCGAACGATTTTTTAAATTATTTTTTCACCACTAAAACGCATGAGACTTGTAGTTTTCAAAAATGTTTTCATTTTTGATGAGACTCTGAATAAAAGAAGTTTAATCGCCGGCAAACGAAAACCCGCGAATTCCCGTAAATCCCGGGCTTGGCCCGTATAGTCGAATGTATACAAAGAAAGTACCCTGTGAGTAAACTCATTTCCCGAACGATTTTTTAAATTATCTTTTCACCACTAAAACGCATGAGACTTGTAGTTTTCAAAAATGTTTTCATTTTTGATGAGACGCTGAATAAAAGATGTTTAATCGCCGGCAAACGAAAACCCGCGATTTCCCGTAAATCCCGGACTCGGCCCGTATAGTCAAAAGTATACAAAGAAAGTACCCAAGGAGTAAACTCATTTCCCGAACGATTTTTTAAATTATTTTTTCACCACTAAAACGCATGAGACTTGTAGTTTTCAAAAATGTTTTCATTTTTGATGAGACGCTGAATAAAAGATGTTTAATCGCCGGCAAACGAAAACCCGCGATTTCCCGTAAATCCCGGACTTGGCCCGTATAGTCAAAAGTATACAAAGAAAGTACCTAGGGAGTAAACTCATTTCCCAAACGATTTTTTAAATTATTTTTTTACCACTAAAACGCATGAGACTTGTAGTTTTCAGGAATGTTTTCATTTTTGATGAGACGCTTAATAAAAGAAGTTTAATCGCCGGCAAACGAAAACCCTCGATTTCCCGTAAATCCCGGGCTTGGCCCGTATAGTCCAATGTATACAAAGAAAGTACCCTGTGAGTAAACTCATTTCCCGAACGATTTTTTAAATTATTTTTTCACCACTAAAACGCATGAGACCTGTAGTTTTCTAAAATGGTTTCATTTTTGATGAGACGCTGAATATAAGGAGTTTAATCGCCGGCAAACAAAAACCCGCGATTTCCCGTAAATCCCGTGCTTGGCCCGTATAGTCGAGTACATACAAAGAAAGTACCCTGTGAGTAAACTCATTTCCAGAACGATTTTTTAAATTATTTTTTCACCACTAAAACGCATGAGACCTGTAGTTTTCTAAAATGGTTTCATTTTTGATGAGACGCTGAATATAAGGAGTTTAATCGCCGGCAAACAAAAACCCGCGATTTCCCGTAAATCCCGTGCTTGGCCCGTATAGTCGAGTACATACAAAGAAAGTACCCTGTGAGTAAACTCATTTCCAGAACGATTTTTTTAATTATCTTTTCACCGCTAAAACGCATGAGACTTGTAGTTTTTAAAAATGTTTTCATTTTTGATGAGACTCTGAATAAAAGAAGTTTAATCGCCGGCAAACGAAAACCCGCGAATTCCCGTAAATCCCGGGCTTGGCCCGTATAGTCGAATGTATACAAAGAAAGTACCATGTGAGTAAACTCATTTCCCGAACGATTTTTTAAATTATCTTTTCACCACTAAAACGCATGAGACTTGTAGTTTTCAAAAATGTTTTCATTTTTGATAAGACGCAGAATAAAAGATGTTTAATCGCCGGCAAACCAAAACCCGCGATTTCCCGTAAATACCGGACTCGGCCCGTATAGTCGAGTACATACAAAGAAAGTACCCTGTGAGTAAACTCATTTCCAGAACGATTTTTTAAATTATCTTTTCACCACTAAAACGCATGAGACTTGTAGTTTTCAAAAATGTTTTCATTTTTAATGAGACTGTGAATAAAAGAAGTTTAATCGCCGGCAAACGAAAACCCGCGATTTCCCGTAAATCCCGAGCTTGGAACGTATAGTTGAATGTATACAAAGAAAGTACCCTGTGAGTAAACTCATTTCTCGAACGATTTTTTAAATTATCTTTTCACCACTAAAACGCATGAGACTTGTAGTTTTCAAAAATGCTTTCATTTTTGATGAGACGCTTAATAAAAGAAGTTTAATCGCCGGCAAACGAAAACCCGCGATTTCCCGTAAATCCCGGGCTTGGCCGTATAGTCCAATGTATACAAAGAAAGTACCCTGTGAGTAAACTCATTTCCCGAACGATTTTTAAATTATTTTTTCACCACTAAAACGCATGAGACTTGTAGTTTTCAAAAATGGTTTCATTTTTGATGAGACGGTGAATATAAGAAGTTTAATCGCCGGCAAACGAAAACCCGCGATTTCCCGTAAATCCCGAGCTTGGAACGTATAGTCGAATGTATACAAAGAAAGTACCCTGTGAGTAAACTCATTTCTCGAACGATTTTTTAAATTATCTTTTCACCACTAAAACGCATGAGACTTGTAGTTTTCAAAAATGCTTTCATTTTTGATGAGACGCTTAATAAAAGAAGCTTAATCGCCGGCAAACGAAAACCCGCGATTTCCCGTAAATCCCGGGCTTGGCCGTATAGTCCAATGTATACAAAGAAAGTACCCTGTGAGTAAACTCATTTCCCGAACGATTTTTAAATTATTTTTTCACCACTAAAACGCATGAGACTTGTAGTTTTCAAAAATGGTTTCATTTTTGATGAGACGGTGAATATAAGAAGTTTAATCGCCGGCAAACAAAAACCCGCGATTTCCCGTAAATCCCGTGCTTGATCCGTATAGTCGAGTACATACAAAGAAAGTACCCTGTGAGTAAACTCATTTACAGAACGATTTTTTAAATTATCTTTTCACCACTAAAACGCATGAGACTTGTAGTTTTCAAAAATGTTTTCATTTTTGATGAGACTCTGAATAAAAGAAGTTTAATCGCCGGCAAACGAAAACCCGCGAATTCCCGTAAATCCCGGGCTTGGCCCGTATAGTCGAATGTATACAAAGAAAGTACCCTGTGAGTAAACTCATTTCCCGAACGATTTTTTAAATTATTTTTTCACCACTAAAACGCATGAGACTTGTAATTTTCAAAAATGGTTTCATTTTTGATGAGACGCTGAATATAAGAAGTTTAATCGCCGGCACACAAAAAACCCGCGATTTCCCGTAAATCCCGTGCTTGGCCCGTATAGTCGAGTACATACAAAGAAAGTACCCTGTGAGTAAACTCATTTCCAGAACGATTTTTTAAATTATCTTTTCACCACTAAAACGCATGAGACTTGTAGTTTTCAAAAATGTTTTCATTTTTGATAAGACGCTGAATAAAAGATGTTTAATCGCCGGCAAACCAAAACCCGCGATTTCCCGTAAATCCCGTGCTTGATCCGTATAGTCGAGTACATACAAAGAAAGTACCCTGTGAGTAAACTCATTTACAGAACGATTTTTTAAATTATCTTTTCACCACTAAAACGCATGAGACTTGTAGTTTTCAAAAATGTTTTCATTTTTGATGAGACTCTGAATAAAAGAAGTTTAATCGCCGGCAAACGAAAACCCGCGAATTCCCGTAAATCCCGGGCTTGGCCCGTATCGTCGAATGTATACAAAGAAAGTACCCTGTGAGTAAACTCATTTCCGGAACGATTTTTTAAATTATCTTTTCACCACTAAAACCCATGAGACTTGTAGTTTTCAAAAATGTTTTCATTTTTGATGAGACGCTGAATAAAAGATGTTTAATCGCCGGCAAACGAAAACCCGCGATTTCCCGTAAATCCCGGACTCGGCCCGTATAGTCAAAAGTATACAAAGAAAGTACCCAAGGAGTAAACTCATTTCCCGAACAATTTTTTAAATTATTTTTTCACCACTAAAACGCATGAGACTTGTAGTTTTCAAAAATGTTTTCATTTTTGATGAGACGCTGAATAAAAGATGTTTAATCGCCGGCAAACGAAAACCCGCGATTTCCCGTAAATCCCGGACTTGGCCCGTATAGTCAAAAGTATACAAAGAAAGTACGTAGGGAGTAAACTCATTTCCCAAACGATTTTTTAAATTATTTTTTTACCACTAAAACGCATGAGACTTGTAGTTTTCAGGAATGTTTTCATTTTTGATGAGACGCTTAATAAAAGAAGTTTAATCGCCGGCAAACGAAAACCCGCGATTTCCCGTAAATCCCGGGCTTGGCCCGTATAGTCCAATGTATACAAAGAAAGTACCCTGTGAGTAAACTCATTTCCCGAACGATTTTTTAAATTATTTTTTCACCACTAAAACGCATGAGACCTGTAGTTTTCAAAAATGGTTTTATTTTTGATGAGACGCTGAATATAAGGAGTTTAATCGCCGGCAAACAAAAACCCGCGATTTCCCGTAAATCCCGTGCTTGGTCCGTATAGTCGAGTACATACAAAGAAAGTACCCTGTGAGTAAACTCATTTCCAGAACGATTTTTTAAATTATCTTTTCACCACTAAAACGCATGAGACTTGTAGTTTTCAAAAATGTTTTCATTTTTGATAAGACGCTGAATAAAAGATGTTTAATCGCCGGCAAACCAAAACCCGCGATTTCCCGTAAATCCCGTGCTTGGCCCGTATAGTCGAGTACATACAAAGAAAGTACCCTGTCAGTAAACTCATTTCCAGAACGATTTTTTAAATTATCTTTTCACCGTTAAAACGCATGAGACTTGTAGTTTTCAAAAATGTTTTCATTTTTGATGAGACTCTGAATAAAAGAAGTTTAATCGCCGGCAAACGAAAACCCGCGAATTCCCGTAAATCCCGGGCTTGGCCCGTATAGTCGAATGTATACAAAGAAAGTACCATGTGAGTAAACTCATTTCCCGAACGATTTTTTAAATTATCTTTTCACCACTAAAACGCATGAGACTTGTAGTTTTCAAAAATGTTTTCATTTTTGATAAGACGCAGAATAAAAGATGTTTAATCGCCGGCAAACCAAAACCCGCGATTTCCCGTAAATACCGGACTCGGCCCGTATAGTCGAGTACATACAAAGAAAGTACCCTGTGAGTAAACTCATTTCCAGAACGATTTTTTAAATTATCTTTTCACCACTAAAACGCATGAGACTTGTAGTTTTCAAAAATGTTTTCATTTTTAATGAGACTGTGAATAAAAGAAGTTTAATCGCCGGCAAACGAAAACCCGCGAATTCCCGTAAATCCTGGACTCGGCCCGTATAGTCAAAAGTATACAAAGAAAATGCCCAGGGAGCAAACACATTTCCCGAACGATTTTTTAAATTATTTTTTCACCACTAAAACGCATAAGACTTGTAGTTTTCAGGAATGTTTTCATTTTTGATGAGACGCTTAATGAAAGAAGTTTAATCGCCGGCAAACGAAAACCCCCGATTTCCCGTAAATCCCGAGCTTGGAACGTATAGTCGAATGTATACAAAGAAAGTACCCTGTGAGTAAACTCATTTCTCGAACGATTTTTTAAATTATTTTTTCACCACTAAAACGCATGAGACTTGTAGTTTTTAAAAATGGTTTCATTTTTGATGAGACTCTGAATAAAAGAAGTTTAATCGCCGGCAAACGAAAACCCGCGAATTCCCGTAAATCCCGGGCTTGGCCCGTATAGTCGAATGTATATAAAGAAAGTGCCCTGTGAGTAAACTCATTTCCCGAACGATTTTTTAAATTATCTTTTCACCACAAAAACGCATGAGACTTGTAGTTTTCAAAAATGTTTTCATTTTTGATAAGACGCGGAATAAAAGATGTTTAATCGCCGGCAAACCAAAACCCGCGATTTCCCGTAAGTCCTGTGCTTGGCCCGTATAGTCGAGTACATACAAAGAAAGTACCCTGTGAGTAAACTCATTTCCAGAACGATTTTTTAAATTATCTTTTCACCACTAAAACGCATGAGACTTGTAGTTTTCAAAAATGTTTTCATTTTTGATGAGACTCTGAATAAAAGAAGTTTAATCGCCGGCAAACGAAAACCCGCGAATTCCCGTAAATCCCGGGCTTGGCCCGTATAGTCGAATGTATACAAAGAAAGTACCCTGTGAGTAAACTCATTTCCCGAAAGATTTTTTAAATTATCTTTTCACCACTAAAACGCATGAGACTTGTAGTTTTCAAAAATGTTTTCATTTTTGATAAGACGCTGAATAAAAGATGTTTAATCGCCGGCAAACCAAAACTTTTCACCACTAAAACGCATGAGACTTGTAGTTTTCAAAAATGTTTTCATTTTTGATAAGACGCTGAATAAAAGATGTTTAATCGCCGGCAAACCAAAACCCGCGATTTCCCGTAAATACCGGACTCGGCCCGTATAGTCGAGTACATACAAAGAAAGTACCCTGTGAGTAAACTCATTTCCAGAACGATTTTTTAAATTATCTTTTCACCACTAAAACGCATGAGACTTGTAGTTTTCAAAAATGTTTTCATTTTTGATGAGACTCTGAATAAAAGAAGTTTAATCGCCGGCAAACGAAAACCCGCGAATTCCCGTAAATCCCGGGCTTGGCCCGTATAGTCGAATGTATACAAAGACAGTACCCAGGGAGTAAACTCATTTCCCGAACGATTTTTTAAATTATTTTTTCACCACTAAAACGCATGAGACTTGTAGTTTCCAAAAATGTTTTCATTTTCGATGAGACGCTGAATAAAAGATGTTTAATCGCCGGCAAACGAAAACCCGCGATTTCCCGTAAATCCCGGACTCGGCCCGTATAGTCGAAAGTATACAAAGAAAGTACCCAGGGAGTAAACTCATTTCCCGAACTTTTTTTTAAATTATCTTTTCACCACTAAAACGCATGAGACTTGTAGTTTTCAAAAATGTTTTCATTTTTGATAAGACGCTGAATAAAAGATGTTTAATCGCCGGCAAACCAAAACCCGCGATTTCCCGTAAATCCCGTGCTTGATCCGTATAGTCGAGTACATACAAAGAAAGTACCCTGTGAGTAAACTCATTTACAGAACGATTTTTTAAATTATTTTTTCACCACTAAAACGCATAAGACTTGTAGTTTTCAGGAATGTTTTCATTTTTGATGAGACGCTTAATGAAAGAAGTTTAATCGCCAGCAAACGAAAACCCGCGATTTCCCGTAAATCCCGAGCTTGGAACGTATAGTCGAATGTATACAAAGAAAGTACCCTGTGAGTAAACTCATTTCTCGAACGATTTTTTAAATTATCTTTTCACCACTAAAACGCATGAGACTTGTAGTTTTCAAAAATGCTTTCATTTTTGATGAGACGCTTAATAAAAGAAGTTTAATCGCCGGCAAACGAAAACCCGCGATTTCCCGTAAATCCCGGGCTTGGCCGTATAGTCCAATGTATACAAAGAAAGTACCCTGTGAGTAAACTCATTTACAGAACGATTTTTTAAATTATTTTTTCACCACTAAAACGCATGAGACTTGTAGTTTTTAAAAATGGTTTCATTTTTGATGAGACTCTGAATAAAAGAAGTTTAATCGCCGGCAAACGAAAACCCGCGAATTCCCGTAAATCCCGGGCTTGGCCCGTATAGTCGAATGTATACAAAGAAAGTGCCCTGTGAGTAAACTCATTTCCCGAACGATTTTTTAAATTATCTTTTCACCACAAAAACGCATGAGACTTGTAGTTTTCAAAAATGTTTTCATTTTTGATAAGACGCGGAATAAAAGATGTTTAATCGCCGGCAAACCAAAACCCGCGATTTCCCGTAAGTCCTGTGCTTGGCCCGTATAGTCGAGTACATACAAAGAAAGTACCCTGTGAGTAAACTCATTTCCAGAACGATTTTTTAAATTATCTTTTCACCACTAAAACGCATGAGACTTGTAGTTTTCAAAAATGTTTTCATTTTTGATGAGACTCTGAATAAAAGAAGTTTAATCGCCGGCAAACGAAAACCCGCGAATTCCCGTAAATCCCGGGCTTGGCCCGTATAGTCGAATGTATACAAAGAAAGTACCCTGTGAGTAAACTCATTTCCCGAAAGATTTTTTAAATTATCTTTTCACCACTAAAACGCATGAGACTTGTAGTTTTCAAAAATGTTTTCATTTTTGATAAGACGCTGAATAAAAGATGTTTAATCGCCGGCAAACCAAAACTTTTCACCACTAAAACGCATGAGACTTGTAGTTTTCAAAAATGTTTTCATTTTTGATAAGACGCTGAATAAAAGATGTTTAATCGCCGGCAAACCAAAACCCGCGATTTCCCGTAAATACCGGACTCGGCCCGTATAGTCGAGTACATACAAAGAAAGTACCCTGTGAGTAAACTCATTTCCAGAACGATTTTTTAAATTATCTTTTCACCACTAAAACGCATGAGACTTGTAGTTTTCAAAAATGTTTTCATTTTTGATGAGACTCTGAATAAAAGAAGTTTAATCGCCGGCAAACGAAAACCCGCGAATTCCCGTAAATCCCGGGCTTGGCCCGTATAGTTGAATGTATACAAAGACAGTACCCAGGGAGTAAACTCATTTCCCGAACGATTTTTTAAATTATTTTTTCACCACTAAAACGCATGAGACTTGTAGTTTCCAAAAATGTTTTCATTTTCGATGAGACGCTGAATAAAAGATGTTTAATCGCCGGCAAACGAAAACCCGCGATTTCCCGTAAATCCCGGACTCGGCCCGTATAGTCGAAAGTATACAAAGAAAGTACCCAGGGAGTAAACTCATTTCCCGAACGATTTTTTAAATTATCTTTTCACCACTAAAACGCATGAGACTTGTAGTTTTCAAAAATGTTTTCATTTTTGATAAGACGCTGAATAAAAGATGTTTAATCGCCGGCAAACCAAAACCCGCGATTTCCCGTAAATCCCGTGCTTGATCCGTATAGTCGAGTACATACAAAGAAAGTACCCTGTGAGTAAACTCATTTACAGAACGATTTTTTAAATTATCTTTTCACCACTAAAACGCATGAGACTTGTAGTTTTCAAAAATGTTTTCATTTTTGATGAGACTCTGAATAAAAGAAGTTTAATCGCCGGCAAACGAAAACCCGCGAATTCCCGTAAATCCCGGGCTTGGCCCGTATAGTCGAATGTATACAAAGAAAGTACCCTGTGAGTAAACTCATTTCCCGAACGATTTTTTAAATTATCTTTTCACCACTAAAACGCATGAGACTTGTAGTTTTCAAAAATGTTTTCATTTTTGATAAGACGCTGAATAAAAGATGTTTAATCGCCGGCAAACCAAAACCCGCGATTTCCCGTAAATCCCGTGCTTGGCCCGTATAGTCAAAAGTATACAAAGAAAGTACCCTGTGAGTAAACTCATTTCCCGAACGATTTTTTAAATTATCTTTTCACCACTAAAACGCATGAGACTTGCAGTTTTCAAAAATGTTTTCATTTTTGATGAGACTCTGAATAAAAGAAGTTTAATCGCCGGCAAACGAAAACCCGCGAATTCCCGTAAATCCCGGGCTTGGCCCGTATAGTCGAATGTATACAAAGAAAGTACCCTGTGAGTAAACTCATTTCCCGAACGATTTTTTAAATTATCTTTTCACCACTAAAACGCATGAGACTTGTAGTTTTCAAAAATGTTTTCATTTTTGATAAGACGCTGAATAAAAGATATTTAATCGCCGGCAAACCAAAACCCACGATTTCCCGTAAATCCCGTGCTTGGCCCGTATAGTCAAAAGTATACAAAGAAAGTACCCTGTGAGTAAACTCATTTCCCGAACGATTTTTTAAATTATCTTTTCACCACTAAAACGCATGAGACTTGTAGTTTTCAAAAATGTTTTCATTTTTGATAAGACGCTGAATAAAAGATGTTTAATTGCCGGCAAACCAAAACCCGTGATTTCCCGTAAATACCGGACTCGGCCCGCATAGTCGAGTACATACAAAGAAAGTACCCTGTGAGTAAACTCATTTCCAGAACGATTTTTTAAATTATCTTTTCACCACTAAAACGCATGAGACTAGTAGTTTTCAAAAATGTTTTCATTTTTAATGAGACTCTGAATAAAAGAAGTTTAATCGCCGGCAAACGAAAACCCGCGAATTCCCGTAAATCCTGGACTCGGCCCGTATAGTCAAAAGTATACAAAGAAAATACCCGGGGAGCAAACACATTTCCCGAACGATTTTTTAAATTATTTTTTCACCACTAAAACGCATAAGACTTGTAGTTTTCAGGAATGTTTTTATTTTTGATGAGACGCTTAATGAAAGAAGTTTAATCGCCGGCAAACGAAAACCCGCGATTTCCCGTAAATCCCGAGCTTGGCCCGTATAGTCGAATGTATACAAAGAAAGTACCCTGTGAGTAAACTCATTTCTCGAACGATTTTTTAAATTATCTTTTCACCACTAAAACGCATGAGACTTGTAGTTTTCAAAAATGTTTTCATTTTTGATAAGACGCTGAATATAAGAAGTTTAATCGCCGGCAAACAAAAACCCGCGATTTCCCGTAAATCCCGTGCTTGGCCCGTATAGTCGAGTACATACAAAGAAAGTACCCTGTGAGTAAACTCATTTCCAGAACGATTTTTTAATCTATTTTTTCATCACTAAAACGCATGAGACTTGTAGTTTTCAAAAATGTTTTCATTTTTGATGAGACGCTGAATAAAAGATGTTTAATCGCCGGCAAACGAAAACCCGCGAATTCCCGTAAATCCCGGGCTTGGCCCGTATAGTCGAATGTATACAAAGAAAGTACCCTGTGAGTAAACTCATTTCCCGAACGATTTTTTAAATTATCTTTTCACCACTAAAACGCATGAGACTTGTAGTTTTCAAAAATGTTTTCATTTTTGATAAGACGCTGAATAAAAGATGTTTAATCGCCGGCAAACCAAAACCCGCGATTTCCCGTAAATCCCGTGCTTGGCCCGTATAGTCAAAAGTATACAAAGAAAGTACCCTGTGAGTAAACTCATTTCCCGAACGATTTTTTAAATTATCTTTTCACCACTAAAACGCATGAGACTTGTAGTTTTCAAAAATGTTTTCATTTTTGATGAGACTCTGAATAAAAGAAGTTTAATCGCCGGCAAACGAAAACCCGCGAATTCCCGTAAATCCCGGGCTTGGCCCGTATAGTCGAATGTATACAAAGAAAGTACCCTGTGAGTAAACTCATTTCCCGAACGATTTTTTAAATTATCTTTTCACCACTAAAACGCATGAGACTTGTAGTTTTCAAAAATGTCTTCATTTTTGATGAGACTCTCAATAAAAGAAGTTTAATCGCCGGCAAACGAAAACCCGCGAAATCCCGTATATCCCGGACTTGGCCCGTATAGTCGAATGTATACAAAGAAAGTACCCTGTGAGTAAACTCATTTCCCGAACGATTTTTTAAATTATCTTTTCACCACTAAAACGCATGAGACTTGTAGTTTTCAAAAATGTTTTCATTTTTGATAAGACGCTGAATAAAAGATGTTTAATCGCCGGCAAACCAAAACCCGCGATTTCCCGTAAATCCCGTGCTTGGCCAGTATAGTCAAAAGTATACAAAGAAAGTACCCTGTAAGTAAACTCATTTCCTGAAGGATTTTTTAAATTATCTTTTCACCACTAAAACGCATGAGACTTGTAGTTTTCAAAAATGTTTTCATTTTTGATGAGACTCTGAATAAAAGAAGTTTAATCGCCGGCAAACGAAAACCCGCGAATTCCCGTAAATCCCGGGCTTGGCCCGTATAGTCGAATGTATACAAAGAAAGTACCCTGTGAGTAAACTCATTTCCCGAACGATTTTTTAAATTATCTTTTCACCGCTGAAACACATGAGACTTGTAGTTTTCAAAAATGTTTTCATTTTTGATAAGACGCTGAATAAAAGATGTTTAATCGCCGGCAAACCAAAACCCGCGAATTCCTGTAAATCCCGGGCTTGGCCCGTACAGTCGAATGTATACAAAGAAAGTACCCTGTGAGTAAACTCATTTCCCGAACGATTTTTTAAATTATCTTTTCACCGCTGAAACGCATGAGACTTGTAGTTTTCAAAAATGTTTTCATTTTTGATAAGACGCTGAATAAAAGATGTTTAATCGCCGGCAAACCAAAACCCGCGATTTCCCGTAAATCCCGTGCTTGGCCCGTATAGTCAAAAGTATACAAAGAAAGTACCCTGTAAGTAAACTCATTTCCCGAACGATTTTTTAAATTATCTTTTCACCACTAAAACGCATGAGACTTGTAGTTTTCAAAAATGTTTTCATTTTTGATAAGACGCTGAATAAAAGATGTTTAATCGCCGGCAAACCAAAACCCGCGATTTCCCGTAAATACCGGACTCGGCCCGTATAGTCGAGTACATACAAAGAAAGTACCCTGTGAGTAAACTCATTACCAGAACGATTTTTTAAATTATCTTTTCACCACTAAAACGCATGAGACTTGTAGTTTTCAGGAATGTTTTCATTTTTGATGAGACGCTTAATGAAGGAAGTTTAATGGCCGGCAAACGAAAACCCGCGATTTCCTGTAAATCCCGAGCTTGGCCCGTATAGTCGAATGTATACAAAGAAAGTACCCTGTGAGTAAACTCATTTCTCGAACGATTTTTTAAATTATCTTTTCACCACTAAATCGCATGAGACTTGTAGTTTTCAAAAATGTTTTCATTTTTGATAAGACGCTGAATAAAAGATGTTTAATCGCCGGCAAACAAAAACCCGCGATTTCCCGTAAATCCTGTGCTTGGCCCGTATAGTCGAGTACATACAAAGAAAGTACCCTGTGAGTAAACTCATTTCCAGAACGATTTTTTAATCTATTTTTTCATCACTAAAACGCATGAGACTTGTAGTGTTCAAAAATGTTTTCCTTTTTGATGAGACGCTGAATAAAAGATGTTTAATCGCCGGCAAACGAAAACCCGCGATTTCCCGTAAATCCCGGACTTGGCCCGTATAGTCAAAAGTATACAAAGAAAGTACCCAGGGAGTAAACTCATTTCCCGAACGATTTTTTAAATTATTTTTTCACCACTAAAACGCATGAGACTTGTAGTTTTCAGGAATGCTTTCATTTTTGATGAGACGCTTAATAAAAGAAGTTTAATCGCCGGCAAACGAGAACCCGCGATTTCCCGTAAATCCCGGGCTTGGCCCGTATAGTCCAATGTATACAAAGAAAGTACCCTGTGAGTAAAATCATTTCCCGAACGATTTTTTAAATTATTTTTTCACCACTAAAACGCATGAGACTTGTAGTTTTCAAAAATGGTTTCATTTTTGATGAGACGCTGAATATAAGAAGTTTAATCGCCGGCAAACAAAAACCCGCGATTTCCCGTAAATCCCGTGCTTGGCCCGTATAGTCGAGTACATACAAAGAAAGTACCCTGTGAGTAAACTCATTTCCAGAACGATTTTTTAAATTATCTTTTCACCACTAAAACGCATGAGACTTGTAGTTTTCAAAAATGTTTTCATTTTTGATGAGACTCTGAATAAAAGAAGTTTAATCGCCGGCAAACGAAAACCCGCGAATTCCCGTAAATCCCGGGCTTGGCCCGTATAGTCGAGTACATACAAAGAAAGTACCCTGTGAGTAAACTCATTTCCAGAACGATTTTTTAATCTATTTTTTCATCACTAAAACGCATGAGACTTGTAGTGTTCAAAAATGTTTTCATTTTTGATGAGACGCTGAATAAAAGATGTTTAATCGCCGGCAAACGAAAACCCGCGATTTCCCGTAAATCCCGGACTTGGCCCGTATAGTCAAAAGTATACAAAGAAAGTACCCAGGGAGTAAACTCATTTCCCGAACGATTTTTTAAATTATTTTTTCACCACTAAAACGCATGAGACTTGTAGTTTTCAGGAATGCTTTCATTTTTGATGAGACGCTTAATAAAAGAAGTTTAATCGCCGGCAAACGAGAACCCGCGATTTCCCGTAAATCCCGGGCTTAGCCCGTATAGTCCAATGTATACAAAGAAAGTACCCTGTGAGTAAAATCATTTCCCGAACGATTTTTTAAATTATTTTTTCACCACTAAAACGCATGAGACTTGTAGTTTTCAAAAATGGTTTCATTTTTGATGAGACGCTGAATATAAGAAGTTTAATCGCCGGCAAACAAAAACCCGCGATTTCCCGTAAATCCCGTGCTTGGCCCGTATAGTCGAGTACATACAAAGAAAGTACCCTGTGAGTAAACTCATTTCCAGAACGATTTTTTAAATTATCTTTTCACCACTAAAACGCATGAGACTTGTAGTTTTCAAAAATGTTTTCATTTTTGATAAGACGCTGAATAAAAGATGTTTAATCGCCGGCAAACCAAAACCCGCGATTTCCCGTAAACCCGTGCTTGATCCGTATAGTCGAGTACATACAAAGAAAGTACCCTGTGAGTAAACTCATTTACAGAACGATTTTTTAAATTATCTTTTCACCACTAAAACGTATGAGACTCGTAGTTTTCAAAAATGTTTTTATTTTTGATGAGACGCTGAATAAAAGAAGTTTAATCGCCGGCAAACGAAATCCCGCGATTTCCCGTAAATACCGGACTCGGCCCGTATAGTCAAAAGTATACAAAGAAAGTACCCAGGGAGTAAACTCATTTCCCGAACGATTTTTTAAATTATTTTTTCACCACTAAAACGCATGAGACTTGTAGTTTTCAAAAATGTATTCATTTTTGATAAGACGCGGAGTAAAAGAAGTTTAATCGCCGGCAAACGAAAACCAGCAATTTCCCGTAAATCCCGGACTCGGCCCGTATAGTCAAAAGTACACAAAGAAAGTACTCAGGGAGTAAACTCATTACCAGAACGATTTTTTAAATTATCTTTTCACCACTAAAACGTATGAGACTCGTAGTTTTCAAAAATGTTTTTATTTTTGATGAGACGCTGAATAAAAGAAGTTTAATCGCCGGCAAACCAAAACCCGCGATTTCCCGTAAACCCGTGCTTGATCCGTATAGTCGAGTACATACAAAGAAAGTACCCTGTGAGTAAAATCATTTCCCGAACGATTTTTTAAATTATCTTTTCACCACTAAAACGCATGAGACTTGTAGTTTTCAAAAATGTTTTCATTTTTGATAAGACGCTGAATAAAAGATGTTTAATCGCCGGCAAACCAAAACCCGCGATTTCCCGTAAATACCGGACTCGGCCCGTATAGTCGAGTACATACAAAGAAAGTACCCAGGGAGTAAACTCATTTCCCGAACGATTTTTTAAATTATTTTTTCACCACTAAAACGCATGAGACTTGTAGTTTTCAGGAATGCTTTCATTTTTGATGAGACGCTTAATAAAAGAAGTTTAATCGCCGGCAAACGAGAACCCGCGATTTCCCGTAAATCCCGGGCTTGGCCCGTATAGTCCAATGTATACAAAGAAAGTACCCTGTGAGTAAAATCATTTCCCGAACGATTTTTTAAATTATTTTTTCACCACTAAAACGCATGAGACTTGTAGTTTTCAAAAATGGTTTCATTTTTGATGAGACGCTGAATATAAGAAGTTTAATCGCCGGCAAACAAAAACCCGCGATTTCCCGTAAATCCCGTGCTTGGCCCGTATAGTCGAGTACATACAAAGAAAGTACCCTGTGAGTAAACTCATTTCCAGAACGATTTTTTAAATTATCTTTTCACCACTAAAACGCATGAGACTTGTAGTTTTCAAAAATGTTTTCATTTTTGATGAGACTCTGAATAAAAGAAGTTTAATCGCCGGCAAACGAAAACCCGCGAATTCCCGTAAATCCCGGGCTTGGCCCGTATAGTCGAGTACATACAAAGAAAGTACCCTGTGAGTAAACTCATTTCCAGAACGATTTTTTAATCTATTTTTTCATCACTAAAACGCATGAGACTTGTAGTGTTCAAAAATGTTTTCATTTTTGATGAGACGCTGAATAAAAGATGTTTAATCGCCGGCAAACGAAAACCCGCGATTTCCCGTAAATCCCGGACTTGGCCCGTATAGTCAAAAGTATACAAAGAAAGTACCCAGGGAGTAAACTCATTTCCCGAACGATTTTTTAAATTATTTTTTCACCACTAAAACGCATGAGACTTGTAGTTTTCAGGAATGCTTTCATTTTTGATGAGACGCTTAATAAAAGAAGTTTAATCGCCGGCAAACGAGAACCCGCGATTTCCCGTAAATCCCGGGCTTAGCCCGTATAGTCCAATGTATACAAAGAAAGTACCCTGTGAGTAAAATCATTTCCCGAACGATTTTTTAAATTATTTTTTCACCACTTCCCACCACCACTTCACCATTTCACCACTTCACCATTTCCCGTAAATCCCGTGCTTGGCCCGTATAGTCGAGTACATACAAAGAAAGTACCCTGTGAGTAAACTCATTTCCAGAACGATTTTTTAAATTATCTTTTCACCACTAAAACGCATGAGACTTGTAGTTTTCAAAAATGTTTTTATTTTTGATGAGACGCTGAATAAAAGAAGTTTAATCGCCGGCAAACGAAATCCCGCGATTTCCCGTAAATACCGGACTCGGCCCGTATAGTCAAAAGTATACAAAGAAAGTACCCTGTGAGTAAACTCATTTACAGAACGATTTTTTAAATTATCTTTTCACCACTAAAACGTATGAGACTTGTAGTTTTCAAAAATGTTTTCATTTTTGATAAGACGCGGAATAAAAGAAGTTTAATCGCCGGCAAACGAAAACCAGCAATTTCCCGTAAATCCCGGACTCGGCCCGTATAGTCAAAAGTACACAAAGAAAGTACTCAGGGAGTAAACTCATTTCCCGAACGATTTTTTAAATTATTTTTTCACCACTAAAACGTATGGGACTTGTAGTTTTCAAAAATGTTTTCATTTTTGATGAGACGCTGAATAAAAGAAGTTTAATCGCCGGCAAACGAAAACCCGCGATTTCCCGTAAATCCCGGACTCGACCCGAATAGTCAAAAGTATACAAAGAAAGTACCCTGCGAGTAAACTCATTTCCCGAACGATTTTTTAAATTATCTTTTCACCACTAAAACGCATGAGACTTGTAGTTTTCAAAAATGTTTTCATTTTTGATAAGACGCTGAATAAAAGATGTTTAATCGCCGGCAAACCAAAACCCGCGATTTCCCGTAAATCCCGTGCTTGGCCCGTATAGTCGAGTACATACAAAGAAAGTACCCTGTGAGTAAACTCATTTCCAGAACGATTTTTTAAATTATCTTTTCACCACTAAAACGCATGAGACTTGTAGTTTTCAAAAACGTTTTCATTTTTGATGAGACTCTGAATAAAAGAAGTTTAATCGCCGGCAAACGAAAACCCGCGAATTCCCGTAAATCCAGGGCTTAGCACGTATAGTCGAATGTATACAAAGAAAGTACCCTGTGAGTAAACTCATTTCCCGAACGATTTTTTAAATTATCTTTTCACCACTAAAACGCATGAGACTTGTAGTTTTCAAAAATGTTTTCATTTTTGATGAGACGCTGAATGAAAGAAGTATAATCGCCGGCAAACGAAAACCTGCGATTTCCCGTAAATCCCGTGCTTGGCCCGTATAGTCGAGTATATACAAAGAAAATACCCAGGAAGTAAACTCATTTCCCGAAAAATTTTTTAAATTTTTTTTTCACCACTAAAACGTATGAGACTCGTAGTTTTCAACAATGTTTTTATTTTTGATGAGACGCTGAATAAAAGAAGTTTAATCGCCGGCAAACGAAAACCAGCGATTTCCCGTAAATCCCGGACTCGGCCCGTATAGTCAAAAGTACACAAAGAAAATACTCAGGGAGTAAACTCATTTCTCGAACGATTTTTTAAATTATTTTTTCACCACTAAAACGTATGAGACTTGTAGTTTTCAAAAATGTTTTCATTTTTGATGAGACGCTGAATAAAAGAAGTTTAATCGCCGGCAAACGAAAACCCGCGATTTCCCGTAAATCCCGGACTCGACCCGTATAATCAAAAGTATAAAAAGAAAGTACCCTGTGAGTAAACTCATTTCTCGAACGATTTTTTAAATTACTTTTTCACCACTAAAACGCATGAGACTTGTAGTTTTCAAAAATGTTTTCATTTTTGATGAGACGCTGAATAAAAGAAGTTTAATCGCCGGCAAACGAAAACCCGCAATTTCCCATAAAGCCCGTGCTTGGCTCGTAAAGTCAAGTATATACAAAGAAAGTACCCTGTGAGTAAACTCCTTTCCAGAACGATTTTTTATATTATCTTTTCACCACTAAAACGCATGAGACTTGTAGTTTTCAAAAATGTTTTCATTTTTGATAAGACGCGGAATAAAAGAAGTTTAATCGCCGGCAAACGAAAACCAGCGATTTCCCGTAAATCCCGGACTCGGCCCGTATAGTCAAAAGTACACAAAGAAAATACTCAGGGAGTAAACTCATTTCCCGAACGATTTTTTAAATTATTTTTTCACCACTAAAACGTATGAGACTTGTAGTTTTCAAAAATGTTTTCATTTTTGATGAGACGCTGAATAAAAGAAGTTTAATCGCCGGCAAACGAAAACCCGCGATTTCCCGTAAATCCCGGACTCGGCCCGAATAGTCAAAAGTATACAAAGAAAGTACCCTGCGATTAAACTCATTTCCCGAACGATTTTTTAAATTATCTTTTCACCACTAAAACGCATGAGACTTGTAGTTTTCAAAAATGTTTTCCTTTTTGATAAGACGCTGAATAAAAGATGTTTAATCGCCGGCAAACCAAAACCCGCGATTTCCCGTAAATCCCGTGCTTGGCCCGTATAGTCGAGTACATACAAAGAAAGTACCCTGTGAGTAAACTCATTTCCAGAACGATTTTTAAAATTATCTTTTCACCACTAAAACGCATGAGACTTGTAGTTTTCAAAAACGTTTTCATTTTTGATGAGACTCTGAATAAAAGAAGTTTAATCGCCGGCAAACGAAAACCCGCGAATTCCCGTAAATCCCGGGCTTAGCCCGTATAGTCGAATGTATACAAAGAAAGTACCCTGTGAGTAAACTCATTTCCCGAACGATTTTTTATATTATCTTTTCACCACTAAAACGCATGAGACTTGTAGTTTTCAAAAATGTTTTCATTTTTGATAAGACGCTGAATAAAAGATGTTTAATCGCCGGCAAACCAAAACCCGCGATTTCCCGTAAATACCGGACTCGGCCCGTATAGTCAAAAGTATACAAAGAAAGTACCCAGGGAGTAAACTCATTTCCCGAACGATTTTTTAAATTATTTTTTCACCACTAAAACGCATGAGACTTGTAGTTTTCAAAAATGTTTTCATCTTTGATGAGACGCTGAATAAAAGATGTTTAATCGCCGGCAAACGAAAACCCGCGATTTCCCGTAAATCCCGGACTCGGCCCGTATAGTCAAAAGTATACAAAGAAGGTACCCAAGGAGTAAACTCATTTCCCGAACGATTTTTTAAATTATTTTTTCACCACTAAAACGCATGAGACTTGTAGTTTTCAGGAATGTTTTCATTTTTGATGAGACGCTTAATGAAAGAAGTTTAATTGCTGGCAAACGAAAACCCGCGATTTCCCGTAAATCCCGGGCTTGGCCCGTATAGTCGAATGTATACAAAGAAAGTACCTTGTGAGTAAACTCATTTCCCGAACGATTTTTTAAATTATTTTTTCACCACTAAAACGCATGAGACTTGTAGTTTTCAAAAATGTTTTCATTTTTGATGAGACGTTGAATGTAAGAAGTTTAATCGCCGGCAAACAAAAACCCGCGATTTCCCGTAAATCCCGTGCTTGGCCCGTATAGTCGAGTATATACAAAGAAAATACCCAGGAAGTAAACTCATTTCCCGAACGATTTTTTAAATTTTTTTTTCACCACTAAAACGTATGAGACTCGTAGTTTTCAAAAATGTTTTTATTTTTGATGAGACGCTGAATAAAAGAAGTTTAATCGCCGGCAAACAAAAACCCGCGATTTCCCGTAAATCCCGGACTCGACCCGTATAATCAAAAGTATAAAAAGAAAGTACCCTGTGAGTAAACTCATTTCTCGAACGATTTTTTAAATTATTTTTTCACCACTAAAACGCATGAGACTTGTAGTTTTCAAAAATGTTTTCATTTTTGATGAGACGCTGAATAAAAGAAGTTTAATCGCCGGCAAACGAAAACCCGCGATTTCCCATAAATCCCGTGCTTGGCTCGTAAAGTCAAGTATATACAAAGAAAGTACCCTGTGAGTAAACTCCTTTCCAGAACGATTTTTTAAATTATCTTTTCACCACTAAAACGCATGAGACTTGTAGTTTTCAAAAACGTTTTCATTTTTGATGAGACTCTGAATAAAAGAAGTTTAATCGCCGGCAAACCAAAACCCGCGATTTCCCGTAAATACCGGACTCGGCCCGTATAGTCAAAAGTATACAAAGAAAGTACCCTGCGATTAAACTCATTTCCCGAACGATTTTTTAAATTATCTTTTCACCACTAAAACGCATGAGACTTGTAGTTTTCAAAAATGTTTTCATTTTTGATAAGACGCTGAATAAAAGATGTTTAATCGCCGGCAAACCAAAACCCGCGATTTCCCGTAAACCCGTGCTTGGCCCGTATAGTCGAGTACATACAAAGAAAGTACCCTGTGAGTAAACTCATTTCCAGAACGATTTTTTAAATTATCTTTTCACCACTAAAACGCATGAGACTTGTAGTTTTCAAAAACGTTTTCATTTTTGATGAGACTCTGAATAAAAGAAGTTTAATCGCCGGCAAACGAAAACCCGCGAATTCCCGTAAATCCCGGGCTTGGCCCGTATAGTCGAATGTATACAAAGAAAGTACCCTGTGAGTAAACTCATTTCCCGAACGATTTTTTAAATTATCTTTTCACCACTAAAACGCATGAGACTTGTAGTTTTCAAAAATGTTTTCATTTTTGATAAGACGCTGAATAAAAGATGTTTAATCGCCGGCAAACCAAAACCCGCGATTTCCCGTAAATACCGGACTCGGCCCGTATAGTCAAAAGTATACAAAGAAAGTACCCAGGGAGTAAACTCATTTCCCGAACGATTTTTTAAATTATTTTTTCACCACTAAAACGCATGAGACTTGTAGTTTTCAAAAATGTTTTCATTTTTGATGAGACGCTGAATAAAAGATGTTTAATCGCCGGCAAACGAAAACCCGCGATTTCCCGTAAATCCCGGACTCGGCCCGTATAGTCAAAAGTATACAAAGAAAGTACCCAAGGAGTAAACTCATTTCCCGAACGATTTTTTAAATTATTTTTTCACCACTAAAACGCATGAGACATGTAGTTTTCAGGAATGTTTTCATTTTTGATGAGACGCTTAATGAAAGAAGTTTAATTGCCGGCAAACGAAAACCCGCGATTTCCCGTAAATCCCGGGCTTGGCCCGTATAGTCGAATGTATACAAAGAAAGTACCTTGTGAGTAAACTCATTTCCCGAACGATTTTTTAAATTATTTTTTCACCACTAAAACGCATGAGACTTGTAGTTTTCAAAAATGTTTTCATTTTTGATGAGACGTTGAATGTAAGAAGTTTAATCGCCGGCAAACAAAAACCCGCGATTTCCCGTAAATCCCGTGCTTGGCCCGTATAGTCGAATGTATACAAAGAAAGTACCCTGTGAGTAAACTCATTTCCCGAACAATTTTTTAAATTATTTTTTCACCACTAAAACACATGAGACTTGTAGTTTTAAAAAATGTTTTCATTTTTGATGAGACGCTGAATATAAGAAGTTTAATCGCCGGCAAACAAAAACCCGCGATTTCCCGTAAATCCCGTGCTTGGCCCGTATAGTCGAGTACATACAAAGAAAGTACCCTGTGAGTAAACTCATTTCTCGAACGATTTTTTAAATTATTTTTTCACCACTAAAACGCATGAGACTTGTAGTTTTCAAAAATGTTTTCATTTTTGATGAGACGCGGAATAAAATAAGTTTAATCGCCGGCAAACGAAAACCCGCGATTTCCCGTAACCCCGGACTCGGCCCGTATAGTCAAAAGTACACAAAGAAAATACTCAGGGAGTAAACTCATTTCCCGAACGATTTTTTAAATTATTTTTTCACCACTAAAACGTATGAGACTTGTAGTTTTCAAAAATGTTTTTATTTTTGATGAGATGCTGAATAAAAGAAGTTTAATCGCTGGCAAACAAAAACCCGCGATTTCCCGTAAATCCCGTGCTTGGCCCGTATAGTCGAGTACATACAAAGAAAGTACCCTGTGAGTAAACTCATTTCTCGAACGATTTTTTAAATTATTTTTTCACCACTAAAACGCATGAGACTTGCAGTTTTCAAAAATGTTTTCATTTTTGATGAGACGCTGAATAAAAGAAGTTTAATCGCCGGCAAACGAAAACCCGCAATTTCCCATAAATCCCGTGCTTGGCTCGTAAAGTCAAGTATATACAAAGAAAGTACCCTGTGAGTAAACTCCTTTCCAGAACGATTTTTTATATCATCTTTTCACCACTAAAACGCATGAGACTTGTAGTTTTCAAAAATGTTTTCATTTTTGATAAGACGTGGAATAAAAGAAGTTTAATCGCCGGCAAACGAAAACCAGCGATTTCCCGTAAATCCCGGACTCGGCCCGTATAGTCAAAAGTACACAAAGAAAATACTCAGGGAGTAAATTCATTTCCCGAACGATTTTTTAAATTATTTTTTCACCACTAAAACGTATGAGACTTGTAGTTTTAAAAAATGTTTTCATTTTTGATGAGACGCTGAATATAAGAAGTTTAATCGCCGGCAAACAAAAACCCGCGATTTCCGTAAATCCCGTGCTTGGCCCGTATAGTCGAGTACATACAAAGAAAGTACCCTGTGAGTAAACTCATTTCTCGAACGATTTTTTAAATTATTTTTTCACCACTAAAACGCATGAGACTTGTAGTTTTCAAAAATGTTTTCATTTTTGATGAGACGCGGAATAAAAGAAGTTTAATCGCCGGCAAACGAAAACCCGCGATTTCCCGTAAATCCCGGACTCGGCCCGTATAGTCAAAAGTACACAAAGAAAATACTCAGGGAGTAAACTCATTTCCCGAACGATTTTTTAAATTGTTTTTTCACCACTAAAACGTATGAGACTTGTAGTTTTCAAAAATGTTTTCATTTTTGATGAGATGCTGAATAAAAGAAGTTTAATCGCCGGCAAACGAAAACCAGAGATTTCCCGTAAATCCCGGACTCGGCCCGTATAGTGAAAAGTATACAAAGAAAGTACCCTGCGAGTAAACTCATTTCCAGAACGATTTTTTAAATTATCTTTTCACCACTAAATCGCATGAGACTTGTAGTTTTCAAAAATGTTTTTATTTTTGATGAGACGCTGAATAAAAGATGTTTAATCGCCGGCAAACGAAATCCCGCGATTTCCCGTAAATCCCGGACTCGGCCCGTATAGTCAAAAGTATACAAAGAAAATACCCAGGGAGTAAAATCATTTCCAGAACGATTTTTTAAATTATCTTTTCACCACTAAATCGCATGAGACTTGTAGTTTTCAAAAATGTTTTTATTTTTGATGAGACGCTGAATAAAGGATGTTTAATCGCCGGCAAACGAAAACCCGCGATTTCCCGTAAATCCCGGACTCGGCCTGGATAGTCAAAAGTATACAAAGAAAGTACCCAAGGAGTAAACTCATTTCCCGAACGATTTTTTAAATTATTTTTTCACCACTAAAACGCATGAGACTTGTAGTTTTCAGGAATGTTTTCATTTTTGATGAGACGCTTAATGAAAGAAGTTTAATTGCCGGCAAACGAAAACCCGCGATTTCCCGTAAATCCCGGGCTTGGCCCGTATAGTCGAATGTATACAAAGAAAGTACCTTGTGAGTAAACTCATTTCCCGAACGATTTTTTAAATTATTTTTTCACCACTAAAACGCATGAGACTTGTAGTTTTCAAAAATGTTTTCATTTTTGATGAGACGTTGAATGTAAGAAGTTTAATCGCCGGCAAACAAAAACCCGCGATTTCCCGTAAATCTCGTGCTTGGCCCGTATAGTCGAGTACATACAAAGAAAGTACCCAGGGAGTAAACTCATTTCCCGAACGATTTTTAAAATTATTCTTTCACCACTAAAACGCATGAGACTTGTAGTTTTCAAAAAGGTTTTCATTTTTGATGAGACGGTGAATAAAAGATGTTTAATCGCCGGGAAACGAAAACCCGCGATTTCCCGTAAATCCCGGACTTGACCCGTATAGTCAAAAGTATACAAAGAAAGTACCCTGTGAGTAAACTCATTTCCCGAACGATTTTTTAAATTATTTTTTCACCACTAAAACGTATGAGACTTGTAGTTTTCAAAAATGTTTTCATTTTTGATGAGACGCTGAATAAAAGAAGTTTAATCGCCGGCAAACGAAAACCCGCGATTTCCCGTAAATCCCGGACTTGGCCCGTATAGTCAAAAGTATACAAAGAAAGTACCCTGCGAGTAAACTCATTTCCAGAACGATTTTTTAAATTATCTTTTCACCACTAAAACGCACGAGACTGGTAGTTTTCAAAAATGTTTTCATTTTTGATGAGACGCTGAATAAAAGAAGTTTAATCGCCGGCAAACGAAAACCCGCGAATTCCCGTAAATCCCAAACTCGGCCCGTATAGTCAAAAGTATACAAAGAAAATACCCAGGGAGTAAAATCATTTCCAGAACGATTTTTTAAATTATCTTTTCACCACTAAAACGCATGAGACTTGTAGTTTTCAAAAATGTTTTCATTTTTGATAAGACGCTGAATGAAAGAAGTTTAATCGCCGGCAAACGAAAACCTGCGATTTCCCGTAAATCCCGTGCTTGGCCCGTATAGTCGAGTATATACAAAGAAAATACCCAGGAAGTAAACTCATTTCCCGAACGATTTTTTAAATTATTCTTTCACCACTAAAACGTATGAGACTTGTAGTTTTCAAAAATGTTTTTATTTTTGATGAGACTCTGAATAAAAGAAGTTTAATCGCCGGCAAACAAAAACCCGCGATTTCCCGTAAATCCCGGACTCGACCCGTATAATCAAAAGTATAAAAAGAAAGTACCCTGTGAGTAAACTCATTTCTCGAACGATTTTTTAAATTATTTTTTCACCACTAAAACGCATGAGACTTGTAGTTTTCAAAAATGTTTTCATTTTTGATGAGACGCTGAATAAAAGAAGTTTAATCGCCGGCAAACGAAAACCCGCAATTTCCCATAGATCCCGTGCTTGGCTCGTAAAGTCAAGTATATACAAAGAAAGTACCCTGTGAGTAAACTCCTTTCCAGAACGATTTTTTATATTATCTTTTCACCACTAAAACGCATGAGACTTGTAGTTTTCAAAAATGTTTTCATTTTTGATAAGACGCGGAATAAAAGAAGTTTAATCGCCGGCAAACGAAAACCAGCGATTTCCCGTAAATCCTGGACTCGGCCCGTATAGTCAAAAGTACACAAAGAAAATACTCAGGGAGTAAACTCATTTCCCGAACGATTTTTTAAATTATTTTTTCACCACTAAAACGTATGAGACTTGTAGTTTTAAAAAATGTTTTCATTTTTGATGAGACGCTGAATATAAGAAGTTTAATCGCCGGCAAACAAAAACCCGCGATTTCCTGTAAATCCCGTGCTTGGCCGGTATAGTCAAAAGTACACAAAGAAAATACTCAGGGAGTAAACTCATTTCCCGAACGATTTTTTAAATTATTTTTTCACCACTAAAACGTATGAGACTTGTAGTTTTCAAAAATGTTTTCATTTTTGATGAGATGCTGAATAAAAGAAGTTTAATCGCCGGCAAACGAAAACCCGCGATTTCCCGTAAATCCCGGACTCGGCCCGTATAGTCAAAAGTATACAAAGAAAGTACCCTGCGAGTAAACTCATTTCCAGAACGATTTTTTAAATTATCTTTTCACCACTAAAACGCACGAGACTTGTAGTTTTCAAAAATGTTTTCATTTTTGATGAGACGCTGAATAAAAGAAGTTTAATCGCCGGCAAACGAAAACCCGCGAATTCCCGTAAATCCCAAACTCGGCCCGTATAGTCAAAAGTATACAAATAAAATACCCAGGGAGTAAAATCATTTCCAGAACGATTTTTTAAATTATCTTTTCACCACTAAAACGCATGAGACTTGTAGTTTTCAAAAATGTTTTTATTTTTGATGAGACGCTGAATAAAAGAAGTTTAATCGCCGGCAAACGAAATCCCGCGATTTCCCGTAAATACCGGACTCGGCCGGTATAGTCAAAAGTATACAAAGAAAGTACCCAGGAAGTAAACTCATTTCCCGAACGATTTTTTAAATTATTTTTTCACCACTAAAACGCATGAGACTTGTAGTTTTCAAAAATGTTTTCATTTTTGATGAGACGCTGAATGAAAGAAGTATAATCGCCGGCAAACGAAAACCTGCGATTTCCCGTAAATCCCGTGCTTGGCCCGTACAGTCGAGTATATACAAAGAAAATACCCAGGAAGTAAACTCATTTCCCGAACGATTTTTTAAATTATTTTTTCACCACCAAAACGAATGAGACTCGTAGTTTTCAAAAATGTTTTTATTTTTGATGAGACGCTGAATAAAAGAAGTTTAATCGCCGGCAAACAAAAACCTGCGATTTCCCGTAAATCCCGGACTCGACCCGTATAATCAAAAGTATAAAAAGAAAGTACCCTGTGAGTTAACTCATTTCTCGAACGATTTTTTAAATTATTTTTTCACCACTAAAACGCATGAGACTTGTAGTTTTCAAAAATGTTTTCATTTTTGATAAGACGCTGAATAAAAGATGTTTAATCGCCGGCAAACCAAAACCCGCGATTTCCCGTAAATCCCGTGCTTGGCCCGTATAGTCGAGTACATACAAAGAAAGTACCCTGTGAGTAAACTCATTTCCAGAACGATTTTTTAAATTATCTTTTCACCACTAAAACGCATGAGACTTGTAGTTTTCAAAAACGTTTTCATTTTTAATGAGACTCTGAATAAAAGAAGTTTAATCGCCGGCAAACGAAAACCCGCGAATTCCCGTAAATCCCGGGCTTAGCCCGTATAGTCGAATGTATACAAAGAAAGTACCCTGTGAGTAAACTCATTTCCCGAACGATTTTTTAAATTATCTTTTCACCACTAAAACGCATGAGACTTGTAGTTTTTAAAAATGTTTTCATTTTTGATAAGACGCTGAATAAAAGATGTTTAATCGCCGGCAAACCAAAACCCGCGATTTCCCGTAAATACCGGACTCGGCCCGTATAGTCAAAAGTATACAAAGAAAGTACCCAGGGAGTAAACTCATTTCCCGAACGATTTTTTAAATTATTTTTTCACCACTAAAACGCATGAGACTTGTAGTTTTCAAAAATGTTTTCATTTTTGATGAGACGCTGAATAAAAGATGTTTAATCGCCGGCAAACGAAAACCCGCGATTTCCCGTAAATCCCGTGCTTGGCCCGTATAGTCGAATGTATACAAAGAAAGTACCCTGTGAGTAAACTCATTTCCCGAACAATTTTTTAAATTATTTTTTCACCACTAAAACACATGAGACTTGTAGTTTTAAAAAATGTTTTCATTTTTGATGAGACGCTTAATGAAAAAATTTTAATTGCAGGCAAACGAAAACCCGCGATTTCCCGTAAATCCCGGGCTTGGCCCGTATAGTCGAGTACATACAAAGAAAGTACCCTGTGAGTAAACTCATTTCTCGAACGATTTTTTAAATTATTTTTTCACCACTAAAACGCATGAGACTTGTAGTTTTCAAAAATGTTTTCATTTTTGATGAGACGCGGAATAAAAGAAGTTTAATCGCCGGCAAACGAAAACCCGCGATTTCCCGTAAATCCCGGACTCGGCCCGTATAGTCAAAAGTACACAAAGAAAATACTCAGGGAGTAAACTCATTTCCCGAACGATTTTTTAAATTATTTTTTCACCACTAAAACGTATGAGACTTGTAGTTTTCAAAAAGGTTTTCATTTTTGATGAGATGCTGAATAAAAGAAGTTTAATCGCCGGTAAACGAAAACACGCGATTTCCCGTAAATCCCGGACTCGGCCCGTATAGTCAAAAGTATACAAAGAAAGTACCTTGCGAGTAAACTCATTTCCAAAACGATTTTTTAAATTATCTTTTCACCACTAAAACCCACGAGACTTGTAGTTTTCAAAAATGTTTTCATTTTTGATGAGACGCTGAATAAAAGAAGTTTAATCGCCGGCAAACGAAAACCCGCGAATTCCCGTAAATCCCAAACTCGGCCCGTATAGTCAAAAGTATACAAAGAAAATACCCAGGGAGTAAAATCATTTCCAGAACGATTTTTTAAATTATCTTTTCACCACTAAAACGCATGAGACTTGTAGTTTTTAAAAATGTTTTCATTTTTGATAAGACGCTGAATAAAAGATGTTTAATCGCCGTCTAACCAAAACCCGCGATTTCCCGTAAATACCGGACTCGGCCCGTATAGTCAAAAGTATACAAAGAAAGTACCCAGGGAGTAAACTCATTTCCCGAACGATTTTTTAAATCATTTTTTCACCACTAAAACGCATGAGACTTGTAGTTTTCAAAAATGTTTTCATTTTTGATAAGACGCAGAATAAAAGATGTTAATCGCCGGCAAACGAAAACCCGCGATTTCCCGTAAATCCCGGGCTTGGCCCGTATAGTCGAATGTATACAAAGAAAGTACCCTGTGAGTAAACTCATTTCCCGAACGTTTCATTAAATGATTTTTTCACCACTAAAACGCATGAGACTTGTAGTTTTCAAAAATGTTTTCATTTTTGATGAGACGCTGAATGAAAGAAGTTTAATCGCCGGCAAACGAAAACCTGCGATTTCCCGTAAATCCCGTGCTTGGCACGTATAGTCGAGTATATACAAAGAAAATACCCAGGAAGTAAACTCATTTCCCGAACGATTTTTTAAATTATTTTTTCACCACTAAAACGTATGAGACTTGTAGTTTTCAAAAATGTTTTCATTTTTGCTGAGATGCTGAATAAAAGAAGTTTAATCGCCGGCAAACGAAAACCCGCGATTTCCCGTAAATCCCGGACTCGGCCCGTATAGTCAAAAGTATACAAAGAAAGTACCCTGCGAGTAAACTCATTTCCAGAACGATTTTTTAAATTATCTTTTCACCACTAAAACGCACGAGACTTGTAGTTTTCAAAAATGTTTTCATTTTTGATGAGACGCTGAATAAAAGAAGTTTAATCGCCGGCAAACGAAAACCCGCGAATTCCCGCGAATTTTCTTTCACCACTAAAACGCATGAGACTTGTAGTTTTCAAAAATGTTTTCATTTTTGATAAAACGCAGAATAAAAGATGTTAATCGCCGGCAAACGAAAACCCGCGATTTCCCGTAAATCCCGGGCTTGGCCCGTATAGTCGAATGTATACAAAGAAAGTACCCTGTGAGTAAACTCATTTCCCGAACGTTTTATTAAATGATTTTTTCACCACTAAAACGCATGAGACTTGTAGTTTTCAAAAATGTTTTCATTTTTGATGAGACGCTGAGTGAAAGAAGTTTAATCGCCGGCAAACGAAAACCCGCGAAATCCCGTAAATCCCGTGCTTGGCCCGTATAGTCGAGTATATACAAAGAAAATACCCAGGAAGTAAACTCATTTCCCGAACGATTTTTTAAATTATTTTTTCACCACTAAAACGTATGAGACTTGTAGTTTTCAAAAATGTTTTCATTTTTGATGAGATGTGAATAAAAGAAGTTTAATCGCCGGCAAACGAAAACCCGCGATTTCCCGTAAATCCCGGACTCGGCCCGTATAGTCAAAAGTATACAAAGAAAATACCCAGGGAGTAAACTCATTTCCAGAACGATTTTTTACACTATCTTTTCACCACTAAAACGCATGAGACTTGTAGTTTTCAAAAATGTTTTCATTTTTGATAAGACGCTGAATAAAAGATGTTCAATCGCCGTCTAACCAAAACCCGCGATTTTCCGTGAATACCGGACTCGGCCCGTATAGTCAAAAGTATACAAAGAAAATGCCCAGGGAGTAAACTCATTTCCAGAACGATTTTTTAAATTATCTTTTCACCACTAAAACGCATGAGACTTGTAGTTTTCAAAAATGTTTTCATTTTTGATAAGACGCTGAATGAAAGAAGTTTAATCGCCGGCAAACGAAAACCTGCGATTTCCCGTAAATCCCGTGCTTGGCCCGTATAGTCGACTATATACAAAGAAAATACCCAGGAAGTAAACTCATTTCCCGAACGATTTTTTAAATTATTTTTTCACCACTAAAACGTATGAGACTCGTAGTTTTCAAAAATGTTTTTATTTTTGATGAGACGCTGAATAAAAGAAGTTTAATCGCCGGCAAACAAAAACCCGCGATTTCCCGTAAATCCCGGACTCGACCCGTATAATTAAAAGTATAAAAAGAAAGTACCCTGTGAGTAAACTCATTTCTCGAACGATTTTTTAAATTATTTTTTCACCACTAAAACGCATGAGACTTGTAGTTTTCAAAAATGTTTTCATTTTTGATGAGACGCTGAATAAAAGAAGTTTAATCGCCGGCAAACGAAAACCCGCAATTTCCCATAAATCCCGTGCTTGGCTCGTAAAGTCAAGTATATACAAAGAAAGTACCCTGTGAGTAAACTCCTTTCCAGAACGATTTTTTATATTATCTTTTCACCACTAAAACGCATGAGACTTGTAGTTTTGAAAAATGTTTTCATTTTTGATAAGACGCGGAATAAAAGAAGTTTAATCGCCGGCAAACGAAAACCAGCGATTTCCCGTAAATCCCGGACTCGGCCCGTATAGTCAAAAGTACACAAAGAAAATACTCAGGGAGTAAACTCATTTCCCGAACGATTTTTTAAATTATCTTTTCACCACTAAAATGCACGAGACTTGTAGTTTTCAAAAATGTTTTCATTTTTGATGAGACGCTGAATAAAAGAAATTTAATCGCCGGCAAACGAAAACCCGTGAATTCCCGTAAATCCAAAACTCGGCCCGTATAGTGAAAAGTATACAAAGAAATTACCCAGGGAGTAAACTCATTTCCAGAACGATTTTTTAAATTATCTTTTCACCACTAAAACGCATGAGACTTGTAGTTTTCAAAAATGTTTTCATGTTTGATAAGACGCTGAATAAAAGATGTTTAATCGCCGGCAAACCAAAACCCGCGATTTCCCGTAAATACCGGACTCGGTCCGTATAGTCAAAAGTATACAAAGAAAGTACCCAGGGAGTAAACTCATTTCCCGAACGATTTTTTAAATTATTTTTTCACCACTAAAACGCATGAGACTTGTAGTTTTCAAAAATGTTTTCATTTTTGATAAGACGCAGAATAAAAGATGTTAATCGCCGGCAAACGAAAACCCGCAATTTCCCGTAAATGCCGTGCTTGGCCCGTATAGTCGAATGTATACAAAGAAAGTACCCTGTGAGTAAACTCATTTCCCGAACGATTTTTTAAATTATTTTTTCACCACTAAAACGCATGAGACTTGTAGTTTTCAAAAATGTTTTCATTTTTGATGAGACGCTGGATGAAAGAAGTTTAATCGCCGGCAAACGAAAACCCGTGATTTCCCGTAAATCCCGGACTCGACCCGTATAGTCAAAAGTATACAAAGAAAATACTCAGGGAGTAAACTCATTTCCCGAACGATTTTTTAAATTATTTTTTCACCACTAAAACGTATGAGACTTGTAGTTTTTAAAAATGTTTTCATTTTTGATAAGACGCAGAATAAAAGATGTTAATCGCCGGCAAACGAAAACCCGCGATTTCCCGTAAATCCCGGGATTGGCCCGTATAGTCGAATGTATACAAAGAAAGTACCCTGTGAGTAAACTCATTTCCCGAACGATTTTTTAAATTATTTTTTCACCACTAAAACGCATGAGACTAGTAGTTTTCAAAAATGTTTTCATTTTTGATGAGACGCTGAATAAAAGAAGTTTAATCGCCAGGAAACGAAAACCCGCGAATTCCCGTAAATCCAAAACTCGGCCCGTATAGTCAAAAGTATACAAAGAAAATACCCAGGGAGTAAACTCATTTCCAGAACGATTTTTTAAATTATCTTTTCACCACTAAAACGCATGAGACTTGTAGTTTTCAAAAATGTTTTCATTTTTGATAAGACGCTGAATAAAAGATGTTCAATCGCCGTCTAACCAAAACCCGCGATTTTCCGTAAATACCGGACTCGGCCCGTATAGTCAAAAGTATACAAAGAAAATACCCAGGGAGTAAACTCATTTCCAGAACGATTTTTTATATTATCTTTTCACCACTAAAACGCATGAGACTTGTAGTTTTCAAAAATGTTTTCATTTTTGATAAGACGCTGAATGAAAGAAGTTTAATCGCCGGCAAACGAAAACCTGCGATTTCCCGTAAATCCCGTGCTTGGCCCGTATAGTCTAGTATATACAAAGAAAATACCCAGGAAGTAAACTCATTTCCCGAACGATTTTTTAAATTATTTTTTCACCACTAAAACGTATGAGACTCGTAGTTTTCAAAAATGTTTTTATTTTTGATGAGACGCTGAATAAAAGAAGTTTAATCGCCGGCAAACAAAAACCCGCGATTTCCCGTAAATCCCGGACTCGACCCGTATAATCAAAAGTATAAAAAGAAAGTACCCTGTGAGTAAACTCATTTCTCGAACGATTTTTTAAATTATTTTTTCACCACTAAAACGCATGAGACTTGTAGTTTTCAAAAATGTTTTCATTTTTGATGAGACGCTGAATAAAAGAAGTTTAATCGCCGGCAAACGAAAACCCGCAATTTCCCATAAATCCCGTGCTTGGCTCGTAAAGTCAAGTATATACAAAGAAAGTACCCTGTGAGTAAACTCCTTTCCAGAACGATTTTTTATATTATCTTTTCACCACTAAAACGCATGAGACTTGTAGTTTTCAAAAATGTTTTCATTTTTGATAAGACGCGGAATAAAAGAAGTTTAATCGCCGGCAAACGAAAACCAGCGATTTCCCGTAAATCCCGGACTCGGCCCGTATAGTCAAAAGTACACAAAGAAAATACTCAGGGAGTAAACTCATTTCCCGAACGATTTTTTAAATTATCTTTTCACCACTAAAATGCACGAGACTTGTAGTTTTCAAAAATGTTTTCATTTTTGATGAGACGCTGAATAAAAGAAATTTAATCGCCGGCAAACGAAAACCCGTGAATTCCCGTAAATCCAAAACTCGGCCCGTATAGTGAAAAGTATACAAAGAAATTACCCAGGGAGTAAACTCATTTCCAGAACGATTTTTTAAATTATCTTTTCACCACTAAAACGCATGAGACTTGTAGTTTTCAAAAATGTTTTCATGTTTGATAAGACGCTGAATAAAAGATGTTTAATCGCCGGCAAACCAAAACCCGCGATTTCCCGTAAATACCGGACTCGGTCCGTATAGTCAAAAGTATACAAAGAAAGTACCCAGGGAGTAAACTCATTTCCCGAACGATTTTTTAAATTATTTTTTCACCACTAAAACGCATGAGACTTGTAGTTTTCAAAAATGTTTTCATTTTTGATAAGACGCAGAATAAAAGATGTTAATCGCCGGCAAACGAAAACCCGCAATTTCCCGTAAATGCCGTGCTTGGCCCGTATAGTCGAATGTATACAAAGAAAGTACCCTGTGAGTAAACTCATTTCCCGAACGATTTTTTAAATTATTTTTTCACCACTAAAACGCATGAGACTTGTAGTTTTCAAAAATGTTTTCATTTTTGATGAGACGCTGGATGAAAGAAGTTTAATCGCCGGCAAACGAAAACCCGTGATTTCCCGTAAATCCCGGACTCGACCCGTATAGTCAAAAGTATACAAAGAAAATACTCAGGGAGTAAACTCATTTCCCGAACGATTTTTTAAATTATTTTTTCACCACTAAAACGTATGAGACTTGTAGTTTTTAAAAATGTTTTCATTTTTGATAAGACGCAGAATAAAAGATGTTAATCGCCGGCAAACGAAAACCCGCGATTTCCCGTAAATCCCGTCCCATTTAGCGTCTCATCAAAAATGAAAACATTTTTGAAAACTACAAGTCTCTTGCGTTTTAGTGGTGAAAAAATAATTTAAAAAATCGTTCGGGAAATGAGTTTACTTCCTGGGTATTTTCTTTGTATATACTCGACTATACGGGCCAAGCACGGGATTTACGGGAAATCGTAGGTTTTCGTTTGCCGGCGATTAAACTTCTTTCATTCAGCGTCTCATCAAAAATGAAAACATTTTTGAAAACTACAAGTCTCATGCGTTTTAGTGGTGAAAAAATAATTTAAAAAATCTTTCGGAAAATGAGTTTACTCCCTGGGTACTTTCTTTGTATACTTTTGACTATACGGGCCGAGTCAGGTATTTACGGGAAATCGCGGGTTTTGGTTAGACGGCGATTAAACATCTTTTATTCAGCGTCTTATCAAAAATGAAAACATTTTTGAAAACTACAAGTCTCATGCGTTTTAGTGGTGAAAAGTTAATTAAAAAAATCGTTCTGGAAATGAGTTTACTCCCTGGGTATTTTCTTTGTATACTTTTGACTATAAGGGCCGAGTTTGGGATTTACGGGAATTCGCGGGTTTTGGTTTGCCGGCGATTAAACTTCTTTTATTCAGCGTCTCATCAAAAATGAAAACATTTTTGAAAACTACAAGTCTCGTGCGTTTTAGTGGTGAAAAGATAATTTAAAAAATCGTTCTGAAAATGAGTTTACTCGCAGGGTACTTTCTTTGTATACTTTTGACTATACGGGCCGAGTGCGGGATTTACGGGAAATCGCGGGTTTTCGTTTGCCGGCGATTAAACTTCTTTAATTCAGCATCTCATCAAAAATGAAAACATTTTTGGAAACTACAAGTCTCATACGTTTTAGTGGTGAAAAAATAATTTAAAAAATCGTTCGGGAAATGAGTTTACTCCCTGAGTATTTTCTTTGTGTACTTTTGACTATACGGGCCGAGTCCGGGATTTACTGGAAATCGCGGGTTTTCGTTTGCCGGCGATTAAACTTCTTTTATTCCGCGTCTCATCAAAAATGAAAACATTTTTGAAAACTACAAGTCTCATGCGTTTTAGTGGTGAAAAGATAATATAAAAAATCGTTCTGGAAAGGAGTTTACTCACAGGGTACTTTCTTTGTATATACTTGACTATACGAGCCAAGCACGGGATTTACGGGAAATTGCGGGTTTTGTTTGCCGGCGATTAAACTTCTTTTATTCAGCGTCTCATCAAAAATGAAAACATTTTTGAAAACTACAAGTCTCATGCGTTTTAGTGGTGAAAAAATAATTTAAAAAACCGTTCGAGAAATGAGTTTACTCACAGGGTACTTTCTTTGTATGTACTCGACTATACGGGCCAAGCACGGGATTTACGGGAAATCGCGGGTTTTTGTTTGCCGGCAATTAAACTTCTTATATTCAGCGTCTCATCAAAAATGAAAACATTTTTTAAAACTACAAGTCTCATGTGTTTTAGTGGTGAAAAAATAATTTAAAAAATTGTTCGGGAAATGAGTTTACTCACAGGGTACTTTCTTTGTATACATTCGACTATACGGGCCAAGCCCGGGATTTACGGGAAATCGCGGGTTTTTGTTTGCTGGCGATTAAACTTCTTACATTCAACGTCTCATCAAAAATGAAAACATTTTTGAAAACTACAAGTCTTATGCGTTTTAGTTGTGAAAAAATAATTTAAAAAATCGTTCGGGAAATGAGTTTACTCACAAGGTACTTTCTTTGTATACATTCGACTATACGGTCCAAGCCCGGGATTTACGGGAAATCGCGGGTTTTTGTTTGCCGGCGATTAAACTTCTTACATTCAACGTCTCATCAAAAATGAAAACATTTTTGAAAACTACAAGTATTATGCGTTTTAGTGGTGAAAAAATAATTTAAAAAATCGTTCGGCAAATGAGTTTACTCACAAGATACTTTCTTTGTATACATTCGACTATACGGGCCAAGCCCGGGATTTACGGGAAATCGCGGGTTTTCGTTTGCCGGCAATTAAACTTCTTTCATTAAGCGTCTCATCAAAAATGAAAACATTCCTGAAAACTACAAGTCTCATGCGTTTTAGTGGTGAAAAAATAATTCAAAAAATCGTTCGGGAAAATAGTTTACTCCCTGGGTACTTTCTTTGTATACTTTTGACTATACGGGCCGAGTCCGGTATTTACGGGAAATCGCGGGTTTTGGTTTGCCGGCGATTAAACATCTTTTATTCAGCGTCTTATCAAAAATGAAAACATTTTTGAAAACTACAAGTCTCATGCGTTTTAGTGGTGAAAAGATAATTTAAAAATTTTTCGGGAAATGAGTTTACTCACAGGGTACTTTCTTTGTATACATTCGACTATACGGGCCAAGCCCGGGATTTACGGGAAATCGCGGGTTTTTGTTTGCCGGCAATTAAACTTCTTATATTCAGCGTCTCATCAAAAATGAAAACATTTTTTAAAACTACAAGTCTCATGTGTTTTAGTGGTGAAAAAATAATTTAAAAAATTGTTCGGGAAATGAGTTTACTCACAGGGTACTTTCTTTGTATACATTCGACTATACGGGCCAAGCCCGGGATTTACGGGAAATCGCGGATTTTTGTTTGCCGGCGATTAAACTTCTTACATTCAACGTCTCATCAAAAATGAAAACATTTTTGAAAACTACAAGTCTTATGCGTTTTAGTTGTGAAAAAATAATTTAAAAAATCGTTCGGGAAATGAGTTTACTCACAAGATACTTTCTTTGTATACATTCGACTATACGGGCCAAGCCCGGGATTTACGGGAAATCGCGGGTTTTCGTTTGCCGGCAATTAAACTTCTTTCATTAAGCGTCTCATCAAAAATGAAAACATTCCTGAAAACTACAAGTCTCATGCGTTTTAGTGGTGAAAAAATAATTCAAAAAATCGTTCGGGAAATGAGTTTACTCCCTGGGTACTTTCTTTGTATACTTTTGACTATACGGGCCGAGTCCGGTATTTACGGGAAATCGCGGGTTTTGGTTTGCCGGCGATTAAACATCTTTTATTCAGCGTCTTATCAAAAATGAAAACATTTTTGAAAACTACAAGTCTCATGCGTTTTAGTGGTGAAAAGATAATTTAAAATTTTTTCGGGAAATGAGTTTACTCACAGGGTACTTTCTTTGTATACATTCGACTATACGGGCCAAGCCCGGGATTTACGGGAAATCGCGGATTTTTGTTTGCCGGCGATTAAACTTCTTACATTCAACGTCTCATCAAAAATGAAAACATTTTTGAAAACTACAAGTCTTATGCGTTTTAGTTGTGAAAAAATAATTTAAAAAATCGTTCGGGAAATGAGTTTACTCACAAGGTACTTTCTTTGTATACATTCGACTATACGGGCCAAGCCCGGGATTTACGGGAAATCGCGGGTTTTTGTTTGCCGGCGATTAAACTTCTTACATTCAACGTCTCATCAAAAATGAAAACATTTTTGAAAACTACAAGTCTTATGCGTTTTAGTGGTGAAAAAATAATTTAAAAAATCGTTCGGGAAATGAGTTTACTCACAAGATACTTTCTTTGTATACATTCGACTATACGGGCCAAGCCCGGGATTTACGGGAAATCGCGGGTTTTTGTTTGCTGGCGATTAAACTTCTTACATTCAACGTCTCATCAAAAATGAAAACATTTTTGAAAACTACAAGTCTTATGCGTTTTAGTTGTGAAAAAATAATTTAAAAAATCGTTCGGGAAATGAGTTTACTCACAAGGTACTTTCTTTGTATACATTCGACTATACGGTCCAAGCCCGGGATTTACGGGAAATCGCGGGTTTTTGTTTGCCGGCGATTAAACTTCTTACATTCAACGTCTCATCAAAAATGAAAACATTTTTGAAAACTACAAGTATTATGCGTTTTAGTGGTGAAAAAATAATTTAAAAAATCGTTCGGCAAATGAGTTTACTCACAAGATACTTTCTTTGTATACATTCGACTATACGGGCCAAGCCCGGGATTTACGGGAAATCGCGGGTTTTCGTTTGCCGGCAATTAAACTTCTTTCATTAAGCGTCTCATCAAAAATGAAAACATTCCTGAAAACTACAAGTCTCATGCGTTTTAGTGGTGAAAAAATAATTCAAAAAATCGTTCGGGAAAATAGTTTACTCCCTGGGTACTTTCTTTGTATACTTTTGACTATACGGGCCGAGTCCGGTATTTACGGGAAATCGCGGGTTTTGGTTTGCCGGCGATTAAACATCTTTTATTCAGCGTCTTATCAAAAATGAAAACATTTTTGAAAACTACAAGTCTCATGCGTTTTAGTGGTGAAAAGATAATTTAAAAATTTTTCGGGAAATGAGTTTACTCACAGGGTACTTTCTTTGTATACATTCGACTATACGGGCCAAGCCCGGGATTTACGGGAAATCGCGGGTTTTTGTTTGCCGGCAATTAAACTTCTTATATTCAGCGTCTCATCAAAAATGAAAACATTTTTTAAAACTACAAGTCTCATGTGTTTTAGTGGTGAAAAAATAATTTAAAAAATTGTTCGGGAAATGAGTTTACTCACAGGGTACTTTCTTTGTATACATTCGACTATACGGGCCAAGCCCGGGATTTACGGGAAATCGCGGATTTTTGTTTGCCGGCGATTAAACTTCTTACATTCAACGTCTCATCAAAAATGAAAACATTTTTGAAAACTACAAGTCTTATGCGTTTTAGTTGTGAAAAAATAATTTAAAAAATCGTTCGGGAAATGAGTTTACTCACAAGATACTTTCTTTGTATACATTCGACTATACGGGCCAAGCCCGGGATTTACGGGAAATCGCGGGTTTTCGTTTGCCGGCAATTAAACTTCTTTCATTAAGCGTCTCATCAAAAATGAAAACATTCCTGAAAACTACAAGTCTCATGCGTTTTAGTGGTGAAAAAATAATTCAAAAAATCGTTCGGGAAATGAGTTTACTCCCTGGGTACTTTCTTTGTATACTTTTGACTATACGGGCCGAGTCCGGTATTTACGGGAAATCGCGGGTTTTGGTTTGCCGGCGATTAAACATCTTTTATTCAGCGTCTTATCAAAAATGAAAACATTTTTGAAAACTACAAGTCTCATGCGTTTTAGTGGTGAAAAGATAATTTAAAATTTTTTCGGGAAATGAGTTTACTCACAGGGTACTTTCTTTGTATACATTCGACTATACGGGCCAAGCCCGGGATTTACGGGAAATCGCGGATTTTTGTTTGCCGGCGATTAAACTTCTTACATTCAACGTCTCATCAAAAATGAAAACATTTTTGAAAACTACAAGTCTTATGCGTTTTAGTTGTGAAAAAATAATTTAAAAAATCGTTCGGGAAATGAGTTTACTCACAAGGTACTTTCTTTGTATACATTCGACTATACGGGCCAAGCCCGGGATTTACGGGAAATCGCGGGTTTTTGTTTGCCGGCGATTAAACTTCTTACATTCAACGTCTCATCAAAAATGAAAACATTTTTGAAAACTACAAGTCTTATGCGTTTTAGTGGTGAAAAAATAATTTAAAAAATCGTTCGGGAAATGAGTTTACTCACAAGATACTTTCTTTGTATACATTCGACTATACGGGCCAAGCCCGGGATTTACGGGAAATCGCGGGTTTTCGTTTGCCGGCAATTAAACTTCTTTCATTAAGCGTCTCATCAAAAATGAAAACATTCCTGAAAACTACAAGTCTCATGCGTTTTAGTGGTGAAAAAATAATTCAAAAAATCGTTCGGGAAATGAGTTTACTCCCTGGGTACTTTCTTTGTATACTTTTGACTATACGGGCCGAGTCCGGTATTTACGGGAAATCGCGGGTTTTGGTTTGCCGGCGATTAAACATCTTTTATTCAGCGTCTTATCAAAAATGAAAACATTTTTGAAAACTACAAGTCTCATGCGTTTTAGTGGTGAAAAGATAATTTAAAATTTTTTCGGGAAATGAGTTTACTCACAGGGTACTTTCTTTGTATACATTCGACTATACGGGCCAAGCGCGGGATTTACGGGAATTCGCGGGTTTTCGTTTGCCGGCGATTAAACTTCTTTTATACAGAGTCTCATCAAAAATGAAAACATTTTTGAAAACTACAAGTCTCATGTGTTTTAGTGGTGAAAAAATAATTTAAAAAATTGTTCGGGAAATGAGTTTACTCACAGGGTACTTTCTTTGTATACATTCGACTATACGGGCCAAGCACGGGATTTACGGGAAATCGCGGGATTTTGTTTGCCGGCGATTAAACTTCTTACATTCAACGTCTCATCAAAAATGAAAACATTTTTGAAAACTACAAGTCTCATGCGTTTTAGTGGTGAAAAAATAATTTAAAAAATCGTTCGGGAAATGAGTTTACTCACAAGGTACTTTCTTTGTATACATTCGACTATACGGGCCAAGCCCGGGATTTACGGGAAATCGCGGGTTTTCGTTTGCCGGCAATTAAACTTCTTTCATTAAGCGTCTCATCAAAAATGAAAACATTCCTGAAAACTACAAGTCTCATGCGTTTTAGTGGTGAAAAAATAATTTAAAAAATCGTTCGGGAAATGAGTTTACTCCTTGGGTACTTTCTTTGTATACTTTTGACTATACGGGCCGAGTCCGGGATTTACGGGAAATCGCGGGTTTTCGTTTGCCGGCGATTAAACATCTTTTATTCAGCGTCTCATCAAAAATGAAAACATTTTTGAAAACTACACGTCTCATGCGTTTTAGTGGTAAAAAAATAATTTAAAAAATCGTTCGGGAAATGAGTTTACTCCCTGGGTACTTTCTTTGTATACTTTTGACTATACGGGCCGAGTCCGGTATTTACGGGAAATCGCGGGTTTTGGTTTGCCGGCGATTAAACATCTTTTATTCAGCGTCTCATCAAAAATGAAAACATTTTTGAAAACTACAAGTCTCATGCGTTTTAGTGGTGAAAAAATAATTTAAAAAATCGTTCGGGAAATGAGTTTACTCCCTGGGTACTTTCTTTGTATACTTTTGACTATACGGGCCGAGTCCGGTATTTACGGGAAATCGCGGGTTTTGGTTTGCCGGCGATTAAACATCTTTTATTCAGCGTCTTATCAAAAATGAAAACATTTTTGAAAACTACAAGTCTCATGCGTTTTAGTGGTGAAAAGATAATTTAAAATTTTTTCGGGAAATGAGTTTACTCACAGGGTACTTTCTTTGTATACATTCGACTATACGGGCCAAGCGCGGGATTTACGGGAATTCGCGGGTTTTCGTTTGCCGGCGATTAAACTTCTTTTATACAGAGTCTCATCAAAAATGAAAACATTTTTGAAAACTACAAGTCTCATGTGTTTTAGTGGTGAAAAAATAATTTAAAAAATTGTTCGGGAAATGAGTTTACTCACAGGGTACTTTCTTTGTATACATTCGACTATACGGGCCAAGCACGGGATTTACGGGAAATCGCGGGATTTTGTTTGCCGGCGATTAAACTTCTTACATTCAACGTCTCATCAAAAATGAAAACATTTTTGAAAACTACAAGTCTCATGCGTTTTAGTGGTGAAAAAATAATTTAAAAAATCGTTCGGGAAATGAGTTTACTCACAAGGTACTTTCTTTGTATACATTCGACTATACGGGCCAAGCCCGGGATTTACGGGAAATCGCGGGTTTTCGTTTGCCGGCAATTAAACTTCTTTCATTAAGCGTCTCATCAAAAATGAAAACATTCCTGAAAACTACAAGTCTCATGCGTTTTAGTGGTGAAAAAATAATTTAAAAAATCGTTCGGGAAATGAGTTTACTCCTTGGGTACTTTCTTTGTATACTTTTGACTATACGGGCCGAGTCCGGGATTTACGGGAAATCGCGGGTTTTCGTTTGCCGGCGATTAAACATCTTTTATTCAGCGTCTCATCAAAAATGAAAACATTTTTGAAAACTACAAGTCTCATGCGTTTTAGTGGTAAAAAAATAATTTAAAAAATCGTTCGGGAAATGAGTTTACTCCCTGGGTACTTTCTTTGTATACTTTTGACTATACGGGCCGAGTCTGGTATTTACGGGAAATCGCGGGTTTTGGTTTGCCGGCGATTAAACATCTTTTATTCAGCGTCTCATCAAAAATGAAAACATTTTTGAAAACTACAAGTCTCATGCGTTTTAGTGGTGAAAAAATAATTTAAAAAATCGTTCGGGAAATGAGTTTACTCCCTGGGTACTTTCTTTGTATACTTTTGACTATACGGGCCGAGTCCGGTATTTACGGGAAATCGCGGGTTTTGGTTTGCCGGCGATTAAACATCTTTTATTCAGCGTCTTATCAAAAATGAAAACATTTTTGAAAACTACAAGTCTCATGCGTTTTAGTGGTGAAAAGATAATTTAAAAAATCGTTCGGGAAATGAGTTTACTCACAGGGTACTTTCTTTGTATACATTCGACTATACGGGCCAAGCCCGGGATTTACGGGAATTCGCGGGTTTTCGTTTGCCGGCGATTAAACTTCTTTTATTCAGAGTCTCATCAAAAATGAAAACATTTTTGAAAACTACAAGTCTCATGCGTTTTAGTGGTGAAAAGATAATTTAAAAAATCGTTCTGGAAATGAGTTTACTCACAGGGTACTTTCTTTGTATGTACTCGACTATACGGGCCAAGCACGGGATTTACGGGAAATCGCGGGTTTTGTTTTGCCGGCGATTAAACATTTTTTATTCAGCGTCTTATCAAAAATGAAAACATTTTTGAAAACTACAAGTCTCATGCGTTTTAGTGGTGAAAAGATAATTTAAAAAATCGTTCGGGAAATGAGTTTACTCACAGGGTACTTTCTTTGTATACATTCGACTATACGGGCCAAGCCCGGGATTTACGGGAATTCGCGGGTTTTCGTTTGCCTGCGATTAAACTTCTTTTATTCAGAGTCTCATCAAAAATGAAAACATTTTTGAAAACTACAAGTCTCATGCGTTTTAGTGGTGAAAAAATAATTTAAAAAATCGTTCGGGAAATGAGTTTACTCACAAGGTACTTTCTTTGTATACATTCGACTATACGGGCCAAGCCCGGGATTTACGGGAAATCGCGGGTTTTCGTTTGCCGGCAATTAAACTTCTTTCATTAAGCGTCTCATCAAAAATGAAAACATTCCTGAAAATCACAAGTCTCATGCGTTTCAGTGGTGAAAAAATAATTCAAAAAATCGTTCGGGAAATGAGTTTACTCCTTGGGTACTTTCTTTGTATACTTTTGACTATACGGGCCGAGTCCGGGATTTACATGAAATCGCGGGTTTTCGTTTGCCGACGATAAAACATCTTTTATTCAGCGTCTCATCAAAAATGAAAACATTTTTGAAAACTACAAGTCTCATGCGTTTTAGTGGTGAAAAAATAATTTAAAAAATCGTTCGGGAAATGAGTTTACTCCCTGGGTACTTTCTTTGTATACTTTTGACTATACGGGCCGATTCCGGTATTTACGGGAAATCGCGGGTTTTGGTTTGCCGGCGATTAAACATCTTTTATTCAGCGTCTTATTAAAAATGAAAACATTTTTGAAAACTACAAGTCTCATGCGTTTTAGTGGTGAAAAGATAATTTAAAAAATCGTTCGGGAAATGAGTTTACTCACAGGGTACTTTCTTCGTATACATTCGACTATACGGGCCAAGCCCGGGATTTACGGGAAATCGCGGGTTTTTGTTTGCCGGCGATTAAACTTCTTACATTCAACGTCTCATCAAAAATGAAAACATTTTTGAAAACTACAAGTCTTATGCGTTTTAGTGGTGAAAAAATAATTTAAAAAATCGTTCGGGAAATGAGTTTACTCACAAGATACTTTCTTTGTATACATTCGACTATACGGGCCAAGCCCGGGATTTACGGGAAATCGCGGGTTTTCGTTTGCCGGCAATTAAACTTCTTTCATTAAGCGTCTCATCAAAAATGAAAACATTCCTGAAAACTACAAGTCTCATGCGTTTTAGTGGTGAAAAAATAATTTAAAAATTTTTCGGGAAATGAGTTTACTCACAGGGTACTTTCTTTGTATACTTTTGACTATACGGGCCGAGTCCGGTATTTACGGGAAATCGCGGGTTTTGGTTTGCCGGCGATTAAACATCTTTTATTCAGCGTCTTATCAAAAATGAAAACATTTTTGAAAACTACAAGTCTCATGCGTTTTAGTGGTGAAAAGATAATTTAAAAAATCGTTCGGGAAATGAGTTTACTCACAGGGTACTTTCTTCGTATACATTCGACTATACGGGCCAAGCCCGGGATTTACGGGAATTCGCGGGTTTTCGTTTGCCGGCGATTAAACTTCTTTTATTCAGAGTCTCATCAAAAATGAAAACATTTTTGAAAACTACAAGTCTTATGCGTTTTAGTTGTGAAAAAATAATTTAAAAAATCGTTCGGGAAATGAGTTTACTCACAAGGTACTTTCTTTGTATACATTCGACTATACGGGCCAAGCCCGGGATTTACGGGAAATCGCGGGTTTTTGTTTGCCGGCGATTAAACTTCTTACATTCAACGTCTCATCAAAAATGAAAACATTTTTGAAAACTACAAGTCTTATGCGTTTTAGTGGTGAAAAAATAATTTAAAAAATCGTTCGGAAAATGAGTTTACTCACAAGATACTTTCTTTGTATACATTCGACTATACGGGCCAAGCCTGGGATTTACGGGAAATCGCGGGTTTTCGTTTGCCGGCAATTAAACTTCTTTCATTAAGCGTCTCATCAAAAATGAAAACATTCCTGAAAACTACAAGTCTCATGCGTTTTAGTGGTGAAAAAATAATTCAAAAAATCGTTCGGGAAATGAGTTTACTCCCTGGGTACTTTCTTTGTATACTTTTGACTATACGGGCCGAGTCCGGTATTTACGGGAAATCGCGGGTTTTGGTTTGCCGGCGATTAAACATCTTTTATTCAGCGTCTTATCAAAAATGAAAACATTTTTGAAAACTACAAGTCTCATGCGTTTTAGTGGTGAAAAGATAATTTAAAAATTTTTCGGGAAATGAGTTTACTCACAGGGTACTTTCTTTGTATACATTCGACTATACGGGCCAAGCCCGGGATTTACGGGAATTCGCGGGTTTTCGTTTGCCGGCGATTAAACTTCTTTTATACAGAGTCTCATCAAAAATGAAAACATTTTTGAAAACTACAAAGTCTCATGTGTTTTAGTGGTGAAAAAATAATTTAAAAAATTGTTCGGGAAATGAGTTTACTCACAGGGTACTTTCTTTGTATACATTCGACTATACGGGCCAAGCACGGGATTTACGGGAAATCGCGGGATTTTGTTTGCCGGCGATTAAACTTCTTACATTCAACGTCTCATCAAAAATGAAAACATTTTTGAAAACTACAAGTCTCATGCGTTTTAGTGGTGAAAAAATAATTTAAAAAATCGTTCGGGAAATGAGTTTACTCACAAGGTACTTTCTTTGTATACATTCGACTATACGGGCCAAGCCCGGGATTCACGGGAAATCGCGGGTTTTCGTTTGCCGGCAATTAAACTTCTTTCATTAAGCGTCTCATCAAAAATGAAAACATTCCTGAAAACTACAAGTCTCATGCGTTTTAGTGGTGAAAAAATAATTTAAAAAATCGTTCGGGAAATGAGTTTACTCCTTGGGTACTTTCTTTGTATACTTTTGACTATACGGGCCGAGTCCGGTATTTACGGGAAATCGCGGGTTTTCGTTTGCCGGCGATTAAACATCTTTTATTCAGCGTCTTATCAAAAATGAAAACATTTTTGAAAACTACAAGTCTCATGCGTTTTAGTGGTGAAAAGATAATTTAAAAATTTTTCGGGAAATGAGTTTACTCACAGGGTACTTTCTTTGTATACATTCGACTATACGGGCCAAGCCCGGGAATTACGGGAATTCGCGGGTTTTCGTTTGCCGGCGATTAAACTTCTTTTATACAGAGTCTCATCAAAAATGAAAACATTTTTGAAAACTACAAGTCTCATGCGTTTTAGTGGTGAAAAAATAATTTAAAAAATCGTTCGGGAAATGAGTTTACTCCCTGGGTACTTTCTTTGTATACTTTTGACTATACGGGCCGAGTCCGGTATTTACGGGAAATCGCGGGTTTTGGTTTGCCGGCGATTAAACATCTTTTATTCAGCGTCTTATCAAAAATGAAAACATTTTTGAAAACTACAAGTCTCATGCGTTTTAGTGGTGAAAAGATAATTTAAAAAATCGTTCGGGAAATGAGTTTACTCACAGGGTACTTTCTTCGTATACATTCGACTATACGGGCCAAGCCCGGGATATACGGGAATTCGCGGGTTTTCGTTTGCCGGCGATTAAACTTCTTTTATTCAGAGTCTCATCAAAAATGAAAACATTTCTGAAAACTACAAGTCTTATGCGTTTTAGTTGTGAAAAAATAATTTAAAAAATCGTTCGGGAAATGAGTTTACTCACAAGGTACTTTCTTTGTATACATTCGTTTATACGGGCCAAGCCCGGGATTTACGGGAAATCGCGGGTTTTTGTTTGCCGGCGATTAAACTTCTTACATTCAACGTCTCATCAAAAATGAAAACATTTTTGAAAACTACAAGTCTTATGCGTTTTAGTGGTGAAAAAATAATTTAAAAAATCGTTCGGAAAATGAGTTTACTCACAAGATACTTTCTTTGTATACATTCGACTATACGGGCCAAGCCTGGGATTTACGGGAAATCGCGGGTTTTCGTTTGCCGGCAATTAAACTTCTTTCATTAAGCGTCTCATCAAAAATGAAAACATTCCTGAAAACTACAAGTCTCATGCGTTTTAGTGGTGAAAAAATAATTCAAAAAATCGTTCGGGAAATGAGTTTACTCCCTGGGTACTTTCTTTGTATACTTTTGACTATACGGGCCGAGTCCGGTATTTACGGGAAATCGCGGGTTTTGGTTTGCCGGCGATTAAACATCTTTTATTCAGCGTCTTATCAAAAATGAAAACATTTTTGAAAACTACAAGTCTCATGCGTTTTAGTGGTGAAAAGATAATTTAAAAATTTTTCGGGAAATGAGTTTACTCACAGGGTACTTTCTTTGTATACATTCGACTATACGGGCCAAGCCCGGGATTTACGGGAATTCGCGGGTTTTCGTTTGCCGGCGATTAAACTTCTTTTATACAGAGTCTCATCAAAAATGAAAACATTTTTGAAAACTACAAGTCTCATGTGTTTTAGTGGTGAAAAAATAATTTAAAAAATTGTTCGGGAAATGAGTTTACTCACAGGGTACTTTCTTTGTATACATTCGACTATACGGGCCAAGCACGGGATTTACGGGAAATCGCGGGATTTTGTTTGCCGGCGATTAAACTTCTTACATTCAACGTCTCATCAAAAATGAAAACATTTTTGAAAACTACAAGTCTCATGCGTTTTAGTGGTGAAAAAATAATTTAAAAAATCGTTCGGGAAATGAGTTTACTCACAAGGTACTTTCTTTGTATACATTCGACTATACGGGCCAAGCCCGGGATTCACGGGAAATCGCGGGTTTTCGTTTGCCGGCAATTAAACTTCTTTCATTAAGCGTCTCATCAAAAATGAAAACATTCCTGAAAACTACAAGTCTCATGCGTTTTAGTGGTGAAAAAATAATTTAAAAAATCGTTCGGGAAATGAGTTTACTCCTTGGGTACTTTCTTTGTATACTTTTGACTATACGGGCCGAGTCCGGGATTTACGGGAAATCGCGGGTTTTCGTTTGCCGGCGATTAAACATCTTTTATTCAGCGTCTCATCAAAAATGAAAACATTTTTGAAAACTACAAGTCTCATGCGTTTTAGTGGTAAAAAAATAATTTAAAAAATCGTTCGGGAAATGAGTTTACTCCCTGGGTACTTTCTTTGTATACTTTTGACTATACGGGCCGAGTCCGGTATTTACGGGAAATCGCGGGTTTTGGTTTGCCGGCGATTAAACATCTTTTATTCAGCGTCTCATCAAAAATGAAAACATTTTTGAAAACTACAAGTCTCATGCGTTTTAGTGGTGAAAAAATATTTTAAAAAATCGTTCGGGAAATGAGTTTACTCCCTGGGTACTTTCTTTGTATACTTTTGACTATACGGGCTGAGTCCGGTATTTACGGGAAATCGCGGGTTTTGGTTTGCCGGCGATTAAACATCTTTTATTCAGCGTCTTATCAAAAATGAAAACATTTTTGAAAACTACAAGTCTCATGCGTTTTAGTGGTGAAAAGATAATTTAAAAAATCGTTCGGGAAATGAGTTTACTCACAGGGTACTTTCTTTGTATACATTCGACTATACGGGCCAAGCCCGGGATTTACGGGAATTCGCGGGTTTTCGTTTGCCGGCGATTAAACTTCTTTTATTCAGAGTCTCATCAAAAATGAAAACATTTTTGAAAACTACAAGTCTCATGCGTTTTAGTGGTGAAAAGATAATTTAAAAAATCGTTCTGGAAATGAGTTTACTCACAGGGTACTTTCTTTGTATGTACTCGACTATACGGGCCAAGCACGGGATTTACGGGAAATCGCGGGTTTTGTTTTGCCGGCGATTAAACATTTTTTATTCAGCGTCTTATCAAAAATGAAAACATTTTTGAAAACTACAAGTCTCATGCGTTTTAGTGGTGAAAAGATAATTTAAAAAATCGTTCGGGAAATGAGTTTACTCACAGGGTACTTTCTTTGTATACATTCGACTATACGGGCCAAGCCCGGGATTTACGGGAATTCGCGGGTTTTCGTTTGCCTGCGATTAAACTTCTTTTATTCAGAGTCTCATCAAAAATGAAAACATTTTTGAAAACTACAAGTCTCATGCGTTTTAGTGGTGAAAAAATAATTTAAAAAATCGTTCGGGAAATGAGTTTACTCACAAGGTACTTTCTTTGTATACATTCGACTATACGGGCCAAGCCCGGGATTTACGGGAAATCGCGGGTTTTCGTTTGCCGGCAATTAAACTTCTTTCATTAAGCGTCTCATCAAAAATGAAAACATTCCTGAAAACTACAAGTCTGATGCGTTTTAGTGGTGAAAAAATAATTCAAAAAATCGTTCGGGAAATGAGTTTACTCCCTGGGTACTTTCTTTGTATACTTTTGACTATACGGGCCGAGTCCGGTATTTACGGGAAATCGCGGGTTTTGGTTTGCCGGCGATTAAACATCTTTTATTCAGCGTCTTATCAAAAATGAAAACATTTTTGAAAACTACAAGTCTCATGCGTTTTAGTGGTGAAAAGATAATTTAAAAATTTTTCGGGAAATGAGTTTACTCACAGGGTACTTTCTTTGTATACATTCGACTATACGGGCCAAGCCCGGGATTTACGGGAATTCGCGGGTTTTCGTTTGCCGGCGATTAAACTTCTTTTATACAGAGTCTCATCAAAAATGAAAACATTTTTGAAAACTACAAGTCTCATGTGTTTTAGTGGTGAAAAAATAATTTAAAAAATTGTTCGGGAAATGAGTTTACTCACAGGGTACTTTCTTTGTATACATTCGACTATACGGGCCAAGCACGGGATTTACGGGAAATCGCGGGATTTTGTTTGCCGGCGATTAAACTTCTTACATTCAACGTCTCATCAAAAATGAAAACATTTTTGAAAACTACAAGTCTCATGCGTTTTAGTGGTGAAAAAATAATTTAAAAAATCGTTCGGGAAATGAGTTTACTCACAAGGTACTTTCTTTGTATACATTCGACTATACGGGCCAAGCCTGGGATTTACGGGAATTCGCGGGTTTTCGTTTGCCGGCAATTAAACTTCTTTCATTAAGCGTCTCATCAAAAATGAAAACATTCCTGAAAACTACAAGTCTCATGCGTTTTAGTGGTGAAAAAATAATTTAAAAAATCGTTCGGGAAATGAGTTTACTCCTTGGGTACTTTCTTTGTATACTTTTGACTATACGGGCCGAGTCCGGGATTTACGGGAAATCGCGGGTTTTCGTTTGCCGGCGATTAAACTTCTTTTATTCAGAGTCTCATCAAAAATGAAAACATTTTTGAAAACTACAAGTCTCATGCGTTTTAGTGGTGAAAAAATAATTTAAAAAATCGTTCGGGAAATGAGTTTACTCACAAGGTACTTTCTTTGTATACATTCGACTATACGGGCCAAGCCCGGGATTTACGGGAAATCGCGGGTTTTCGTTTGCCGGCAATTAAACTTCTTTCATTAAGCGTCTCATCAAAAATGAAAACATTCCTGAAAACTACAAGTCTGATGCGTTTTAGTGGTGAAAAAATAATTCAAAAAATCGTTCGGGAAATGAGTTTACTCCCTGGGTACTTTCTTTGTATACTTTTGACTATACGGGCCGAGTCCGGTATTTACGGGAAATCGCGGGTTTTGGTTTGCCGGCGATTAAACATCTTTTATTCAGCGTCTTATCAAAAATGAAAACATTTTTGAAAACTACAAGTCTCATGCGTTTTAGTGGTGAAAAGATAATTTAAAAATTTTTCGGGAAATGAGTTTACTCACAGGGTACTTTCTTTGTATACATTCGACTATACGGGCCAAGCCCGGGATTTACGGGAATTCGCGGGTTTTCGTTTGCCGGCGATTAAACTTCTTTTATACAGAGTCTCATCAAAAATGAAAACATTTTTGAAAACTACAAGTCTCATGTGTTTTAGTGGTGAAAAAATAATTTAAAAAATCGTTCGGGAAATGAGTTTACTCACAAGGTACTTTCTTTGTATACATTCGACTATACGGGCCAAGCCTGGGATTTACGGGAATTCGCGGGTTTTCGTTTGCCGGCAATTAAACTTCTTTCATTAAGCGTCTCATCAAAAATGAAAACATTCCTGAAAACTACAAGTCTCATGCGTTTTAGTGGTGAAAAAATAATTTAAAAAATCGTTCGGGAAATGAGTTTACTCCTTGGGTACTTTCTTTGTATACTTTTGACTATACGGGCCGAGTCCGGGATTTACGGGAAATCGCGGGTTTTCGTTTGCCGGCGATTAAACATCTTTTATTCAGCGTCTCATCAAAAATGAAAACATTTTTGAAAACTACAAGTCTCATGCGTTTTAGTGGTAAAAAAATAATTTAAAAAATCGTTCGGGAAATGAGTTTACTCCCTGGGTACTTTCTTTGTATACTTTTGACTATACGGGCCGAGTCCGGTATTTACGGGAAATCGCGGGTTTTGGTTTGCCGGCGATTAAACATCTTTTATTCAGCGTCTCATCAAAAATGAAAACATTTTTGAAAACTACAAGTCTCATGCGTTTTAGTGGTGAAAAAATAATTTAAAAAATCGTTCGGGAAATGAGTTTACTCCCTGGGTACTTTCTTTGTATACTTTTGACTATACGGGCCGAGTCCGGTATTTACGGGAAATCGCGGGTTTTGGTTTGCCGGCGATTAAACATCTTTTATTCAGAGTCTCATCAAAAATGAAAACATTTTTGAAAACTACAAGTCTTATGCGTTTTAGTTGTGAAAAAATAATTTAAAAAATCGTTCGGGAAATGAGTTTACTCACAAGGTACTTTCTTTGTATACATTCGGTTATACGGGCCAAGCCCGGGATTTACGGGAAATCGCGGGTTTTTGTTTGCCGGCGATTAAACTTCTTACATTCAACGTCTCATCAAAAATGAAAACATTTTTGAAAACTACAAGTCTTATGCGTTTTAGTGGTGAAAAAATAATTTAAAAAATCGTTCGGAAAATGAGTTTACTCACAAGATACTTTCTTTGTATACATTCGACTATACGGGCCAAGCCTGGGATTTACGGGAAATCGCGGGTTTTCGTTTGCCGGCAATTAAACTTCTTTCATTAAGCGTCTCATCAAAAATGAAAACATTCCTGAAAACTACAAGTCTCATGCGTTTTAGTGGTGAAAAAATAATTCAAAAAATCGTTCGGGAAATGAGTTTACTCCCTGGGTACTTTCTTTGTATACTTTTGACTATACGGGCCGAGTCCGGTATTTACGGGAAATCGCGGGTTTTGGTTTGCCGGCGATTAAACATCTTTTATTCAGCGTCTTATCAAAAATGAAAACATTTTTGAAAACTACAAGTCTCATGCGTTTTAGTGGTGAAAAGATAATTTAAAAATTTTTCGGGAAATGAGTTTACTCACAGGGTACTTTCTTTGTATACATTCGACTATACGGGCCAAGCCCGGGATTTACGGGAATTCGCGGGTTTTCGTTTGCCGGCGATTAAACTTCTTTTATACAGAGTCTCATCAAAAATGAAAACATTTTTGAAAACTACAAGTCTCATGTGTTTTAGTGGGGAAAAAATAATTTAAAAAATTGTTCGGGAAATGAGTTTACTCACAGGGTACTTTCTTTGTATACATTCGACTATACGGGCCAAGCACGGGATTTACGGGAAATCGCGGGATTTTGTTTGCCGGCGATTAAACTTCTTACATTCAACGTCTCATCAAAAATGAAAACATTTTTGAAAACTACAAGTCTCATGCGTTTTAGTGGTGAAAAAATAATTTAAAAAATCGTTCGGGAAATGAGTTTACTCACAAGGTACTTTCTTTGTATACATTCGACTATACGGGCCAAGCCCGGGATTCACGGGAAATCGCGGGTTTTCGTTTGCCGGCAATTAAACTTCTTTCATTAAGCGTCTCATCAAAAATGAAAACATTCCTGAAAACTACAAGTCTCATGCGTTTTAGTGGTGAAAAAATAATTTAAAAAATCGTTCGGGAAATGAGTTTACTCCTTGGGTACTTTCTTTGTATACTTTTGACTATACGGGCCGAGTCCGGTATTTACGGGAAATCGCGGGTTTTCGTTTGCCGGCGATTAAACATCTTTTATTCAGCGTCTTATCAAAAATGAAAACATTTTTGAAAACTACAAGTCTCATGCGTTTTAGTGGTGAAAAGATAATTTAAAAATTTTTCGGGAAATGAGTTTACTCACAGGGTACTTTCTTTGTATACATTCGACTATACGGGCCAAGCCCGGGAATTACGGGAATTCGCGGGTTTTCGTTTGCCGGCGATTAAACTTCTTTTATACAGAGTCTCATCAAAAATGAAAACATTTTTGAAAACTACAAGTCTCATGCGTTTTAGTGGTGAAAAAATAATTTAAAAAATCGTTCGGGAAATGAGTTTACTCCCTGGGTACTTTCTTTGTATACTTTTGACTATACGGGCCGAGTCCGGTATTTACGGGAAATCGCGGGTTTTGGTTTGCCGGCGATTAAACATCTTTTATTCAGCGTCTTATCAAAAATGAAAACATTTTTGAAAACTACAAGTCTCATGCGTTTTAGTGGTGAAAAGATAATTTAAAAAATCGTTCGGGAAATGAGTTTACTCACAGGGTACTTTCTTCGTATACATTCGACTATACGGGCCAAGCCCGGGAATTCGCGGGTTTTCGTTTGCCGGCGATTAAACTTCTTTTATTCAGAGTCTCATCAAAAATGAAAACATTTCTGAAAACTACAAGTCTTATGCGTTTTAGTTGTGAAAAAATAATTTAAAAAATCGTTCGGGAAATGAGTTTACTCACAAGGTACTTTCTTTGTATACATTCGACTATACGGGCCAAGCCCGGGATTTACGGGAAATCGCGGGTTTTTGTTTGCCGGCGATTAAACTTCTTACATTCAACGTCTCATCAAAAATGAAAACATTTTTGAAAACTACAAGTCTCATGCGTTTTAGTGGTGAAAAGATAATTTAAAAAATCGTTCGGGAAATGAGTTTCCTCACAGGGTACTTTCTTCGTATACATTCGACTATACGGGCCAAGCCCGGGATTTACGGGAATTCGCGGGTTTTCGTTTGCCGGCGATTAAACTTCTTTTATTCAGAGTCTCATCAAAAATGAAAACATTTCTGAAAACTACAAGTCTTATGCGTTTTAGTTGTGAAAAAATAATTTAAAAAATCGTTCGGGAAATGAGTTTACTCACAAGGTACTTTCTTTGTATACATTCGACTATACGGGCCAAGCCCGGGATTTACGGGAAATCGCGGGTTTTTGTTTGCCGGCGATTAAACTTCTTACATTCAACGTCTCATCAAAAATGAAAACATTTTTGAAAACTACAAGTCTTATGCGTTTTAGTGGTGAAAAAATAATTTAAAAAATCGTTCGGAAAATGAGTTTACTCACAAGATACTTTCTTTGTATACATTCGACTATACGGGCCAAGCCTGGGATTTACGGGAAATCGCGGGTTTTCGTTTGCCGGCAATTAAACTTCTTTCATTAAGCGTCTCATCAAAAATGAAAACATTTTTGAAAACTACAAGTCTTATGCGTTTTAGTGGTGAAAAAATAATTTAAAAAATCGTTCGGAAAATGAGTTTACTCACAAGATACTTTCTTTGTATACATTCGACTATACGGGCCAAGCCTGGGATTTACGGGAAATCGCGGGTTTTCGTTTGCCGGCAATTAAACTTCTTTCATTAAGCGTCTCATCAAAAATGAAAACATTCCTGAAAACTACAAGTCTCATGCGTTTTAGTGGTGAAAAAATAATTCAAAAAATCGTTCGGGAAATGAGTTTACTCCCTGGGTACTTTCTTTGTATACTTTTGACTATACGGGCCGAGTCCGGTATTTACGGGAAATCGCGGGTTTTGGTTTGCCGGCGATTAAACATCTTTTATTCAGCGTCTTATCAAAAATGAAAACATTTTTGAAAACTACAAGTCTCATGCGTTTTAGTGGTGAAAAGATAATTTAAAAATTTTTCGGGAAATGAGTTTACTCACAGGGTACTTTCTTTGTATACATTCGACTATACGGGCCAAGCCCGGGATTTACGGGAATTCGCGGGTTTTCGTTTGCCGGCGATTAAACTTCTTTTATACAGAGTCTCATCAAAAATGAAAACATTTTTGAAAACTACAAGTCTCATGTGTTTTAGTGGTGAAAAAATAATTTAAAAAATTGTTCGGGAAATGAGTTTACTCACAGGGTACTTTCTTTGTATACATTCGACTATACGGGCCAAGCACGGGATTTACGGGAAATCGCGGGATTTTGTTTGCCGGCGATTAAACTTCTTACATTCAACGTCTCATCAAAAATGAAAACATTTTTGAAAACTACAAGTCTCATGCGTTTTAGTGGTGAAAAAATAATTTAAAAAATCGTTCGGGAAATGAGTTTACTCACAAGGTACTTTCTTTGTATACATTCGACTATACGGGCCAAGCCCGGGATTCACGGGAAATCGCGGGTTTTCGTTTGCCGGCAATTAAACTTCTTTCATTAAGCGTCTCATCAAAAATGAAAACATTCCTGAAAACTACAAGTCTCATGCGTTTTAGTGGTGAAAAAATAATTTAAAAAATCGTTCGGGAAATGAGTTTACTCCTTGGGTACTTTCTTTGTATACTTTTGACTATACGGGCCGAGTCCGGTATTTACGGGAAATCGCGGGTTTTCGTTTGCCGGCGATTAAACATCTTTTATTCAGCGTCTTATCAAAAATGAAAACATTTTTGAAAACTACAAGTCTCATGCGTTTTAGTGGTGAAAAGATAATTTAAAAATTTTTCGGGAAATGAGTTTACTCACAGGGTACTTTCTTTGTATACATTCGACTATACGGGCCAAGCCCGGGAATTACGGGAATTCGCGGGTTTTCGTTTGCCGGCGATTAAACTTCTTACATTCAGAGTCTCATCAAAAATGAAAACATTTCTGAAAACTACAAGTCTTATGCGTTTTAGTTGTGAAAAAATAATTTAAAAAATCGTTCGGGAAATGAGTTTACTCACAAGGTACTTTCTTTGTATACATTCGACTATACGGGCCAAGCCCGGGATTTACGGGAAATCGCGGGTTTTTGTTTGCCGGCGATTAAACTTCTTACATTCAACGTCTCATCAAAAATGAAAACATTTTTGAAAACTACAAGTCTTATGCGTTTTAGTGGTGAAAAAATAATTTAAAAAATCGTTCGGAAAATGAGTTTACTCACAAGATACTTTCTTTGTATACATTCGACTATACGGGCCAAGCCTGGGATTTACGGGAAATCGCGGGTTTTCGTTTGCCGGCAATTAAACTTCTTTCATTAAGCGTCTCATCAAAAATGAAAACATTTTTGAAAACTACAAGTCTTATGCGTTTTAGTGGTGAAAAAATAATTTAAAAAATCGTTCGGAAAATGAGTTTACTCACAAGATACTTTCTTTGTATACATTCGACTATACGGGCCAAGCCTGGGATTTACGGGAAATCGCGGGTTTTCGTTTGCCGGCAATTAAACTTCTTTCATTAAGCGTCTCATCAAAAATGAAAACATTCCTGAAAACTACAAGTCTCATGCGTTTTAGTGGTGAAAAAATAATTCAAAAAATCGTTCGGGAAATGAGTTTACTCCCTGGGTACTTTCTTTGTATACTTTTGACTATACGGGCCGAGTCCGGTATTTACGGGAAATCGCGGGTTTTGGTTTGCCGGCGATTAAACATCTTTTATTCAGCGTCTTATCAAAAATGAAAACATTTTTGAAAACTACAAGTCTCATGCGTTTTAGTGGTGAAAAGATAATTTAAAAATTTTTCGGGAAATGAGTTTACTCACAGGGTACTTTCTTTGTATACATTCGACTATACGGGCCAAGCCCGGGATTTACGGGAATTCGCGGGTTTTCGTTTGCCGGCGATTAAACTTCTTTTATACAGAGTCTCATCAAAAATGAAAACATTTTTGAAAACTACAAGTCTCATGTGTTTTAGTGGTGAAAAAATAATTTAAAAAATTGTTCGGGAAATGAGTTTACTCACAGGGTACTTTCTTTGTATACATTCGACTATACGGGCCAAGCACGGGATTTACGGGAAATCGCGGGATTTTGTTTGCCGGCGATTAAACTTCTTACATTCAACGTCTCATCAAAAATGAAAACATTTTTGAAAACTACAAGTCTCATGCGTTTTAGTGGTGAAAAAATAATTTAAAAAATCGTTCGGGAAATGAGTTTACTCACAAGGTACTTTCTTTGTATACATTCGACTATACGGGCCAAGCCCGGGATTCACGGGAAATCGCGGGTTTTCGTTTGCCGGCAATTAAACTTCTTTCATTAAGCGTCTCATCAAAAATGAAAACATTCCTGAAAACTACAAGTCTCATGCGTTTTAGTGGTGAAAAAATAATTTAAAAAATCGTTCGGGAAATGAGTTTACTCCTTGGGTACTTTCTTTGTATACTTTTGACTATACGGGCCGAGTCCGGTATTTACGGGAAATCGCGGGTTTTCGTTTGCCGGCGATTAAACATCTTTTATTCAGCGTCTTATCAAAAATGAAAACATTTTTGAAAACTACAAGTCTCATGCGTTTTAGTGGTGAAAAGATAATTTAAAAATTTTTCGGGAAATGAGTTTACTCACAGGGTACTTTCTTTGTATACATTCGACTATACGGGCCAAGCCCGGGAATTACGGGAATTCGCGGGTTTTCGTTTGCCGGCGATTAAACTTCTTTTATACAGAGTCTCATCAAAAATGAAAACATTTTTGCAAACTACAAGTCTCATGCGTTTTAGTGGTGAAAAAATAATTTAAAAAATCGTTCGGGAAATGAGTTTACTCCCTGGGTACTTTCTTTGTATACTTTTGACTATACGGGCCGAGTCCGGTATTTACGGGAAATCGCGGGTTTTGGTTTGCCGGCGATTAAACATCTTTTATTCAGCGTCTTATCAAAAATGAAAACATTTTTGAAAACTACAAGTCTCATGCGTTTTAGTGGTGAAAAGATAATTTAAAAAATCGTTCGGGAAATGAGTTTACTCACAGGGTACTTTCTTCGTATACATTCGACTATACGGGCCAAGCCCGGGATTTACGGGAATTCGCGGGTTTTCGTTTGCCGGCGATTAAACTTCTTTTATTCAGAGTCTCATCAAAAATGAAAACATTTCTGAAAACTACAAGTCTTATGCGTTTTAGTTGTGAAAAAATAATTTAAAAAATCGTTCGGGAAATGAGTTTACTCACAAGGTACTTTCTTTGTATACATTCGACTATACGGGCCAAGCCCGGGATTTACGGGAAATCGCGGGTTTTTGTTTGCCGGCGATTAAACTTCTTACATTCAACGTCTCATCAAAAATGAAAACATTTTTGAAAACTACAAGTCTTATGCGTTTTAGTGGTGAAAAAATAATTTAAAAAATCGTTCGGAAAATGAGTTTACTCACAAGATACTTTCTTTGTATACATTCGACTATACGGGCCAAGCCTGGGATTTACGGGAAATCGCGGGTTTTCGTTTGCCGGCAATTAAACTTCTTTCATTAAGCGTCTCATCAAAAATGAAAACATTCCTGAAAACTACAAGTCTCATGCGTTTTAGTGGTGAAAAAATAATTCAAAAAATCGTTCGGGAAATGAGTTTACTCCCTGGGTACTTTCTTTGTATACTTTTGACTATACGGGCCGAGTCCGGTATTTACGGGAAATCGCGGGTTTTGGTTTGCCGGCGATTAAACATCTTTTATTCAGCGTCTTATCAAAAATGAAAACATTTTTGAAAACTACAAGTCTCATGCGTTTTAGTGGTGAAAAGATAATTTAAAAATTTTTCGGGAAATGAGTTTACTCACAGGGTACTTTCTTTGTATACATTCGACTATACGGGCCAAGCCCGGGATTTACGGGAATTCGCGGGTTTTCGTTTGCCGGCGATTAAACTTCTTTTATACAGAGTCTCATCAAAAATGAAAACATTTTTGAAAACTACAAGTCTCATGTGTTTTAGTGGTGAAAAAATAATTTAAAAAATTGTTCGGGAAATGAGTTTACTCACAGGGTACTTTCTTTGTATACATTCGACTATACGGGCCAAGCACGGGATTTACGGGAAATCGCGGGATTTTGTTTGCCGGCGATTAAACTTCTTACATTCAACGTCTCATCAAAAATGAAAACATTTTTGAAAACTACAAGTCTCATGCGTTTTAGTGGTGAAAAAATAATTTAAAAAATCGTTCGGGAAATGAGTTTACTCACAAGGTACTTTCTTTGTATACATTCGACTATACGGGCCAAGCCCGGGATTCACGGGAAATCGCGGGTTTTCGTTTGCCGGCAATTAAACTTCTTTCATTAAGCGTCTCATCAAAAATGAAAACATTCCTGAAAACTACAAGTCTCATGCGTTTTAGTGGTGAAAAAATAATTTAAAAAATCGTTCGGGAAATGAGTTTACTCCTTGGGTACTTTCTTTGTATACTTTTGACTATACGGGCCGAGTCCGGGATTTACGGGAAATCGCGGGTTTTCGTTTGCCGGCGATTAAACATCTTTTATTCAGCGTCTCATCAAAAATGAAAACATTTTTGAAAACTACAAGTCTCATGCGTTTTAGTGGTAAAAAAATAATTTAAAAAATCGTTCGGGAAATGAGTTTACTCCCTGGGTACTTTCTTTGTATACTTTTGACTATACGGGCCGAGTCCGGTATTTACGGGAAATCGCGGGTTTTGGTTTGCCGGCGATTAAACATCTTTTATTCAGCGTCTCATCAAAAATGAAAACATTTTTGAAAACTACAAGTCTCATGCGTTTTAGTGGTGAAAAAATAATTTAAAAAATCGTTCGGGAAATGAGTTTACTCCCTGGGTACTTTCTTTGTATACTTTTGACTATACGGGCTGAGTCCGGTATTTACGGGAAATCGCGGGTTTTGGTTTGCCGGCGATTAAACATCTTTTATTCAGCGTCTTATCAAAAATGAAAACATTTTTGAAAACTACAAGTCTCATGCGTTTTAGTGGTGAAAAGATAATTTAAAAAATCGTTCGGGAAATGAGTTTACTCACAGGGTACTTTCTTTGTATACATTCGACTATACGGGCCAAGCCCGGGATTTACGGGAATTCGCGGGTTTTCGTTTGCCGGCGATTAAACTTCTTTTATTCAGAGTCTCATCAAAAATGAAAACATTTTTGAAAACTACAAGTCTCATGCGTTTTAGTGGTGAAAAGATAATTTAAAAAATCGTTCTGGAAATGAGTTTACTCACAGGGTACTTTCTTTGTATGTACTCGACTATACGGGCCAAGCACGGGATTTACGGGAAATCGCGGGTTTTGTTTTGCCGGCGATTAAACATTTTTTATTCAGCGTCTTATCAAAAATGAAAACATTTTTGAAAACTGCAAGTCTCATGCGTTTTAGTGGTGAAAAGATAATTTAAAAAATCGTTCGGGAAATGAGTTTACTCACAGGGTACTTTCTTTGTATACATTCGACTATACGGGCCAAGCCCGGGATTTACGGGAATTCGCGGGTTTTCGTTTGCCTGCGATTAAACTTCTTTTATTCAGAGTCTCATCAAAAATGAACACATTTTTGAAAACTACAAGTCTCATGCGTTTTAGTGGTGAAAAAATAATTTAAAAAATCGTTCGGGAAATGAGTTTACTCACAAGGTACTTTCTTTGTATACATTCGACTATACGGGCCAAGCCCGGGATTTACGGGAAATCGCGGGTTTTCGTTTGCCGGCAATTAAACTTCCTTCATTAAGCGTCTCATCAAAAATGAAAACATTCCTGAAAACTACAAGTCTGATGCGTTTTAGTGGTGAAAAAATAATTCAAAAAATCGTTCGGGAAATGAGTTTACTCCCTGGGTACTTTCTTTGTATACTTTTGACTATACGGGCCGAGTCCGGTATTTACGGGAAATCGCGGGTTTTGGTTTGCCGGCGATTAAACATCTTTTATTCAGCGTCTTATCAAAAATGAAAACATTTTTGAAAACTACAAGTCTCATGCGTTTTAGTGGTGAAAAGATAATTTAAAATTTTTTCGGGAAATGAGTTTACTCACAGGGTACTTTCTTTGTATACATTCTACTATACGGGCCAAGCCCGGGATTTACGGGAAATCGCGGGTTTTGGTTTGCCGGCGATTAAACATCTTTTATTCAGCGTCTTATCAAAAATGAAAACATTTTTGAAAACTACAAGTCTCATGCGTTTTAGTGGTGAAAAGATAATTTAAAAATTTTTCGGGAAATGAGTTTACTCACAGGGTACTTTCTTTGTATACATTCGACTATACGGGCCAAGCCCGGGATTTACGGGAATTCGCGGGTTTTCGTTTGCCGGCGATTAAACTTCTTTTATACAGAGTCTCATCAAAAATGAAAACATTTTTGAAAACTACAAGTCTCATGTGTTTTAGTGGTGAAAAAATAATTTAAAAAATTGTTCGGGAAATGAGTTTACTCACAGGGTACTTTCTTTGTATACATTCGACTATACGGGCCAAGCACGGGATTTACGGGAAATCGCGGGATTTTGTTTGCCGGCGATTAAACTTCTTACATTCAACGTCTCATCAAAAATGAAAACATTTTTGAAAACTACAAGTCTCATGCGTTTTAGTGGTGAAAAAATAATTTAAAAAATCGTTCGGGAAATGAGTTTACTCACAAGGTACTTTCTTTGTATACATTCGACTATACGGGCCAAGCCCGGGATTCACGGGAAATCGCGGGTTTTCGTTTGCCGGCAATTAAACTTCTTTCATTAAGCGTCTCATCAAAAATGAAAACATTCCTGAAAACTACAAGTCTCATGCGTTTTAGTGGTGAAAAAATAATTTAAAAAATCGTTCGGGAAATGAGTTTACTCCTTGGGTACTTTCTTTGTATACTTTTGACTATACGGGCCGAGTCCGGTATTTACGGGAAATCGCGGGTTTTCGTTTGCCGGCGATTAAACATCTTTTATTCAGCGTCTTATCAAAAATGAAAACATTTTTGAAAACTACAAGTCTCATGCGTTTTATTGGTGAAAAGATAATTTAAAAATTTTTCGGGAAATGAGTTTACTCACAGGGTACTTTCTTTGTATACATTCGACTATACGGGCCAAGCCCGGGAATTACGGGAATTCGCGGGTTTTCGTTTGCCGGCGATTAAACTTCTTTTATACAGAGTCTCATCAAAAATGAAAACATTTTTGAAAACTACAAGTCTCATGCGTTTTAGTGGTGAAAAAATAATTTAAAAAATCGTTCGGGAAATGAGTTTACTCCCTGGGTACTTTCTTTGTATACTTTTGACTATACGGGCCGAGTCCGGTATTTACGGGAAATCGCGGGTTTTGGTTTGCCGGCGATTAAACATCTTTTATTCAGCGTCTTATCAAAAATGAAAACATTTTTGAAAACTACAAGTCTCATGCGTTTTAGTGGTGAAAAGATAATTTAAAAAATCGTTCGGGAAATGAGTTTACTCACAGGGTACTTTCTTCGTATACATTCGACTATACGGGCCAAGCCCGGGATTTACGGGAATTCGCGGGTTTTCGTTTGCCGGCGATTAAACTTCTTTTATTCAGAGTCTCATCAAAAATGAAAACATTTCTGAAAACTACAAGTCTTATGCGTTTTAGTGGTGAAAAAATAATTTAAAAAATCGTTCGGGAAATGAGTTTACTCACAAGGTACTTTCTTTGTATACATTCGACTATACGGGCCAAGCCCGGGATTTACGGGAAATCGCGGGTTTTTGTTTGCCGGCGATTAAACTTCTTACATTCAACGTCTCATCAAAAATGAAAACATTTTTGAAAACTACAAGTCTTATGCGTTTTAGTGGTGAAAAAATAATTTAAAAAATCGTTCGGAAAATGAGTTTACTCACAAGATACTTTCTTTGTATACATTCGACTATACGGGCCAAGCCTGGGATTTACGGGAAATCGCGGGTTTTCGTTTGCCGGCAATTAAACTTCTTTCATTAAGCGTCTCATCAAAAATGAAAACATTCCTGAAAACTACAAGTCTCATGCGTTTTAGTGGTGAAAAAATAATTCAAAAAATCGTTCGGGAAATGAGTTTACTCCCTGGGTACTTTCTTTGTATACTTTTGACTATACGGGCCGAGTCCGGTATTTACGGGAAATCGCGGGTTTTGGTTTGCCGGCGATTAAACATCTTTTATTCAGCGTCTTATCAAAAATGAAAACATTTTTGAAAACTACAAGTCTCATGCGTTTTAGTGGTGAAAAGATAATTTAAAATTTTTTCGGGAAATGAGTTTACTCACAGGGTACTTTCTTTGTATACATTCGACTATACGGGCCAAGCCCGGGATTTACGGGAAATCGCGGGTTTTGGTTTGCCGGCGATTAAACATCTTTTATTCAGCGTCTTATCAAAAATGAAAACATTTTTGAAAACTACAAGTCTCATGCGTTTTAGTGGTGAAAAGATAATTTAAAAATTTTTCGGGAAATGAGTTTACTCACAGGGTACTTTCTTTGTATACATTCGACTATACGGGCCAAGCCCGGGATTTACGGGAATTCGCGGGTTTTCGTTTGCCGGCGATTAAACTTCTTTTATACAGAGTCTCATCAAAAATGAAAACATTTTTGAAAACTACAAGTCTCATGTGTTTTAGTGGTGAAAAAATAATTTAAAAAATTGTTCGGGAAATGAGTTTACTCACAGGGTACTTTCTTTGTATACATTCGACTATACGGGCCAAGCACGGGATTTACGGGAAATCGCGGGATTTTGTTTGCCGGCGATTAAACTTCTTACATTCAACGTCTCATCAAAAATGAAAACATTTTTGAAAACTACAAGTCTCATGCGTTTTAGTGGTGAAAAAATAATTTAAAAAATCGTTCGGGAAATGAGTTTACTCACAAGGTACTTTCTTTGTATACATTCGACTATACGGGCCAAGCCCGGGATTCACGGGAAATCGCGGGTTTTCGTTTGCCGGCAATTAAACTTCTTTCATTAAGCGTCTCATCAAAAATGAAAACATTCCTGAAAACTACAAGTCTCATGCGTTTTAGTGGTGAAAAAATAATTTAAAAAATCGTTCGGGAAATGAGTTTACTCCTTGGGTACTTTCTTTGTATACTTTTGACTATACGGGCCGAGTCCGGTATTTACGGGAAATCGCGGGTTTTCGTTTGCCGGCGATTAAACATCTTTTATTCAGCGTCTTATCAAAAATGAAAACATTTTTGAAAACTACAAGTCTCATGCGTTTTATTGGTGAAAAGATAATTTAAAAATTTTTCGGGAAATGAGTTTACTCACAGGGTACTTTCTTTGTATACATTCGACTATACGGGCCAAGCCCGGGAATTACGGGAATTCGCGGGTTTTCGTTTGCCGGCGATTAAACTTCTTTTATACAGAGTCTCATCAAAAATGAAAACATTTTTGAAAACTACAAGTCTCATGCGTTTTAGTGGTGAAAAAATAATTTAAAAAATCGTTCGGGAAATGAGTTTACTCCCTGGGTACTTTCTTTGTATACTTTTGACTATACGGGCCGAGTCCGGTATTTACGGGAAATCGCGGGTTTTGGTTTGCCGGCGATTAAACATCTTTTATTCAGCGTCTTATCAAAAATGAAAACATTTTTGAAAACTACAAGTCTCATGCGTTTTAGTGGTGAAAAGATAATTTAAAAAATCGTTCGGGAAATGAGTTTACTCACAGGGTACTTTCTTCGTATACATTCGACTATACGGGCCAAGCCCGGGATTTACGGGAATTCGCGGGTTTTCGTTTGCCGGCGATTAAACTTCTTTTATTCAGAGTCTCATCAAAAATGAAAACATTTCTGAAAACTACAAGTCTTATGCGTTTTAGTGGTGAAAAAATAATTTAAAAAATCGTTCGGGAAATGAGTTTACTCACAAGGTACTTTCTTTGTATACATTCGACTATACGGGCCAAGCCCGGGATTTACGGGAAATCGCGGGTTTTTGTTTGCCGGCGATTAAACTTCTTACATTCAGCGTCTCATCAAAAATGAAAACATTTTTGAAAACTACAAGTCTTATGCGTTTTAGTGGTGAAAAAATAATTTAAAAAATCGTTCGGAAAATGAGTTTACTCACAAGATACTTTCTTTGTATACATTCGACTATACGGGCCAAGCCTGGGATTTACGGGAAATCGCGGGTTTTCGTTTGCCGGCAATTAAACTTCTTTCATTAAGCGTCTCATCAAAAATGAAAACATTCCTGAAAACTACAAGTCTCATGCGTTTTAGTGGTGAAAAAATAATTCAAAAAATCGTTCGGGAAATGAGTTTACTCCCTGGGTACTTTCTTTGTATACTTTTGACTATACGGGCCGAGTCCGGTATTTACGGGAAATCGCGGGTTTTGGTTTGCCGGCGATTAAACATCTTTTATTCAGCGTCTTATCAAAAATGAAAACATTTTTGAAAACTACAAGTCTCATGCGTTTTAGTGGTGAAAAGATAATTTAAAAATTTTTCGGGAAATGAGTTTACTCACAGGGTACTTTCTTTGTATACATTCGACTATACGGGCCAAGCCCGGGATTTACGGGAATTCGCGGGTTTTCGTTTGCCGGCGATTAAACTTCTTTTATACAGAGTCTCATCAAAAATGAAAACATTTTTGAAAACTACAAGTCTCATGTGTTTTAGTGGTGAAAAAATAATTTAAAAAATTGTTCGGGAAATGAGTTTACTCACAGGGTACTTTCTTTGTATACATTCGACTATACGGGCCAAGCACGGGATTTACGGGAAATCGCGGGATTTTGTTTGCCGGCGATTAAACTTCTTACATTCAACGTCTCATCAAAAATGAAAACATTTTTGAAAACTACAAGTCTCATGCGTTTTAGTGGTGAAAAAATAATTTAAAAAATCGTTCGGGAAATGAGTTTACTCACAAGGTACTTTCTTTGTATACATTCGACTATACGGGCCAAGCCCGGGATTCACGGGAAATCGCGGGTTTTCGTTTGCCGGCAATTAAACTTCTTTCATTAAGCGTCTCATCAAAAATGAAAACATTCCTGAAAACTACAAGTCTCATGCGTTTTAGTGGTGAAAAAATAATTTAAAAAATCGTTCGGGAAATGAGTTTACTCCTTGGGTACTTTCTTTGTATACTTTTGACTATACGGGCCGAGTCCGGGATTTACGGGAAATCGCGGGTTTTCGTTTGCCGGCGATTAAACATCTTTTATTCAGCGTCTCATCAAAAATGAAAACATTTTTGAAAACTACAAGTCTCATGCGTTTTAGTGGTAAAAAAATAATTTAAAAAATCGTTCGGGAAATGAGTTTACTCCCTGGGTACTTTCTTTGTATACTTTTGACTATACGGGCCGAGTCCGGTATTTACGGGAAATCGCGGGTTTTGGTTTGCCGGCGATTAAACATCTTTTATTCAGCGTCTCATCAAAAATGAAAAAATTTTTGAAAACTACAAGTCTCATGCGTTTTAGTGGTGAAAAAATAATTTAAAAAATCGTTCGGGAAATGAGTTTACTCCCTGGGTACTTTCTTTGTATACTTTTGACTATACGGGCTGAGTCCGGTATTTACGGGAAATCGCGGGTTTTGGTTTGCCGGCGATTAAACATCTTTTATTCAGCGTCTTATCAAAAATGAAAACATTTTTGAAAACTACAAGTCTCATGCGTTTTAGTGGTGAAAAGATAATTTAAAAAATCGTTCGGGAAATGAGTTTACTCACAGGGTACTTTCTTTGTATACATTCGACTATACGGGCCAAGCCCGGGATTTACGGGAATTCGCGGGTTTTCGTTTGCCGGCGATTAAACTTCTTTTATTCAGAGTCTCATCAAAAATGAAAACATTTTTGAAAACTACAAGTCTCATGCGTTTTAGTGGTGAAAAGATAATTTAAAAAATCGTTCTGGAAATGAGTTTACTCACAGGGTACTTTCTTTGTATGTACTCGACTATACGGGCCAAGCACGGGATTTACGGGAAATCGCGGGTTTTGTTTTGCCGGCGATTAAACATTTTTTATTCAGCGTCTTATCAAAAATGAAAACATTTTTGAAAACTACAAGTCTCATGCGTTTTAGTGGTGAAAAGATAATTTAAAAAATCGTTCGGGAAATGAGTTTACTCACAGGGTACTTTCTTTGTATACATTCGACTATACGGGCCAAGCCCGGGATTTACGGGAATTCGCGGGTTTTCGTTTGCCTGCGATTAAACTTCTTTTATTCAGAGTCTCATCAAAAATGAAAACATTTTTGAAAACTACAAGTCTCATGCGTTTTAGTGGTGAAAAAATAATTTAAAAAATCGTTCGGGAAATGAGTTTACTCACAAGGTACTTTCTTTGTATACATTCGACTATACGGGCCAAGCCCGGGATTTACGGGAAATCGCGGGTTTTCGTTTGCCGGCAATTAAACTTCTTTCATTAAGCGTCTCATCAAAAATGAAAACATTCCTGAAAACTACAAGTCTGATGCGTTTTAGTGGTGAAAAAATAATTCAAAAAATCGTTCGGGAAATGAGTTTACTCCCTGGGTACTTTCTTTGTATACTTTTGACTATACGGGCCGAGTCCGGTATTTACGGGAAATCGCGGGTTTTGGTTTGCCGGCGATTAAACATCTTTTATTCAGCGTCTTATCAAAAATGAAAACATTTTTGAAAACTACAAGTCTCATGCGTTTTAGTGGTGAAAAGATAATTTAAAAATTTTTCGGGAAATGAGTTTACTCACAGGGTACTTTCTTTGTATACATTCGACTATACGGGCCAAGCCCGGGATTTACGGGAATTCGCGGGTTTTCGTTTGCCGGCGATTAAACTTCTTTTATACAGAGTCTCATCAAAAATGAAAACATTTTTGAAAACTACAAGTCTCATGTGTTTTAGTGGTGAAAAAATAATTTAAAAAATTGTTCGGGAAATGAGTTTACTCACAGGGTACTTTCTTTGTATACATTCGACTATACGGGCCAAGCACGGGATTTACGGGAAATCGCGGGATTTTGTTTGCCGGCGATTAAACTTCTTACATTCAACGTCTCATCAAAAATGAAAACATTTTTGAAAACTACAAGTCTCATGCGTTTTAGTGGTGAAAAAATAATTTAAAAAATCGTTCGGGAAATGAGTTTACTCACAAGGTACTTTCTTTGTATACATTCGACTATACGGGCCAAGCCTGGGATTTACGGGAATTCGCGGGTTTTCGTTTGCCGGCAATTAAACTTCTTTCATTAAGCGTCTCATCAAAAATGAAAACATTCCTGAAAACTACAAGTCTCATGCGTTTTAGTGGTGAAAAAATAATTTAAAAAATCGTTCGGGAAATGAGTTTACTCCCTGGGTACTTTCTTTGTATACTTTTGACTATACGGGCCGAGTCCGGTATTTACGGGAAATCGCGGGTTTTGGTTTGCCGGCGATTAAACATCTTTTATTCAGCGTCTCATCAAAAATGAAAACATTTTTGAAAACTACAAGTCTCATGCGTTTTAGTGGTGAAAAAATAATTTAAAAAATCGTTCGGGAAATGAGTTTACTCCCTGGGTACTTTCTTTGTATACTTTTGACTATACGGGCCGAGTCCGGTATTTACGGGAAATCGCGGGTTTTGGTTTGCCGGCGATTAAACATCTTTTATTCAGCGTCTTATCAAAAATGAAAACATTTTTGAAAACTACAAGTCTCATGCGTTTTAGTGGTGAAAAGATAATTTAAAAAATCGTTCGGGAAATGAGTTTACTCACAGGGTACTTTCTTTGTATACATTCGACTATACGGGCCAAACCCGGGATTTACGGGAATTCGCGGGTTTTCGTTTGCTGGCGATTAAACTTCTTTTATTCAGAGTCTCATCAAAAATGAAAACATTTTTGAAAACTACAAGTCTCATGCGTTTTAGTGGTGAAAAGATAATTTAAAAAATCGTTCTGGAAATGAGTTTACTCACAGGGTACTTTCTTTGTATGTACTCGACTATACGGGCCAAGCACGGGATTTACGGGAAATCGCGGGTTTTGTTTTGCCGGCGATTAAACATTTTTTATTCAGCGTCTTATCAAAAATGAAAACATTTTTGAAAACTACAAGTCTCATGCGTTTTAGTGGTGAAAAGATAATTTAAAAAATCGTTCGGGAAATGAGTTTACTCACAGGGTACTTTCTTTGTATACATTCGACTATACGGGCCAAGCCCGGGATTTACGGGAATTCGCGGGTTTTCGTTTGCCTGCGATTAAACTTCTTTTATTCAGAGTCTCATCAAAAATGAAAACATTTTTGAAAACTACAAGTCTCATGCGTTTTAGTGGTGAAAAAATAATTTAAAAAATCGTTCGGGAAATGAGTTTACTCACAAGGTACTTTCTTTGTATACATTCCACTATACGGGCCAAGCCCGGGATTTACGGGAAATCGCGGGTTTTCGTTTGCCGGCAATTAAACTTCTTTCATTAAGCGTCTCATCAAAAATGAAAACATTCCTGAAAATCACAAGTCTCATGCGTTTTAGTGGTGAAAAAATAATTCAAAAAATCGTTCGGGAAATGAGTTTACTCCTTGGGTACTTTCTTTGTATACTTTTGACTATACGGGCCGAGTCCGGGATTTACATGAAATCGCGGGTTTTCGTTTCCGACGATAAAACATCTTTTATTCAGCGTCTCATCAAAAATGAAAACATTTTTGAAAACTACAAGTCTCATGCGTTTTAGTGGTGAAAAAATAATTTAAAAAATCGTTCGGGAAATGAGTTTACTCCCTGGGTACTTTCTTTGTATACTTTTGACTATACGGGCCGAGTCCGGTATTTACGGGAAATCGCGGGTTTTGGTTTGCCGGCGATTAAACATCTTTTATTCAGCGTCTTATCAAAAATGAAAACATTTTTGAAAACTACAAGTCTCATGCGTTTTAGTGGTGAAAAGATAATTTAAAAAATCTTTCTGGAAATGAGTTTACTCACAGGGTACTTTCTTTGTATGTACTCGACTATACGGGCCAAGCACGGGATTTACGGGAAATCGCGGGTTTTCGTTTGCCTGCGATTAAACTTCTTTTATTCAGAGTCTCATCAAAAATGAAAACATTTTTGAAAACTACAAGTCTCATGCGTTTTAGTGGTGAAAAAATAATTTAAAAAATCGTTCGGGAAATGAGTTTACTCACAAGGTACTTTCTTTGTATACATTCGACTATACGGGCCAAGCCCGGGATTTACGGGAAATCGCGGGTTTTCGTTTGCCGGCAATTAAACTTCTTTCATTAAGCGTCTCATCAAAAATGAAAACATTCCTGAAAATCACAAGTCTCATGCGTTTTAGTGGTGAAAAAATAATTCAAAAAATCGTTCGGGAAATGAGTTTACTCCTTGGGTACTTTCTTTGTATACTTTTGACTATACGGGCCGAGTCCGGGATTTACATGAAATCGCGGGTTTTCGTTTCCGACGATAAAACATCTTTTATTCAGCGTCTCATCAAAAATGAAAACATTTTTGAAAACTACAAGTCTCATGCGTTTTAGTGGTGAAAAAATAATTTAAAAAATCGTTCGGGAAATGAGTTTACTCCCTGGGTACTTTCTTTGTATACTTTTGACTATACGGGCCGAGTCCGGTATTTACGGGAAATCGCGGGTTTTGGTTTGCCGGCGATTAAACATCTTTTATTCAGCGTCTTATCAAAAATGAAAACAGTTTTGAAAACTACAAGTCTCATGCGTTTTAGTGGTGAAAAGATAATTTAAAAAATCTTTCTGGAAATGAGTTTACTCACAGGGTACTTTCTTTGTATGTACTCGACTATACGGGCCAAGCACGGGATTTACGGGAAATCGCGGGTTTTGTTTTGCCGGCGATTAAACATCTTTTATTCAGCGTCTTATCAAAAATGAAAACATTTTTGAAAACTACAAGTCTCATGCGTTTTAGTGGTGAAAAGATAATTTAAAAAATCGTTCGGGAAATGAGTTTACTCACAGGGTACTTTCTTTGTATACATTCGACTATACGGGCCAAGCCCGGGATTTACGGGAATTCGCGGGTTTTCGTTTGCCGGCGATTAAACTTCTTTTATTCAGAGTCTCATCAAAAATGAAAACATTTTTGAAAACTACAAGTCTCATGCGTTTTAGAGGTGAAAAGATAATTTAAAAAATCGTTCTGCTAATGAGTTTACTCACAGGGTACTTTCTTTGTATGTACTCGACTATACGGGCCAAGCACGGGATTTACGGGAAATCGCGGTTTTTGGTTTGCCGGCGATTAAACATCTTTTATTCAGCGTCTTATCAAAAATGAAAACATTTTTGAAAACTACAAGTCTCATGCGTTTTAGTGGTGAAAAGATAATTTAAAAAATCGTTCTGGAAATGAGTTTACTCACAGGGTACTTTCTTTGTATGTACTCGACTATACGGGCCAAGCACGGGATTTACGGGAAATCGCGGGTTTTTGTTTGCCGGCGATTAAACTTCTTTTATTCAGCGTCTTATCAAAAATGAAATCATTTTTGAAAACTACAAGTCTCATGGGTTTTAGTGGTGAAAAAATAATTTAAAAAATCGTTCGGGAAATGAGTTTACTCACAGGGTACTTTCTTTGTATTGCTTCGTTGCTTTAATTTGATCAGGCGACCAACTTGTCGGACAACGTACTATGGCTTAAATACTTTATCAAATATTGCAGGGAAGCTATGGATATCTGTGCCTGACGCTACAAAGAATGCTCCTTCTCTCGAAGCCTTCCGTAGCTCAATAAAATTTTGGGAAGGTGATGTTTGCACCTGTAAAATATGCATGGATATACCATACATATTATAACTTTACTTATTTATTTATTTATTTTTCTTATTTTTTATCGCTGTTTGCCTTGTTTTACGTTTTGTTGTCGATTTAAATTAGTTATTTAAATACTATTGTATCTATCGACGTTAAATAAAGAGAAAATCAAAAAAAATCAAATCAAATACATTGGACTATACGGGCCAAGCCCGGGATTTACGGGAAATCGCGGGTTTTCGTTTGCCGGCTATTAAACTTCTTTCATTAAGCGTCTCATCAAAAATGAAAACATTCCTGAAAACTACAAGTCTCATGCGTTTTAGTGGTGAAAAAATAATTTAAAAAATTGTTCGGGAAATGAGTTTACTCCCTGGGTACTTTCTTTGTATACTTTTGACTATACGGGCCGAGTCCGGGATTTACGGGAAATCGCGGGTTTTCGTTTGCCGGCGATTAAACATCTTTTATTCAGCGTCTCATCAAAAATGAAAACATTTTTGAAAACTACAAGTCTCATGCGTTTTAGTGGTGAAAAAATAGATTAAAAAATCGTTCTGGAAATGAGTTTACTCACAGGGTACTTTCTTTGTATACATTCGACTATACGGGCCAAGCCCGGGATTTACGGGAAATCGCGGGTTTTCGTTTGCCGGCGATTAAACTTCCTTCATTAAGCGTCTCATCAAAAATGAAAACATTCCTGAAAACTACAAGTCTCATGCGTTTTAGTGGTGAAAAAATAATTTAAAAAATCGTTCGGGAAATGAGTTTACTCCTTGGGTACTTTCTTTGTATACTTTTGACTATACGGGCCGAGTCCGGTATTTACGGGAAATCGCGGGTTTTCGTTTGCCGGCGATTAAACATCTTTTATTCAGCGTCTTATCAAAAATGAAAACATTTTTGAAAACTACAAGTCTCATGCGTTTTAGTGGTGAAAAGATAATTTAAAAATTTTTCGGGAAATGAGTTTACTCACAGGGTACTTTCTTTGTATACATTCGACTATACGGGCCAAGCCCGGGAATTACGGGAATTCGCGGGTTTTCGTTTGCCGGCGATTAAACTTCTTTTATACAGAGTCTCATCAAAAATGAAAACATTTTTGAAAACTACAAGTCTCATGCGTTTTAGTGGTGAAAAAATAATTTAAAAAATCGTTCGGGAAATGAGTTTACTCCCTGGGTACTTTCTTTGTATACTTTTGACTATACGGGCCGAGTCCGGTATTTACGGGAAATCGCGGGTTTTGGTTTGCCGGCGATTAAACATCTTTTATTCAGCGTCTTATCAAAAATGAAAACATTTTTGAAAACTACAAGTCTCATGCGTTTTAGTGGTGAAAAGATAATTTAAAAAATCGTTCGGGAAATGAGTTTACTCACAGGGTACTTTCTTCGTATACATTCGACTATACGGGCCAAGCCCGGGATTTACGGGAATTCGCGGGTTTTCGTTTGCCGGCGATTAAACTTCTTTTATTCAGAGTCTCATCAAAAATGAAAACATTTTTGAAAACTACAAGTCTTATGCGTTTTAGTTGTGAAAAAATAATTTAAAAAATCGTTCGGGAAATGAGTTTACTCACAAGGTACTTTCTTTGTATACATTCGACTATACGGGCCAAGCCCGGGATTTACGGGAAATCGCGGGTTTTTGTTTGCCGGCGATTAAACTTCTTACATTCAACGTCTCATCAAAAATGAAAACATTTTTGAAAACTACAAGTCTTATGCGTTTTAGTGGTGAAAAAATAATTTAAAAAATCGTTCGGAAAATGAGTTTACTCACAAGATACTTTCTTTGTATACATTCGACTATACGGGCCAAGCCTGGGATTTACGGGAAATCGCGGGTTTTCGTTTGCCGGCAATTAAACTTCTTTCATTAAGCGTCTCATCAAAAATGAAAACATTCCTGAAAACTACAAGTCTCATGCGTTTTAGTGGTGAAAAAATAATTCAAAAAATCGTTCGGGAAATGAGTTTACTCCATGGGTACTTTCTTTGTATACTTTTGACTATACGGGCCGAGTCCGGTATTTACGGGAAATCGCGGGTTTTGGTTTGCCGGCGATTAAACATCTTTTATTCAGCGTCTTATCAAAAATGAAAACATTTTTGAAAACTACAAGTCTCATGCGTTTTAGTGGTGAAAAGATAATTTAAAAATTTTTCGGGAAATGAGTTTACTCACAGGGTACTTTCTTTGTATACATTTGACTATACGGGCCAAGCCCGGGATTTACGGGAATTCGCGGGTTTTCGTTTGCCGGCGATTAAACTTCTTTTATACAGAGTCTCATCAAAAATGAAAACATTTTTGAAAACTACAAGTCTCATGTGTTTTAGTGGTGAAAAAATAATTTAAAAAATTGTTCGGGAAATGAGTTTACTCACAGGGTACTTTCTTTGTATACATTCGACTATACGGGCCAAGCACGGGATTTACGGGAAATCGCGGGATTTTGTTTGCCGGCGATTAAACTTCTTACATTCAACGTCTCATCAAAAATGAAAACATTTTTGAAAACTACAAGTCTCATGCGTTTTAGTGGTGAAAAAATAATTTAAAAAATCGTTCGGGAAATGAGTTTACTCACAAGGTACTTTCTTTGTATACATTCGACTATACGGGCCAAGCCCGGGATTCACGGGAAATCGCGGGTTTTCGTTTGCCGGCAATTAAACTTCTTTCATTAAGCGTCTCATCAAAAATGAAAACATTCCTGAAAACTACAAGTCTCATGCGTTTTAGTGGTGAAAAAATAATTTAAAAAATCGTTCGGGAAATGAGTTTACTCCTTGGGTACTTTCTTTGTATACTTTTGACTATACGGGCCGAGTCCGGGATTTACGGGAAATCGCGGGTTTTCGTTTGCCGGCGATTAAACATCTTTTATTCAGCGTCTCATCAAAAATGAAAACATTTTTGAAAACTACAAGTCTCATGCGTTTTAGTGGTAAAAAAATAATTTAAAAAATCGTTCGGGAAATGAGTTTACTCCCTGGGTACTTTCTTTGTATACTTTTGACTATACGGGCCGAGTCCGGTATTTACGGGAAATCGCGGGTTTTGGTTTGCCGGCGATTAAACATCTTTTATTCAGCGTCTTATCAAAAATGAAAACATTTTTGAAAACTACAAGTCTCATGCGTTTTAGTGGTGAAAAAATAATTTAAAAAATCGTTCGGGAAATGAGTTTACTCCCTGGGTACTTTCTTTGTATACTTTTGACTATACGGGCCGAGTCCGGTATTTACGGGAAATCGCGGGTTTTGGTTTGCCGGCGATTAAACATCTTTTATTCAGCGTCTTATCAAAAATGAAAACATTTTTGAAAACTACAAGTCTCATGCGTTTTAGTGGTGAAAAGATAATTTAAAAAATCGTTCTGGAAATGAGTTTACTCACAGGGTACTTTCTTTGTATGTACTCGACTATACTGGCCAAGCACGGGATTTACGGGAAATCGCGGGTTTTGTTTTGCCGGCGATTAAACATTTTTTATTCAGCGTCTTATCAAAAATGAAAACATTTTTGAAAACTACAAGTCTCATGCGTTTTAGTGGTGAAAAGATAATTTAAAAAATCGTTCGGGAAATGAGTTTACTCACAGGGTACTTTCTTTGTATACATTCGACTATACGGGCCAAGCCCGGGATTTACGGGAATTCGCGGGTTTTCGTTTGCCTGCGATTAAACTTCTTTTATTCAGAGTCTCATCAAAAATGAAAACATTTTTGAAAACTACAAGTCTCATGCGTTTTAGTGGTGAAAAAATAATTTTAAAAATCGTTCGGGAAATGAGTTTACTCACAAGGTACTTTCTTTGTATACATTCGACTATACGGGCCAAGCCCGGGATTTACGGGAAATCGCGGGTTTTCGTTTGCCGGCAATTAAACTTCTTTCATTAAGCGTCTCATCAAAAATGAAAACATTCCTGAAAACTACAAGTCTGATGCGTTTTAGTGGTGAAAAAATAATTCAAAAAATCGTTCGGGAAATGAGTTTACTCCCTGGGTACTTTCTTTGTATACTTTTGACTATACGGGCCGAGTCCGGTATTTACGGGAAATCGCGGGTTTTGGTTTGCCGGCGATTAAACATCTTTTATTCAGCGTCTTATCAAAAATGAAAACATTTTTGAAAACTACAAGTCTCATGCGTTTTAGTGGTGAAAAGATAATTTAAAAATTTTTCGGGAAATGAGTTTACTCACAGGGTACTTTCTTTGTATACATTCGACTATACGGGCCAAGCCCGGGATTTACGGGAATTCGCGGGTTTTCGTTTGCCGGCGATTAAACTTCTTTTATACAGAGTCTCATCAAAAATGAAAACATTTTTGAAAACTACAAGTCTCATGTGTTTTAGTGGTGAAAAAATAATTTAAAAAATTGTTCGGGAAATGAGTTTACTCACAGGGTACTTTCTTTGTATACATTCGACTATACGGGCCAAGCACGGGATTTACGGGAAATCGCGGGATTTTGTTTGCCGGCGATTAAACTTCTTACATTCAACGTCTCATCAAAAATGAAAACATTTTTGAAAACTACAAGTCTCATGCGTTTTAGTGGTGAAAAAATAATTTAAAAAATCGTTCGGGAAATGAGTTTACTCACAAGGTACTTTCTTTGTATACATTCGACTATACGGGCCAAGCCCGGGATTTACGGGAAATCGCGGGTTTTCGTTTGCCGGCAATTAAACTTCTTTCATTAAGCGTCTCATCAAAAATGAAAACATTCCTGAAAACTACAAGTCTCATGCGTTTTAGTGGTGAAAAAATAATTTAAAAAATCGTTCGGGAAATGAGTTTACTCCTTGGGTACTTTCTTTGTATACTTTTGACTATACGGGCCGAGTCCGGGATTTACGGGAAATCGCGGGTTTTCGTTTGCCGGCGATTAAACATCTTTTATTCAGCGTCTCATCAAAAATGAAAACATTTTTGAAAACTACAAGTCTCATGCGTTTTAGTGGTAAAAAAATAATTTAAAAAATCGTTCGGGAAATGAGTTTACTCCCTGGGTACTTTCTTTGTATACTTTTGACTATACGGGCCGAGTCCGGTATTTACGGGAAATCGCGGGTTTTGGTTTGCCGGCGATTAAACATCTTTTATTCAGCGTCTTATCAAAAATGAAAACATTTTTGAAAACTACAAGTCTCATGCGTTTTAGTGGTGAAAAGATAATTTAAAAAATCGTTCGGGAAATGAGTTTACTCACAGGGTACTTTCTTTGTATACATTCGACTATACGGGCCAAGCCCGGGATTTACGGGAATTCGCGGGTTTTCGTTTGCTGGCGATTAAACTTCTTTTATTCAGAGTCTCATCAAAAATGAAAACATTTTTGAAAACTACAAGTCTCATGCGTTTTAGTGGTGAAAAGATAATTTAAAAAATCGTTCTGGAAATGAGTTTACTCACAGGGTACTTTCTTTGTATGTACTCGACTATACGGGCCAAGCACGGGATTTACGGGAAATCGCGGGTTTTGTTTTGCCGGCGATTAAACATTTTTTATTCAGCGTCTTATCAAAAATGAAAACATTTTTGAAAACTACAAGTCTCATGCGTTTTAGTGGTGAAAAGATAATTTAAAAAATCGTTCGGGAAATGAGTTTACTCACAGGGTACTTTCTTTGTATACATTCGACTATACGGGCCAAGCCCGGGATTTCCGGGAATTCGCGTGTTTTCGTTTGCCTGCGATTAAACTTCTTTTATTCAGAGTCTCATCAAAAATGAAAACATTTTTGAAAACTACAAGTCTCATGCGTTTTAGTGGTGAAAAAATAATTTAAAAAATCGTTCGGGAAATGAGTTTACTCACAAGGTACTTTCTTTGTATACATTCGACTATACGGGCCAAGCCCGGGATTTACGGGAAATCGCGGGTTTTCGTTTGCCGGCAATTAAACTTCTTTCATTAAGCGTCTCATCAAAAATGAAAACATTCCTGAAAATCACAAGTCTCATGCGTTTTAGTGGTGAAAAAATAATTCAAAAAATCGTTCGGGAAATGAGTTTACTCCTTGGGTACTTTCTTTGTATACTTTTGACTATACGGGCCGAGTCCGGGATTTACATGAAATCGCGGGTTTTCGTTTCCGACGATAAAACATCTTTTATTCAGCGTCTCATCAAAAATGAAAACATTTTTGAAAACTACAAGTCTCATGCGTTTTAGTGGTGAAAAAATAATTTAAAAAATCGTTCGGGAAATGAGTTTACTCCCTGGGTACTTTCTTTGTATACTTTTGACTATACGGGCCGAGTCCGGTATTTACGGGAAATCGCGGGTTTTGGTTTGCCGGCGATTAAACATCTTTTATTCAGCGTCTTATCAAAAATGAAAACATTTTTGAAAACTACAAGTCTCATGCGTTTTAGTGGTGAAAAGATAATTTAAAAAATCGTTCGGGAAATGAGTTTACTCACAGGGTACTTTCTTCGTATACATTCGACTATACGGGCCAAGCCCGGGATTTACGGGAATTCGCGGGTTTTCGTTTGCCGGCGATTAAACTTCTTTTATTCAGAGTCTCATCAAAAATGAAAACATTTTTGAAAACTACAAGTCTCATGCGTTTTAGTGGTGAAAAGATAATTTAAAAAATCTTTCTGGAAATGAGTTTACTCACAGGGTACTTTCTTTGTATGTACTCGACTATACGGGCCAAGCACGGGATTTACGGGAAATCGCGGGTTTTGTTTTGCCGGCGATTAAACATCTTTTATTCAGCGTCTTATCAAAAATGAAAACATTTTTGAAAACTACAAGTCTCATGCGTTTTAGTGGTGAAAAGATAATTTAAAAAATCGTTCGGGAAATGAGTTTACTCACAGGGTACTTTCTTTGTATACATTCGACTATACGGGCCAAGCCCGGGATTTACGGGAATTCGCGGGTTTTCGTTTGCCGGCGATTAAACTTCTTTTATTCAGAGTCTCATCAAAAATGAAAACATTTTTGAAAACTACAAGTCTCATGCGTTTTAGAGGTGAAAAGATAATTTAAAAAATCGTTCTGCTAATGAGTTTACTCACAGGGTACTTTCTTTGTATGTACTCGACTATACGGGCCAAGCACGGGATTTACGGGAAATCGCGGTTTTTGGTTTGCCGGCGATTAAACATCTTTTATTCAGCGTCTTATCAAAAATGAAAACATTTTTGAAAACTACAAGTCTCATGCGTTTTAGTGGTGAAAAGATAATTTAAAAAATCGTTCTGGAAATGAGTTTACTCACAGGGTACTTTCTTTGTATGTACTCGACTATACGGGCCAAGCACGGGATTTACGGGAAATCGCGGGTTTTTGTTTGCCGGCGATTAAACTTCTTTTATTCAGCGTCTTATCAAAAATGAAATCATTTTTGAAAACTACAAGTCTCATGGGTTTTAGTGGTGAAAAAATAATTTAAAAAATCGTTCGGGAAATGAGTTTACTCACAGGGTACTTTCTTTGTATTGCTTCGTTGCTTTAATTTGATCAGGCGACCAACTTGTCGGACAACGTACTATGGCTTAAATACTTTATCAAATATTGCAGGGAAGCTATGGATATCTGTGCCTGACGCTACAAAGAATGCTCCTTCTCTCGAAGCCTTCCGTAGCTCAATAAAATTTTGGGAAGGTGATGTTTGCACCTGTAAAATATGCATGGATATACCATACATATTATAACTTTACTTATTTATTTATTTATTTTTCTTATTTTTTATCGCTGTTTGCCTTGTTTTACGTTTTGTTGTCGATTTAAATTAGTTATTTAAATACTATTGTATCTATCGACGTTAAATAAAGAGAAAATCAAAAAAAATCAAATCAAATACATTGGACTATACGGGCCAAACCCGGGATTTACGGGAAATCGCGGGTTTTCGTTTGCCGGCTATTAAACTTCTTTCATTAAGCGTCTCATCAAAAATGAAAACATTCCTGAAAACTACAAGTCTCATGCGTTTTAGTGGTGAAAAAATAATTTAAAAAATTGTTCGGGAAATGAGTTTACTCCCTGGGTACTTTCTTTGTATACTTTTGACTATACGGGCCGAGTCCGGGATTTACGGGAAATCGCGGGTTTTCGTTTGCCGGCGATTAAACATCTTTTATTCAGCGTCTCATCAAAAATGAAAACATTTTTGAAAACTACAAGTCTCATGCGTTTTAGTGGTGAAAAAATAGATTAAAAAATCGTTCTGGAAATGAGTTTACTCACAGGGTACTTTCTTTGTATACATTCGACTATACGGGCCAAGCCCGGGATTTACGGGAAATCGCGGGTTTTCGTTTGCCGGCGATTAAACTTCCTTCATTAAGCGTCTCATCAAAAATGAAAACATTCCTGAAAACTACAAGTCTCATGCGTTTTAGTGGTGAAAAAATAATTTAAAAAATCGTTCATGAAATGAGTTTACTTCCTGGGTACTTTCTTTGTATACTTCTGACTATACGGGCCGAGTCCGGAATTTACGGAAATCGCGGGTTTTCGTTTGCCGGCGATTAAACATCTTTTATTCAGCGTCTCATCAAAAATGAAAACATTTTTGAAAACTACAAGTCTCATGCGTTTTAGTGGTGAAAAAATAATTTAAAAAATCGTTCGGGAAATGAGTTTACTCCCTGGGTACTTTCTTTTTATACTTCTGACTATACGGGCCGAGTCCGGAATTTACGGAAATCGCGGGTTTTCGTTTGCCGGCGATTAAACATCTTTTATTCAGCGTCTCATCAAAAATGAAAACATTTTTGAAAACTACAAGTCTCATGCGTTTTAGTGGTGAAAAAATAATTTAAAAAATCGTTCGGGAAATGAGTTTACTCCCTGGGTACTTTCTTTGTATGTACTCGACTATACGGGCCAAGCACGGGATTTACGGGAAATCGCGGGTTTTTGTTTGCCGGCGATTAAACTTCTTATATTCAGCGTCTCATCAAAAATGAAACCATTTTTGAAAACTACAAGTCTCGTGCGTTTTAGTGGTGAAAAAATAATTTAAAAAATCGTTCGGGAAATGAGTTTACTCACAGGGTACTTTCTTTGTATACATTGGACTATACGGGCCAAGCCCGGGATTTACGGGAAATCGCGGGTTTTCGTTTGCCGGCGATTAAACTTCTTTCATTTAGCGTCTTATCAAAAATGAAAACATTCCTGAAAACTACAAGTCTCATGCGTTTTAGTGGTGAAAAAATAATTTAAAAAATCGTTCGGGAAATGAGTTTACTCCCTGGGTACTTTCTTTGTATACTTTTGACTATACGGGCCGAGTCCGGGATTTACGGGAAATCGCGGGTTTTCGTTTGCCGGCGATTAAACATCTTTTATTCAGCGTCTCATCAAAAATGAAAACATTTTTTAAAACTACAAGTCTCATGCCTTTTAGTGGTGAAAAAATAGATTAAAAAATCGTTCTGGAAATGAGTTTACTCACAGGGTACTTTCTTTGTATGTACTCGACTATACGGGCCAAGCACAGGATTTACGGGAAATCGCGGGGTTTTGTTTGCCGGCGATTAAACTTCTTATATTCAGCGTCTCATCAAAAATGAAAACATTTTTGAAAACTACAAGTCTCATGCGTTTTAGTGGTGAAAAAATAATTTAAAAAATCGTTCGGGAAATGAGTTTACTCACAGGGTACTTTCTTTGTATACATTCGACTATACGGGCCAAGCCCGGGATTTACGGGAAATCGCGGGTTTTCGTTTGCCGGCGATTAAACTTCCTTCATTAAGCGTCTCATCAAAAATGAAAACATTCCCGAAAACTATAAGTCTCATGCGTTTTAGTGGTGAAAAAATAATTTAAAAAATCGTTCGGGAAATGAGTTTACTCCCTGGGTACTTTCTTTGTATACTTCTGACTATACGGGCCGAGTACGGAATTTACGGAAATCGCGGGTTTTCGTTTGCCGGCGATTAAACATCTTTTATTCAGCGTCTCATCAAAAATGAAAACATTTTTGAAAACTACAAGTCTCATGCCTTTTAGTGGTGAAAAAATAATTTAAAAAATCGTTCGGGAAATGAGTTTACTCCCTGGGTACTTTCTTTGTATACTTTTGACTATACGGGCCGAGTCCGGTATTTACGGGAAATCGCGGGTTTTGGTTTGCCGGCGATTAAACATCTTTTATTGAGCGTCTTATCAAAAATGAAAACACTTTTGAAAACTACAAGTCTCATGCGTTTTAGTGGTGAAAAGATAATTTAAAAAATCGTTCTGGAAATGAGTTTACTCACAGGGTACTTTCTTTGTATGTACTCGGCTATACGGGCCAAGCACGGGATTTACGGGAAATCGCGGGTTTTTGTTTGCCGGCGATTAAACTTCTTATATTCAGCGTCTCATCAAAAATGAAACCATTTTTGAAAACTACAAGTCTCATGCGTTTTAGTGGTGAAAAAATAATTTAAAAAATCGTTCGGGAAATGAGTTTACTCACAGGGTACTTTCTTTGTATACATTGGACTATACGGGCCAAGCCCGGGATTTACGGGAAATCGCGGGTTTTCGTTTGCCGGCGATTAAACTTCTTTCATTTAGCGTCTTATCAAAAATGAAAACATTCCTGAAAACTACAAGTCTCATGCGTTTTAGTGGTGAAAAAATAATTTAAAAAATCGTTCGGGAAATGAGTTTACTCCCTGGGTACTTTCTTTGTATACTTTTGACTATACGGGCCGAGTCCGGGATTTACGGGAAATCGCGGGTTTTCGTTTGCCGGCGATTAAACATCTTTTATTCAGCGTTTCATCAAAAATGAAAACATTTTTGAAAACTACAAGTCTCATGCGTTTTAGTGGTGAAAAAATAGATTAAAAAATCGTTCTGGAAATGAGTTTACTCACAGGGTACTTTCTTTGTATGTACTCGACTATACGGGCCAAGCACAGGATTTACGGGAAATCGCGGGGTTTTGTTTGCCGGCGATTAAACTTCTTATATTCAGCGTCTCATCAAAAATGAAAACATTCCTGAAAACTACAACTCATGCGTTTTAGTGGTGAAAAAATAATTTAAAAAATCGTTCGGGAAATGAGTTTACTCCCTGGGTACTTTCTTTGTATACTTCTGACTATACGGGCCGAGTACGGAATTTACGGAAATCGCGGGTTTTCGTTTGCCGGCGATTAAACATCTTTTATTCAGCGTCTCATCAAAAATGAAAACATTTTTGAAAACTACAAGTCTCATGCCTTTTAGTGGTGAAAAAATAATTTAAAAAATCGTTCGGGAAATGAGTTTACTCCCTGGGTACTTTCTTTGTATACTTTTGACTATACGGGCCGAGTCCGGTATTTACGGGAAATCGCGGGTTTTGGTTTGCCAGCGATTAAACATCTTTTATTGAGCGTCTTATCAAAAATGAAAACATTTTTGAAAACTACAAGTCTCATGCGTTTTAGTGGTGAAAAGATAATTTAAAAAATCGTTCGAGAAATGAGTTTACTCACAGGGTACTTTCTTTGTATACAATCGACTATACGGGCCAAGCTCGGGATTTACGGGAAATCGCGGGTTTTCGTTTTCCGGCGATTAAACATCTTTTATTCAGCGTCTCATCAAAAATGAAAACATTTTTGAAAACTACAAGTCTCATGCGTTTTAGAGGTGAAAAAATAATTTAAAAAATCGTTCGGGAAATGAGTTTACTCCCTGGGTACTTTCTTTGTATACTTTTGACTATACGGGCCGAGTCCGGTATTTACGGGAAATCGCGGGTTTTGGTTTGCCGGCGATTAAACATCTTTTATTCAGCGTCTTATCAAAAATGAAAACATTTTTGAAAACTACAAGTCTTATGCGTTTTAGTGGTGAAAAAATAATTTAAAAAATCGTTCGGGAAATGAGTTTACTCCCTGGGTACTTTCTTTGTATACTTTTGACTATACGGGCCGAGTCCGGGATTTACGGGAAATCGCGGGTTTTCGTTTGCCGGCGATTAAACATCTTTTATTCAGCGTTTCATCAAAAATGAAAACATTTTTGAAAACTACAAGTCTCATGCGTTTTAGTGGTGAAAAAATAGATTAAAAAATCGTTCTGGAAATGAGTTTACTCACAGGGTACTTTCTTTGTATGTACTCGACTATACGGGCCAAGCACAGGATTTACGGGAAATCGCGGGGTTTTGTTTGCCGGCGATTAAACTTCTTATATTCAGCGTCTCATCAAAAATGAAAACATTCCTGAAAACTACAACTCATGCGTTTTAGTGGTGAAAAAATAATTTAAAAAATCGTTCGGGAAATGAGTTTACTCCCTGGGTACTTTCTTTGTATACTTCTGACTATACGGGCCGAGTACGGAATTTACGGAAATCGCGGGTTTTCGTTTGCCGGCGATTAAACATCTTTTATTCAGCGTCTCATCAAAAATGAAAACATTTTTGAAAACTACAAGTCTTATGCCTTTTAGTGGTGAAAAAATAATTTAAAAAACCGTTCGGGAAATGAGTTTACTCCCTGGGTACTTTCTTTGTATACTTTTGACTATACGGGCCGAGTCCGGTATTTACGGGAAATCGCGGGTTTTGGTTTGCCGGCGATTAAACATCTTTTATTGAGCGTCTTATCAAAAATGAAAACATTTTTGAAAACTACAAGTCTCATGCGTTTTAGTGGTGAAAAGATAATTTAAAAAATCGTTCGAGAAATGAGTTCACTCACAGGGTACTTTCTTTGTATACAATCGACTATACGGGCCAAGCTCGGGATTTACGGGAAATCGCGGGTTTTCGTTTTCCGGCGATTAAACATCTTTTATTCAGCGTCTCATCAAAAATGAAAACATTTTTGAAAACTACAAGTCTCATGCGTTTTAGAGGTGAAAAAATAATTTAAAAAATCGTTCGGGAAATGAGTTTACTCCCTGGGTACTTTCTTTGTATACTTTTGACTATACGGGCCGAGTCCGGTATTTACGGGAAATCGCGGGTTTTGGTTTGCCGGCGATTAAACATCTTTTATTCAGCGTCTTATCAAAAATGAAAACATTTTTGAAAACTACAAGTCTTATGCGTTTTAGTGGTGAAAAGATAATTTAAAAAATCGTTCGAGAAATGAGTTTACTCACAGGGTACTTTCTTTGTATACAATCGACTATACGGGCCAAGCTCGGGATTTACGGAAATCGCGGGTTTTCGTTTGCCGGCGATTAAACTTCTTTCATTAAGCGTCTCATCAAAAATGAAAACATTCCTGAAAACTACAAGTCTTATGCGTTTTAGTGGTGAAAAAATAATTTAAAAAATCGTTCGGGAAATGTGTTTGCTCCCTGGGTATTTTCTTTGTATACTTTTGACTATACGGGCCGAGTCCAGGATTTACGGGAATTCGCGGGTTTTCGTTTGCCGGCGATTAAACTTCTTTTATTCAGAGTCTCATCAAAAATGAAAACATTTTTGAAAACTACAAGTCTCATGCGTTTTAGTGGTGAAAAGATAATTTAAAAAATCGTTCTGGAAATGAGTTTACTCACAGGGTACTTTCTTTGTATGTACTCGACTATACGGGCCGAGTCCGGTATTTACGGGAAATCGCGGGTTTTGGTTTGCCGGCGATTAAACATCTTTTATTCAGCGTCTTATCAAAAATGAAAACATTTTTGAAAACTACAAGTCTCATGCGTTTTAGTGGTGAAAAGATAATTTAAAAAATCGTTCGAGAAATGAGTTTACTCACAGGGTACTTTCTTTGTATACAATCGACTATACGGGCCAAGCTCGGGATTTACGGGAAATCGCGGGTTTTCGTTTTCCGGCGATTAAACATCTTTTATTCAGCGTCTCATCAAAAATGAAAACATTTTTGAAAACTACAAGTCTCATGCGTTTTAGAGGTGAAAAAATAATTTAAAAAATCGTTCGGGAAATGAGTTTACTCCCTGGGTACTTTCTTTGTATACTTTTGACTATACGGGCCGAGTCCGGTATTTACGGGAAATCGCGGGTTTTGGTTTGCCGGCGATTAAACATCTTTTATTCAGCGTCTTATCAAAAATGAAAACATTTTTGAAAACTACAAGTCTTATGCGTTTTAGTGGTGAAAAGATAATTTAAAAAATCGTTCGAGAAATGAGTTTACTCACAGGGTACTTTCTTTGTATACAATCGACTATACGGGCCAAGCTCGGGATTTACGGGAAATCGCGGGTTTTCGTTTGCCGGCGATTAAACTTCTTTCATTAAGCGTCTCATCAAAAATGAAAACATTCCTGAAAACTACAAGTCTTATGCGTTTTAGTGGTGAAAAAATAATTTAAAAAATCGTTCGGGAAATGTGTTTGCTCCCTGGGTATTTTCTTTGTATACTTTTGACTATACGGGCCGAGTCCAGGATTTACGGGAATTCGCGGGTTTTCGTTTGCCGGCGATTAAACTTCTTTTATTCAGAGTCTCATCAAAAATGAAAACATTTTTGAAAACTACAAGTCTCATGCGTTTTAGTGGTGAAAAGATAATTTAAAAAATCGTTCTGGAAATGAGTTTACTCACAGGGTACTTTCTTTGTATGTACTCGACTATACGGGCCGAGTCCGGTATTTACGGGAAATCGCGGGTTTTGGTTTGCCGGCGATTAAACATCTTTTATTCAGCGTCTTATCAAAAATGAAAACATTTTTGAAAACTACAAGTCTCATGCGTTTTAGTGGTGAAAAGATAATTTAAAAAATCGTTCGGGAAATGAGTTTACTCACAGGGTACTTTCTTTGTATACATTCGACTATACGGGCCAAGCCCGGGATTTACGGGAATTCCCGGGTTTTCGTTTGCCGGCGATTAAACTTCTTTTATTCAGAGTCTCATCAAAAATGAAAACATTTTTGAAAAATACAAGTCTCATGCGTTTTAGTGGTGAAAAGATAATTTAAAAAATCGTTCTGGAAATGAGTTTACTCACAGGGTACTTTCTTTGTATGTACTCGACTATACGGGCCAAGCACGGGATTTACGGGAAATCGCGGGTTTTTGTTTGCCGGCGAATAAACTTCTTATATTCAGCGTCTCATCAAAAATGAAACCGTTTTTGAAAACTACAAGTCTCATGCGTTTTAGTGGTGAAAAAATAGATTAAAAAATCGTTCTGGAAATGAGTTTACTCACAGGGTACTTTCTTTGTATGTACTCGACTATACGGGCCAAGCACAGGATTTACGGGAAATCGCGGGTTTTTGTTTGCCGGCGATTAAACTTCTTATATTCAGCGTCTCATCAAAAGTGAAAATATTTTTGAAAACTACAAGTCTCATGCGTTTTAGTAGTAAAAAAATAATTTAAAAAATCGTTCAGTAAATGAGTTTACTCACAGGGTACTTTCTTTGTATACAATCGACTATACGGGCCAAGCTCGGGATTTACGGGAAATCGCGGGTTTTCGTTTGCCGGCGATTAAACATCTTTTATTCAGCGTCTTATCAAAAATGAAGACATTTTTGAAAACTACAAGTCTCATGCGTTTTAGAGGTGAAAAAATAATTTAAAAAATCGTTCGGGAAATGAGTTTACTCCCTGGGTACTTTATTTGTATACTTTTGACTATACGGGCCGAGTCCGGTATTTACGGGAAATCGCGGGTTTTGGTTTGCCGGCGATTAAACTTCTTTTATTCAGAGTCTCATCAAAAATGAAAACATTTTTGAAAAATACAAGTCTCATGCGTTTTAGTGGTGAAAAGATAATTTAAAAAATCGTTCGAGAAATGAGTTTACTCACAGGGTACTTTCTTTGTATACAATCGACTATACGGGCCAAGCTCGGGATTTACGGGAAATCGCGGGTTTTCGTTTGCCGGCGATTAAACTTCTTTCATTAAGCGTCTCATCAAAAATGAAAACATTCCTGAAAACTACAAGTCTTATGCGTTTTAGTGGTGAAAAAATAATTTAAAAAATCGTTCGGGAAATGTGTTTGCTCCCTGGGTATTTTCTTTGTATACTTTTGACTATACGGGCCGAGTCCAGGATTTACGGGAATTCGCGGGTTTTCGTTTGCCGGCGATTAAACTTCTTTTATTCAGAGTCTCATCAAAAATGAAAACATTTTTGAAAACTACAAGTCTCATGCGTTTTAGTGGTGAAAAGATAATTTAAAAAATCGTTCTGGAAATGAGTTTACTCACAGGGTACTTTCTTTGTATGTACTCGACTATACGGGCCGAGTCCGGTATTTACGGGAAATCGCTGGTTTTGGTTTGCCGGCGATTAAACATCTTTTATTCAGCGTCTTATCAAAAATGAAAACATTTTTGAAAACTACAAGTCTCATGCGTTTTAGTAGTGAAAAGATAATTTAAAAAATCGTTCGGGAAATGAGTTTACTCAAAGGGTACTTTCTTTGTATACATTCGACTATACGGGCCAAGCCCGGGATTTACGGGAATTCCCGGCTTTTCGTTTGCCGGCGATTAAACTTCTTTTATTCAGAGTCTCATCAAAAATGAAAACAATTTTGAAAAATACAAGTCTCATGCGTTTTAGTGGTGAAAAGATAATTTAAAAAATCGTTCTGGAAATGAGTTTACTCACAGGGTACTTTCTTTGTATGTACTCGACTATACGGGCCAAGCACGGGATTTACGGGAATTCCCGGCTTTTCGTTTGCCGGCGATTAAACTTCTTTTATTCAGTGTCTCATCAAAAATGAAAACATTTTTGAAAACTACAAGTCTCATGCGTTTTAGTGGTGAAAAGATAATTTAAAAAATCGTTCTGGAAATGAGTTTACTCACAGGGTACTTTCTTTGTTTGTACTCGACTATACGGGCCAAGCACGGGATTTACGGGAAATCGCGGGTTTTTGTTTGCCGGCGAATAAACTTCTTATATTCAGCGTCTCATCAAAAATGAAACCATTTTTGAAAACTACAAGTCTCATGCGTTTTAGTGGTGAAAAAATAGATTAAAAAATCGTTCTGGAAATGAGTTTACTCACAGGGTACTTTCTTTGTATGTACTCGACTATACGGGCCAAGCACAGGATTTACGGGAAATCGCGGGTTTTTGTTTGCCGGCGATTAAACTTCTTATATTCAGCGTCTCATCAAAAATGAAAATATTTTTAAAAACTACAAGTCTCATGCGTTTTAGTGGTGAAAAAATAATTTAAAAAATCGTTCGGGAAATGAGTGTACTCACAGGGTACTTTCTTTGTATACATTCGACTATACGGGCCAAGCCCGGGATTTACGGGAAATCGCGGGTTTTCGTTTGCCGGCGATTAAACTTCTTTCATTAAGCGTCTCATCAAAAATGAAAACATTCCTGAAAACTACAAGTCTTATGCGTTTTAGTGGTGAAAAAATAATTTAAAAAATCGTTCGGGAAATGTGTTTGCTCCCTGGGTATTTTCTTTGTATACTTTTGACTATACGGGCCAAGCTCGGGATTTACGGGAAATCGCGGGTTTTCGTTTGCCGGCGATTAAACATCTTTTATTCAGCGTCTTATCAAAAATGAAAACATTTTTGAAAACTACAAGTCTCATGCGTTTTAGAGGTGAAAAAATAATTTAAAAAATCGTTCGGGAAATGAGTTTACTCCCTGGGTACTTTATTTGTATACTTTTGACTATACGGGCCGAGTCCGGTATTTACGGGAAATCGCGGGTTTTGGTTTGCCGGCGATTAAACTTCTTTTATTCAGAGTCTCATCAAAAATGAAAACATTTTTGAAAAATACAAGTCTCATGCGTTTTAGTGGTGAAAAGATAATTTAAAAAATCGTTCTGGAAATGAGTTTACTCACAGGGTACTTTCTTTGTATGTACTCGACTATACGGGCCGAGTCCGGTATTTACGGGAAATCGCTGGTTTTGGTTTGCCGGCGATTAAACATATTTTATTCAGCGTCTTATCAAAAATGAAAACATTTTTGAAAACTACAAGTCTCATGCGTTTTAGTAGTGAAAAGATAATTTAAAAAATCGTTCGGGAAATGAGTTTACTCAAAGGGTACTTTCTTTGTATACATTCGACTATACGGGCCAAGCCCGGGATTTACGGGAATTCCCGGCTTTTCGTTTGCCGGCGATTAAACTTCTTTTATTCAGAGTCTCATCAAAAATGAAAACAATTTTGAAAAATACAAGTCTCATGCGTTTTAGTGGTGAAAAGATAATTTAAAAAATCGTTCTGGAAATGAGTTTACTCACAGGGTACTTTCTTTGTATGTACTCGACTATACGGGCCAAGCACGGGATTTACGGGAATTCCCGGCTTTTCGTTTGCCGGCGATTAAACTTCTTTTATTCAGAGTCTCATCAAAAATGAAAACATTTTTGAAAACTACAAGTCTCATGCGTTTTAGTGGTGAAAAGATAATTTAAAAAATCGTTCTGGAAATGAGTTTACTCACAGGGTACTTTCTTTGTTTGTACTCGACTATACGGGCCAAGCACGGGATTTACGGGAAATCGCGGGTTTTTGTTTGCCGGCGAATAAACTTCTTATATTCAGCGTCTCATCAAAAATGAAACCATTTTTGAAAACTACAAGTCTCATGCGTTTCAGTGGTGAAAAAATAGATTAAAAAATCGTTCTGGAAATGAGTTTACTCACAGGGTACTTTCTTTGTATGTACTCGACTATACGGGCCAAGCACAGGATTTACGGGAAATCGCGGGTTTTTGTTTGCCGGCGATTAAACTTCTTATATTCAGCGTCTCATCAAAAATGAAAATATTTTTAAAAACTACAAGTCTCATGCGTTTTAGTGGTGAAAAAATAATTTAAAAAATCGTTCGGGAAATGAGTGTACTCACAGGGTACTTTCTTTGTATACATTCGACTATACGGGCCAAGCCCGGGATTTACGGGAAATCGCGGGTTTTCGTTTGCCGGCGATTAAACTTCTTTCATTAAGCGTCTCATCAAAAATGAAAACATTCCTGAAAACTACAAGTCTTATGCGTTTTAGTGGTGAAAAAATAATTTAAAAAATCGTTCGGGAAATGTGTTTGCTCCCTGGGTATTTTCTTTGTATACTTTTGACTATACGGGCCGAGTCCAGGATTTACGGGAATTCGCGGGTTTTCGTTTGCCGGCGATTAAACTTCTTTTATTCAGAGTCTCATCAAAAATGAAAACATTTTTGAAAACTACAAGTCTCATGCGTTTTAGTGGTGAAAAGATAATTTAAAAAATCGTTCTGGAAATGAGTTTACTCACAGGGTACTTTCTTTGTATGTACTCGACTATACGGGCCGAGTCCGTTATTTACGGGAAATCGCGGGTTTTGGTTTGCCGGCGATTAAACATCTTTTATTCAGCGTCTTATCAAAAATGAAAACATTTTTGAAAACTACAAGTCTCATGCGTTTTAGTGGTGAAAAGATAATTTAAAAAATCGTTCGGGAAATGAGTTTACTCACAGGGTACTTTCTTTGTATACATTCGACTATACGGGCCAAGCCCAGGATTTACGGGAATTCCCCGGTTTTCGTTTGCCGGCGATTAAACTTCTTTTATTCAGAGTCTCATCAAAAATGAAAACATTTTTGAAAAATACAAGTCTCATGCGTTTTAGTGGTGAAAAGATAATTTAAAAAATCGTTCTGGAAATGAGTTTACTCACAGGGTACTTTCTTTGTATGTACTCGACTATACGGGCCAAGCACGGGATTTACGGGAAATCGCGGGTTTTTGTTTGCCGGCGAATAAACTTCTTATATTCAGCGTCTCATCAAAAATGAAACCATTTTTGAAAACTACAAGTCTCATGCGTTTTAGTGGTGAAAAAATAGATTAAAAAATCGTTCTGGAAATGAGTTTACTCACAGGGTACTTTCTTTGTATGTACTCGACTATACGGGCCAAGCACAGGATTTACGGGAAATCGCGGGTTTTTGTTTGCCGGCGATTAAACTTCTTATATTCAGCGTCTCATCAAAAATGAAAATATTTTTGAAAACTACAAGTCTCATGCGTTTTAGTGGTGAAAAAATAATTTAAAAAATCGTTCGGGAAATGAGTTTACTCACAGGGTACTTTCTTTGTATACATTTGACTATACGGGCCAAGCCCGGGATTTACGGGAATTCCCGGGTTTTCGTTTGCCGGCGATTAAACTTCTTTTATTCAGAGTCTCATCAAAAATGAAAACATTTTTGAAAAATACAAGTCTCATGCGTTTTAGTGGTGAAAAGATAGATTAAAAAATCGTTCTAGAAATGAGTTTACTCACAGGGTACTTTCTTTGTATGTACTCGACTATACGGGCCAAGCACGGGATTTACGGGAAATCGCGGGTTTTTGTTTGCCGGCGAATAAACTTCTTATATTCAGCGTCTCATCAAAAATGAAACCATTTTTGAAAACTACAAGTCTCATGCGTTTTAGTGGTGAAAAAATAGATTAAAAAATCGTTCTGGAAATGAGTTTACTCACAGGGTACTTTCTTTGTATGTACTCGACTATACGGGCCAAGCACAGGATTTACGGGAAATCGCGGGTTTTTGTTTGCCGGCGATTAAACTTCTTATATTCAGCGTCTCATCAAAAATGAAAATATTTTTGAAAACTACAAGTCTCATGCGTTTTAGTGGTGAAAAAATAATTTAAAAAATCGTTCGGGAAATGAGTGTACTCACAGGGTACTTTCTTTGTATACATTCGACTATACGGGCCAAGCCCGGGATTTACGGGAAATCGCGGGTTTTCGTTTGCCGGCGATTAAACTTCTTTCATTAAGCGTCTCATCAAAAATGAAAACATTCCTGAAAACTACAAGTCTTATGCGTTTTAGTGGTGAAAAAATAATTTAAAAAATCGTTCGGGAAATGTGTTTGCTCCCTGGGTATTTTCTTTGTATACATTTGACTATACGGGCCGAGTCCAGGATTTACGGGAATTCGCGGGTTTTCGTTTGCCGGCGATTAAACTTCTTTTATTCAGAGTCTCATCAAAAATGAAAACATTTTTGAAAACTACAAGTCTCATGCGTTTTAGTGGTGAAAAGATAATTTAAAAAATCGTTCTGGAAATGAGTTTACTCACAGGGTACTTTCTTTGTATGTACTCGACTATACGGGCCAAGCACAGGATTTACGGGAAATCACGGGTTTTTGTTTGCCGGCGATTAAACTTCTTATATTCAGCGTCTCATCAAAAATGAAAATATTTTTGAAAACTACAAGTCTCATGCGTTTTAGTGGTGAAAAAATAATTTAAAAAATCGTTCGGGAAATGAGTTTAATCACAGGGTACTTTCTTTGTATACATTCGACTATACGGGCCAAGCCCGGGATTTACGGGAAATCGCGGGTTTTCGTTTGCCGGCGATTAAACTTCCTTCATTAAGCGTCTCATCAAAAATGAAAACATTCCTGAAAACTACAAGTCTCATGCGTTTTAGTGGTGAAAAAATAATTTAAAAAATCGTTCGGGAAATGAGTTTACTCCCTGGGTACTTTCTTTGTATACTTTTGACTATACGGGCCGAGTCCGGGATTTACGGAAATCGCGGGTTTTCGTTTGCCGGCGATTAAACATCTTTTATTCAGCGTCTCATCAAAAATGAAAACATTTTTGAAAACTACAAGTCTCATGCGTTTTAGTGGTGAAAAAATAATTTAAAAAATCGTTCGGGAAATGAGTTTACTCCCTGGGTACTTTCTTTGTATACTTTTGACTATACGGGCCGAGTCCGGTATTTACGGGAAATCGCGGGTTTTGGTTTGCCGGCGATTAAACATCTTTTATTCAGCGTCTTATCAAAAATGAAAACATTTTTGAAAACTACAAGTCTCATGCGTTTTAGTGGTGAAAAAATAATTTAAAAAATCGTTCGGGAAATGTGTTTGCTCCCTGGGTATTTTCTTTGTATACTTTTGACTATACGGGCTGAGTCCAGGATTTACGGGAATTCGCGGGTTTTCGTTTGCCGGCGATTAAACTTCTTTTATTCAGAGTCTCATCAAAAATGAAAACATTTTTGAAAACTACAAGTCTCATGCGTTTTAGTGGTGAAAAGATAATTTAAAAAATCGTTCTGGAAATGAGTTTACTCACAGGGTACTTTCTTTGTATGTACTCGACTATACGGGCCGAGTCCGGTATTTACGGGAAATGGCGGGTTTTGGTTTGCCGGCGATTAAACATCTTTTATTCAGCGTCTTATCAAAAATGAAAACATTTTTGAAAACAACAAGTCTCATGCGTTATAGTGGTGAAAAAATAATTTAAAAAATCGTTCGGGAAATGAGTTTACTCACAGGGTACTTTCTTTGTATACATTCGACTATACGGGCCAAGCCCGGGATTTACGGGAATTCCCGGGTTTTCGTTTGCCGGCGATTAAACTTCTTTTATTCAGAGTCTCATCAAAAATGAAAACATTTTTGAAAACTACAAGTCTCATGCGTTTTAGTGGTGAAAAAATAATTTAAAAAATCGTTCGGGAAATGAGTTTACTCACAGGGTACTTTCTTTGTATACATTCGACTATACCGGCCAAGCCCGGGATTTACGGGAAATCGCGGGTTTTCGTTTGCCGGCGATTAAACTTCCTTCATTAAGCGTCTCATCAAAAATGAAAACATTCCTGAAAACTACAAGTCTCATGCGTTTTAGTGGTGAAAAAATAATTTAAAAAATCGTTCGGGAAATGAGTTTACTCCCTGGGTACTTTCTTTGTATAATTTTGACTATACGGGCCGAGTCCGGGATTTACGGAAATCGCGGGTTTTCGTTTGCCGGCGATTAAACATCTTTTATTCAGCGTCTCATCAAAAATGAAAACATTTTTGAAAACTACAAGTCTCATGCGTTTTAGTGGTGAAAAAATAATTTAAAAAATCGTTCGGGAAATGAGTTTACTCCCTGGGTACTTTCTTTGTATACTTTTGACTATACGGGCCGAGTCCGGTATTTACGGGAAATCGCGGGTTTTGGTTTGCCGGCGATTAAACATCTTTTATTCAGCGTCTTATCAAAAATGAAAACATTTTTGAAAACTACAAGTCTCATGCGTTTTAGTGGTGAAAAGATAATTTAAAAAATCGTTCTGGAAATGAGTTTACTCACAGGGTACTTTCTTTGTATGTACTCGACTATACGGGCCGAGTCCGGTATTTACGGGAAATGGCGGGTTTTGGTTTGCCGGCGATTAAACATCTTTTATTCAGCGTCTTATCAAAAATGAAAACATTTTTGAAAACAACAAGTCTCATGCGTTATAGTGGTGAAAAGATAATTTAAAAAATCGTTCGGGAAATGAGTTTACTCACAGGGTACTTTCTTTGTATACATTCGACTATACGGGCCAAGCCCGGGATTTACGGGAATTCCCGGGTTTTCGTTTGCCGGCGATTAAACTTCTTTTATTCAGAGTCTCATCAAAAATGAAAACATTTTTGAAGAATTCAAGTCTCATGCGTTTTAGTGGTGAAAAGATAATTTAAAAAATCGTTCTGGAAATGAGTTTACTCACAGGGTACTTTCTTTGTATGTACTCGACTATACGGCCAAGCACGGGATTTACGGGAAATCGCGGGTTTTGGTTTGCCGGCGATTAAACATCTTTTATTCAGCGTCTTATCAAAAATGAAAACATTTTTGGAAACTACAAGTCTCATGCGTTTTAGTGGTGAAAAGATAATTTAAAAAATCGTTTTGTAAATGAGTTTACTCACAGGGTACTTTCTTTGTATACATTCGACTATACCGGCCAAGCCCGGGATTTACGGGAAATCGCGGGTTTTCGTTTGCCGGCGATTAAACTTCCTTCATTAAGCGTCTCATCAAAAATGAAAACATTCCTGAAAACTACAAGTCTCATGCGTTTTAGTGGTGAAAAAATAATTTAAAAAATCGTTCGGGAAATGAGTTTACTCCCTGGGTACTTTCTTTGTATAATTTTGACTATACGGGCCGAGTCCGGGATTTACGGAAATCGCGGGTTTTCGTTTGCCGGCGATTAAACATCTTTTATTCAGCGTCTCATCAAAAATGAAAACATTTTTGAAAACTACAAGTCTCATGCGTTTTAGTGGTGAAAAAATAATTTAAAAAATCGTTCGGGAAATGAGTTTACTCCCTGGGTACTTTCTTTGTATACTTTTGACTATACGGGCCGAGTCCGGTATTTACGGGAAATCGCGGGTTTTGGTTTGCCGGCGATTAAACATCTTTTATTCAGCGTCTTATCAAAAATGAAAACATTTTTGAAAACTACAAGTCTCATGCGTTTTAGTGGTGAAAAAATAATTTAAAAAATCGTTCGGGAAATGTGTTTGCTCCCTGGGTATTTTCTTTGTATACTTTTGACTATACGGGCTGAGTCCAGGATTTACGGGAATTCGCGGGTTTTCGTTTGCCGGCGATTAAACTTCTTTTATTCAGAGTCTCATCAAAAATGAAAACATTTTTGAAAACTACAAGTCTCATGCGTTTTAGTGGTGAAAAGATAATTTAAAAAATCGTTCTGGAAATGAGTTTACTCACAGGGTACTTTCTTTGTATGTACTCGACTATACGGGCCGAGTCCGGTATTTACGGGAAATGGCGGGTTTTGGTTTGCCGGCGATTAAACATCTTTTATTCAGCGTCTTATCAAAAATGAAAACATTTTTGAAAACAACAAGTCTCATGCGTTATAGTGGTGAAAAGATAATTTAAAAAATCGTTCGGGAAATGAGTTTACTCACAGGGTACTTTCTTTGTATACATTCGACTATACGGGCCAAGCCCGGGATTTACGGGAATTCCCGGGTTTTCGTTTGCCGGCGATTAAACTTCTTTTATTCAGAGTCTCATCAAAAATGAAAACATTTTTGAAGAATTCAAGTCTCATGCGTTTTAGTGGTGAAAAGATAATTTAAAAAATCGTTCTGGAAATGAGTTTACTCACAGGGTACTTTCTTTGTATGTACTCGACTATACGGCCAAGCACGGGATTTACGGGAAATCGCGGGTTTTGGTTTGCCGGCGATTAAACATCTTTTATTCAGCGTCTTATCAAAAATGAAAACATTTTTGAAAACTACAAGTCTCATGCGTTTTAGTGGTGAAAAAATAATTTAAAAAATCGTTCGGGAAATGAGTTTACTCACAGGGTACTTTCTTTGTATACATTCGACTATACCGGCCAAGCCCGGGATTTACGGGAAATCGCGGGTTTTCGTTTGCCGGCGATTAAACTTCCTTCATTAAGCGTCTCATCAAAAATGAAAACATTCCTGAAAACTACAAGTCTCATGCGTTTTAGTGGTGAAAAAATAATTTAAAAAATCGTTCGGGAAATGAGTTTACTCCCTGGGTACTTTCTTTGTATAATTTTGACTATACGGGCTGAGTCCGGGATTTACGGAAATCGCGGGTTTTCGTTTGCCGGCGATTAAACATCTTTTATTCAGCGTCTCATCAAAAATGAAAACATTTTTGAAAACTACAAGTCTCATGCGTTTTAGTGGTGAAAAAATAATTTAAAAAATCGTTCGGGAAATGAGTTTACTCCCTGGGTACTTTCTTTGTATACTTTTGACTATACGGGCCGAGTCCGGTATTTACGGGAAATCGCGGGTTTTGGTTTGCCGGCGATTAAACATCTTTTATTCAGCGTCTTATCAAAAATGAAAACATTTTTGAAAACTACAAGTCTCATGCGTTTTAGTGGTGAAAAAATAATTTAAAAAATCGTTCGGGAAATGTGTTTGCTCCCTGGGTATTTTCTTTGTATACTTTTGACTATACGGGCTGAGTCCAGGATTTACGGGAATTCGCGGGTTTTCGTTTGCCGGCGATTAAACTTCTTTTATTCAGAGTCTCATCAAAAATGAAAACATTTTTGAAAACTACAAGTCTCATGCGTTTTAGTGGTGAAAAGATAATTTAAAAAATCGTTCTGGAAATGAGTTTACTCACAGGGTACTTTCTTTGTATGTACTCGACTATACGGGCCGAGTCCGGTATTTACGGGAAATGGCGGGTTTTGGTTTGCCGGCGATTAAACATCTTTTATTCAGCGTCTTATCAAAAATGAAAACATTTTTGAAAACAACAAGTCTCATGCGTTATAGTGGTGAAAAGATAATTTAAAAAATCGTTCGGGAAATGAGTTTACTCACAGGGTACTTTCTTTGTATACATTCGACTATACGGGCCAAGCCCGGGATTTACGGGAATTCCCGGGTTTTCGTTTGCCGGCGATTAAACTTCTTTTATTCAGAGTCTCATCAAAAATGAAAACATTTTTGAAGAATTCAAGTCTCATGCGTTTTAGTGGTGAAAAGATAATTTAAAAAATCGTTCTGGAAATGAGTTTACTCACAGGGTACTTTCTTTGTATGTACTCGACTATACGGCCAAGCACGGGATTTACGGGAAATCGCGGGTTTTGGTTTGCCGGCGATTAAACATCTTTTATTCAGCGTCTTATCAAAAATGAAAACATTTTGGAAACTACAAGTCTCATGCGTTTTAGTGGTGAAAAGATAATTTAAAAAATCGTTTTGTAAATGAGTTTACTCACAGGGTACTTTCTTTGTATGTACTCGACTATACGGGCCAAGCACGGGATTTACGGGAAATCTCGGGTTTTTGTTTGCCGGCAAATAAACTTCTTATATTCAGCGTCTCATCAAAAATGAAACCATTTTTGAAAACTACAAGTCTCATGCGTTTTAGTGGTGAAAAGATAATTTAAAAAATCGTTCTGGAAATAAGTTTACTCACAGGGTACTTTCTTTGTATGTACTCGACTATACGGGCCGAGTCCGGTATTTACGGGAAATGGCGGGTTTTGGTTTGCCGGCGATTAAACATCTTTTATTCAGCGTCTTATCAAAAATGAAAACATTTTTGAAAACAACAAGTCTCATGCGTTATAGTGGTGAAAAGATAACTTAAAAAATCGTTCGGGAAATGAGTTTACTCACAGGGTACTTTCTTTGTATACATTCGACTACACGGGCCAAGCCCGGGATTTACGGGAATTCCCGGGTTTTCGTTTGCCGGCGATTAAACTTCTTTTATTCAGAGTCTCATCAAAAATGAAAACATTTTTGAAAAATACAAGTCTCATGCGTTTTAGTGGTGAAAAGATAATTTAAAAAATCGTTCTGGAAATGAGTTTACTCACAGGGTACTTTCTTTGTATGTACTCGACTATACGGCCAAATACGGGATTTACGGGAAATCGCGGGTTTTGGTTTGCCGGCGATTAAACATCTTTTATTCAGCGTCTTATCAAAAATGAAAACATTTTTGAAAACTACAAGTCTCATGCGTTTTAGTGGTGAAAAGATAATTTCAAAAATCGTTCTGGAAATGAGTTTACTCACAGGGTACTTTCTTTGTATGTACTCGACTATACGGGCCAAGCACGGGATTTACGGGAAATCTCGGGTTTTTGTTTGCCGGCAAATAAACTTCTTATATTCAGCGTCTCATCAAAAATGAAACCATTTTTGAAAACTACAAGTCTTATGCGTTTTAGTGGTGAAAAAATAGATTAAAAAATCGTTCTGGAAATGAGTTTACTCACAGGGTACTTTCTTTGTATACATTCGACTATACGGGCCAAGCCCAGGATTTACGGGAAATCGCGGGTTTTCGTTTGCCGGCGATTAAACTTTCTTCATTAAGCGTCTCATAAAAAATGAAAACATTCCTGAAAACTGCAAGTCTCATGCGTTTTAGTGGTGAAAAAATAATTTAAAAAATCGTTCGGGAAATGAGTTTACTCCCTGGGTACTTTCTTTGTATACTTTTGACTATACGGGCCGAGTCCGGGATTTACGGAAATCGCAGGTTTTCGTTTGCGGGCGATTAAACATCTTTTATTCAGCGTCTCATAAAAAATGAAAACATTTTTAAAAACTACAAGTCTCATGCGTTTTAGTGGTAAAAAAATAATTTAAAAAATCGTTCGGGAAATGAGTTTACTCCCTGGGTACTTTCTTTGTATACTTTTGACTATACGGGCCGAGTCCGGTATTTACGGGAAATTGCGGGTTTTGGTTTGCCGGCGATTAAACATCTTTTATTCAGCGTCTTATCAAAAATGAAAACATTTTTGAAAATTACAAGTCTCATGCGTTTTAGTGGTGAAAAGATAATTTAAAAAATCGTTCGAGAAATGAGTTTACTCACAGGATACTTTCTTTGTATACATTCGACTATACGGGCCAAGCTCGGGATTTACGGAAAATCACGGGTTTTCGTTTGCCGGCGATTAAACTTCTATCATTAAGCGTCTCATCAAAAATGAAAACATTCCTGAAAACTACAAGTCTTATGCGTTTTAGTGGTGAAAAAATAATTTAAAAAAATCGTTCGGGAAATGTGTTTGCTCCCTGGGTATTTTCTTTGTATACTTTTGACTATACGGGCCGAGTCCAGGATTTACGGGAATTCGCGGGTTTTCGTTTGCCGGCGATTAAACTTCTTTTATTCAGAGTCTCATCAAAAATGAAAACATTTTTGAAAACTACAAGTCTCATGCGTTTTAGTGGTGAAAAGATAATTTAAAAAATCGTTCTGGAAATGAGTTTACTCACAGGGTACTTTCTTTGTATGTACTCGACTATACGGGCCGAGTCCGGTATTTACGGGAAATCGCGGGTTTTGGTTTGCCGGCGATTAAACATCTTTTATTCAGCGTCTTATCAAAAATGAAAACATTTTTGAAAACTACAAGTCTCATGCGTTTTAGTGGTGAAAAGATAATTTAAAAAATCGTTCGGGAAATGAGTTTACTCACAGGGTACTTTCTTTGTATACATTCGACTATACGGGCCAAGCCCGGGATTTACGGGAATTCCCGGGTTTTCGTTTGCCGGCGATTAAACTTCTTTTATTCAGAGTCTCATCAAAAATGAAAACATTTTTGAAAAATACAGGTCTCATGCGTTTTAGTGGTGAAAAGATAATTTAAAAAATCGTTCTGGAAATGAGTTTACTCACAGGGTACTTTCTTTGTATGTACTCGACTATACGGCCAAGCACGGGATTTACGGGAAATCGCGGGTTTTGGTTTGCCGGCGATTAAACATCTTTTATTCAGCGTCTCATCAAAAATGAAAACATTTTTGAAAACTACAAGTCTCATGCGTTTTAGTGGTGAAAAGATAATTTAAAAAATCGTTCTGGAAATGAGTTTACTCACAGGGTACTTTCTTTGTATACATTCGACTATACGGGCCAAGCCCGGGATTTACGGGAAATCGCGGGTTTTCGTTTGCCGGCGATTAAACTTCCTTCATTAAGCGTCTCATCAAAAATGAAAACATTCCTGAAAACTACAAGTCTCATGCGTTTTAGTGGTGAAAAAATAATTTAAAAAATCGTTCGGGAAATGAGTTTACTCCCTGGGTACTTTCTTTGTATACTTTTGACTATACGGGCCGAGTCCGGGATATACGGAAATCGCGGGTTTTCGTTTGCCGGCGATTAAACATCTTTTATTCAGCGTCTCATCAAAAATGAAAACATTTTTGAAAACTACAAGTCTCATGCGTTTTAGTGGTAAAAAAATAATTTAAAAAATCGTTCGGGAAATGAGTTTACTCCCTGGGTACTTTCTTTGTATACTTTTGACTATATGGGCCGAGTCCGGTATTTACGGGAAATCGCGGGTTTTGGTTTGCCGGGGATTAAACATCTTTTAATCAGCGTCTTATCAAAAATGAAAACATTTTTGAAAACTACAAGTCTCATGCGTTTTAGTGGTTAAAAGATAATTTAAAAAATCGTTCGAAAAATGAGTTTACTCACAGGGTACTTTCTTTGTATACATTCGACTATACGGGCCAAGCTCGGGATTTACGGGAAATCGCGGGTTTTGGTTTGCCGGCGATTAAACTTCTTTCATTAAGCGTCTCATCAAAAATGAAAACATTCCTGAAAACTACAAGTCTTATGCGTTTTAGTGGTGAAAAAATAATTTAAAAAATCGTTCGGGAAATGTGTTTGCTCCCTGGGTATTTTCTTTGTATACTTTTGACTATACGGGCCGAGACCAGGATTTACGGGAATTCGCGGGTTTTCGTTTGCCGGCGATTAAACATCTTTTATTCAGCGTCTCATCAAAAATGAAAACATTTTTGAAAACTACAAGTCTCATGCGTTTTAGTGGTAAAAAAATAATTTAAAAAATCGTTCGGGAAATGAGTTTACTCCCTGGGTACTTTCTTTGTATACTTTTGACTATATGGGCCGAGTCCGGTATTTACGGGAAATCGCGGGTTTTGGTTTGCCGGGGATTAAACATCTTTTAATCAGCGTCTTATCAAAAATGAAAACATTTTTGAAAACTACAAGTCTCATGCGTTTTAGTGGTTAAAAGATAATTTAAAAAATCGTTCGAAAAATGAGTTTACTCACAGGGTACTTTCTTTGTATACATTCGACTATACGGGCCAAGCTCGGGATTTACGGGAAATCGCGGGTTTTGGTTTGCCGGCGATTAAACTTCTTTCATTAAGCGTCTCATCAAAAATGAAAACATTCCTGAAAACTACAAGTCTTATGCGTTTTAGTGGTGAAAAAATAATTTAAAAAATCGTTCGGGAAATGTGTTTGCTCCCTGGGTATTTTCTTTGTATACTTTTGACTATACGGGCCGAGACCAGGATTTACGGGAATTCGCGGGTTTTCGTTTGCCGGCGATTAAACTTCTTTTATTCAGAGTCTCATCAAAAATGAAAATATTTATGAAAACTACAACTCTCATGCGTTTTAGTGGTGAAAAGATAATTTAAAAAATCGTTCTGGAAATGAGTTTACTCACAGGGTACTTTCTTTGTATGTACTCGACTATACGGGCCGAGTCCGGTATTTACGGGAAATCGCGGGTTTTGGTTTGCCGGGGATTAAACATCTTTTATTCAGCGTCTTATCAAAAATGAAAACATTTTTGAAAACTACAAGTCTCATGCGTTTTAGTGGTTAAAAGATAATTTAAAAAATCGTTCGAAAAATGAGTTTACTCACAGGGTACTTTCTTTGTATACATTCGACTATACGGGCCAAGCTCGGGATTTACGGGAAATCGCGGGTTTTGGTTTGCCGGCGATTAAACTTCTTTCATTAAGCGTCTCATCAAAAATGAAAACATTCCTGAAAACTACAAGTCTTATGCGTTTTAGTGGTGAAAAAATAATTTAAAAAATCGTTCGGGAAATGTGTTTGCTCCCTGGGTATTTTCTTTGTATACTTTTGACTATACGGGCCGAGACCAGGATTTACGGGAATTCGCGGGTTTTCGTTTGCCGGCGATTAAACTTCTTTTATTCAGAGTCTCATCAAAAATGAAAATATTTATGAAAACTACAACTCTCATGCGTTTTAGTGGTGAAAAGATAATTTAAAAAATCGTTCTGGAAATGAGTTTACTCACAGGGTACTTTCTTTGTATGTACTCGACTATACGGGCCGAGTCCGGTATTTACGGGAAATCGCGGGTTTTGGTTTGCCGGCGATTAAACATCTTTTATTCAGCGTCTTATCAAAAATGAAAACATTTTTGAAAACTACAAGTCTCATGCGTTTTAGTGGTGAAAAGATACTTTAATAAATCGTTCGGGAAATGAGTTTACTCATAGGGTACTTTCTTTGTATACATTTGACTATACGGGCCAAGCCCGGGATTTACGGGAATTCGCGGGTTTTCGTTTGCCGGCGATTAAACTTCTTTTATTCAGAGTCTCATTAAAAATGAAAACATTTTTGAAAACTACAAGTCTCATGCGTTTTAGTGGTGAAAAGATAATTTAAAAAATCGTTCTGGAAATGAGTTTACTCACAGGGTACTTTCTTTGTATGTACTCGACTATACGGGCCAAGCACGGGATTTACAGGAAATCGCGGGTTTTGGTTTGCCGGCGATTAAACATCTTTTATTCAGCGTCTTATTAAAAATGAAAACATTTTTGAAAACTACAAGTCTCATGCGTTTTAGTGGTGAAAAGATAATTTAAAAAATCGTTCTGGAAATGAGTTTACTCACAGGGTACTTTCTTTGTATGTACTCGACTATACGGGCCAAGCACGGGATTTACGGGAAATCGCGGGTTTTTGTTTGCCGGCGATTAAACTTCTTATATTCAGCGTCTCATCAAAAATGAAACCATTTTTGAAAACTACAAATCTCATGCGTTTTAGTGGTGAAAAAATAATTTAAAAAATCGTTCGGGAAAGGAGTTTACTCACAGGGTACTTTCTTTGTATACATTCGACTATACGGGCCAAGCCCGGGATTTACGGGAAATCGCGGGTTTTCGTTTGCCGGCGATTAAACTTCTTTCATTAAGCGTCTCATCAAAAATGAAAACATTCCTGAAAACTACAAGTCTCATGCGTTTTAGTGGTGAAAAAATAATTTAAAAAATTGTTCAGGAAATGAGTTTACTCCCTGGGTACTTTCTTTGTATACTTTTGACTATACGGGCCAAGTCCGGGATTTACAGGAAATCGCGGGTTTTCGTTTGCCGGCGATTAAACATCTTTTATTCAGAGTCTCATCAAAAATGAATACATTTTTAAAAACTACAAATCTCATGCGTTTTAGTGGTGAAAAATAATTTAAAAAATCGTTCGGGAAATGTGTTTACTCCCTGGGTATTTTCTTTGTATACTTTTGACTATACGGGCCGAGTCCGGTATTTACGGGAAATCGCGGGTTTTGGTTCGCCGGCGATTAAACATCTTTTATTCAGCGTCTTATCAAAAATGAAAACATTTTTGAAAACTACAAGTCTCATGCGTTTTAGTGGTGAAAAGATAATTTAAAAAATCGTTCGGGAAATGAGTTTACTCACAGGGTACTTTCTTTGTATACATTCGACTATACGGGCCAAGCCCGGGATTTACGGGAATTCTCGGGTTTTCGTTTGCCGGCGATTAAACTTCTTTTATTCAGAGTCTCATCAAAAATGAAAACATTTTTGAAAACTACAAGTCTCATGCGTTTTAGTGGTGAAAAGATAATTTAAAAAATCGTTCTGAAAATGAGTTTACTCACAGGGTACTTTCTTTGTATGTACTCGACTATGCGGGCCAAGCACGGGATTTACGGGAAATCGCGGGTTTTGGTTTGCCGGCAATTAAACATCTTTTATTCAGCGTCTTATCAAAAATGAAACCATTTTTGAAAACTACAAGTCTCATGCGTTTTAGTGGTGAAAAAATAATTTAAAAAATCGTTCGGGAAAAGAGTTTACTCACAGGGTACTTTCTTTGTATACATTCGACTATACGGGCCAAGCCCGGGATTTACGGGAAATCGCGGGTTTTCGTTTGCCGGCGATTAAACTTCTTTCATTAAGCGTCTCATCAAAAATGAAAACATTCCTGAAAACTACAAGTCGTATGCGTTTTAGTGGTGAAAAAATAATTTAAAAAATCGTTCAGGAAATGAGTTTACTCCCTGGGTACTTTCTTTGTATACTTTTGACTATACGGGCCAAGTCCGGGATTTACGGGAAATCGCGGGTTTTCGTTTGCCGGCGATTAAACATCTTTTATTCAGCGTCTCATCAAAAATGAATACATTTTTGAAAACTACAAGTCTTATGCGTTTTAGTGGTGAAAAAATAATTTAAAAAATCGTTCTGGAAATGAGTTTACTCACAGGGTACTTTCTTTGTATGTACTCGACTATACGGGACAAGCACAGGATTTACGGGAAATTGCGGGTTTTTGTTTGCCGGCGATTAAACTTCTTATATTCAGCGTCTCATCAAAAATGAAAACATTTTTGAAAACTACAAGTCTCATGCGTTTTAGTGGTGAAAAAATAATTTAAAAAATCGTTCGGGAAATGAGTTTACTCACAGGGTACTTTCTTTGTATACATTCGACTATACGGGCCAAGCACGGGATTTACGGGAAATCGCAGGTTTTCGTTTGCCGGCGATTAAACTTCTTTCATTAAGCGTCTCATCAAAAATGAAAACATTCCTGAAAACTACAAGTCGTATGCGTTTTAGTGGTGAAAAAATAATTTAAAAAATCGTTCAGGAAATGAGTTTACTCCCTGGGTACTTTCTTTGTATACTTTTGACTATACGGGCCAAGTCCGGGATTTACGGGAAATCGCGGGTTTTCGTTTGCCGGCGATTAAACATCTTTTATTCAGCGTCTTATCAAAAATGAATACATTTTTGAAAACTACAAGTCTTATGCGTTTTAGTGGTGAAAAAATAATTTAAAAAATCGTTCGGGAAATGAGTTTACTCACAGGGTACTTTCTTTGTATGTACTCGACTATACGGGACAAGCACAGGATTTACGGGAAATTGCGGGTTTTTGTTTGCCGGCGATTAAACTTCTTATATTCAGCGTCTCATCAAAAATGAAAACATTTTTGAAAACTACAAGTCTCATGCGTTTTAGTGGTGAAAAAATAATTTAAAAAATCGTTCGGGAAATGAGTTTACTCACAGGGTACTTTCTTTGTATACATTCGACTATACGGGCCAAGCACGGGATTTACGGGAAATCGCAGGTTTTCGTTTGCCGGCGATTAAACTTCTTTCATTAAGCGTCTCATCAAAAATGAAAACATTCCTGAAAACTACAAGTCGTATGCGTTTTAGTGGTGAAAAAATAATTTAAAAAATCGTTCAGGAAATGAGTTTACTCCCTGGGTACTTTCTTTGTATACTTTTGACTATACGGGCCAAGTCCGGGATTTACGGGAAATCGCGGGTTTTCGTTTGCCGGCGATTAAACATCTTTTATTCAGCGTCTTATCAAAAATGAATACATTTTTGAAAACTACAAGTCTTATGCGTTTTAGTGGTGAAAAGATAATTTAAAAAATCGTTCGGGAAATGAGTTTACTCACAGGGTACTTTCTTTGTATACTTTTGACTATACGGGCCAAGTCCGGGATTTACGGGAAATCGCGGGTTTTCGTTTGCCGGCGATTAAACATATTTTATTCAGCGTCTCATCAAAAATGAATACATTTTTGAAAACTACAAGTCTCATGCGTTTTAGTGGTGAAAAAATAGATTAAAAAATCGTTCTGGAAATGAGTTTACTCACAGGGTACTTTCTTTGCATGTACTCGACTATACGGGACAAGCACAGGATTTACGGGAAATTGCGGGTTTTTGTTTGCCGGCGATTAAACTTCTTATATTCAGCGTCTCATCAAAAATGAAAACATTTTTGAAAACTACAAGTCTCATGCGTTTTAGTGGTGAAAAAATAATTTAAAAAATCGTTCGGGAAATGAGTTTACTCACAGGGTACTTTCTTTTTATACATTCGACTATACGGGCCAAGCCCGGGATTTACGGGAAATCGCAGGTTTTCGTTTGCCGGCGATTAAACTTCTTTCATTAAGCGTCTCATCAAAAATGAAAACATTCCTGAAAACTACAAGTCTCATGCGTTTTAGTGGTGAAAAAATAATTTAAAAAATCGTTCGGGAAATGAGTTTACTCCTTGGGTACTTTCTTTGTATACTTTTGACTATACGGGCCGAGTCCGGGATTTACGGGAAATCGCGGGTTTTCGTTTCCCGGCGATTAAACATCTTTTATTCAGCGTCTTATCAAAAATGAAAACATTCCTGAAAACTAAAAGTCTCATGCGTTTTAGTGGTGAAAAAATAATTTAAAAAATTGTTCGGGAAATGAGTTTACTCCCTGGGTACTTTCTTTGTATACTTTTGACTATACGGGCCAAGTCCGGGATTTACGGGAAATCGCGGGTTTTCGTTTGCCGGCGATTAAACATCTTTTATTCAGCGTCTCATCAAAAATGAATACATTTTTAAAAACTACAAATCTCATGCGTTTTAGTGGTGAAAAAATAATTTAAAAAATCGTTCGGGAAATGTGTTTACTCCCTGGGTATTTTCTTTGTATACTTTTGACTATACGGGCCGAGTCCAGTATTTACGGGAAATCGCGGGTTTTGGTTCGCCGGCGATTAAACATCTTTTATTCAGCGTCTTATCAAAAATGAAAACATTTTTGAAAACTACAAGTCTCATGCGTTTTAGTGGTGAAAAGATAATTTAAAAAGTCGTTCGGGAAATGAGTTTACTCACAGGGTACTTTCTTTGTATACATTCGACTATACGGGCCAAGCCCGGGATTTACGGGAATTCGCGGGTTTTCGTTTGCCGGCGATTAAACTTCTTTTATTCAGAGTCTCATCAAAAATGAAAACATTTTTGAAAACTACAAGTCTCATGCGTTTTAGTGGTGAAAAGATAATTTTAAAAATCGTTCTGAAAATGAGTTTACTCACAGGGTACTTTCTTTGTATGTACTCGACTATGCGGGCCAAGCACGGGATTTACGTGAAATCGCGGGTTTTGGTTTGCCGGCGATTAAACATCTTTTATTCAGCGTCTTATCAAAAATGAAACCATTTTTGAAAACTACAAGTCTCATGCGTTTTAGTGGTGAAAAAATAATTTAAAAAATCGTTCGGGAAATGAGTTTACTCACAGGGTACTTTCTTTGTATACATTCGACTATACGGGCCAAGCCCGGGATTTACGGGAAATCGCGGGTTTTCGTTTGCCGGCGATTAAACTTCTTTCATTAAGCGTCTCATCAAAAATGAAAACATTCCTGAAAACTACAAGTCGTATGCGTTTTAGTGGTGAAAAAATAATTTAAAAAGTCGTTCAGGAAATGAGTTTACTCCCTGGGTACTTTCTTTGTATACTTTTGACTATACGGGCCAAGTCCGGGATTTACGGGAAATCGCGGGTTTTCGTTTGCCGGCGATTAAACATCTTTTATTCAGCGTCTCATCAAAAATGAATACATTTTTGAAAACTACAAGTCTTATGCGTTTTAGTGGTGAAAAAATAATTTAAAAAATCGTTCGGGAAATGAGTTTACTCACAGGGTACTTTCTTTGTATACTTTTGACTATACGGGCCAAGTCCGGGATTTACGGGAAATCGCTGGTTTTCGTTTGCCGGCGATTAAACATCTTTTATTCAGCGTCTCATCAAAAATGAATACATTTTTGAAAACTACAAGTCTCATGCGTTTTAGTGGTGAAAAGATAATTTAAAAAATCGTTCTGGAAATGAGTTTACTCACAGGGTACTTTCTTTGTATGTACTCGACTATACGGGCCAAGCACGGGATTTACAGGAAATCGCGGGTTTTGGTTTGCCGGCGATTAAACATCTTTTATTCAGCGTCTTATTAAAAATGAAAACATTTTTGAAAACTACAAGTCTCATGCGTTTTAGTGGTGAAAAGATAATTTAAAAAATCGTTCTGGAAATGAGTTTACTCACAGGGTACTTTCTTTGTATGTACTCGACTATACGGGCCAAGCACGGGATTTACGGGAAATCGCGGGTTTTTGTTTGCCGGCGATTAAACTTCTTATATTCAGCGTCTCATCAAAAATGAAACCATTTTTGAAAACTACAAATCTCATGCGTTTTAGTGGTGAAAAAATAATTTAAAAAATCGTTCGGGAAAGGAGTTTACTCACAGGGTACTTTCTTTGTATACATTCGACTATACGGGCCAAGCCCGGGATTTACGGGAAATCGCGGGTTTTCGTTTGCCGGCGATTAAACTTCTTTCATTAAGCGTCTCATCAAAAATGAAAACATTCCTGAAAACTACAAGTCTCATGCGTTTTAGTGGTGAAAAAATAATTTAAAAAATTGTTCAGGAAATGAGTTTACTCCCTGGGTACTTTCTTTGTATACTTTTGACTATGCGGGCCAAGTCCGGGATTTACAGGAAATCGCGGGTTTTCGTTTACCGGCGATTAAACATCTTTTATTCAGAGTCTCATCAAAAATGAATACATTTTTAAAAACTACAAATCTCATGCGTTTTAGTGGTGAAAAAATAATTTAAAAAATCGTTCGGGAAATGTGTTTACTCCCTGGGTATTTTCTTTGTATACTTTTGACTATACGGGCCGAGTCCGGTATTTACGGGAAATCGCGGGTTTTGGTTCGCCGGCGATTAAACATCTTTTATTCAGCGTCTTATCAAAAATGAAAACATTTTTGAAAACTACAAGTCTCATGCGTTTTAGTGGTGAAAAGATAATTTAAAAAATCGTTCGGGAAATGAGTTTACTCACAGGGTACTTTCTTTGTATACATTCGACTATACGGGCCAAGCCCGGGATTTACGGGAATTCTCGGGTTTTCGTTTGCCGGCGATTAAACTTCTTTTATTCAGAGTCTCATCAAAAATGAAAACATTTTTGAAAACTACAAGTCTCATGCGTTTTAGTGGTGAAAAGATAATTTAAAAAATCGTTCTGAAAATGAGTTTACTCACAGGGTACTTTCTTTGTATGTACTCGACTATGCGGGCCAAGCACGGGATTTACGGGAAATCGCGGGTTTTGGTTTGCCGGCGATTAAACATCTTTTATTCAGCGTCTTATCAAAAATGAAACCATTTTTGAAAACTACAAGTCTCATGCGTTTTAGTGGTGAAAAAATAATTTAAAAAATCGTTCGGGAAAAGAGTTTACTCACAGGGTACTTTCTTTGTATACATTCGACTATACGGGCCAAGCCCGGGATTTACGGGAAATCGCGGGTTTTCGTTTGCCGGCGATTAAACTTCTTTCATTAAGCGTCTCATCAAAAATGAAAACATTCCTGAAAACTACAAGTCGTATGCGTTTTAGTGGTGAAAAAATAATTTAAAAAATCGTTCAGGAAATGAGTTTACTCCCTGGGTACTTTCTTTGTATACTTTTGACTATACGGGCCAAGTCCGGGATTTACGGGAAATCGCGGGTTTTCGTTTGCCGGCGATTAAACATCTTTTATTCAGCGTCTCATCAAAAATGAATACATTTTTGAAAACTACAAGTCTTATGCGTTTTAGTGGTGAAAAAATAATTTAAAAAATCGTTCTGGAAATGAGTTTACTCACAGGGTACTTTCTTTGTATGTACTCGACTATACGGGACAAGCACAGGATTTACGGGAAATTGCGGGTTTTTGTTTGCCGGCGATTAAACTTCTTATATTCAGCGTCTCATCAAAAATGAAAACATTTTTGAAAACTACAAGTCTCATGCGTTTTAGTGGTGAAAAAATAATTTAAAAAATCGTTCGGGAAATGAGTTTACTCACAGGGTACTTTCTTTGTATACATTCGACTATACGGGCCAAGCACGGGATTTACGGGAAATCGCAGGTTTTCGTTTGCCGGCGATTAAACTTCTTTCATTAAGCGTCTCATCAAAAATGAAAACATTCCTGAAAACTACAAGTCGTATGCGTTTTAGTGGTGAAAAAATAATTTAAAAAATCGTTCAGGAAATGAGTTTACTCCCTGGGTACTTTCTTTGTATACTTTTGACTATACGGGCCAAGTCCGGGATTTACGGGAAATCGCGGGTTTTCGTTTGCCGGCGATTAAACATCTTTTATTCAGCGTCTTATCAAAAATGAATACATTTTTGAAAACTACAAGTCTTATGCGTTTTAGTGGTGAAAAAATAATTTAAAAAATCGTTCGGGAAATGAGTTTACTCACAGGGTACTTTCTTTGTATGTACTCGACTATACGGGACAAGCACAGGATTTACGGGAAATTGCGGGTTTTTGTTTGCCGGCGATTAAACTTCTTATATTCCGCGTCTCATCAAAAATGAAAACATTTTTGAAAACTACAAGTCTCATGCGTTTTAGTGGTAAAAAAATAATTTAAAAAATCGTTCGGGAAATGAGTTTACTCACAGGGTACTTTCTTTGTATACATTCGACTATACGGGCCAAGCACGGGATTTACGGGAAATCGCAGGTTTTCGTTTGCCGGCGATTAAACTTCTTTCATTAAGCGTCTCATCAAAAATGAAAACATTCCTGAAAACTACAAGTCGTATGCGTTTTAGTGGTGAAAAAATAATTTAAAAAATCGTTCAGGAAATGAGTTTACTCCCTGGGTACTTTCTTTGTATACTTTTGACTATACGGGCCAAGTCCTGGATTTACGGGAAATCGCGGGTTTTCGTTTGCCGGCGATTAAACATCTTTTATTCAGCGTCTTATCAAAAATGAATACATTTTTGAAAACTACAAGTCTTATGCGTTTTAGTGGTGAAAAAATAATTTAAAAAATCGTTCGGGAAATGAGTTTACTCACAGGGTACTTTCTTTGTATACTTTTGACTATACGGGCCAAGTCCGGGATTTACGGGAAATCGCGGGTTTTCGTTTGCCGGCGATTAAACATATTTTATTCAGCGTCTCATCAAAAATGAATACATTTTTGAAAACTACAAGTCTCATGCGTTTTAGTGGTGAAAAAATAGATTAAAAAATCGTTCTGGAAATGAGTTTACTCACAGGGTACTTTCTTTGCATGTACTCGACTATACGGGACAAGCACAGGATTTACGGGAAATTGCGGGTTTTTGTTTGCCGGCGATTAAACTTCTTATATTCAGCGTCTCATCAAAAATGAAAACATTTTTGAAAACTACAAGTCTCATGCGTTTTAGTGGTGAAAAAATAATTTAAAAAATCGTTCGGGAAATGAGTTTACTCACAGGGTACTTTCTTTTTATACATTCGACTATACGGGCCAAGCCCGGGATTTACGGGAAATCGCAGGTTTTCGTTTGCCGGCGATTAAACTTCTTTCATTAAGCGTCTCATCAAAAATGAAAACATTCCTGAAAACTACAAGTCTCATGCGTTTTAGTGGTGAAAAAATAATTTAAAAAATCGTTCGGGAAATGAGTTTACTCCTTGGGTACTTTCTTTGTATACTTTTGACTATACGGGCCGAGTCCGGGATTTACGGGAAATCGCGGGTTTTCGTTTCCCGGCGATTAAACATCTTTTATTCAGCGTCTTATCAAAAATGAAAACATTCCTGAAAACTAAAAGTCTCATGCGTTTTAGTGGTGAAAAAATAATTTAAAAAATTGTTCGGGAAATGAGTTTACTCCCTGGGTACTTTCTTTGTATACTTTTGACTATACGGGCCAAGTCCGGGATTTACGGGAAATCGCGGGTTTTCGTTTGCCGGCGATTAAACATCTTTTATTCAGCGTCTCATCAAAAATGAATACATTTTTAAAAACTACAAATCTCATGCGTTTTAGTGGTGAAAAAATTAATTTAAAAAATCGTTCGGGAAATGTGTTTACTCCCTGGGTATTTTCTTTGTATACTTTTGACTATACGGGCCGATTCCAGTATTTACGGGAAATCGCGGGTTTTGGTTCGCCGGCGATTAAACATCTTTTATTCAGCGTCTTATCAAAAATGAAAACATTTTTGAAAACTACAAGTCTCATGCGTTTTAGTGGTGAAAAGATAATTTAAAAAGTCGTTCGGGAAATGAGTTTACTCACAGGGTACTTTCTTTGTATACATTCGACTATACGGGCCAAGCCCGGGATTTACGGGAATTCGCGGGTTTTCGTTTGCCGGCGATTAAACTTCTTTTATTCAGAGTCTCATCAAAAATGAAAACATTTTTGAAAACTACAAGTCTCATGCGTTTTAGTGGTGAAAAGATAATTTTAAAAATCGTTCTGAAAATGAATTTACTCACAGGGTACTTTCTTTGTATGTACTCGACTATGCGGGCCAAGCACGGGATTTACGTGAAATCGCGGGTTTTGGTTTGCCGGCGATTAAACATCTTTTATTCAGCGTCTTATCAAAAATGAAACCATTTTTGAAAACTACAAGTCTCATGCGTTTTAGTGGTGAAAAAATAATTTAAAAAATCGTTCGGGAAATGAGTTTACTCACAGGGTACTTTCTTTGTATACATTCGACTATACGGGCCAAGCCCGGGATTTACGGGAAATCGCGGGTTTTCGTTTGCCGGCGATTAAACTTCTTTCATTAAGCGTCTCATCAAAAATGAAAACATTCCTGAAAACTACAAGTCGTATGCGTTTTAGTGGTGAAAAAATAATTTAAAAAGTCGTTCAGGAAATGAGTTTACTCCCTGGGTACTTTCTTTGTATACTTTTGACTATACGGGCCAAGTCCGGGATTTACGGGAAATCGCGGGTTTTCGTTTGCCGGCGATTAAACATCTTTTATTCAGCGTCTCATCAAAAATGAATACATTTTTGAAAACTACAAGTCTTATGCGTTTTAGTGGTGAAAAAATAATTTAAAAAATCGTTCGGGAAATGAGTTTACTCACAGGGTACTTTCTTTGTATACTTTTGACTATACGGGCCAAGTCCGGGATTTACGGGAAATCGCTGGTTTTCGTTTGCCGGCGATTAAACATCTTTTATTCAGCGTCTCATCAAAAATGAATACATTTTTGAAAACTACAAGTCTCATGCGTTGTAGTGGTGAAAAAATAGATTAAAAAATCGTTCTGGAAATGAGTTTACTCACAGGGTACTTTCTTTGTATGTACTCGACTATACGGGACAAGCACAGGATTTACGGGAAATTGCGGGTTTTTGTTTGCCGGCGATTAAACTTCTTATATTCAGCGTCTCATCAAAAATGAAAACATTTTTGAAAACTACAAGTCTCATGCGTTTTAGTGGTGAAAAAATAATTTAAAAAATCGTTCGGGAAATGAGTTTACTCACAGGGTACTTTCTTTGTATACATTCGACTATACGGGCCAAGCACGGGATTTACGGGAAATCGCAGGTTTTCGTTTGCCGGCGATTAAACTTCTTTCATTAAGCGTCTCATCAAAATTGAAAACATTCCTGAAAACTACAAGTCGTATGCGTTTTAGTGGTGAAAAAATAATTTAAAAAATCGTTCAGGAAATGAGTTTACTCCCTGGGTACTTTCTTTGTATACTTTTGACTATACGGGCCAAGTCCGGGATTTACGGGAAATCGCGGGTTTTCGTTTGCCGGCGATTAAACATCTTTTATTCAGCGTCTCATCAAAAATGAATACATTTTTGAAAACTACAAGTCTTATGCGTTTTAGTGGTGAAAAAATAATTTAAAAAATCGTTCGGGAAATGAGTTTACTCACAGGGTACTTTCTTTGTATACATTCGACTATACGGGCCAAGCCCGGGATTTACGGGAAATCGCAGGTTTTCGTTTGCCGGCGATTAAACTTCTTTCATTAAGCGTCTCATCAAAAATGAAAACATTCCTGAAAACTACAAGTCTCATGCGTTTTAGTGGTGAAAAAATAATTTAAAAAATCGTTCGGGAAATGAGTTTACTCCTTGGGTACTTTCTTTGTATACTTTTGACTATACGGGCCGAGTCCGGGATTTACGGGAAATCGCGGGTTTTCGTTTCCCTTCGATTAAACATCTTTTATTTAGCGTCTCATCAAAAATGAAAACATTTTTAAAAACTACAAGTCTCATGCGTTTTAGTGGTGAAAAAATAATTTAAAAAATCGTTCGGGAAATGAGTTTACTCCCTGGGTACTTTCTTTGTATACTTTTAACTATACGGGCCGAGTCCGGTATTTACGGGAAATCGCAGGTTTTCGTTTGCCGACAATTAAACTTCTTTCATTAAGCGTCTCATCAAAAATGAAAACATTCCTGAAAACTACAAGTCTCATGCGTTTTAGTGGTGAAAAAATAGATTAAAAAATCGTTCTGGAAATGAGTTTACTCACAGGGTAATTTCTTTGTATGTACTCGACTATACGGGCCAAGCACGGGATTTACGGGAAATCGCGGGTTTCGTTTTCCGGCGATTAAACATCTTTTATTCAGCGTCTCATCAAAAATGAAAACATTTTTGAAAACTACAAGTCTCATGCGTTTTAGTGGTGAAAAAATAATTTAAAAAATCGTTCGGGAAATGAGTTTACTCACAGGGTACTTTCTTTGTATACATTCGACTATACGGGCCAAGCCCGGGATTTACGGGAAATCGCGGGTTTTCGTTTGCCGACAATTAAACTTCTTTCATTAAGCGTCTCATCAAAAATGAAAACATTCCTGAAAACTACAAGTCTCATGCGTTTTAGTGGTGAAAAAATAGATTAAAAAATCGTTCTGGAAATGAGTTTACTCACAGGGTAATTTCTTTGTATGTACTCGACTATACGGGCCAAGCACGGGATTTACGGGAAATCGCTGGTTTCGTTTTCCGGCGATTAAACATCTTTTATTCAGCGTCTCATCAAAAATGAAAACATTTTTGAAAACTACAAGTCTCATGCGTTTTAGTGGTAAAAAAATAGATTAAAAAATCGTTCTGGAAATGCGTTTACTCACAGGGTAATTTCTTTGTATGTACTCGACTATACGGGCCAAGCACGGGATTTACGGGAAATCGCTGGTTTCGTTTTCCGGCGATTAAACATCTTTTATTCAGCGTCTCATCAAAAATGAAAACATTTTTGAAAACTACAAGTCTCATGCGTTTTAGTGGTGAAAAAATAATTTAAAAAATCGTTCGGGAAATGAGTTTACTCCTTGGGTACTTTCTTTGTATACTTTTGACTATACGGGCCGAGTCCGGGATTTACGGGAAATCGCGGGTTTTCGTTTCCCTTCGATTAAACATCTTTTATTTAGCGTCTCATCAAAAATGAAAACATTTTTGAAAACTACAAGTCTCATGCGTTTTAGTGGTGAAAAAATAATTTAAAAAATCGTTCGGGAAATGAGTTTACTCCTTGGGTACTTTCTTTGTATACTTTTGACTATACGGGCCGAGTCCGGGATTTACGGGAAATCGCGGGTTTTCGTTTCCCTTCGATTAAACATCTTTTATTTAGCGTCTCATCAAAAATGAAAACATTTTTAAAAACTACAAGTCTCATGCGTTTTAGTGGTGAAAAAATAATTTAAAAAATCGTTCGGGAAATGAGTTTACTCCCTGGGTACTTTCTTTGTATACTTTTAACTATACGGGCCGAGTCCGGTATTTACGGGAAATCGCAGGTTTTCGTTTGCCGACAATTAAACTTCTTTCATTAAGCGTCTCATCAAAAATGAAAACATTCCTGAAAACTACAAGTCTCATGCGTTTTAGTGGTGAAAAAATAGATTAAAAAATCGTTCTGGAAATGAGTTTACTCACAGGGTAATTTCTTTGTATGTACTCGACTATACGGGCCAAGCACGGGATTTACGGGAAATCGCGGGTTTCGTTTTCCGGCGATTAAACATCTTTTATTCAGCGTCTCATCAAAAATGAAAACATTTTTGAAAACTACAAGTCTCATGCGTTTTAGTGGTGAAAAAATAATTTAAAAAATCGTTCGGGAAATGAGTTTACTCACAGGGTACTTTCTTTGTATACATTCGACTATACGGGCCAAGCCCGGGATTTACGGGAAATCGCGGGTTTTCGTTTGCCGACAATTAAACTTCTTTCATTAAGCGTCTCATCAAAAATGAAAACATTCCTGAAAACTACAAGTCTCATGCGTTTTAGTGGTGAAAAAATAGATTAAAAAATCGTTCTGGAAATGAGTTTACTCACAGGGTAATTTCTTTGTATGTACTCGACTATACGGGCCAAGCACGGGATTTACGGGAAATCGCTGGTTTCGTTTTCCGGCGATTAAACATCTTTTATTCAGCGTCTCATCAAAAATGAAAACATTTTTGAAAACTACAAGTCTCATGCGTTTTAGTGGTAAAAAAATAGATTAAAAAATCGTTCTGGAAATGCGTTTACTCACAGGGTAATTTCTTTGTATGTACTCGACTATACGGGCCAAGCACGGGATTTACGGGAAATCGCTGGTTTCGTTTTCCGGCGATTAAACATCTTTTATTCAGCGTCTCATCAAAAATGAAAACATTTTTGAAAACTACAAGTCTCATGCGTTTTAGTGGTGAAAAAATAATTTAAAAAATCGTTCGGGAAATGAGTTTACTCACAGGGTACTTTCTTTGTATACATTCGACTATACGGGCCAAGCCCGGGATTTACGGGAAATCGCGGGTTTTCGTTTGCCGACAATTAAACTTCTTTCATTAAGCGTCTCATCAAAAATGAAAACATTCCTGAAAACTACAAGTCTCATGCGTTTTAGTGGTGAAAAAATAGATTAAAAAATCGTTCTGGAAATGAGTTTACTCACAGGGTACTTTCTTTGTATGTACTCGACTATACGGGCCAAGCACAGGATTTACGGGAAATTGCGGGTTTTTGTTTGCCGGCGATTAAACATCTTTTATTCAGCGTCTCATCAAAAATGAAAACATTTTTGAAAACTACAAGTCTCATGCGTTTTAGTGGTGAAAAAATAATTTAAAAAATCGTTCGGGAAATGAGTTTACTCACAGGGTACTTTCTTTGTATACATTCGACTATACGGGCCAAGCCCGGGATTTACGGGAAATCGCGGGTATTCGTTTGCCGACAATTAAACTTCTTTCATTAAGCGTCTCATCAAAAATGAAAACATTCCTGAAAACTACAAGTCTCATTCGTTTTAGTGGTGAAAAAATAATTTAAAAAACCGTTCGGGAAATGAGTTTACTCCCTGGGTACTTTCTTTGTATACTTTTGACTATACGGCCGAGTCCGGGATTTACGGGAAATCGCGGGTTTTCGTTTCCCGGCGATTAAACATCTTTTATTTAGCGTCTCATCAAAAATGAAAACATTTTTGAAAACTACAAGTCTCATGCGTTTTAGTGGTGAAAAAATAATTTAAAAAATCGTTCGGGAAATGAGTTTACTCCCTGGGTACTTTCTTTTTATACTTTTGACTATACGGGCCGAGTCCGGTATTTACGGGAAATCGCGGGTTTTGGTTTGTCGGCGATTAAACATCTTTTATTCAGCGTCTTATCAAAAATGAAAACATTTTTGAAAACTACAAGTCTCATGCGTTTTAGTGGTGAAAAGATAATTTAAAAAATCGTTCGAGAAATGAGTTTACTCACAGGGTACTTTCTTTGTATACATTCGACTATACGGGCCAAGCTCGGGATTTACGGGAAATCGCGGGTTTTCGTTTGCCGGCGATTAAACTTCTTTCATTAAGCGTCTCATCAAAAATGAAAACATTCCTGAAAACTACAAGTCTTATGCGTTTTAGTGGTGAAAAAATATATTAAAAAATCGTTCGGGAAATGTGTTTACTCCCTGGGTATTTTCTTTGTATACTTTTGACTATACGGGCCGAGTCCGGTATTTACGGGAAATCGCGGGTTTTGGTTTGCCGGCGATTAAACATCTTTCATTCAGCGTCTTATCAAAAATGAAAACATTTTTGAAAACTACAAGTCTCATGCGTTTTAGTGGTGAAAAGATAATTTAAAAAATCGTTCTGGAAATGAGTTTACTCACAGGGTACTTTCTTTGCATGTACTCGACTATACGGGCCAAGCACGGGATTTACGGGAAATCGCGGGTTTTGGTTTGCCGGCGATTAAACATCTTTTATTCAGCGTCTTATCAAAAATGAAAACATTTTTGAAAACTACAAGTCTCATGCGTTTTAGTGGTGAAAAGATAACTTAAAAAATCGTTCTGGAAATGAGTTTACTCACAGGGTACTTTCTTTGTATGTACTCGACTATACGGGCCAAGCACGGGATTTACGGGAAATCGCGGGTTTTTGTTTGCCGGCGATTAAACTTCTTATATTCAGCGTCTCATCAAAAATGAAACCATTTTTGAAAACTACAAGTCTCATGCGTTTTAGTGGTGAAAAAATAATTTAAAAAATCGTTCGGGAAATGAGTTTACTCACAGGGTACTTTCTTTGTATGTACTCGACTATACGGGCCAAGCACGGGATTTACGGGAAATCGCGGGTTTTTGTTTGCCGGCGATTAAACTTCTTATATTCAGCGTCTCATCAAAAATGAAACCATTTTTGAAAACTACAAGTCTCATGCGTTTTAGTGGTGAAAAAATAATTTAAAAAATCGTTCGGGAAATGAGTTTACTCACAGGGTACTTTCTTTGTATACATTCGACTATACGGGCCAAGCCCGGGATTTACGGGAAATCGCGGGTTTTCGTTTGCCGGCGATTAAACTTCTTTCATTAAGCGTCTCATCAAAAATGAAAACATTCCTGAAAACTACAAGTCTCATGCGTTTTAGTGGTGAAAAGATAATTTAAAAAATCGTTCGGGAAATGAGTTTACTCACAGGGTACTTTCTTTTTATACATTCGACTATACGGGCCAAGCCCGGGATTTACGGGAATTCGCGGGTTTTCGTTTGCCGGCGATTAAACTTCTTTTATTCAGAGTCTCATCAAAAATGAAAACATTTTTGAAAACTACAAGTCTCATGCGTTTTAGTGGTGAAAAGATAATTTAAAAAATCGTTCTGAAAATGAGTTTACTCACAGGGTACTTTCTTTGTATGTACTCGACTATGCGGGCCAAGCACGGGATTTACGGGAAATCGCGGGTTTTGGTTTGCCGGCGATTAAACATCTTTTATTCAGCGTCTTATCAAAAATGAAACCATTTTTGACAACTACAAGTCTCATGCGTTTTAGTGGTGAAAAAATAATTTAAAAAATCGTTCGGGAAATGAGTTTACTCACAGGGTACTTTCTTTGTATACATTCGACTATACGGGCCAAGCCCGGGATTTACGGGAAATCGCGGGTTTTCGTTTGCCGGCGATTAAACTTCTTTCATTAAGCGTCTCATCAAAAATGAAAACATTCCTGAAAACTACAAGTCTCATGCGTTTTAGTGGTGAAAAGATAATTTAAAAAATCGTTCAGGAAATGAGTTTACTCCCTGGGTACTTTCTTTGTATACTTTTGACTATACGGGCCAAGTCCGGGATTTACGGGAAATCGCGGGTTTTCGTTTGCCGGCGATTAAACATCTTTTATTCAGCGTCTCATCAAGAATGAATACATTTTTGAAAACTACAAGTCTTATGCGTTTTAGTGGTGAAAAAATAATTTAAAAAATCGTTCGGGAAATGAGTTTACTCACAGGGTACTTTCTTTGTATACTTTTGACTATACGGGCCAAGTCCGGGATTTACGGGAAATCGCGGGTTTTCGTTTGCCGGCGATTAAACATCTTTTATTCAGCGTCTCATCAAAAATGAATACATTTTTGAAAACTACAAGTCTCATGCGTTTTAGTGGTGAAAAAATAATTTAAAAAATCGTTCGGGAAATGAGTTTACTCACAGGGTACTTTCTTTGTATACATTCGACTATACGGGCCAAGCCCGGGATTTACAGGAAATCGCAGGTTTTCGTTTGCCGGCGATTAAACTTCTTTCAATAAGCGTCTCATCAAAAATGAAAACATTCCTGAAAACTACAAGTCTCATGCGTTTTAGTGGTGAAAAAATAATTTAAAAAATCGTTCGGGAAATGAGTTTACTCCTTGGGTACTTTCTTTGTATACTTTTGACTATACGGGCCGAGTCCGGGATTTACGGGAAATCGCGGGTTTTCGTTTCCCGGCGATTAAACATCTTTTATTTAGCGTCTCATCAAAAATGAAAACATTTTTAAAAACTACAAGTCTCATGCGTTTTAGTGGTGAAAAAATAATTTAAAAAATCGTTCGGGAAATGAGTTTACTCCCTGGGTACTTTCTTTGTATACTTTTGACTATACGGGCCGAGTCCGGTATTTACGAGAAATCGCGGGTTTTGGTTTGCCGGCGATTAAACATCTTTTATTCAGCGTCTTATCAAAAATGAAAACATTTTTGAAAACTACAAGTCTTATGCGTTTTAGTGGTGTAAAGATAATTTAAAAAATCGTTCGAGAAATGAGTTTACTCACAGGTTACTTTCTTTGTATACATTCGACTATACGGGCCAAGCTCGGGATTTACGGGAAATCGCGGGTTTTGGTTTGCCGGCGATTAAACACCTTTTATTCAGCGTCTTATCAAAAATGAAAACATTTTTAAAAACAACAAGTCTCATGCGTTTTAGTGGTGAAAAGATAATTTAAAAAATCGTTCGGGAAATGAGTTTACTCACAGGGTACTTTCTTTGTATGTACTCGACTATACGGGCCAAGCACGGGATTTACGGGAAATCGCGGGTTTTTGTTTGCCGGCGATTAAACTTCTTATATTCAGCGTCTCATTAAAAATGAAATCATTTTTGAAAACTACAAGTCTCATGCGTTTTAGTGGTGAAAAACTAATTTAAAAAATCGTTCGGGAAATGAGTTTACTCACAGGGTACTTTCTTTGTATACATTCGACTATACGGGCCAAGCCCGGGATTTACGGGAAATCGCGGGTTTTCGTTTGCCGGCGATTAAACTTCTTTCATTAAGCGTCTCATCAAAAATGAAAACATTCCTGAAAACTACAAGTCTTATGCGTTTTAGTGGTGAAAAAATAATTTAAAAAATCGTTCGGGAAATGAGTTTACTCCCTGGGTACTTTCGTTGTATACTTTTGACTATACGGGCCAAGTCCGGGATTTACGGGAAATCGCGGGTTTTCGTTTGCCGGCGATTAAACATCTTTTATTCAGCGTCTCATTAAAAATGAATACATTTTTGAAAACTACAAGTCTCATGCGTTTTAGTGGTGAAAAAATAGATTAAAAAATCGTTCTGGAAATGAGTTTACTCACAGGGTACTTTCTTTGTATGTACTCGACTATACGGGCCAAGCACGGGATTTACGGGAAATCGCGGGTTTCGTTTTCCGGCGATTAAACTTCTTATATTCAGCGTCTCATTAAAAATGAAATCATTTTTGAAAACTACAAGTCTCATGCGTTTTAGTGGTGAAAAACTAATTTAAAAAATCGTTCGGGAAATGAGTTTACTCACAGGGTACTTTCTTTGTATACATTCGACTATACGGGCCAAGCCCGGGATTTACGGGAAATCGCGGGTTTTCGTTTGCCGGCGATTAAACTTCTTTCATTAAGCGTCTCATCAAAAATGAAAACATTCCTGAAAACTACAAGTCTTATGCGTTTTAGTGGTGAAAAAATAATTTAAAAAATCGTTCGGGAAATGAGTTTACTCCCTGGGTACTTTCGTTGTATACTTTTGACTATACGGGCCAAGTCCGGGATTTACGGGAAATCGCGGGTTTTCGTTTGCCGGCGATTAAACATCTTTTATTCAGCGTCTCATTAAAAATGAATACATTTTTGAAAACTACAAGTCTCATGCGTTTTAGTGGTGAAAAAATAGATTAAAAAATCGTTCTGGAAATGAGTTTACTCACAGGGTACTTTCTTTGTATGTACTCGACTATACGGGCCAAGCACGGGATTTACGGGAAATCGCGGGTTTCGTTTTCCGGCGATTAAACATCTTTTATTCAGCGTCTCATCAAAAATGAATACATTTTTGAAAACTACAAGTCTCATGCGTTTTAGTGGTAAAAAAATAGATTAAAAAATCGTTCTGGAAATGAGTTTACTCACAGGGTACTTTCTTTGTATGTACTCGACTATACGGGCCAAGCACAGGATTTACGGGAAATTGCGGGTTTTTGTTTGCCGGCGATTAAACATCTTTTATTCAGCGTCTCATCAAAAATGAAAACATTTTTGAAAACTACAAGTCTCATGCGTTTTAGTGGTGAAAAAATAATTTAAAAAATCGTTCGGGAAATGAGTTTACTCACAGGGTACTTTCTTTGTATACATTCGACTATACGGGCCAAGCCCGGGATTTACGGGAAATCGCGGGTTTTCGTTTGCCGACAATTAAACTTCTTTCATTAAGCGTCTCATCAAAAATGAAAACATTCCTGAAAACTACAAGTCTCATGCGTTTTAGTGGTGAAAAAATAATTAAAAAAATCGTTCGGGAAATGAGTTTACTCCCTGGGTACTTTCTTTGTATACTTTTGACTATACGGGCCGAGTCCGGGATTTACGGGAAATCGCGGGTTTTCGTTTCCCGGCGATTAAACATCTTTCATTAAGCGTCTCATCAAAAATGAAAACATTCCTGAAAACTACAAGTCTTATGCGTTTTAGTGGTGAAAAAATATATTAAAAAATCGTTCGGGAAATGTGTTTACTCCCTGGGTATTTTCTTTGTATACTTTTGACTATACGGGCCGAGTCCGGTATTTACGGGAAATCGCGGGTTTTGGTTTGCCGGCGATTAAACATCTTTCATTCAGCGTCTTATCAAAAATGAAAACATTTTTGAAAACTACAAGTCTCATGCGTTTTAGTGGTGAAAAGATAATTTAAAAAATCGTTCGGGAAATGAGTTTACTCACAGGGTACTTTCTTTGTATACATTCGACTATACGGGCCAAGCCCGGGATTTACGGGAATTCGCGGGTTTTCGTTTGCCGGCGATTAAACTTCTTTTATTCAGAGTCTCATCAAAAATGAAAACATTTTTGAAAACTACAAGTCTCATGCGTTTTAGTGGTGAAAAGATAATTTAAAAAATTGTTCTGGAAATGAGTTTACTCACAGGGTACTTTCTTTGTATGTACTCGACTATACGGGCCAAGCACGGGATTTACGGAAATCGCGGGTTTTGGTTTGCCGGCGATTAAACATCTTTTATTCAGCGTCTTATCAAAAATGAAAACATTTTTGAAAACTACAAGTCTCATGCGTTTTAGTGGTGAAAAGATAACTTAAAAAATCGTTCTGGAAATGAGTTTACTCACAGGGTACTTTCTTTGTATGTACTCGACTATACGGGCCAAGCACGGGATTTACGGGAAATCGCGGGTTTTTGTTTCCCGGCGATTAAACTTCTTATATTCAGCGTCTCATCAAAAATGAAACCATTTTTGAAAACTACAAGTCTCATGCGTTTTAGTGGTGAAAAAATAATTTAAAAAATCGTTCGGGAAATGAGTTTACTCACAGGGTACTTTCTTTGTATACATTCGACTATACGGGCCAAGCCCGGGATTTACGGGAAATCGCGGGTTTTCGTTTGCCGGCGATTAAACTTCTTTCATTAAGCGTCTCATCAAAAATGAAAACATTCCTGAAAACTACAAGTCTTATGCATTTTAGTGGTGAAAAAATATAATAAAAAATCGTTCGGGAAATGTGTTTACTCCCTGGGTATTTTCTTTGTATACTTTTAACTATACGGGCCGAGTCCGGTATTTACGGGAAATCGCGGGTTTTGGTTTGCCGGCGATTAAACATCTTTTATTCAGCGTCTTATCAAAAATGAAAACATTTTTGAAAACTACAAGTCTCATGCGTTTTAGTGGTGAAAAGATAATTTAAATAATCGTTCGGGAAATGAGTTTACTCACAGGGTACTTTCTTTGTATATACTCGACTATACGGGCCAAGCACGGGATTTGCGGGAAATCGCGGGTTTCGTTTTCCGGCGATTAAACATCTTTTATTCAGCGTCTCATCAAAAATGAATACATTTTTGAAAACTACAAGTCTCATGCGTTTTAGTGGTAAAAAAATAGATTAAAAAATCGTTCTGGAAATGAGTTTACTCACAGGGTACTTTCTTTGTATGTACTCGACTATACGGGCCAAGCACAGGATTTACGGGAAATTGAGGGTTTTTGTTTGCCGGCGATTAAACATCTTTTATTCAGCGTCTCATCAAAAATGAAAACATTTTTGAAAACTACAAGTCTCATGCGTTTTAGTGGTGAAAAAATAATTTAAAAAATCGTTCGGGAAATGAGTTTACTCACAGGGTACTTTCTTTGTATACATTCGACTATACGGGCCAAGCCCGGGATTTACGGGAAATCGCGGGTTTTCGTTTGCCGACAATTAAACTTCTTTCATTAAGCGTCTCATCATAAATGAAAACATTCCTGAAAACTACAAGTCTCATGCGTTTTAGTGGTGAAAAAATAATTTAAAAAATCGTTCGGGAAATGAGTTTACTCCCTGGGTACTTTCTTTGTATACTTTTGACTATACGGGCCGAGTCCGGGATTTACGGGAAATCGCGGGTTTTTTGTTTCCCAGCGATTAAACATCTTTTATTTAGCGTCTCATCAAAAATGAAAACATTTTTGAAAACTACAAGTCTCATGCGTTTTAGTGGTGAAAAAATAATTTAAAAAATCGTTCGGGAAATGAGTTTACTCCCTGGGTACTTTCTTTTTATACTTTTGACTATACGGGCCGAGTCCGGTATTTACGGGAAATCGCGGGTTTTGGTTTGCCGGCGATTAAACATCTTTTATTCAGCGTCTTATCAAAAATGACAACATTTTTGAAAACTACAAGTCTCATGCGTTTTAGTGGTGAAAAGATAATTTAAAAAATTGTTCGAGAAATGAGTTTACTCACAGGGTACTTTCTTTGTATACATTCGACTATACGGGCCAAGCTCGGGATTTACGGGAAATCGCGGGTTTTCGTTTGCCGGCGATTAAACTTCTTTCATTAAGCGTCTCATCAAAAATGAAAACATTCCTGAAAACTACAAGTCTTATGCGTTTTAGTGGTGAAAAAATATATTAAAAAATCGTTCGGGAAATGTGTTTACTCCCTGGGTATTTTCTTTGTATACTTTTGACTATACGGGCCGAGTCCGGTATTTACGGGAAATCGCGGGTTTTGGTTTGCCGGCGATTAAACATCTTTCATTCAGCGTCTTATCAAAAATGAAAACATTTTTGAAAACTACAAGTCTCATGCGTTTTAGTGGTGAAAAGATAATTTAAAAAATCGTTCGGGAAATGAGTTTACTCACAGGGTACTTTCTTTGTATACATTCGACTATACGGGCCAAGCCCGGGATTTACGGGAATTCGCGGGTTTTCGTTTGCCGGCGATTAAACTTCTTTTATTCAGAGTCTCATCAAAAATGAAAACATTTTTGAAAACTACAAGTCTCATGCGTTTTAGTGGTGAAAAGATAATTTAAAAAATCGTTCTGGAAATGAGTTTACTCACAGGGTACTTTCTTTGTATGTACTCGACTATACGGGCCAAGCACGGGATTTACGGAAATCGCGGGTTTTGGTTTGCTGGCGATTAAACTTCTTTTATTCAGAGTCTCATCAAAAATGAAAACATTTTTGAAAACTACAAGTCTCATGCGTTTTAGTGGTGAAAAGATAATTTAAAAAATCGTTCTGGAAATGAGTTTACTCACAGGGTACTTTCTTTGTATGTACTCGACTATACGGGCCAAGCACGGGATTTACGGAAATCGCGGGTTTTGGTTTGCTGGCGATTAAACATCTTTTATTCAGCGTCTTATCAAAAATGAAAACATTTTTGAAAACTACAAGTCTCATGCGTTTTAGTGGTGAAAAGATAACTTAAAAAATCGTTCTGGAAATGAGTTTACTCACAGGGTACTTTCTTTGTATGTACTCGACTATACGGGCCAAGCACGGGATTTACGGGAAATCGCGGGTTTTTGTTTGCCGGCGATTAAACTTCTTATATTCAGCGTCTCATCAAAAATGAAACCATTTTTGAAAACTACAAGTCTCATGCGTTTTAGTGGTGAAAAAATAATTTAAAAAATCGTTCGGGAAATGAGTTTACTCACAGGGTACTTTCTTTGTATACATTCGACTATACGGGCTAAGCCCGGGATTTACGGGAAATCGCGGGTTTTCGTTTGCCGGCGATTAAACTTCTTTCATTAAGCGTCTCATCAAAAATGAAAACATTCCTGAAAACTACAAGTCTTATGCGTTTTAGTGGTGAAAAAATATATTAAAAAATCGTTCGGGAAATGTGTTTACTCCCTGGGTATTTTCTTTGTATACTTTTGACTATACGGGCCGAGTCCGGTATTTACGGGAAATCGCGGGTTTTGGTTTGCCGGCGATTAAACATCTTTTATTCAGCGTCTTATCAAAAATGAAAACATTTTTGAAAACTACAAGTCTCATGCGTTTTAGTGGTGAAAAGATAATTTAAATAATCGTTCGGGAAATGAGTTTACTCACAGGGTACTTTCTTTGTATACATTCGACTATACGGGCCAAGCCCGGGATTTACGGGAATTCGCGGGTTTTCGTTTGCCGGCGATTAAACTTCTTTTATTCAGAGTCTCATCAAAAATGAAAACATTTTTGAAAACTACAAGTCTCATGCGTTTTAGCGGTGAAAAGATAATTTAAAAAATCGTTCTGGAAATGAGTTTACTCACAGGGTACTTTCTTTGTATGTACTCGACTATACGGGCCAAGCACGGGATTTACGGGAAATCGCGGGTTTTGGTTTGCCGGCGATTAAACATCTTTTATTCAGCGTCTTATCAAAAATGAAAACATTTTTGAAAACTACAAGTCTCATGCGCTTTAGTGGTGAAAAGATAATTTAAATAATCGTTCGGGAAATGAGTTTACTCACAGGGTACTTTCTTTGTATACATTCGACTATACGGGCCAAGCCCGTTATTTACGGGAATTCGCGGGTTTTCGTTTGCCGGCGATTAAACTTCTTATATTCAGCGTCTCATCAAAAATGAAACCATTTTTGAAAACTACAAGTCTCATGCGTTTTAGTGGTGAAAAAATAATTTAAAAAATCGTTCGGGAAATGAGTTTACTCACAGGGTACTTTCTTTGTATACATTCGACTATACGGGCTAAGCCCGGGATTTACGGGAGATCGCGGGTTTTCGTTTGCCGGCGATTAAACTTCTTTCATTAAGCGTCTCATCAAAAATGAAAACATTCCTGAAAACTACAAGTCTTATGCGTTTTAGTGGTGAAAAAATATATTAAAAAATCGTTCGGGAAATGTGTTTACTCCCTGGGTATTTTCTTTGTATACTTTTGACTATACGGGCCGAGTCCGGTATTTACGGGAAATCGCGGGTTTTGGTTTGCCGGCGATTAAACATCTTTTATTCAGCGTCTTATCAAAAATGAAAACATTTTTGAAAACTACAAGTCTCATGCGTTTTAGTGGTGAAAAGATAATTTAAATAATCGTTCGGGAAATGAGTTTACTCACAGGGTACTTTCTTTGTATACATTCGACTATACGGGCCAAGCCCGGGATTTACGGGAATTCGCGGGTTTTCGTTTGCCGGCGATTAAACTTCTTTTATTCAGAGTCTCATCAAAAATGAAAACATTTTTGAAAACTACAAGTCTCATGCGTTTTAGCGGTGAAAAGGTAATTTAAAAAATCGTTCTGGAAATGAGTTTACTCACAGGGTACTTTCTTTGTATGTACTCGACTATACGGGCCAAACACGGGATTTACGGGAAATCGCGGGTTTTGGTTTGCCGGCGATTAAACATCTTTTATTCAGCGTCTTATCAAAAATGAAAACATTTTTGAAAACTACAAGTCTCATGCGCTTTAGTGGTGAAAAGATAATTTAAATAATCGTTCGGGAAATGAGTTTACTCACAGGGTACTTTCTTTGTATACATTCGACTATACGGGCCAAGCCCGGGATTTACGGGAATTCGCGGGTTTTCGTTTGCCGGCGATTAAACTTCTTTTATTCAGAGTCTCATCAAAAATGAAAACATTTTTGAAAACTACAAGTCTCATGCGTTTTAGTGGTGAAAAGATAATTTAAAAAATCGTTCTGGAAATGAGTTTACCCACAGGGTACTTTCTTTGTATGTACTCGACTATACGGGCCAAGCATGGGATTTACGGGAAATCGCGGGTTTTGGTTTGCCGGCGATTAAACATCTTTTATTCAGCGTCTTATCAAAAATGAAAACATTTTTGAAAACTACAAGTCTCATGCGTTTTAGTGGTGAAAAGATAACTTAAAAAATCGTTCTGGAAATGAGTTTACTCACAGGGTACTTTCTTTGTACACTTTTGACTATACGGGCCAAGCCCGGGATTTACGGGAAATCGCGGGTTTTCGTTTGCCGGCGATTAAACTTCTTTCATTAAGCGTCTCATCAAAAATGAAAACATTCCTAAAAACTACAAGTCTTATGCGTTTTAGTGGTGAAAAAATATATTAAAAAATCGTTCGGGAAATGTGTTTACTCCCTGGGTATTTTCTTTGTATGTACTCGACTATACGGGCCAAGCACGGGATTTACGGGAAATCGCGGGTTTTGGTTTGCCGGCGATTAAACATCTTTTATTCAGCGTCTTATCAAAAATGAAAACATTTTTGAAAACTACAAGTCTCATGCGTTTTAGTGGTGAAAAGATAACTTAAAAAATCGTTCTGGAAATGGGTTTACTCACAGGGTACTTTCTTTGTATGTACTCGACTATACGGGCAAAGCACGGGATTTACGGGAAATCGCGGGTTTTCGTTTGCCGGCGATTAAACTTCTTATATTCAGCGTCTCATCAAAAATGAAACCATTTTTGAAAACTACAAGTCTCATGCGTTTTAGTGGTGAAAAAATAATTTAAAAAATCGTTCGGGAAATGAGTTTACTCACAGGGTACTTTCTTTGTATACATTCGACTATACGGGCCAAGCCCGGGATTTACGGGAAATCGCGGGTTTTCGTTTGCCGGCGATTAAACTTCTTTCAATAAGCGTCTCATCAAAAATGAAAACATTCCTGAAAACTACAAGTCTTATGCGTTTTAGTGGTGAAAAAATATATTAAAAAATCGTTCGGGAAATGTGTTTACTCCCTGGGTATTTTCTTTGTATACTTTTGACTATACGGGCCGAGTCCGGTATTTACGGGAAATCGCGGGTTTTGGTTTGCCGGCGATTAAACATCTTTTATTCAGCGTCTTATCAAAAATGAAAACATTTTTGAAAACTACAAGTCTCATGCGTTTTAGTGGTGAAAAGATAACTTAAAAAATCGTTCTGGAAATGAGTTTACTCACAGAGTACTTTCTTTCTATGTACTCGACTATACGGGCCAAGCACGGGATTTACGGGAAATCGCGGGTTTTTGTTTGCCGGCGATTAAACTTCTTATATTCAGCGTCTCATCAAAAATGAAACCATTTTTGAAAACTACAAGTCTCATGCGTTTTAGTGGTGAAAAAATAATTTAAAAAATCGTTCGGGAAATGAGTTTACTCACAGGGTACTTTCTTTGTATACATTCGACTATACGGGCCAAGCCCGGGATTTACGGGAAATCGCGGGTTTTCGTTTGCCGGCGATTAAACTTCTTTCAGTAAGCGTCTCATCAAAAATGAAAACATTCCTGAAAACTACAAGTCTTATGCGTTTTAGTGGTGAAAAAATAATTTAAAAAATCGTTCGGGAAATGAGTTTACTCCCTGGGTACTTTCTTTGTATACTTTTGACTATACGGGCCAAGTCCGGGATTTACGGGAAATCGCGGGTTTTCGTTTCCGGCGATTAAACATCTTTTAATCAGCGTCTCATCAAAAATGAATACATTTTTGAAAACTACAAGTCTCATGCGTTTTAGTGGTGAAAAAATAGATTAAAAATCGTTCTGGAAATGAGTTTACTCACAGGGTACTTTCTTTGTATGTACTCGACTATACGGGACAAGCACGGGATTTACGGGAAATCGCGGGTTTTGGTTTGCCGGCTATTATTCATCTTTTATTCAGCGTCTTATCAAAAATGAAAATATTTTTAAAAACTACAAGTCTCATGCGTTTTAGTGGTGAAAAGATAATTTAAAAAATCGTTCTGGAAATGAGTTTACTCACAGGGTACTTCCTTTGTATGTACTCGACTATACGGGCCAAGCACGGGATTTACGGGAAATCGCGGGTTTTTGTTTGCCGGCGATTAAACTTCTTATATTCAGCGTCTCATCAAAAATGAAACCATTTTTGAAAACTACAAGTCTCATGCGTTTTAGTGGTGAAAAAATAATTTAAAAAATCGTTCGGGAAATGAGTTTACTCACAGGGTACTTTCTTTGTATACATTCGACTATACGGGCCAAGCCCGGGATTTACGGGAAATCGCGGGTTTTCGTTTGCCGGCGATTAAACTTCTTTCATTAAGCGTCTCATCAAAAATGAAAACATTCCTGAAAACTACAAGTCTTATGCGTTTTAGTGGTGAAAAAATAATTTAAAAAATCGTTTGGGAAATGAGTTTACTCCCTGGGTACTTTCTTTGTATACTTTTGACTATACGGGCCAAGTCCGGGATTTACGAGAAATCGCGGGTTTTCGTTTGCCGGCGATTAAACATCTTTTATTCAGCGTCTTATCAAAAATGAATACATTTTTGAAAACTACAAGTCTCATGCGTTTTAGTGGTGAAAAAATAATTTAAAAAATCGTTCGGGAAATGAGTTTACTCCCTGGGTACTTTCTTTGTATACTTTTGACTATACGGGCCAAGTCCGGGATTTACGGGAAATCGCGGGTTTTGGTTTCCCGGCGATTAAACATCTTTTATTCAGCGTCTCATCAAAAATGAAAACATTTTTGAAGACTACAAGTCTCATGCGTTTTAGTGGTGAAAGAATAATTTTAAAAATCGTTCGGGAAATGAGTTTACTCCCTGGGTACTTTCTTTGTATACTTTTGACTATACGGGCCGAGTCTGGTATTTACGGGAAATCGCGGGTTTTGGTTTGTCGGCGATTAAACATCTTTTATTCAGCGTCTTATCAAAAATGAAAACATTTTTGAAAACTACAAGTCTCATGCGTTTTAGTGGTGAAAAGATATATTTAAAAAATCGTTCAAGAAATGAGTTTACTCACAGGGTACTTTCTTTGTATACATTCGACTATACGGGCCAAGCTCGGGATTTACGGGAAATCGCGGGTTTTCGTTTGCCGGCGATTAAACTTTTTTCATTAAGCGTCTCATCAAAAATGAAAACATTCCTGAAAACTACAAGTCTTATGCGTTTTAGTGGTGAAAAAATATATTAAAAAATCGTTCGGGAAATGTGTTTACTCCTTGGGTGTTTTCTTTGTATACTTTTGACTATACGGGCCGAGTCCAGGATTTACGGGAATTCGCGGGTTTTCGTTTGCCGGCGATTAAACTTCTTTTATTCAGAGTCTCATCAAAAATGAAAACATTTTTGAAAACTACAAGTCCCATGCGTTTTAGTGGTGAAAAGATAATTTAAATAATCGTTCTGGAAATGAGTTTACTCACAGGGTACTTTCTTTGTATGTACTCGACTATACGGGCCAAGCACGGGATTTACGGGAAATCACGGGTTTTTGTTTGCCGGCGATTAAACATCTTTTATTCAGCGTCTCATCAAAAATGAAAACATTTTTGAAAACTGCAAGTCTCATGCGTTTTAGTGGTGAAAAAATAATTTAAAAAATCGTTCGGGAAATGAGTTTACTCCCTGGGTACGTTCTTTGTATACTTTTGACTATACGGGCCGAGTCCAGGATTTACATGAAATCGCGGGTTTTCGTTTGCCGGCGATTAAACATCTTTTATTCAGCGTCTCATCAAAAATGAAAACATTTTTGAAAACTACAAGTCTCATGCGTTTTAGTGGTGAAAAGATAATTTAAAAAATCGTTCAGGAAATGAGTTTACTCCCTGGGTATTTTCTTTGCATACTTTTGACTATACGGGCCGAGTTTGGGATTTACGGGAATTCGCGGGTTTTCGTTTGCCGGTGATTAAACTTCTTTTATTCAGCGTCTCATCAAAAATGAAAACATTTTTGAAAACTACAAGTCTCGTGTGTTTTAGTGGTGAAAAGATAATTTAAAAAATCGTTCTGGAAATGAGTTTACTCGCAGGGTACTTTTGACTATACGGGCCGAGTCCGGGATTTACGGGAAATCGCGGGTTTTCGTTTGCCGGCGATTAAACTTCTTTCATTAAGCGTCTCATCAAAAATGAAAACATTCCTGAAAACTACAAGTCTCATGCGTTTTAGTGGTGAAAAAATATTTTAAAAAATCGTTCGGGAAATGAGTTTACTCCCTGGGTACTTTCTTTGTATACTTTTGACTATACGGGCCGAGTCAGGGATTTACGGGAAATCGCGGTTTTTCGTTTGCCGGCGATTAAACATCTTTTATTCAGCGTCTCATCAAAAATGAAAACATTTTTGAAAACTGCAAGTCTCATGCGTTTTAGTGGTGAAAAAATAATTTAAAAAATCGTTCGGGAAATGAGTTTACTCCCTGGGTACGTTCTTTGTATACTTTTGACTATACGGGCCGAGTCCAGGATTTACATGAAATCGCGGGTTTTCGTTTGCCGGCGATTAAACATCTTTTATTCAGCGTCTCATCAAAAATGAAAACATTTTTGAAAACTACAAGTCTCATGCGTTTTAGTGGTGAAAAGATAATTTAAAAAATCGTTCTGGAAATGAGTTTACTCCCTGGGTATTTTCTTTGCATACTTTTGACTATACGGGCCGAGTTTGGGATTTACGGGAATTCGCGGGTTTTCGTTTGCCGGTGATTAAACTTCTTTTATTCAGCGTCTCATCAAAAATGAAAACATTTTTGAAAACTACAAGTCTCGTGTGTTTTAGTGGTGAAAAGATAATTTAAAAAATCGTACTGGAAATGAGTTTACTCACAGGGTACTTTCTTTGTATGTACTCGACTATACGGGCCAAGCACGGGATTTACGGGAAATCGCGGGTTTTTGTTTGCCGGCGATTAAACTTCTTATATTCAGCGTCTCATCAAAAATGAAAACATTTTTGAAAACTACAAGTCTCATGCGTTTTAGTGGTGAAAAAATAATTTAAAAAATCGTTCGGGAAATGCGTTTACTCACAGGGTACCTTCCTTGTATACATTCGACTATACGGGCCAAGCCCGGTATTTACGGGAAATCGCGGGTTTTCGTTTGCCGGCGATTAAACTTCTTTCATTAAGCGTCTCATCAAAAATGAAAACATTCCTGAAAACTACAAGTCTCATGCGTTTTAGTGGTGAAAAAATAATTTAAAAAATCGTTCGGGAAATGAGTTTACTCCCTGGGTACTTTCTTTGTATACTTTTGACTATACGGGCCGAGTCCGGGATTTACGGGAAATCGCGGGTTTTCGTTTGCCGGCGATTAAACATCTTTTATTCAGCGTCTCATCAAAAATGAAAACATTTTTGAAAACTGCAAGTCTCATGCGTTTTAGTGGTGAAAAAATAATTTAAAAAATCGTTCGGGAAATGAGTTTACTCCCTGGGTACGTTCTTTGTATACTTTTGACTATACGGGCCGAGTCCAGGATTTACATGAAATCGCGGGTTTTCGTTTGCCGGCGATTAAACATCTTTTATTCAGCGTCTCATCAAAAATGAAAACATTTTTGAAAACTACAAGTCTCATGCGTTTTAGTGGTGAAAAGATAATTTAAAAAAATCGTTCGGGAAATGAGTTTACTCCCTGGGTACGTTCTTTGTATACTTTTGACTATACGGGCCGAGTCCAGGATTTACATGAAATCGCGGGTTTTCGTTTGCCGGCGATTAAACATCTTTTATTCAGCGTCTCATCAAAAATGAAAACATTTTTGAAAACTACAAGTCTCATGCGTTTTAGTGGTGAAAAGATAATTTAAAAAATCGTTCTGGAAATGAGTTTACTCCCTGGGTATTTTCTTTGCATACTTTTGACAATACGGGCCGAGTTTGGGATTTACGGGAATTCGCGGGTTTTCGTTTGCCGGTGATTAAACTTCTTTTATTCCGCGTCTCATCAAAAATGAAAACATTTTTGAAAACTACAAGTCTCGTGTGTTTTAGTGGTGAAAAGATAATTTAAAAAATCGTTCTGGAAATGAGTTTACTCGCAGGGTACTTTCTTTGTATACTTTTGACTATACGGGCCGAGTCCGGGATTAACGGGAAATCGCGGGTTTTCGTTTGCCGGCGATTAAACTTCTTTTATTCCGCGTCTCATCAAAAATGAAAACATTTTTGAAAACTAAAAGTCTCGTGCGTTTTAGTGGTGAAAAGATAATTTAAAAAATCGTTCTGGAAATGAGTTTACTCACAGGGTACTTTCTTTGTATATACTCGACTATACGGGCCAAGCACGGCATTTACGGGAAATCGCGCGTTTTCGTTTGCCGGCGATTAAACTTCTTTCATTAAGCGTCTCATCAAAAATGAAAACATTCCTGAAAACTACAAGTCTCATGCGTTTTAGTGGTGAAAAAATAATTTAAAAAATCGTTCTGGAAATGAGTTTACTCACAGGGTACTTTCTTTGTATATACTCGACTATACGGGCCAAGCACGGCATTTACGGGAAATCGCGCGTTTTCGTTTGCCGGCGATTAAACATCTTTTATTCAGCGTCTCATCAAAAATGAAAACATTTTTGAAAACTACAAGTCTCATGCGTTTTAGTGGTGAAAAGATAGTTTAAAAAATCGTTCTGGAAATGAGTTTACTCCCTGGATATTTTCTTTGTATACTTTTGACTATACGGGCCGAGTTTGGGATTTACGGGAATTCGCGGGTTTTCGTTTGCCGGCGATTAAACTTCTTTTATTCAGCGTCTCATCAAAAATGAAAACATTTTTAAAAACTACAAGTCTCGTGCGTTTTAGTGGCGAAAAGATAATTTAAAAAATCGTTCTGGAAATGAGTTTACTCGCAGGGTACTTTCTTTGTATACTTTTGACTATACGGGCCGAGTATGGGATTTACGGGAAATCGCGGGTTTTCGTTTGCCGGCGATTAAACTTCTTTTATTCAGCGTCTCATCAAAAATAAAATCATTTTTGAAAACTACAAGTCTCATACGTTTTAGTGGTGAAAAAATAATTTAAAAAATCGTTCGGGAAATGAGTTTACTCCCTGAGTATTTTGTTTGTGTACTTTTGACTATACGGGCCGAGTCCGGATTTAGGGGAAATCGCGGATTTTCGTTTTCCGGCGATTAAACATCTTTTATTCAGCGTCTCATCAAAAATGAAAACATTTTTGAAAACTACAAGTCTCATGCGTTTTAGTGGTGAAAAGATAATTTAAAAAATCGTTCTGGAAATGAGTTTACTCCCTGCGTATTTTCTTTGTATACTTTTGACTATACGGGCCGAGTCCGGGATTTACGGGAAATCGCGGGTTTTCGTTTGCCGGCGATTAAACTTCTTTCATTAAGCGTCTCATCAAAAATGAAAACATTCCTGAAAACTACAAGTCTCATGCGTTTTAGTGATGAAAAAATAATTTAAAAAATCGTTCGGAAAAAATAAGTTTACTCCCTGGGTACTTTCTTTGTATACTTTTGACTATACGGGCCGAGTCCGGGATTTACGGGAAATCGCGGGTTTTCGTTTGCCGGCGATTAAACATCTTTTATTCAGCGTCTCATCAAAAATGAAAACATTTTTGAAAACTACAAGTCTCATGCGTTTAAGTGGTGAAAAGATAATTTAAAAAATCGTTCTGGAAATGAGTTTACTCCCTGCGTAATTTCTTTGTATACTTTTGACTATACGGGCCGAGTCCGGGATTAACGGGAAATCGCGGGTTTTCGTTTGCCGGCGATTAAACTTCTTTTATTCCGCGTCTCATCAAAAATGAAAACATATTTGAAAACTAAAAGTCTCGTGCGTTTTAGTGGTGAAAAGATAATTTAAAAAATCGTTTTGGAAATGAGTTTACTCGCAGGGTACTTTCTTTGTATACTTTTGACTATACGGGCCGAGTATGGGATTTACGGGAAATCGCGGGTTTTCGTTTGCCGGCGATTAAACTTCTTTTATTCAGCGTCTCATCAAAAATAAAAACATTTTTGAAAACTACAAGTCTCATACGTTTTAGTGGTGAAAAAATAATTTAAAAGATCGTTCGGGAAATGAGTTTACTCCCTGAGTATTTTCTTTGTGTACTTTTGACTATACGGGCCGGGTCCGGGATTTAGGGGAAATCGCGGGTTTTCGTTTTCCGGCGAATAAACATCTTTTATTCAGCGTCTCATCAAAAATGAAAACATTTTTGAAAACTACAAGTCTCATGCGTTTTAGTGGTGAAAAGATAATTTAAAAAATCGTTCTGGAAATGAGTTTACTCCCTGCGTATTTTCTTTGTATACTTTTGACTATACGGGCCGAGTCCGGGATTTACGGGAAATCGCGGGTTTTCGTTTGCCGGCGATTAAACTTCTTTCATTAAGCGTCTCATCAAAAATGAAAACATTCCTGAAAACTACAAGTCTCATGCGTTTTAGTGGTGAAAAAATAATTTAAAAAATCGTTCGGGAAATAAGTTTACTCCCTGGGTACTTTCTTTGTATACTTTTGACTGTACGGGCCGAGTCCGGGATTTACGGGAAATCGCGGGTTTTCGTTTGCCGGCGATTAAACATCTTTTATTCAGCGTCTCATCAAAAATGAAAACATTTTTGAAAACTACAAGTCTCATGCGTTTTAGTGGTGAAAAGATAATTTAAAAAATCGTTCTGGAAATGAGTTTACTCCCTGCGTAATTTCTTTGTATACTTTTGACTATACGGGCCGAGTCCGGGATTAACGGGAAATCGCGGGTTTTCGTTTGCCGGCGATTAAACTTCGTTTATTCCGCGTCTCATCAAAAATGAAAACATTTTTGAAAACTAAAAGTCTCGTGCGTTTTAGTGGTGAAAAGATAATTTAAAAAATCGTTCTGGAAATGAGTTTACTCCCTGCGTATTTTCTTTGTATACTTTTGACTATACGGGCCGAGTCCGGGATTTACGGGAAATCGCGGGTTTTCGTTTGCCGGCGATTAAACTTCTTTCATTAAGCGTCTCATCAAAAATGAAAACATTCCTGAAAACTACAAGTCTCATGCGTTTTAGTGGTGAAAAAATAATTTAAAAAATCGTTCGGGAAATAAGTTTACTCCCTGGGTACTTTCTTTGTATACTTTTGACTGTACGGGCCGAGTCCGGGATTTACGGGAAATCGCGGGTTTTCGTTTGCCGGCGATTAAACATCTTTTATTCAGCGTCTCATCAAAAATGAAAACATTTTTGAAAACTACAAGTCTCATGCGTTTTAGTGGTCAAAAGATAATTTAAAAAATCGTTCTGGAAATGAGTTTACTCCCTGCGTAATTTCTTTGTATACTTTTGACTATACGGGCCGAGTCCGGGATTAACGGGAAATCGCGGGTTTTGGTTTGCCGGCGATTAAACTTCTTTTATTCCGCGTCTCATCAAAAATGAAAACATTTTTGAAAACTAAAAGTCTCGTGCGTTTTAGTGGTGAAAAGATAATTTAAAAAATCGTTCTGGAAATGAGTTTACTCACAGGGTACTTTCTTTGTATATACTCGACTATGCGGGCCAAGCACGGCATTTACGGGAAATCGCGGGTTTTCGTTTGCCGGCGATTAAACTTCTTTCATTAAGCGTCTCATCAAAAATGAAAACATTCCTGAAAACTACAAGTCTCATGCGTTTTAGTGGTGAAAAAATAATTTAAAAAATCGTTCGGGAAATGTGTTTACTCTCTGGGTATTTTCTTTGTATACTTTTGACTATACGGGCCGAGTCCGGGATTTACGGGAAATCGCCGGGTTTTCGTTTGCCGGCGATTAAACATCTTTTAGTCAGCGTCTCATCAAAAATGAAAACATTTTTGAAAACTAAAAGTCTCGTGCGTTTTAGTGGTGAAAAGATAATTTAAAAAATCGTTCTGGAAATGAGTTTACTCACAGGGTACTTTCTTTGTATATACTCGACTATGCGGGCCAAGCACGGCATTTACGGGAAATCGCGGGTTTTCGTTTGCCGGCGATTAAACTTCTTTCATTAAGCGTCTCATCAAAAATGAAAACATTCCTGAAAACTACAAGTCTCATGCGTTTTAGTGGTGAAAAAATAATTTAAAAAATCGTTCGGGAAATGTGTGTACTCTCTGGGTATTTTCTTTGTATACTTTTGACTATACGGGCCGAGTCCGGGATTTACGGGAAATCGCCGGGTTTTCGTTTGCCGGCGATTAAACATCTTTTAGTCAGCGTGTCATCAAAAATGAAAACATTTTTAAAAACTACAAGTCTCATGCGTTTTAGTGGTGAAGAGATAGTTTAAGAAATCGTTCTGGAAATGAGTTTACTCCCTGGATATTTTCTTTGTATACTTTTGACTATACGGGCCGAGTTTGGAATTTACGGGAATTCGCGGGTTTTCGTTTGCCGGCGATTAAACTTCTTTTATTCAGCGTCTCATCAAAAATGAAAACATTTTTGAAAACTACAAGTCTCATACGTTTTAGTGGTGAAAAAATAATTTAAAAAATCGTTCGGGAAATGAGTTTACTCCCTGAGTATTTTGTTTGTGTACTTTTGACTATACGGGCCGAGTCCGGGTTTTAGGGGAAATCGCGGGTTTTCGTTTTCCGGCGATTAAACATCTTTTATTCAGCGTCTCATCAAAAATGAAAACATTTTTGAAAACTACAAGTCTCATGCGTTTTAGTGGTGAAAAGATAATTTAAAAAATCGTTCTGGAAATGAGTTTACTCCCTGCGTATTTTCTTTGTATACTTTTGACTATACGGGCCGAGTCCAGGATTTACGGGAAATCGCGGGTTTTCGTTTGCCGGCGATTAAACTTCTTTCATTAAGCGTCTCATCAAAAATGAAAACATTCCTGAAAACTACAAGTCTCATGCGTTTTAGTGGTGAAAAAATAATTTAAAAAATCGTTCGGGAAAAATAAGTTTACTCCCTGGGTACTTTCTTTGTATACTTTTGACTATACGGGCCGAGTCCGGGATTTACGGGAAATCGCGGGTTTTCGTTTGCCGGCGATTAAACATCTTTTATTCAGCGTCTCATCAAAAATGAAAACATTTTTGAAAACTACAAGTCTCATGCGTTTTAGTGGTGAAAAGATAATTTAAAAAATCGTTCTGGAAATGAGTTTACTCCCTGCGTAATTTCTTTGTATACTTTTGACTATACGGGCCGAGTCCGGGATTAACGGGAAATCGCGGGTTTTCGTTTGCCGGCGATTAAACTTCTTTTATTCCGCGTCTCATCAAAAATGAAAACATTTTTGAAAACTAAAAGTCTCGTGCGTTTTAGTGGTGAAAAGATAATCTAAAAAATCGTTCTGGAAATGAGTTTACTCGCAGGGTACTTTCTTTGTATACTTTTGACTATACGGGCCGAGTATGGGATTTACGGGAAATCGCGGGTTTTCGTTTGCCGGCGATTAAACTTCTTTTATTCAGCGTCTCATCAAAAATAAAAACATTTTTGAAAACTACAAGTCTCATACGTTTTAGTGGTGAAAAAATAATTTAAAAAATCGTTCGGGAAATGAGTTTACTCCCTGAGTATTTTCTTTGTGTACTTTTGACTATACGGGCCGGGTCGGGGATTTAGGGGAAATTGCGGGTTTTCGTTTTCCGGCGATTAAACATCTTTTATTCAGCGTCTCATCAAAAATGAAAACATTTTTGAAAACTACAAGTCTCATGCGTTTTAGTGGTGAAAAGATAATTTAAAAAATCGTTCTGGAAATGAGTTTACTCCCTGCGTATTTTCTTTGTATACTTTTGACTATACAGGCCGAGTCCGGGATTTACGGGAAATCGCGGGTTTTCGTTTTCCGGCGATTAAACATCTTTTATTCAGCGTCTCATCAAAAATGAAAACATTTTTGAAAACTACAAGTCTCATGCGTTTTAGTGGTGAAAAGATAATTTAAAAAATCGTTCGGGAAATAAGTTTACTCCCTGGGTACTTTCTTTGTATACTTTTGACTATACGGGCCGAGTCCGGGATTTACGGGAAATCGCGGGTTTTCGTTTGCCGGCGATTAAACATCTTTTATTCAGCGTCTCATCAAAAATGAAAACTATTTTGAAAACTAAAAGTCTCATGCGTTTTAGTGGTGAAAAGATAATTTAAAAAATCGTTCTGGAAATGAGTTTACTCCCTGCGTAATTTCTTTGTATACTTTTGACTATACGGGCCGAGTCCGGGATTAACGGGAAATCGCGGGTTTTCGTTTGCCGGCGATTAAACTTCTTTTATTCCACGTCTCATCAAAAATGAAAACATTTTTGAAAACTAAAAGTCTCGTGCGTTTTAGTGGTGAAAAGATAATTTAAAAAATCGTTCTGGAAATGAGTTTACTCACAGGGTACTTTCTTTGTATATACTCGACTATACGGGCCAAGCACGGCATTTACGGGAAATCGCGGGTTTTCGTTTGCCGGTGATTAAACTTCTTTCATTAAGCGTCTCATCAAAAATGAAAACATTCCTAAAAACTACAAGTCTCGTGCGTTTTAGTTGTGAAAAGATAATTTAAAAAATCGTTCTGGAAATGAGTTTACTCGCAGGGTACTTTCTTTGTATACTTTTGACTAAACGGGCCGAGTATGGGATTTACGGGAAATCGCGGGTTTTCGTTTGCCGGCGATTAAACTTCTTTTATTCAGCGTCTCATCAAAAATGAAAACATTTTTGAAAACTACAAGTCTCATACGTTTTAGTGGTGAAAAAATAATTTAAAAAATCGTTCGGGAAATGAGTTTACTCCCTGAGTATTTTGTTTGTGTACTTTTGACTATACAGGCCGAGTCCGGGTTTTAGGGGAAATCGCGGGTTTTCGTTTGCCGGCGATTAAACTTCTTTCATTAAGCGTCTCATCAAAAATGAAAACATTTTTGAAAACTACAAGTCTCACGCGTTTTAGTGGTGAAAAAATAATTTAAAAAATCGTTCGGGAAATAAGTTTACTCCCTGCGTATTTTCTTTGTATACTTTTGACTATACGGGCCGAGTCCAGGATTTACGGGAAATCGCGGGTTTTCGTTTGCCGGCGATTAAACATCTTTTATTCAGCGTCTCATCAAAAATGAAAACTATTTTGAAAACTAAAAGTCTCATGCGTTTTAGTGGTGAAAAGATAATTTAAAAAATCGTTCTGGAAATGAGTTTACTCCCTGCGTAATTTCTTTGTATACTTTTGACTATACGGGCCGAGTCCGGGATTAACGGGAAATCGCGGGTTTTCGTTTGCCGGCGATTAAACTTCTTTTATTCCACGTCTCATCAAAAATGAAAACATTTTTGAAAACTAAAAGTCTCGTGCGTTTTAGTGGTGAAAAGATAATTTAAAAAATCGTTCTGGAAATGAGTTTACTCACAGGGTACTTTCTTTGTATATACTCGACTATACGGGCCAAGCACGGCATTTACGGGAAATCGCGGGTTTTCGTTTGCCGGTGATTAAACTTCTTTCATTAAGCGTCTCATCAAAAATGAAAACATTCCTAAAAACTACAAGTCTCGTGCGTTTTAGTTGTGAAAAGATAATTTAAAAAATCGTTCTGGAAATGAGTTTACTCGCAGGGTACTTTCTTTGTATACTTTTGACTATACGGGCCGAGTATGGGATTTACGGGAAATCGCGGGTTTTCGTTTGCCGGCGATTAAACTTCTTTTATTCAGCGTCTCATCAAAAATGAAAACATTTTTGAAAACTACAAGTCTCATACGTTTTAGTGGTGAAAAAATAATTTAAAAAATCGTTCGGGAAATGAGTTTACTCCCTGAGTATTTTGTTTGTGTACTTTTGACTATACGGGCCGAGTCCGGGTTTTAGGGGAAATCGCGGGTTTTCGTTTTCCGGCGATTAAACATCTTTTATTCAGCGTCTCATCAAAAATGAAAACATTTTTGAAAACTACAAGTCTCATGCGTTTTAGTGGTGAAAAGATAATTTAAAAAATCGTTCTGGAAATGAGTTTACTCCCTGCGTATTTTCTTTGTATACTTTTGACTATACGGGCCGAGTCCAGGATTTACGGGAAATCGCGGGTTTTCGTTTGCTGGCGATTAAACTTCTTTCATTAAGCGTCTCATCAAAAATGAAAACATTCCTGAAAACTACAAGTCTCATGCGTTTTAGTGGTGAAAAAATAATTTAAAAAATTGTTCGGGAAAAATAAGTTTACTCCCTGGGTACTTTCTTTGTATACTTTTGACTATACGGGCCGAGTCCGGGATTTACGGGAAATCGCGGGTTTTCGTTTGCCGGCGATTAAACATCTTTTATTCAGCGTCTCATCAAAAATGAAAACATTTTTGAAAACTACAAGTCTCATGCGTTTTAGTGGTGAAAAGATAATTTAAAAAATCGTTCTGGAAATGAGTTTACTCCCTGCGTAATTTCTTTGTATACTTTTGACTATACGGGCCGAGTCCGGGATTAACGGGAAATCGCGGGTTTTCGTTTGCCGGCGATTAAACTTCTTTTATTCCGCGTCTCATCAAAAATGAAAACATTTTTGAAAACTAAAAGTCTCGTGCGTTTTAGTGGTGAAAAGATAATTTAAAAAATCGTTCTGGAAATGAGTTTACTCGCAGGGTACTTTCTTTGTATACTTTTGATTATACGGGCCGAGTATGGGATTTACGGGAAATCGCGGGTTTTCGTTTGCCGGCGATTAAACTTCTTTTATTCAGCGTCTCATCAAAAATAAAAACATTTTTGAAAACTACAAGTCTCATACGTTTTAGTGGTGAAAAAATAATTTAAAAAATCGTTCTGGAAATGAGTTTACTCCCTGCGTATTTTCTTTGTATACTTTTGACTATACGGGCCGAGTCCGGGATTTACGGGAAATCGCGGGTTTTCGTTTGCCGGCGATTAAACTTCTTTCATTAAGCGTCTCATCAAAAATGAAAACATTCCTGAAAACTAAAAGTCTCATGCGTTTTAGTGGTGAAAAAATAATTTAAAAAATCGTTCGGGAAATAAGTTTACTCCCTGGGTACTTTGTTTGTATACTTTTGACTATACGGGCCGAGTCCGGGATTAACGGGAAATCGCGGGTTTTCGTTTGCCGGCGATTAAACTTCTTTTATTCCGCGTCTCATCAAAAATGAAAACATTTTTGAAAACTAAAAGTCTCGTGCGTTTTAGTGGTGAAAAGATAATATAAAAAATCGTTCTGGAAATGAGTTTACTCACAGAGTACTTTCTTTGTATATACTCAACTATACGGGCCAAGCACGGCATTTACGGGAAATCGCGGGTTTTCGTTTGCCGGCGATTAAACTTCTTTCATTAAGCGTCTCATCAAAAATGAAAACATTCCTAAAAACTACAAGTCTCGTGCATTTTAGTGGTGAAAAGATAATTTAAAAAATCGTTCTGGAAATGAGTTTACTCGCAGGGTACTTTCTTTGTATACTTTTGACTATACGGGCCGAGTATGGGATTTACGGGAAATCGCGGGTTTTCGTTTGCCGGCGATTAAACTTCTTTTATTCAGCGTCTCATCAAAAATGAAAACATTTTTGAAAACTACAAGTCTCATACGTCTTAGTGGTGAAAAAATAATTTAAAAAATCGTTCGGGAAATGAGTTTACTCCCTGAGTATTTTGTTTGTGTACTTTTGACTATACGGGCCGAGTCCGGGTTTTAGGGGAAATCGCGGATTTTCGTTTTCCGGCGATTAAACATCTTTTATTCAGCGTCTCATCAAAAATGAAAACATTTTTGAAAACTACAAGTCTCATGCGTTTTAGTAGTGAAAAGATAATTTAAAAAATCGTTCTGGAAATGAGTTTACTCCCTGCCTATTTTCTTTGTATACTTTTGACTATACGGGCCGAGTCCAGGATTTACGGGAAATCGCGGGTTTTCGTTTGCCGGCGATTAAAATTCTTTCATTAAGCGTCTCATCAAAAATGAAAACATTCCTGAAAACTACAAGTCTCATACGTCTTAGTGGTGAAAAAATAATTTAAAAAATCGTTCGGGAAATGAGTTTACTCCCTGAGTATTTTGTTTGTGTACTTTTGACTATACGGGCCGAGTCCGGGTTTTAGGGGAAATCGCGGGTTTTCGTTTTCCGGCGATTAAACATCTTTTATTCAGCGTCTCATCAAAAATGAAAACATTTTTGAAAACTACAAGTCTCATGCGTTTTAGTGGTGAAAAAATAATTTAAAAAATCGTTCGGGAAAAATAAGTTTACTCCCTGGGTACTTTCTTTGTATATTTTTGACTATACGGGCCGAGTTCGGGATTTACGGGAAATCGCGGGTTTTCGTTTGCCGGCGATTAAACATCTTTTATTCAGCGTCTCATCAAAAGTGAAAACATTTTTGAAAACTACAAGTCTCATGCGTTTTAGTGGTGAAAAGATAATTTAAAAAATCGTTCTGGAAATGAGTTTACTCCCTGCGTAATTTCTTTGTATACTTTTGACTATACGGGCCGAGTCCGGGATTAACGGGAAATCGCGGGTTTTCGTTTGCCGGCGATTAAACTTCTTTTATTCCGCGTCTCATCAAAAATGAAAACATTTTTGAAAACTAAAAGTCTCGTGCGTTTTAGTGGTGAAAAGATAATTTAAAAAATCGTTCTGGAAATGAGTTTACTCGCAGGGTACTTTCTTTGTATACTTTTGACTATACGGGCCGAGTATGGGATTTACGGGAAATCGCGGGTTTTCGTTTGCCGGCGATTAAACTTCTTTTATTCAGCGTCTCATCAAAAATAAAAACATTTTTGAAAACTACAAGTCTCATACGTTTTAGTGGTGAAAAAATAATTTAAAAAATCGTTCTGGAAATGAGTTTACTCCCTGCGTATTTTCTTTGTATACTTTTGACTATACGGGCCGAGTCCGGGATTTACGGGAAATCGCGGGTTTTCGTTTGCCGGCGATTAAACTTCTTTCATTAAGCGTCTCATCAAAAATGAAAACATTCCTGAAAACTACAAGTCTCATGCGTTTTAGTGGTGAAAAAATAATTTAAAAAATCGTTCGGGAAATAAGTTTACTCCCTGGGTACTTTCTTTGTATACTTTTGACTATACGGGCCGAGTCCGGGATTTACGGGAAATCGCGGGTTTTCGTTTGCCGGCGATTAAACATCTTTTATTCAGCGTCTCATCAAAAATGAAAACATTTTTGAAAACTACAAGTCTCATGCGTTTTAGTGGTGAGAAGATAATTTAAAAAATCGTTCTGGAAATGAGTTTACTCCCTGCGTAATTTCTTTGTATACTTTTGACTATACGGGCCGAGTCCGGGATTAACGGGAAATCGCGGGTTTTCGTTTGCCGGCGATTAAACTTCTTTTATTCCGCGTCTCATCAAAAATGAAAACATTTTTGAAAACTAAAAGTCTCGTGCGTTTTAGTGGTGAAAAGATAATATAAAAAATCGTTCTGGAAATGAGTTTACTCACAGGGTACTTTCTTTGTATATACTCGACTATACGGGCCAAGCACGGCATTTACGGGAAATCGCGGGTTTTCGTTTGCCGGCGATTAAACTTCTTTCATTAAGCGTCTCATCAAAAATGAAAACATTCCTAAAACTACAAGTCTCGTGCGTTTTAGTGGTGAAAAGATAATTTAAAAAATCGTTCGGGAAAAATAAGTTTACTCCCTGGGTACTTTCTTTGTATACTTTTGACTATAAGGGCCGAGTCCGGGATTTACGGGAAATCGCGGGTTTTCGTTTGCCGGCGATTAAACATCTTTTATTCAGCGTCTCATCAAAAATGAAAACATTTTTGAAAACTACAAGTCTCATGCGTTTTAGTGGTGAAAAGATAATTTAAAAAATCGTTCTGGAAATGAGTTTACTCCCTGCGTAATTTCTTTGTATACTTTTGACTATACGGGCCGAGACCGGGATTAACGGGAAATCGCGGGTTTTCGTTTGCCGGCGATTAAACTTCTTTTATTCCGCGTCTCATCAAAAATGAAAACATTTTTGAAAACTAAAAGTCTCGTGCGTTTTAGTGGTGAAAAGATAATATAAAAAATCGTTCTGGAAATGAGTTTACTCACAGGGTACTTTCTTTGTATATACTCGACTATACGGGCCAAGCACGGCATTTACGGGAAATCGCCGGTTTTCGTTTGCCGGCGATTAAACTTCTTTCATTAAGCGTCTCATCAAAAATGAAAACATTCCTAAAAACTACAAGTCTCATGCGTTTTAGTGGTGAAAAAATAATTTAAAAAATCGTTCGGGAAATGTGTTTACTCCATGGGTATTTTCTTTGTATACTTTTGACTATACGGGCCGAGTCCGGGATTTACGGGAAATCACCGGGTTTTCGTTTGCCGGCGATTAAACATCTTTTAGTCAGCGTCTCATCAAAAATGAAAACATTTTTGAAAACTACAAGTCTCATGCGTTTTAGTGGTGAAGAGATAGTTTAAGAAATCGTTCTGGAAATGAGTTTACTCCCTGGATATTTTCTTTGTATACTTTTGACTATACGGGCCGAGTTTGGGATTTACGGGAATTCGCGGGTTTTCGTTTGCCGGCGATTAAACTTCTTTTATTCAGCGTCTTATCAAAAATGAAAACATTTTTAAAAACTACAAGTCTCGTGCGCTTTAGTGGTGAAAAGATAATTTAAAAAATCGTTCTGGAAATGAGTTTTCTCGCAGGGTACTTTCTTTGTATACTTTTGACTATACGGGCCGAGTATGGGATTCACGGGAAATCGTGGGTTTTCGTTTGCCGGCGATTAAACTTCTTTTATTCAGCGTGTCATCAAAAATGAAAACATTTTTGAAAACTACAAGTCTCATACGTTTTAGTGGTGACAAAATAATTTAAAAAATCGTTCGGGAAATGAGTTTACTCCCTGAGTACTTTCTTTGTATACTTTTGACTATACGGGCCGAGTATGGGATTCACGGGAAATCGTGGGTTTTCGTTTTCCGGCAATTAAACATCTTTTATTCACCGTCTCATCAAAAATGAAAACATTTTTGAAAACTACAAGTCTCATGCGTTTTAGTGGTAAAAAAATAATTTAAAAAATCGTTCGGGAAATAAGTTTACTCCCTGGGTACTTTCTTTGTATACTTTTGACTATACGGGCCGAGTCCGGGATTTACGGGAAATCGCGGGTTTTCGTTTGCCGGCGATTAAACATCTTTTATTCAGCGTCTCATCAAAAATGAAAACATTTTTGAAAACTACAAGTCTCATGCGTTTTAGTGGTGAAAAGATAATTTAAAAAATCGTTCTGGAAATGAGTTTACTCCCTGCGTAATTTCTTTGTATACTTTTGACTATACTGGCCGAGTCCGGGATTAACGGGAAATTGCGGGTTTTCGTTTGCCGGCGATTAAACTTCTTTTATTCCGCGTCTCATCAAAAATGAAAACATTCCTGAAAACTACAAGTCTCGTGCGTTTTAGTGGTGAAAAGATAATTTAAAAAATCGTTCTGGAAATGAGTTTACTCGCAGGGTACTTTCTTTGTATACTTTTGACAATACGGGCCGAGTCCGGGATTAACGGAAAATCGCGGGTTTTCGTTTGCCGGCGATTAAACTTCTTTCATTAAGCGTCTCATCAAAAATGAAAACATTCCTGAAAACTACAAGTCTCATGCGTTTTAGTGGTGAAAAAATAATTTAAAAATCGTTCGGGAAATGTGTTTACTCCCTGGGTATTTTCTTTGTATACTTTTGACTATACGGGCCGAGTCCGGGATTTACGGGAAGTTGCGGGTTTTCGTTTGCCGGCGATAAAACTTCTTTTATTCCGCGTCTCATCAAAAATGAAAACATTTTTGAAAACTACAAGTCTCATGCGTTTTAGTGGTGAAAAGATAATTTAAAAAATTGTTCTGGAAATGAGTTTACTCACAGGGTACTTTCTTTGTATATACTCTACTATACGGGCCAAGCACGGCATTTACGGGAAATCGCGGGTTTTCGTTTGCCGGCGATTAAACTTCTTTTATTCAGCGTCTCATCAAAAATGAAAACATTTTTGAAAACTACAAGTCTCATACGTTTTAGTGGTGAAAAAATAATTTAAAAAATCGTTCGGGAAATGAGTTTACTCCCTGAGTATTTTCTTTGTGTACTTTTGACTATACGGGCCGAGTCCGGGATTTACGGGAAATCGCGGGTTTTCGTTTGCCGGCGATTAAACTTCTTTTATTCCGCGTCTCATCAAAAATGAAAACATTTTTGAAAACTACAAGTCTCATACGTTTTAGTGGTGAAAGGATAATTTAAAAAATCGTTCTGGAAATGAGTTTACTCACAGGGTACTTTCTTTGTATGTCTACCACAGCGGCCAGTGTAATCGCTGAGTTTCGGCAATCATGTCAAATTAAGAAGGATGTTATTTCTTGGAGTCCAATTGTCTCATTTATCACATTTATGAGGTCACAGTCCAAAGTTAGTTCAATTAAGTCCCACAGTCAATCGTTTCACTGTTAAAGGCGATGCAACCTTGTAATATCAAATAAATATCGCTAAATACATGTTGGTACGAGTATGTGACCCAACCGTTGTAACTGAAACGGACTGACAACGTTAGAAAGTCAATGAAATGTAGTTTTTGAAACTGTAGCTATTTCTTCAGCGCGCGATAACGGCTCGGATTGGTCCAACAGTAAAAAATGACTTATTTATCTAAATTTTTAAATAAGGCGCTACCATAAGGCCCATTGTAATCGCTGAGTTCCGGCAATTATGTCAAATAAAGAAGAATGTTATTTCTTGGAGTCCAATTGTCTCATTTATCACATTTAGGAGGTCAAAGTCCAAAACCAGTTCAATTAAGTCCCACAGTCAATCATTTCACTGTTAAAAGCGATGCAACCTAATAATATGATAAAAATATCGCCAAATATATGTTGGTACGATTATGTGACGCAACAGTTGTAACTCAATCGGATTGATACGGCTAGAAAGTCATTAAAATGTAGTTTTTGAAAATGTCTCTATTTCTTCAGCGCGCTAACGGCTAGGATTGGTCCCATAGTACAAAATGACTTATTTATCTAAACTTTAAATGAAGCGTTACCACAGCGCCCAGTGTAATCGGTAAATTCCAGCAATCTTGTCAAATTAAGAAGAATGTTATTTCTTGGGTCCAATTGTCTCATTTATCAGATTTATGTGGTCAAAGTCCAAAATCAGTTCAATTAAGTCGCACAGTCAATCGTTTCACTTATAAAAGCGATGCAACCTAGTAACATCAGAAAAATATCGCTAAATACATGTTAGCACGAATATATGACACAACCATTATAACTGAAACGGACTGACAACGTTAGAAAGTCAATAAAATGTAGTTTTTGAAACTGTCGCCATTTCTTCAGCGCGCGATAACTGCTAGGATTGGTCCCACAGTATAAATTGACTTATTTATCTAAATTTTTAAATGAAGCGCGACCACAGCGCCCAGTGTAATCGCTGAGTTCCGGCAATCATGTCAAATTAAGAAGAATGTTATTTCTTGGAGTCCAATTGTCTCATTTATCACATTTAAGATGTCAAAGTCCAAAATCAGTTCAATTAAGTCGCACAGTCAATCGTTTCACTTATAAAAGCGATGCAACCTAATAATATCAGAAAGGCATCGCTAAATACATGTTGGTACGATTATGTGACGCAATCTTTGTAACTCAAACAGATTGATACCGCTAGAAAGTAATTGAAATATATTTTTGAGAATGCCTCTATTTCTTCAAGGCCTTCAGGGCGCGGTAACGGCTACGATTGGTCCCACAGTACAAAATGACTTAAAGTTTTAAATTAAGCGCTACCACAGCGCCAAGCGTAATCGGGAAATTCCAGCAATCATGTCAAATTAAGAAGAATGTTATTTCTTGGAGTCCAATTGTCTCATTTATCACATTTAGGAGGTCAAAGTCCAAAATCAGTTCAATTAAGTCCCGCAGTCAATCGTTTCACTGTTAAAAGCGATGCAACCTAGTAATATCAAATAAATATCGCTAAATACATGTTGGTACGAGTATGTGACCCAACCGTTGTAACTCAAACGGACTGACACCGTTAGAATGTCAATGAAATGTAGTTTTTGAAACTTTAGCTATTTCTTCAGCGCGCGATTACGGCTAGGATTGGTCCCACAGTAAAAAATGACTTATTATCTAAATTTTTAAATAGGGCGCGACCATAGGGCCCAGTGTTATCGCTGAGTTCCGGCAATCATGTCAAATTAAGAGGAATGTTATTCCTTGGGGTCCAATTGGCTCATTTATCACATTTATAAGGTCACAGTCCAGAGCCAGTTTAATTAAGTCCCACAGTCAATCGTTTCACTGATAACAGCGATGCAACCTAGTAATATCAGGTAAATATCGCTATATACATGTTGGTACGAGTATGTGACCCAACGTTGCAACTCAAACGGACTGGCACCGTTAGAAAGTCAATGAAATGTAGTTTTTGAAACTGTAGCTATTTCTTCAGCGCGCGATAACGGCTAGGATTGGTCCCACAGTACAAAATGACTTATTAATCTAAACTTTAAATGAAGCGCTACCACAGCGCCCAGTGTAATCGGTAAATTCCAGCAATCATGTCAAATTAGGAAGAATGTTATTTCTTTGGTCCAATTGTCTCATTTATCACATTTATGAGGTCAAAGTCCAAAATCAGTTCAATTAAGTCCCACAGTCAATCGTTTCACTTTTAAAAGCGATGCAACCTGGTAACATCAGAAAAATATCGCTAAATACATGTTAGCACGAACATATGACACAACCGTTGTAACTGAAACAGACTGACAATGTTAGAAAGTCAATGAAATGTAATTTTTGAAACTGTCGTCATTTCTTCAGAGCGCGATAACTGCTAGGATTGGTCCGACAGTAAAAATTGACTTATTTATCTAAATTTTTAAATGAAGCGCTACCACAGCGCCCAATGTAATCGCTGAGTTCCGGCAATCATGTCAAATTAAGAAGAATGTTATTTCTTTGAGTCCAATTGTCTCATTTATCACATTTAAGAGGTCAAAGTCCAAAATCAGTTCAATTAAGTCCCACAGTCAATCGTTTCACTGTTAAAAGCGATACAACTTAGTAATGTCAGAAAAATATCGCCAAATACATGTTGGTACGATTATGTGACGCAACCGTGGTAACTCAAACGGATTGATACGGCTAGAAAGTCATTGAAATGTAGTTTTTGAAAATGTCTCTATCTTTTCAGCGCGCGCTAACGGCTAGGATTGGTCCCCTAGTACAAAATGACTTATTTATCTAAACTTTAAATGAAGCGTTACCAGAGCGCCCAGTGTAATCGGTAAATTCCAGCAATCTTGTCAAATTAAGAAGAATGTTATTTCTTGGGTCCAATTGTCCCATTTATCAGATTTATGGGGTCAAAGTCCAAAATCAATTCAATTAAGTCGCACAGTCAATCGTTTCGCTTATAAAAGCGATGCAACCTAGTAACATCAGAAAAATATCGCTAAATACATGTTAGCACGAATATATGACACAACCGTTATAACTGAGACGGACTGACAACGTTAGAAAGTCAATGAAATGTAGTTTTTGAAACTGTCGCCATTTCTTCAGCGCGCGATAACTGCTAGGATTGGTCCCACAGTATATATTGACTTATTTATCTAAATTTTTAAATGAAGCGCTACCACAGCGGCCAGTGTAATCGCTGAGTTTCGGCAATCATGTCAAATTAAGAAGGATGTTATTTCTTGGAGTCCAATTGTCTCATTTATCACATTTATGAGGTCACTGTCCAAAGTTAGTTCAATTAAGTCCCACAGTCAATCGTTTCACTGTTAAAGGCGATGCAACCTTGTAATATCAAATAAATATCGCTAAATACATGTTGGTACGAGTATGTGACCCAACCGTTGTAACTGAAACGGACTGACAACGTTAGAAAGTCAATGAAATGTAGTTTTTGAAACTGTAGCTATTTCTTCAGCGCGCGATAACGGCTAGGATTGGTCCAACAGTAAAAAATGACTTATTTATCTAAATTTTTAAATAAGGCGCTACCATAGGGCCCATTGTAATCGCAGAGTTCCAGCAATTATGTCAAATAAAGAAGAATGTTATTTCTTGGAGTCCAATTGTCTCATTTACCACATTTAGGAGGTCAAAGTCCAAAACCAGTTCAATTAAGTCCCACAGTCAATCATTTCACAGGTTAAAAGCGATGCAACCTAGTAATATCAAATAAATATCGCTGAATACATGTTGGTACGAGTATGTGACCCAACCGTTGTAACTCAAACGGACAGGCACCGTTAGAATGTCAATGAAATGTAGTTTTTGAAACTGTAGCTATTTCTTCAGCGCGCGATAACGGCTAGGATTGGTCCCACAGTAAAAAATGACTTATTAATCTAAACTTTAAATGAAGCGCTACCACAGCGCCCAGTGTAATCGGTAAATTCCAGCAATCATGTCAAATTAGGAAGAATGTTATTTCTTTGGTCCAATTGTCTCATTTACCACATTTAGGAGGTCAAAGTCCAAAACCAGTTCAATTAAGTCCCACAGTCAATCATTTCACTGTTAAAAGCGATGCAACCTAGTAATATCAAATAAATATCGCTGAATACATGTTGGTACGAGTATGTGACACAACCGTTGTAACTCAAACGGACAGACACCGTTAGAATGTCAATGAAATGTAGTTTTTGAAACTGTAGCTATTTCTTCAGCGCGCGATAACGGCTAGGATTGGTCCCACAGTAAAAAATGACTTAATAATCTAAACTTTAAATGAAGCGCTGCCACAGTGCTCAGTGTAATCGGTAAATTCTAGCAATCATGTCAAATTAGGAAGAATGTTATTTCTTGGGTCCAATTGTCTCATTTATCACATTTAAGAGGTCAAAGTCCAAAATCAGTTCAATTAAGTCCCACAGTCAATCGTTTCACTGTTAAAAGCGATGCAACCGAATAATATCAGAAAAGCATCGCTAAATACATGTTGGTACAATTATGTGACGCAATCTTTGTAACTCAAACAGATTGAGACCGCTAGAAAGTAATTGAAATATATTTTTGAGAATGCCTCTATATCTTCAAGGCTTTCAGGGCGCGTTAACGGCTAGGATTGGTCCCACAGTACAAAATGACTTAAAGTTTAAAATGAAGCGCTACTACAGCGCCCAGTGTAATCGGTAAATTCCAGCAATCATGTCAAATTAAGAAGAATGTTATTTCTTGGAGTCCAATTGTCTCATTTATCACATTTAGGAGGTCAAAGTTCAAAATCAGTTCAATTAAGTCCCACAGTCAACCGTTTCTCTGTTAAAAGCGATACAACTTAGTAATATCGTAAGAAAATCACTAAATACATGTTGGTACTAATATGTGACTTAACCGTTGTAACTCAAACGGACTGACACCGTTAGAAAGACAATAAAATGTAGTTTTTGAAACTGTCTCTAATTCTTCAGCGCGCGATAACGGCTAGGATTGGTGCCACAGTAAAAATTGTCTTATTTATCTAAATTTTTAAATGAAGCGCTACCACAGCGGCCAATGTAATCGCTGAGTTCCGGCAATCATGTCAAATTAAGAAGGATGTTATTTCTTGGAGTCCAATTGTCTCATTTATCACATTTATGAGGTCACAGTCCAAAGTTAGTTCAATTAAGTCCCACAGTCAATCGTTTCACTGTTAAAGGCGATGCAACCTTGTAATATCAAATAAATATCGCTAAATACATGTTGGTACGAGTATGTGACCCAACCGTTGTAACTGAAACGGACTGACAACGTTAGAAAGTCAATGAAATGTAGTTTTTGAAACTGCAGCTATTTCTTCAGCGCGTGATAACGCCTAGGATTGGTCCCACAGTAAAAAATGACTTATTTATCTAAATTTTTAAATAAGGCGCTACCACAGGGTCAAGTGTAATCGCAGAGGTCCGGCAATCATGTCAAATTAAAAAGAATGGTTTTTCTTGGATTCCAATTGTCTCATTTATCACAATTTAGGAGGTCAAAGTCCAAAACCAGTTCAATTAAGTCCCACAGTCAATGCTTTCACTGCTAAAAGCGATGCAACCTAATAATATGAGAAAAATATCGCCAAATACATGTTGGTACGATTATGTGACGCAACCTTTGTAACTCAAACAGATTGATACCGCTAGAAAGTCATTGAAATGTATTTTTGAGAATGCCTCTATTTCTTCAGCGCGCGCTAAGGGCTAGGATTGGTCCCACAGTACAAAATGACTTATTAATCTAAACTTTAAATGAAGCGCTACCACAGCGCCCAGTGTAATCGGTAAATTCAAGCAATCATGTCAAATTAGGAAGAATGATATTTCTTGGGTCCAATTGTCTCATTCATCGCATTTATGACGTCAAAGTCCAAAATCAGTTCAATTAAGTCCCACAGTCAATCGTTTCACTGTTAAAAGCGATGCAATCTAGTAATATCTGAAAAATATCGCTAAACACATGTTAGTACGATTATGTGACCCAACCGTTGTAACTCAAACGGATTGATACGGCTAGAAAGTCATTGAAATGTAGTTTTTGAAAATGTCTCTATTTTTTCAGCGCGCGCTAACGGCTAGGATTGGTCCCATAGTACAAAATGACTTATTTATCTAAACTTTAAATGAAGCGCTACTACAGCGCCCAGTGTAATCGGTAAATTCCAGCAATCATGTCAAATTAAGAAGAATGTTATTTCTTGGAGTCCAATTGTCTCATTTATCACATTTAGGAGGTCAAAGTTCAAAATCAGTTCAATTAAGTCCCACAGTCAACCGTTTCTCTGTTAAAAGCGATACAACTTAGTAATATCGTAAGAAAATCACTAAATACATGTTGGTACTAATATGTGACTTAACCGTTGTAACTCAAACGGACTGACACCGTTAGAAAGACAATAAAATGTAGTTTTTGAAACTGTCTCTAATTCTTCAGCGCGCGATAACGGCTAGGATTGGTGCCACAGTAAAAATTGTCTTATTTATCTAAATTTTTAAATGAAGCGCTACCACAGCGGCCAGTGTAATCGCTGAGTTCCGGCAATCATGTCAAATTAAGAAGGATGTTATTTCTTGGAGTCCAATTGTCTCATTTATCACATTTATGAGGTCACAGTCCAAAGTTAGTTCAATTAAGTCCCACAGTCAATCGTTTCACTGTTAAAGGCGATGCAACCTTGTAATATCAAATAAATATCGCTAAATACATGTTGGTACGAGTATGTGACCCAACCGTTGTAACTGAAACGGACTGACAACGTTAGAAAGTCAATGAAATGTAGTTTTTGAAACTGCAGCTATTTCTTCAGCGCGTGATAACGCCTAGGATTGGTCCCACAGTAAAAAATGACTTATTTATCTAAATTTTTAAATAAGGCGCTACCACAGGGTCAAGTGTAATCGCAGAGGTCCGGCAATCATGTCAAATTAAAAAGAATGGTTTTTCTTGGATTCCAATTGTCTCATTTATCACAATTTAGGAGGTCAAAGTCCAAAACCAGTTCAATTAAGTCCCACAGTCATTGCTTTCACTGCTAAAAGCGATGCAACCTAATAATATGAGAAAAATATCGCCAAATACATGTTGGTACGATTATGTGACGCAACCTTTGTAACTCAAACAGATTGATACCGCTAGAAAGTCATTGAAATGTATTTTTGAGAATGCCTCTATTTCTTCAGCGCGCGCTAAGGGCTAGGATTGGTCCCACAGTACAAAATGACTTATTAATCTAAACTTTAAATGAAGCGCTACCACAGCGCCCAGTGTAATCGGTAAATTCAAGCAATCATGTCAAATTAGGAAGAATGATATTTCTTGGGTCCAATTGTCTCATTCATCGCATTTATGACGTCAAAGTCCAAAATCAGTTCAATTAAGTCCCACAGTCAATCGTTTCACTGTTAAAAGCGATGCAATCTAGTAATATCTGAAAAATATCGCTAAACACATGTTAGTACGATTATGTGACCCAACCGTTGTAACTCAAACGGATTGATACGGCTAGAAAGTCATTGAAATGTAGTTTTTGAAAGTGTCTCTATTTTTTCAGCGCGCGCTAACGGCTAGGATTGGTCCCATAGTACAAAATGACTTATTTATCTAAACTTTAAATGAAGCGTTACCGCAGCGCCCAGTGTAATCGGTAAATACCAGCAATCTTGTCAAATTAAGAAGAATGTTATTTCTTGGGTCCAATGTCTCATTTATCAGATTTATGGGGTCAAAGTCCAAAATCAGTTCAATTAAGTCGCACAGTCAATCGTTTCACTTATAAAAGCGATGCAACCTAGTAACATCAGTAAAATATCGCTAAATACATGTTAGCACGAATATATGACAAAACCGTTATAACTGAAACGGACTGACAACGTTAGAAAGTCAATCGAATGTAGTTTTTGAAACTGTCACCATTTCTTCAGCGCCCGATAACTGCTAGGATTGGTCCCACAGCATAAATTGACTTATTTATCTAAATTGTTAAATGAAGCGCGACCACAGCGCCCAGTGTAATCGCTGAGTTCCGGCAATCATGTCAAATTAAGAAGAATGTTATTTCTTGGAGTCCAATTGTCTCATTTATCACATTTAAGAGGTCAAAGTCCAAAATCAGTTCAATTAAGTCCCACAGTCAATCCTTTCACTGTTAAAAGCGATGCAACCTAATAATATCAGAAAAGCATCGCTAAATACATGTTGGTACGATTATGTGACGCAATCTTTGTAACTCAAACAGATTGATACCGCCAGAAAGTAATTGAAATATATTTTTGAGAATGCCTCTATTTCTTCAAGGCCTTCAGGGCGCGGTAACGGCTAGGATTGGTCCCACAGTACAAAATGACTTAAAGTTTTAAATGAAGCGCTACCACAGCGCCAAGTGTGATCGGTAAATTCCAGCAATCATGTCAAATTAAGAAGAATGTTATTTCTGGGAGTCCAATTGTCTCATTTATCACATTTAGGAGGTCAAAGTCCAAAATCAGTTCAATTAAGTCCCGCAGTCAATCGTTTCACTGTTAAAAGCGATGCAACCTAGTAATATCAAATAAATATCGCTAAATACATGTTGGTACGAGTATGTGACCCAACCGTTGTAACTGAAACGGACTGACAACGTTAGAAATTCAATGAAATGTAGTTTTTGAAACTGCAGCTACTTCTTCAGCGCTCGATAACGCCTAGGATTGGTCCCACAGTAAAAAATGACTTATTTATCTAAATTTTTAAATAAGGCGCTACCATAGGGCCCAGTGTAATCGCTGAGTTCCGGCAATCATGTCAAATTAAGAGGAATGTTATTCCTTGGGGTCCAATTGTCTCATTTATCACATTTATAAGGTCACAGTCCAGAGCCAGTTTAATTAAGTCCCACAGTCAATCGTTTCACTGTTAACAGCGATGCAACCTAGTAACATCAGAAAAATGTTGCTAAATACATGTTAGCACGAATATATGACACAACCATTATAACTGAAACGGACTGACAACGTTAGAAAGTCAATGAAATGTAGTTTTTGAAAATGTCGCCATTTGTTCAGCGCGCGATAACTGCTAGGATTGGTCCCACAGTATAAATTGTCTTATTTATCTAAATTTTGAATGAAGCGCTGCCACAGCGCCCAGTGTAATCGGTAAATTCCCTCAATCATGTCAAATTAGGAAGAATGTTATTTCTTGGGTCCAATTGTCTCATTTATCACATTTATGAGGTCAAAGTCCAAAATCAGTTCAATTAAGTCCCACAGTCAATCGTTTCACTTTTAAAATCGATGCAACCTAGTAACATCAGAAAAATATCGCTAAATACATATTAGCACGAATATATGACACAACCGTTGTTACTGAAACGGACTGACAACGTTAGAAAGTCAATGAAATGTAGTTTTTGAAACTGTCGCCATTTTTTCAGCGCGCGATAACTGCTAGGATTGGTCCGATAGTAAAAATTGACTTATTTATCTAAATTTTTAAATAAAGCGCTACCACAGCGCCCAATGTAATCGCTGAGTTCCGGCAATCATGTCAAATTAAGAAGAATGTTATTTCTTGGAGTCCAATTGTCTCATTTATCACATTTAAGAGGTCAAAGTCCAAAATCAGTTCAATTAAGTCCCACAGTCAACCGTTTCTCTGTTAAAAGCGATACAACTTAGTAATATCGTAAGAAAATCACTAAATACATGTTGGTACTAATATGTGACTTAACCGTTGTAACTCAAACGGACTGACACCGTTAGAAAGACAATAAAATGTAGTTTTTGAAACTGTCTCTACTTCTTCAGCGCGCCATAACGGCTAGGATTGGTGCCACAGTAAAAATTGTCTTATTTATCTAAATTTTTAAATGAAGCGCTACCACAGCGGCCAGTGTAATCGCTGAGTTCCGGCAATCATGTCAAATTAAGAAGGATGTTATTTCTAGGAGTCCAATTGTCTCATTTATCACATTTATGAGGTCACAGTGCAAAGTTAGTTCAAATAAGTCCCACAGTCAATCCTTTCACTGTTAAAGGCGATGCAACATGGTAATATCAAATAAATATCGCTAAATACATGTTGGTACGAGTATGTGACCCAACCGTTGTAACTGAAACGGACTGACAACGTTAGAAAGTGAATGAAATGTAGTTTTTGAAAATGCAGCTATTTCTTCAGCGCGTGATAACGCCTAGGATTGGTCCCACAGTAAAAAATGACTTATTTATCTAAATTTTTAAATAAGGCGCTACCATAGGGTCAAGTGTAATCGCTGAGTTCCGGCAATCATGTCAGATTAAAAAGAATGGTTTTTCTTGGATTCCAATTGTCTCATTTATCACAATTTAGGAGGTCAAAGTCCAAAACCAGTTCAATTAAGTCCCACAGTCAATGCTTTCACTGCTAAAAGCGATGCAACCTAATAATATGAGAAAAATATCGCCAAATACATGTTGGTACGATTATGTGACGCAACCTTTGCAACTCAAACAGATTGATACCGCTAGAAAGTCTTTGAAATGTATTTTTGAGAATGCCTCTATTTCTTCAGCGCGCGATAACTGCTAGGATTGTTCCCACAGTATAAATTGTCTTATTTATCTAAATTTTGAATGAAGCGCTGCCACAGCGCCCAGTGTAATCGGTAAATTCCCTCAATCATGTCAAATTAGGAAGAATGTTATTTCTTGGGTCCAATTGTCTCATTTATCACATTTATGAGGTCAAAGTCCAAAATCAGTTCAATTAAGTCCCACAGTCAATCGTTTCACTTTTAAAATCGATGCAACCTAGTAACATCAGAAAAATATCGCTAAATACATATTAGCACAAATATATGACACAACCGTTGTTACTGAAACGGACTGACAACGTTAGAAAGTCAATGAAATGTAGTTTTTGAAACTGTCGCCATTTTTTCAGCGCGCGATAACTGCTAGGATTGGTCCGATAGTAAAAATTGACTTATTTATCTAAATTTTTAAATAAAGCGCTACCACAGCGCCCAATGTAATCGCTGAGTTCCGGCAATCATGTCAAATTAAGAAGAATGTTATTTCTTGGAGTCCAATTGTCTCATTTATCACATTTAAGAGGTCAAAGTCCAAAATCAGTTCAATTAAGTCCCACAGTCAACCGTTTCTCTGTTAAAAGCGATACAACTTAGTAATATCGTAAGAAAATCACTAAATACATGTTGGTACTAATATGTGACTTAACCGTTGTAACTCAAACGGACTGACACCGTTAGAAAGACAATAAAATGTAGTTTTTGAAACTGTCTCTACTTCTTCAGCGCGCCATAACGGCTAGGATTGGTGCCACAGTAAAAATTGTCTTATTTATCTAAATTTTTAAATGAAGCGCTACCACAGCGGCCAGTGTAATCGCTGAGTTCCGGCAATCATGTCAAATTAAGAAGGATGTTATTTCTAGGAGTCCAATTGTCTCATTTATCACATTTATGAGGTCACAGTGCAAAGTTAGTTCAATTAAGTCCCACAGTCAATCCTTTCACTGTTAAAGGCGATGCAACATGGTAATATCAAATAAATATCGCTAAATACATGTTGGTACGAGTATGTGACCCAACCGTTGTAACTGAAACGGACTGACAACGTTAGAAAGTGAATGAAATGTAGTTTTTGAAACTGCAGCTATTTCTTCAGCGCGTGATAACGCCTAGGATTGGTCCCACAGTAAAAAATGACTTATTTATCTAAATTTTTAAATAAGGCGCTACCATAGGGTCAAGTGTAATCGCTGAGTTCCGGCAATCATGTCAGATTAAAAAGAATGGTTTTTCTTGGATTCCAATTGTCTCATTTATCACAATTTAGGAGGTCAAAGTCCAAAACCAGTTCAATTAAGTCCCACAGTCAATGCTTTCACTGCTAAAAGCAATGCAACCTAATAATATGAGAAAAATATCGCCAAATACATGTTGGTACGATTATGTGACGCAACCTTTGCAACTCAAACAGATTGATACCGCTAGAAAGTCATTGAAATGTATTTTTGAGAATGCCTCTATTTCTTCAGCGCGCGCTAACGGCTAGGATTGGTCCCACAGTACAAAATGACTTATTAATCTAAACTTTAAATGAAGCGCTACCACAGCGCCCAGTGTAATCGGTAAATTCCAGCAGACATGTCAAATTAGGAAGAATGTTATTTCTTGGGTCCAATGTCTCAATTATCAGATTTATGGGGTCAAAGTCCAAAATGAGTTCAATTAAGTCGCACAGTCAATCGTTTTACTTTTAAAAGCGAGGCAACCTAGTAATATCAAATAAATATCGCTAAATACATGTTGGTACGAGTATGTGACACAACCGTTGTAACTGAAACGGACTGACAATGTTAGAAAGTGAATGAAATGTAGTTTTTGAAACTGTCGTCATTTCTTCAGCGCGCGATAACTGCTAGGATTGGTCCGACAGTAAAAATTGACTTATTTATCTAAATTTTTAAGTGAAGCGCTACCACAGCGCCAAGTGTAATCGGTAAATTCCAGCAATCATGTCAAATTAAGAAGAATGTTATTTCTTGGAGTCCAATTGTCTCATTTATCACATTTAGGAGGTCAAAGTCCAAAATCAGTTCAATTAAGTCCCGCAGTCAATCGTTTCACTGTTAAAAGCGATGCAACCTAGTAATATCAAATAAATATCGCTAAATACATGTTGGTACGAGTATGTGACCCAACCGTTGTAACTGAAACGGACTGACAACGCTAGAAATTCAATGAAATGTAGTTTTTGAAACTGCAGCTATTTCTTCAGCGCGCGATAACGCCTAGGATTGGTTCCACAGTAAAAAATGACTTATTTATCTAAATTTTTAAATAAGGCGCTACCATAGGGCCCAGTGTAATCGCTGAGTTCCGGCAATCATGTCAAATTAGGAGGAATGTTATTCCTTGGGGTCCAATTGGCTCATTTATCACATTTATAAGGTCACAGTCCAGAGCCAGTTTAATTAAGTCCCACAGTCAGTCGTTTCACTGTTAACAGCGATGCAACCTAGTAATATCAGATAAATATCGCTATATACATGTTGGTACGAGTATGTGACCCAACGTTGCACCTGAAACGGACTGACACCGTTAGAAAGTCAATGAAATGTAGTTTTTGAAACTGTAGTTATTTCTTCAGCGCGCGATAACGGCTAGGATTGGTCCCACAGTACAAAATGACTTATTAATCTAAACTTTAAATGAAGCGCTACCACAGCGCCCAGTGTAATCGGTAAATCCCCGCAATCATGTCAAATTAGGAAGAATGTTATTTCTTGGGTCCAATTGTCTCATTTATCACATTTATGAGGTCAAAGTCCAAAATCAGTTCAATTAAGTCCCACAGTCAATCGTTTTACTTTTAAAAGCGAGGCAACCTAGTAACATCAGAAAAATATCGCTAAATACATGTTAGCACGAATATATGACACAACCGTTGTAACTGAAACGGACTGACAATGTTAGAAAGTCAATGAAATGTAGTTTTTGAAACTGTCGTCATTTCTCCAGCGCGCGCTAACTGCTAGGATTGGTCCGACAGTAAAAATTGACTTATTTATCTAAATTTTTAAATGAAGCGCTACCACAGCGCCCAATGTAATCGATGAGTTCCGGCAATCATGTCAAATTAAGAAGAATGTTATTTCTTGGAGTCCAATTGTCTTATTTATCACATTTAAGAGGTCAAAGTCCAAAATCAGTTCAATTAAGTCCCACAATCAATCGTTTCACTGTTAAAAGCGATACAACTTAGTAATGTCAGAAAAATATCGCCAAATACATGTTGGTACGATTATGTGACGCAACCGTTGTAACTCAAACGGATTGATACGGCTAGAAAGTCATTGAAATGTAGTTTTTGAAAATGTCTCTATTTCTTCAGCGCGCGCTAACGGCTAGGATTGGTCCCCTAGTACAAAATGACTTATTTATCTAAACTTTAAATAAAGCGTTACCACAGCGCCCAGTGTAATCGGTAAATTCCAGCAATCTTGTCAAATTAAGAAGAATGTTATTTCTTGGGTCCAATTGTCTCATTTATCAGATTTATGGGGTCAAAGTCCAAAATCAATTCAATTAAGTCGCAGAGTCAATCGTTTCACTTATAAAAGCGATGCAACCTAGTAACATCAGAAAAATATCGCTAAATACATGTTAGCACGAATATATGACACAACCGTTATAACTGAAACGGACTGACAACGTTAGAAAATCAATGAAATGTAGTTTTTGAAACTGTCGCCATTTCTTCAGCGCGCGATAACTGCTAGGATTGGTCCCACAGTATAAATTGACTTATTTATCTAAATTTTTAAATGAAGCGCGACCACAGCGCCCAGTGTAATCGCTGAGTTCCGGCAATCATGTCAAATTAAGAAGAATGTTATTTCTTGCAGTCCAATTGTCTCATTTATCACATTTAAGAGGTCAAAGTCCAAAATCAGTTCAATTAAGTCCCACAGTCAATCCTTTCACTGTTAAAAGCGATGCAACCTAATAATATCAGAAAGGCATCGCTAAATACATGTTGGTACGATTATGTGACGCAATCTTTGTAACTCAAACAGATTGATACCGCTGGAAAGAAATTGAAATATATTTTTGAGAATGCCTCTATTTCTTCAAGGCCTTCAGGGCGCGGTAACGGCTAGGATTGGTCCCACAGTACAAAATGACTTAAAGTTTTAAATGAAGCGCTACCACAGCGCCAAGTGTAATCGGGAAATTCCAGCAATCATGTCAAATTAAGAAGAATGTTATTTCTTGGAGTCCAATTGTCTCATTTATCACATTTAGAAGGTCAAAGTCCAAAATCAGTTCAATTAAGTCCCGCAGTCAATCGTTTCACTGTTAAAAGCGATGCAACCTAGTAATATCAAATAACTATCGCTAAATACATGTTGGTACGAGTATGTGACCCAACCGTTGTAACTCACACGGACTGACACCGTTAGAATGTCAATGAAATGTAGTTTTTGAAACTGTAGCTGTTTCTTCAGCGCGCGATAACGGCTAGGATTGGTCCCACAGTAAAAAATGACTTATTAATCTAAACTTTAAATGAAGCGCTGCCACAGCGCCCAGTGTAATCGGTAAATTCCAGCAATCATGTCAAATTAGGAAGAATGTTATTTCTTGGGTCCAATTGTCTCATTTATCACATTTATGAGGTCAAAGTTCAAAATCAGTTCAATTAAGTCCCACAGTCAATCGTTTCACTTTTAAAATCGATGCAACCTAGTAACATCAGAAAAATATCGCTAAATACATATTAGCAAGAATATATGACACAACCGTTGTAACTGAAACGGACTGACAACGTTAGAAAGTCAATGAAACGTAGTTTTTGAAAATGTCTCTAATTCTTCAGCGCGCGATAACGGCTAGGATTGGTGCCACAGTAAAAATTGTCTTATTTATCTAAATTTTTAAATGAAGCGCTACCACAGCGGCCAGTGTAATCGCTGAGTTCCGGCAATCATGTCAAATTAAGAAGGATGTTATTTCTTGGAGTCCAATTGTCTCATTTATCACATTTATGAGGTCACAGTCCAAAGTTAGTTCAATTAAGTCCCACAGTCAATCGTTTCACTGTTAAAGGCGATGCAACCTTGTAATATCAAATAAATATCGCTATATACATGTTGGTACGAGTATGTGACCCAACGTTGCACCTGAAACGGACTGACACCGTTAGAAAGTCAATGAAATGTAGTTTTTGAAACTGTAGTTATTTCTTCAGCGCGCGATAACGGCTAGGATTGGTCCCACAGTACAAAATGACTTATTAATCTAAACTTTAAATGAAGCGCTACCACAGCGCCCAGTGTAATCGGTAAATCCCAGCAATCATGTCAAATTAGGAAGAATGTTATTTCTTGGGTCCAATTGTCTCATTTATCACATTTATGAGGTCAAAGTCCAAAATCAGTTCAATTAAGTCCCACAGTCAATCGTTTTACTTTTAAAAGCGAGGCAACCTAGTAACATCAGAAAAATATCGCTAAATACATGTTAGCACGAATATATGACACAACCGTTGTAACTGAAACGGACTGACAATGTTAGAAAGTCAATGAAATGTAGTTTTTGAAACTGTCGTCATTTCTCCAGCGCGCGCTAACTGCTAGGATTGGTCCGACAGTAAAAATTGACTTATTTATCTAAATTTTTAAATGAAGCGCTACCACAGCGCCCAATGTAATCGATGAGTTCCGGCAATCATGTCAAATTAAGAAGAATGTTATTTCTTGGAGTCCAATTGTCTTATTTATCACATTTAAGAGGTCAAAGTCCAAAATCAGTTCAATTAAGTCCCACAATCAATCGTTTCACTGTTAAAAGCGATACAACTTAGTAATGTCAGAAAAATATCGCCAAATACATGTTGGTACGATTATGTGACGCAACCGTTGTAACTCAAACGGATTGATACGGCTAGAAAGTCATTGAAATGTAGTTTTTGAAAATGTCTCTATTTCTTCAGCGCGCGCTAACGGCTAGGATTGGTCCCCTAGTACAAAATGACTTATTTATCTAAACTTTAAATAAAGCGTTACCACAGCGCCCAGTGTAATCGGTAAATTCCAGCAATCTTGTCAAATTAAGAAGAATGTTATTTCTTGGGTCCAATTGTCTCATTTATCAGATTTATGGGGTCAAAGTCCAAAATCAATTCAATTAAGTCGCACTGTCAATCGTTTCACTTATAAAAGCGATGCAACCTAGTAACATCAGAAAAATATCGCTAAATACATGTTAGCACGAATATATGACACAACCGTTATAACTGAAACGGACTGACAACGTTAGAAAATCAATGAAATGTAGTTTTTGAAACTGTCGCCATTTCTTCAGCGCGCGATAACTGCTAGGATTGGTCCCACAGTATAAATTGACTTATTTATCTAAATTTTTAAATGAAGCGCGACCACAGCGCCCAGTGTAATCGCTGAGTTCCGGCAATCATGTCAAATTAAGAAGAATGTTATTTCTTGCAGTCCAATTGTCTCATTTATCACATTTAAGAGGTCAAAGTCCAAAATCAGTTCAATTAAGTCCCACAGTCAATCCTTTCACTGTTAAAAGCGATGCAACCTAATAATATCAGAAAGGCATCGCTAAATACATGTTGGTACGATTATGTGACGCAATCTTTGTAACTCAAACAGATTGATACCGCTGGAAAGAAATTGAAATATATTTTTGAGAATGCCTCTATTTCTTCAAGGCCTTCAGGGCGCGGTAACGGCTAGGATTGGTCCCACAGTACAAAATGACTTAAAGTTTTAAATGAAGCGCTACCACAGCGCCAAGTGTAATCGGGAAATTCCAGCAATCATGTCAAATTAAGAAGAATGTTATTTCTTGGAGTCCAATTGTCTCATTTATCACATTTAGAAGGTCAAAGTCCAAAATCAGTTCAATTAAGTCCCGCAGTCAATCGTTTCACTGTTAAAAGCGATGCAACCTAGTAATATCAAATAACTATCGCTAAATACATGTTGGTACGAGTATGTGACCCAACCGTTGTAACTCACACGGACTGACACCGTTAGAATGTCAATGAAATGTAGTTTTTGAAACTGTAGCTGTTTCTTCAGCGCGCGATAACGGCTAGGATTGGTCCCACAGTAAAAAATGACTTATTAATCTAAACTTTAAATGAAGCGCTGCCACAGCGCCCAGTGTAATCGGTAAATTCCAGCAATCATGTCAAATTAGGAAGAATGTTATTTCTTGGGTTCAATTGTCTCATTTATCACATTTATGAGGTCAAAGTTCAAAATCAGTTCAATTAAGTCCCACAGTCAATCGTTTCACTTTTAAAATCGATGCAACCTAGTAACATCAGAAAAATATCGCTAAATACATATTAGCAAGAATATATGACACAACCGTTGTAACTGAAACGGACTGACAACGTTAGAAAGTCAATGAAACGTAGTTTTTGAAAATGTCTCTAATTCTTCAGCGCGCGATAACGGCTAGGATTGGTGCCACAGTAAAAATTGTCTTATTTATCTAAATTTTTAAATGAAGCGCTACCACAGCGGCCAGTGTAATCGCTGAGTTCCGGCAATCATGTCAAATTAAGAAGGATGTTATTTCTTGGAGTCCAATTGTCTCATTTATCACATTTATGAGGTCACAGTCCAAAGTTAGTTCAATTAAGTCCCACAGTCAATCGTTTCACTGTTAAAGGCGATGCAACCTTGTAATATCAAATAAATATCGCTAAATACATGTTGGTACGAGTATGTGACCCAACCGTTGTAACTGAAACGGACTGACAACGTTAGAAAGTCAATGAAATGTAGTTTTTGAAACTGCAGCTATTTCTTCAGCGCGTGATAACGCCTAGGATTGGTCCCACAGTAAAAAATGACTTATTTATCTAAATTTTTAAATAAGGCGCTACCATAGGGTCAAGTGTAATCGCTGAGTTCCGGCAATCATGTCAAATTAAAAAGAATGGTTTTTCTTGGATTCCAATTGTCTCATTTATCACAATTTAGGAGGTCAAAGTCCGAAACCAGTTCAATTAAGTCCCACAGTCAATGCTTTCACTGCTAAAAGCGATGTAACCTAATAATATGAGAAAAATATCGCCAAATACATGTTTGTACGATTATGTGACGCAACCTTTGTAACTCAAACAGATTGATACCGCTAGAAAGTCATTGAAATGTATTTTTGAGAATGCCTCTATTTCTTCAGCGCGCGCTAACGGCTAGGATTGGTCCCACAGTACAAAATGACTTATTAATCTAAACTTTAAATGAAGCGCTACCACAGCGCCCAGTGTAATCGGTAAATTCCAGCAATCATGTCAAATTAGGAAGAATGTTATTTCTTGGGTGCAATTGTCTCATTTATCGCATTTATGAGGTCAAAGTCCAAAATCAGTTCAATTAAGTCCCACAGTCAATCGTTTCACTGTTAAAAGCGATACAACCTAGTAACATCAGTAAAATATCGCTAAATACATGTTAGCACGAATATATGACACAACCGTTATAACTGAAACGGACTGACAACGTTAGAAAGTCAATCGAATGTAGTTTTTGAAACTGTCGCCATTTCTTCAGCGCGCGATAACTGCTAGGATTGGTCCCACAGTATAAATTGACTTATTTATCTAAATTTTTAAATGAAGCGCGACCACAGCGCCCAGTGTAATCGCTGAGTTCCGGCAATCATGTCAAATTAAGAAGAATGTTATTTCTTGGAGTCCAATTGTCTCATTTATCACATTTAAGAGGTCAAAGTCCAAAATCAGTTCAATTAAGTCCCACAGTCAATCCTTTCACTGTTAAAAGCGATGCAACCTAATAATATCAGAAAAGCATCGCTAAATACATGTTGGTACGATTATGTGACGCAATCTTTGCAACTCAAACAGATTGATACCGCTAGAAAGTAATTGAAATATATTTTTGAGAATGCCTCTATTTCTTCAAGGCCTTCAGGGCGCGGTAACGGCTAGGATTGGTCCCACAGTACAAAATCACTTAAAGTAGTAAATGAAGCGCTACCACAGCGCCAAGTGTAATCGGGAAATTCCAGCAATCATGTCAAATTAAGAAGAATGTTATTTCTTGGAGTCCAATTGTCTCATTTATCACATTTAGGAGGTCAAAGTCCAAAATCAGTTCAATTAAGTCCCGCAGTCAATCGTTTCACTGTTAAAAGCGATGCAACCTAGTAATATCAAATAAATATCGCTAAATACATGTTGGTACGAGTATGTGACCCAACCGTTGTAACTGAAACGGACTGACAACGTTAGAAATTCAATGAAATGTAGTTTTTAAAACTGCAGCTATTTCTTCAGCTCGCGATAACGCCTAGGATTGGTCCCACAGTAAAAAATGACTTATTTATCTAAATTTTTAAATAAGGCGCTACCATAGGGCCCAGTGTAATCTCTGAGTTCCGGCAATCATGTCAAATTAAGAGGAATGTTATTCCTTGTGGTCCAATTGGCTCATTTATCACATTTATAAGGTCAAAGTCCAAAATCAGTTCAATTAAGTCCCACAGTCAATCCTTTCACTGCTAAAAGCGATGCAACCTAATAATATGAAAAAAATATCGCCAAATACATGTTGGTACGATTATGTGACGCAACCTTTGTAACTCAAACAGATTGATACCGCTAGAAAGTCATTGAAATGTATTTTTGAGTATGCCTCTATTTCTTCAGCGCGCGCTAACGGCTAGGATTAGTCCCACAGTACAAAATGACTTATTAATCTAAACTTTAAATGAAGCGCTACCACAGCGCCAAGTGTAATCGGTAAATTCCAGCAATCATGTCAAATTAAGAAGAATGTTATTTCTTGGAGTCCAATTGTCTCATCTATCACATTTAGGAGGTCAAAGTCCAAAATCAGTTCAATTAAGTCCCGCAGTCAATCGTTTCACTGTTAAAAGCGATGCAACCTAGTAATATCAAATAAATATCGCTAAATACATGTTGGTACGAGTATGTGACCCAACCGTTGTAACTGAAACGGACTGACAACGTTAGAAATTCAATGAAATGTAGTTTTTGAAACTGCAGCTATTTCTTCAGCGCGCGATAACGCCTAGGATTGGTCCCACAGTAAAAAATGACTTATTTATCTAAATTTTTAAATAAGGCGCTACCATAGGGCCCAGTGTAATCGCTGAGTTCCGGCAATCATGTCAAATTAAGAGGAATGTTATTCCTTGGGGTCCAATTGGCTCATTTATCACATTTATAAGGTCAAAGTCCAAAATCAGTTCAATTAAGTCCCACAGTCAATCGTTTCACCTTTAAAAGCGATGCAACCTAGTAACATCAGAAAAATATCGCTAAATACATGTTAGCACGAATATATGACACAACCGTTGTAACTGAAACGGACTGACAACGCTAGAAGGTCAATGAAATGTAGTTTTTGAAACTGTCGCCTATTCTTTAGCGCGCGATAACTGCTAGGATTGGTCCGACAGCAAAAATTGACTTATTTATCTAAATTTTTAAATGAAGCGCTACCACAGCGATCAATGTAATCGCTGAGTTCCGGCAATCATGTCAAATTAAGAAGAATGTTATATCTTGGAGTCCAATTGTCTCATTTATCACATTTAAGATGTCAAAGTCCAAAACCAGTTCAATTAAGTCCCACAGTCAATCGTTTCACTGTTAACAGCGATGCAACCTAATAATATGAAAAAAATATCGCCAAATACATGTTGGTACGATTATGTGACGCAACCTTTGTAACTCAAACAGATTGATACCGCTAGAAAGTCATTGAAATGTATTTTTGAGAATGCCTCTATTTCTTCAGCGCGCGATAACGGCTAGGATTGGTCCCACAGTAAAGATTGTCTTACTTATCTAAATTTTTAAATGAAGCGCTACCACAGCGCCCGGTGTAATCGCTGAGTTCCGGCAATCATGTCAAATTAAGAAGAATGTTATTTCTTGGAGTCCAATTGTCTCATTTATCACATTTCGGAGGTCAAAGTCCAAAATCAGTTCAATTAAGTCCCGCAGTCAATCGCTTCACTGTTAAAAGCGATGCAACCTAGTAATATCAAATAAATATCGCTAAATACATGTTGGTACGAGTATGTGACCCAACCGTTGCAACTCAAACGCACTGACACCGTTAGAAAGTCAATGAAATGTAGTTTTTGAAACTGTAGCTATTTCTTCAGCGCGCGATAACGGCTAGGATTGGTCCCACAGTACAAAATGACTTATTAATCTAAACTTTAAATAAAGCGCTACCACAGCGCCCAGTGTAATCGGTAAATTCCAGCAATCATGTCAAATTAGGAAGAATGTTATTTCTTGGGTCCAATTGTCCCAGTCATCACATTTATGAGGTCAAAATCCAAAATCAGTTCAATTAAGTCCCACAGTCAATCGTTTCACAGTTAAAAGCGATGCAGCCTAGTAATATCTGAAAAATATCGCTAAATACATGTTGGTACGAATATGTGACCCAACCGTTGTAACTCAAACGGATTGATACGGCTAGAAAGTCATTGAGATGTAGTTTTTGAAAATGTCTCTATTTCTTCAGCGCGCTAACTGCTAGGATTGGTCCCATAGTACAAAATGACTTATTTATCTAAACTTTAAATGAAGCGTTACCACAGCGCCCAGTGTAATCGCTGAGTTCCGGCAATCATGTCAAATTAAGAAGAATGTTATTTCTTGGAGTCCAATTGTCCCATTTATCACATTTATAAGGTCACAGTCCAGAGTCAGTTTAATTAAGTCCCACAGTCAATCGTTTCACTGCTAACAGCGATGCAACCTAGTAATATCAGATAAATATCGCTAAATACATGTTGGTACGAATATGTGACCCAACCGTTGCAACTCAAACGCACTGACACCGTTAGAAAGTCAATGAAACGTAGTTTTTGAAACTGTAGCTATTTCTTTAGCGCGCGATAACGGCTACGTTTGGTCCCACAGTACAAAATGACTTATTAATCTAAACTTTAAATGAAGCGCTACCACAGCGCCCAGTGTAATCGGTAAATTCCAGCAATCATGTCAAATTAGGAAGAATGTTATTTCTTGGGTCCAATTGTCCCAGTTATCACATTTATGAGGTCAAAGTCCAAAATCAGTTCAATTAAGTCCCACAGTCAATCGTTTCACAGTTAAAAGCGATGCAGCCTAGTAATATTTGAAAAATATCGCTAAATACATGTTGGTACGAATATGTGACCCAACCGTTGTAACTCAAACGGATTGATACGGCTAGAAAGTCATTGAGATGTAGTTTTTAAAAATGTCTCTATTTCTTCAGCGCGCTAACTGCTAGGATTGGTCCCATAGTACAAAATGACTTATTTATCTAAACTTTAAATGAAGCGTTACCACAGCGCCCAATGTAATCGCTGAATTCCGGCAATCATGTCAAATTAAGAAGAATGTTATTTCTTGGAGTCCAATTGTCCCATTTATCACATTTATGAGGTCACAGTCCAAAGTTAGTTCAATTAAGTCCCACAGTTAATCGTTTTACTATTAAAAGCGATGCAACCTAATAATATCAGAAAAGATTCGCTAAATACATGTTGGTACGATTATGTGACGCAATCTTTGTAACTCAAACAGATTGATACCGCTAGAAATTAATTGAAATATATTTTTGAGAATGCCTCTATTTCTTCAAGGCCTTCAGGGCGCGCTAACGGCTAGGATTGGTCCCACAGTACAAAATGACTTAAAGTTTTAAATGAAGCGCTACCACAGCGCCCAGTGTAATCGGTAAATTCCAGCAATCATGTCAAATTAGGAAGAATGTTATTTCTTGGGTCCAATTGTCCCAGTCATCACATTTATGAGGTCAAAATCCAAAATCAGTTCAATTAAGTCCCACAGTCAATCGTTTCACAGTTAAAAGCGATGCAGCCTAGTAATATCTGAAAAATATCGCTAAATACATGTTGGTACGAATATGTGACCCAACCGTTGTAACTCAAACGGATTGATACGGCTAGAAAGTCATTGAGATGTAGTTTTTGAAAATGTCTCTATTTCTTCAGCGCGCTAACTGCTAGGATTGGTCCCATAGTACAAAATGACTTATTTATCTAAACTTTAAATGAAGCGTTACCACAGCGCCCAGTGTAATCGCTGAGTTCCGGCAATCATGTCAAATTAAGAAGAATGTTATTTCTTGGAGTCCAATTGTCCCATTTATCACATTTATAAGGTCACAGTCCAGAGTCAGTTTAATTAAGTCCCACAGTCAATCGTTTCACTGCTAACAGCGATGCAACCTAGTAATATCAGATAAATATCGCTAAATACATGTTGGTACGAATATGTGACCCAACCGTTGCAACTCAAACGCACTGACACCGTTAGAAAGTCAATGAAACGTAGTTTTTGAAACTGTAGCTATTTCTTTAGCGCGCGATAACGGCTACGTTTGGTCCCACAGTACAAAATGACTTATTAATCTAAACTTTAAATGAAGCGCTACCACAGCGCCCAGTGTAATCGGTAAATTCCAGCAATCATGTCAAATTAGGAAGAATGTTATTTCTTGGGTCCAATTGTCCCAGTTATCACATTTATGAGGTCAAAGTCCAAAATCAGTTCAATTAAGTCCCACAGTCAATCGTTTCACAGTTAAAAGCGATGCAGCCTAGTAATATTTGAAAAATATCGCTAAATACATGTTGGTACGAATATGTGACCCAACCGTTGTAACTCAAACGGATTGATACGGCTAGAAAGTCATTGAGATGTAGTTTTTAAAAATGTCTCTATTTCTTCAGCGCGCTAACTGCTAGGATTGGTCCCATAGTACAAAATGACTTATTTATCTAAACTTTAAATGAAGCGTTACCACAGCGCCCAATGTAATCGCTGAATTCCGGCAATCATGTCAAATTAAGAAGAATGTTATTTCTTGGAGTCCAATTGTCCCATTTATCACATTTATGAGGTCACAGTCCAAAGTTAGTTCAATTAAGTCCCACAGTTAATCGTTTTACTATTAAAAGCGATGCAACCTAATAATATCAGAAAAGATTCGCTAAATACATGTTGGTACGATTATGTGACGCAATCTTTGTAACTCAAACAGATTGATACCGCTAGAAATTAATTGAAATATATTTTTGAGAATGCCTCTATTTCTTCAAGGCCTTCAGGGCGCGCTAACGGCTAGGATTGGTCCCACAGTACAAAATGACTTAAAGTTTTAAATGAAGCGCTACCACAGCGCCCAGTGTAATCGGTAAAATCCAGTAATCATGTCAAATAAAGAAGAATGTTATTTCTTGGAGTCCAATTGTCTCATTTATCACATTTAGGAGGTCAAAGTCCGAAATCAGTTCAATTAAGTCCCGCAGTCAATCGTTTCACTGTTAAAAGCGATGCAACCTAGTAATATCAAATAAATATCGCTAAATACATGTTGGTACGAGTATGTGACCCAACCGTTGTAACTCAAACGGACTGACACCGTTAGAATGTCAATTAAATGTAGTTTTTGAAACTGTAGCTATTTTTTCAGCGCGCGATAACAGCTAGGATTGGTCCCACAGTAAAAAATGACTTATTTATCTAAATTATTAAATAAGGCGCGACCATAGGGCCCAGTGTAATCTCTGAGTTCCGGCAACCATGTCGAATTAAGAGGAATGTTATTCCTTGGGGTCCAATTGGCTCATTTATCAAATTTATAAGGTCACAGTCCAGAGTCAGTTTAATTAAGTCCCACAGTCAATCGTTTCACTCTTAACAGCGATGCAACCTAGTAATATCAGATAAATATCGGTAAATACATGTTGGTACGAATATGTGACCCAACCGTTGCAACTCAAACGGACTGACACCGTTAGAAAGTCAATGAAATGTAGTTTTTGAAACTGTAGCTATTTCTTCAGCGCGCGATAACGGCTAGGATTGGTCCCACAGTACAAAATGACTTATTAATCCAAACTTTAAATGAAGCGCTACCACAGCGCCCAGTGTAAACGGTAAATTCCAGCAATCATGTCAAATTAGGAAGAATGTTATTTCTTGGGTCCAATTGTCTCATTTATCACATTTATGAGGTCAAAGTCCAAAATCAGTTCAATTAAGTCCCACAGTCAATCGTTTCACTGTTAAAAGCGATGCAACCGAATAATATCAGAAAAGCATCGCTAAATACATGTTGGTACGATTATGTGACGCAATCTTTGTAACTCAAACAGATTGATACCGCTAGAAAGTAATTGAACTATATTTTTGAGAATGCCTCTATTTCTTCAAGGCTTTCAGGGCGCGCTAACGGCTAGGATTGGTCCCACAGTACAAAATGACTTAAAGTTTTAAATGAAGCGCTACCACAGCGTCCTGTGTAATCGGTAAATTTCAGCAATCATGTCAAATTAAGAAGAATGTTATTTCTTGGAGTCCAACTGTCTCATTTATCACATTTAGGAGGTCAAAGTACAAAATCAGTTCAACTAAGTCCCGCAGTCAATCGTTTCACTGTTAAAAGCGATGCAACCTAGTAATACCAAATAAATATCGCTAAATACATGTTGGTACGAGTATATGACCCAACCGTTGTAACTCAAATAGACTGACACCGTTAGAATGTCAATGAAATGTAGTTTTTGAAACTGTCTTTACTTCTTCAGCGCGCGATAACGGCTAGGATTGGTCCCACAGTAAAAAATGACTTATTTATCTAAATTTTTAAATAAGGCACGACCATAGGCCCCAGTGTAATCGCTGAGTTCCGGCAATCATGTGAAATTAAGAGGAATGTTATTCCTCGGGGTCCAATTGGCTCATTTATCACATTTATAAGGTCACAGTCCAGAGTCAGTTTAATTAAGTCCCACAGTCAATCGTTTCACTGTTAACAGCGATGCAACCTAGTAATATCAGATAAATATCGCTAAATACATGTTGGTACGAACATTTGACCCAACCGTTGCAACTCAAACGGACTGACACCGTTAGAAAGTCAATGAAATGTAGTTTTTGAAACTGTAGCTATTTCTTCAGCGCGCAATAACGGCTAGGAATGGTCCCACAGTACAAAATGACTTATTAATCTAAACTTTAAATGAAGCGCTACCACAGCGCCCAGTGTAATCGGTAAATTCCAGCAATCATGTCAAATTAGGAAGAATGTTATTTCTTGGGTCCAATTGTTTCAGTTATCACATTTATGAGGTCAAAGTCCAAAATCAGTTCAATTAAGTCCTACCGTCAATCGCTTCACAGTTAAAAGCCATGCAGCCTAGTAATATCTGAAAAATATCGCTAAATACATGTTAGTACGAATATGTGACCCAACCGTTGTAACTCAAACGGACTGACACCGTTAGAAAGACATTAAAATGTAGTTTTTGAAGCTGTCTCTATTTCTTCAGCGCGCGTTAACGGCTAGGATTGGTCCCACCGTAAAAATTGTCTTACTTATCTAAATTTTTAAATGAAGCGCTACAACAGTGCCCAGTGTAATCGCTGAGTTCCGGCAATCATGTCAAATTAAGAAGAATGTTATTTCTTGGAGTCCAATTGTCTCATTTATCACATTTATGAGATCACAGTCCAAAGTTAGTTCAAATAAATCCCACAGTCAATCGTTTCACTGTTAAAAGCGATACAACTTAGTAATGTCAGAAAAATATCGCCAAATACATGTTGGTACGATTATGTGACGCAAGCGTTGTAACTCAAACGGATTGATACGGCTAGAAAGTCATTGAGATGTAGTTTTTGAAAATGTCTCTATTTCTTCAGTGCGCTAACTGCTAGGATTGGTCCCATAGTAGAAAATGACTTATTTATCTAAACTTTAAATGAAGCGTTGCCACAGCGCCCAGTGTAATCGCTGAGTTCCGGCAATCATGTCAATTTAAGAAGAATGTTATTTCTTGGAGTCCAATTGACCCATTTATCACATTTGTGAGGTCACAGTCCAAAGTTAGTTCAATTAAGTCCCACAGTTAATTGTTTCACTGTTAAAAGCGATGCAACCTAATAATATCAGAAAAGAATCGCTAAATACATGTTGGTACGATTATGTGACGCAATCTTTGTAATTCAAACAGATTGATACCGCTAGAAATTAATTGAAATATATTTTTGAGAATGCCTCTACTTCTTCAAGGCCTTCAGGGCGCGCTAACGGCTAGGATTGGTCCCACAGTACAAAATGACTTAAAGTTTTAAATGAAGCGCCACCACAGCGCCCAGTGTAATCGGTAAAATCCAGCAATCATGTCAAATTAAGAAGAATGTTATTTCTTGGAGTCCAATTGTGTCATTTATCACATTTAGGAGGTCAAAGTGCGAAATCAGTTCAATTAAGTCCCGCAGTCAATCGTTTCAATGTTAAAAGCGATGCAACCTAGTAATATCAGATAAATATCGCTAAATACATGTTGGTACCAATATGTGACCCAACCGTTGCAACTCAAACGGACTGACACCGTTAGAAAGTCAATGAAATGTAGTTTTTGAAACTGTAGCTATTTCTTCAGCGCGCGATAACGGCTAGGATTGGTCCAACAGTAAAAAATAACTTATTTATCTAAATTTTTAAATAAGGCGCGATTATAGGGCCCAGTGTAATCGCTGAGTTCCGGCAATCATGTCAAATTAAGAGGAATTTTATTCCTTGGGGTGCAATTGTCTCATTTATCACAATTAGGAGGCCAAAGTCCGAAATCAGTTCAATTAAGTCCCGCAGTCAATCGTTTCACTGTTAAAAGCGATGCAACCTAGTAATATCAAATAAATATCGCTAAATACATGTTGGTACCAGTATGTGACCCAACCGTTGTAACTCAAACGGACTGACACTGTTAGAATGTCAATGAAATGTAGTTTTTGAAACTGTAGCTATTTCTTCAGCGCGCGATAACGGCTAGGATTGGTCCCACAGTAAAAAATGTCTTATTTATCTAAATTTTTAAATAAGGTGCGACCATAGGGCCCAGTGTAATCGCTGAGTTCCGGCAACCATGTCAAATTAAGAGGAATGTTATTCCTTGGGGTCCAATTAGCTCATTTATCAAATTTATAAGGTCACAGTCCAGAGTCAGTTTAATTAAGTCCCACAGTCAATCGTTTCACTGTTAACAGCGATGCAACCTAGTAATATCAGATAAATATCGCTAAATACATGTTGGTACGAATATGTGACCCAACCGTTGCAACTCAAACGGACTGACACAGTTAGAAAGTCAATGAAATGTAGTTTTTGAAACTGTAGCTATTTCTTCAGCGCGCGATAACGGCTAGGATTGGTCCCACAGTACAAAATGACTTATTAATCTAAACTTTAAATGAAGCGCTACCACAGCGCCCAGTGTAATCGGTAAATTCCACAATCATGTCAAATTAGGAAGAATGTTATTTCTTGGGTCCAATTGTCTCATTTATCACATTTATGAGGTCGAAGTCCAAAATCAGTTCAATTAAGTCCCACAGTCAATCGTTTCAATTTTAAAAGCGATGCAACCTAGTAACATCAGAAAAATATCGCTAAATACATGTTGGCACGAATATATGACACAACCGTTGTAACTGAAACGGACTGACAACGTTAGAAAGTCAATGAAAATCAGTTTTTGAAACTGTCGCCATTTCTTCAGCGTGCGATAACTGCTAGGATTGGTCCCACAGTAAAAATTGACTTATTTATCTAAATTTTTAAATGAAGCGTTACCACAGCGCCCAGTGTAATCGCTGAGTTCCGGCAATCATGTCAAATTAAGAAGAATGTTATTTCTTGGAGTCTAATTGTCCCATTTATCACATTTATAAGGTCACAGTCCAGAGTCAGTTTAATTAAGTCCCACAGTCAATCGTTTCACTGTTAACAGCGATGCAACCTAGTAATATCAGATAAATATCGCTAAATACATGTTGGTACGAATATGTGACCCAACCGTTGCAACTCAAACGGACTGACACAGTTAGAAAGTCAATGAAATGTAGTTTTTGAGACTGTAGCTATTTCTTCAGCGCGCGATAACGGCTAGGATTGGTCCCACAGTACAAAATGACTTATTAATCTAAACTTTAAATGAAGCGCTACCACAGCGCCCAGTGTAATCGGTAAATTCCAGCAATCATGTCAAATTAGGAAGAATGTTATTTCTTGGGTCCAATTGTCTCATTTATCCCATTTATGAGGTCGAAGTCCAAAATCAGTTCAATTAAGTCCCACAGTCAATCGTTTCAATTTTAAAAGCGATGCAACCTAGTAACATCAGAAAAATATCGCTAAATACATGTTGGCACGAATATATGACACAACCGTTGTAACTGAAACGGACTGACAACGTTAGAAAGTCAATGAAATGCAGTTTTTGAAACTGTCGCCATTTCTTCAGCGTGCGATAACTGCTAGGATTGGTCCCACAGTAAAAATTGACTTATTTATCTAAATTTTTAAATGAAGCGTTACCACAGCGCCCAGTGTAATCGCTGAGTTCCGGCAATCATGTCAAATTAAGAAGAATGTTATTCCTTGGGGTCCAATTAGCTCATTTATCAAATTTATAAGGTCACAGTCCAGAGTCAGTTTAATTAAGTCCCACAGTCAATCGTTTCACTGTTAACAGCGATGCAACCTAGTAATATCAGATAAATATCGCTAAATACATGTTGGTACGAATATGTGACCCAACCGTTGCAACTCAAACGGACTGACACAGTTAGAAAGTCAATGAAATGTAGTTTTCGAAACTGTAGCTATTTCTTCAGCGCACGATAACGGCTAGGATTGGTCCCACAGTACAAAATGACTTATTAATCTAAACTTTAAATGAAGCGCTACCACAGCGCCCAGTGTAATCGGTAAATTCCAGCAATCATGTCAAATTAGGAAGAATGTTATTTCTTGGGTCCAATTGTCTCATTTATCACATTTATGAGGTCAAAGTCCAAAATCAGTTAAATTAAGTCCCACAGTCAATCGTTTTAATTTTAAAAGCGATGCAACCTAGTAACATCAGAAAAATATCGCTAAATACATGTTGGCACGAATATATGACACAACCGTTGTAACTGAAACGGACTGACAACGTTAGAAAGTCAATGAAATGCAGTTTTTGAAACTGTCGCCATTTCTTCAGCGTGCGATAACTGCTAGGATTGGTCCCACAGTAAAAATTGACTTATTTATCTAAATTTTTAAATGAAGCGTTACCACAGCGCCCAGTGTAATCGCTTAGTTCCGGCAATCATGTCAAATTAAGAAGAATGTTATTTCTTGGAGTCCAATTGTCCCATTTATCACATTTATAAGGTCACAGTCCAGAGTCAGTTTAATTAAGTCCCACAGTCAATCGTTTCACTGTTAACAGCGATGCAACCTAGTAATATCAGATAAATATCGCTAAGTACATGTTGGTACGAAAATGTGACCCAACCGTTGCAACTCAAACGCACTGACACCGTTAGAAAGTCAATGAAATGTAGTTTTTGAAACTGTAGCTATTTCTTCAGCGCGCGATAACGGCTAAGATTAGTCCCACAGTACAAAATGACTTAGTAATCTAAACTTTAAATGAAGCGCTACCACAGCGCCCAGTATAATCGGTAAATTCCAGCAATCATGTCAAATTAGGAAGAATGTTATTTCTTGGGTCCAATTGTCTCATTTATCACATTTATGAGGTCGAAGTCCAAAATCAGTTCAATTAAGTCCCACAGTCAATCGTTTCAATTTTAAAAGCGATGCAACCTAGTAACATCAGAAAAATATCGCTAAATACATGTTGGCACGAATATATGACACAACCGTTGTAACTGAAACGGACTGACAACGTTAGAAAGTCAATGAAATGCAGTTTTTGAAACTGTCGCCATTTCTTCAGCGTGCGATAACTGCTAGGATTGGTCCCACAGTAAAAATTGACTTATTTATCTAAATTTTTAAATGAAGCGTTACCACAGCGCCCAGTGTAATCGCTGAGTTCCGGCAATCATGTCAAATTAAGAAGAATGTTATTTCTTGGAGTCTAATTGTCCCATTTATCACATTTATAAGGTCACAGTCCAGAGTCAGTTTAATTAAGTCCCACAGTCAATCGTTTCACTGTTAACAGCGATGCAACCTAGTAATATCAGATAAATATCGCTAAATACATGTTGGTACGAATATGTGACCCAACCGTTGCAACTCAAACGGACTGACACAGTTAGAAAGTCAATGAAATGTAGTTTTTGAGACTGTAGCTATTTCTTCAGCGCGCGATAACGGCTAGGATTGGTCCCACAGTACAAAATGACTTATTAATCTAAACTTTAAATGAAGCGCTACCACAGCGCCCAGTGTAATCGGTAAAATCCAGCAATCATGTCAAATTAGGAAGAATGTTATTTCTTGGGTCCAATTGTCTCATTTATCCCATTTATGAGGTCGAAGTCCAAAATCAGTTCAATTAAGTCCCACAGTCAATCGTTTCAATTTTAAAAGCGATGCAACCTAGTAACATCAGAAAAATATCGCTAAATACATGTTGGCACGAATATATGACACAACCGTTGTAACTGAAACGGACTGACAACGTTAGAAAGTCAATGAAATGCAGTTTTTGAGACTGTAGCTATTTCTTCAGCGCGCGATAACGGCTAGGATTGGTCCCACAGTACAAAATGACTTATTAATCTAAACTTTAAATGAAGCGCTACCACAGCGCCCAGTGTAATCGGTAAATTCCAGCAATCATGTCAAATTAGGAAGAATGTTATTTCTTGGGTCCAATTGTCTCATTTATCCCATTTATGAGGTCGAAGTCCAAAATCAGTTCAATTAAGTCCCACAGTCAATCGTTTCAATTTTAAAAGCGATGCAACCTAGTAACATCAGAAAAATATCGCTAAATACATGTTGGCACGAATATATGACACAACCGTTGTAACTGAAACGGACTGACAACGTTAGAAAGTCAATGAAATGCAGTTTTTGAAACTGTCGCCATTTCTTCAGCGTGCGATAACTGCTAGGATTGGTCCCACAGTAAAAATTGTCTTATTTATCTAAATTTTTAAATGAAGCGTTACCACAGCGCACAGTGTAATCGCTGAGTTCCGGCAATCATGTCAAATTAAGAAGAATGTTATTTCTTGGAGTCCAATTGTCTCATTTATCACATTTATAAGGTCACAGTCCAGAGTCAGTTTAATTAAGTCCCACAGTCAATCGTTTCACTGTTAACAGCGATGCAACCTAGTAATATCAGATGAATATCGCTAAATACATGTTGGTACGAATATGTGACGCAACCGTTGCAACTCAAACGCACTGACACCGTTAGAAAGTCAATGAAATGTAGTTTTTGAAACTGTAGCTATTTCTTCAGCGCGCGATAACGGCTAGGATTGGTCCCACAGTGCAAAATGACTTATTAATCTAAACTTTAAATGAAGCGCTACCACAGCGCCCAGTGTAATCGGTAAATTCCAGCAATCATGTCAAATTAGGAAGAATGTTATTTCTTGGGTCCAATTGTCCCAGTTATCACATTTATGAGGTCAAAGTCCAAAATCAGTTCAATTACGTCCCACAGTCAATCGTTTCACAGTTAAAAGCGATGCAGCCTAGTAATATCTGAAAAATATCGCTATATACATGTTGGTACGAATATGTGACCCAACCGTTGAAACTCAAACGGATTGATACGGCTAGAAAGTCATTGAGATGTAGTTTTTGAAAATGTCTCTATTTCTTCAGCGCGCTAACTGCTAGGATTGGTCCCATAGTACAAAATGACTTATTTATCTAAACTTTAAATGAAGCGTTACCACAGCGCCCAGTGTAATCGCTGAGTTCCGGCAATCATGTCAAATTAAGAGGAATGTTATTCCTTGGGGTCCAATGGACTCATTTATCACATTTATAAGGTCACAGTCCAGAGTCAGTTTAATTAAGTCCTACAGTCAATCGTTTCACTGTTAACAGCGATGCAACCTAGTAATATCAGATAAATATCGCTAAATACATGTTGGTACGAATATGTGACCCAACCGTTGCAACTCAAACGCACTGACACCGTTAGAAAGTCAATGAAATGTAGTTTTTGAAACTGTTGCTATTTCTTCAGCGCGCGAAAACGGCTAGGATTCGTCCCACAGTACAAAATGACTTATTAATCTAAACTTTAAATGAAGCGCTACCACAGCGCCCAGTGTAATCGGTATATTCCAGCAATCATGTCAAATTAGGAAGAATGTTATTTCTTGGGTCCAATTGTTTGAGTTATCACAATTATGAGATCAAAGTCCAAAATCAATTCAATTAAGTCCCACAGTCAATCGTTTCAAAGTTAAAAGCGATGCAGCCTAGTAATATCTGAAAAATATCGCTAAATACATGTTAGTACGAATATGTGACCCAACCGTTGTAACTCAAACGGACTGACACCGTTAGAAAGACAATAAAATTTAGTTTTTGAAGCTGTCTCTATTTCTTCAGCGCGCGTTAACAGCTAGGATTGGTCCCACAGTAAAAATTCTCGTACTTATCTAAATTTTTAAATGAAGCGCTACCACAGCGCCCAGTGTAATCGCTGAGTTCCGGCAATCATGTCAAATTAAGAAGAATGTTATTTCTTGGAGTCCAATTGTCTCATTTATCACATTTATGAGGTCACAGTCCAAAGTTAGTTCAATTAAATGCGGCAGTCAATCGTTTCACTGTTATAAGCGATGCAACCTAGTATTATCAGAAAAATATCACTAAATACATGTTGGTACGAATATGTCACACAACTGCTGTAACTCAAACGGACTGACACCGTTAGAATTTTAATGAAATGTAGTTTTTGAAACTGTCGCTATTTCTTCAGTGCGCAATAACCGTTAGGATTGGTCCCACAGTAAAGAATGACATATTTATCTAAATTTTTAAATGAAGCGCTACCACAGCGCCCAGTGTAATCGCTGAGATCCAGCAATCTTGTCAAATTAAAAAGAATGTTTTTTCTTGGAGTCCAATTGTCTCATTTATCACATTCATGAGGTCACAGTCAAAAGTTAGTTCAATTAAGTCCCATAGTCAATCGGTTCACTGTTAAAAGCGATGCAACCTAGTAATGTCAGATAAAAATCGCTAAATTCATGTTGGTACGATTATGTGACGCAACCGTTGTAACTCAAACGGATTGATGCGGCTGGAAAGTCATTGAGATGTAGTTTTTGAAAATGTCTCTATTTCTTCAGTGCGCTAACTGCTAGGATTGGTCCCATAGTACAAAATGACTTATTTATCTAAACTGTAAATGAAGCGTTACCACAGCGCCCAGTGTAATCGCTGAGTTCCGGCAATCATGTCAAATTAAGAAGAATGTTATTTCTTGGAGTTCAATTGTCCCATTTATCACATTTATGAGGTCACAGTCCAAAGTTAGTTCAATTAAGTCCCACAGTTAATTGTTTCACTGTTAAAAGCGATGCAACCTAATAATATCAGAAAAGAATCGCTAAATACATGTTGGTACGATTATGTGACGCAATCTTTGTAATTCAAACAGATTGATACCGCTAGAAATTATTTGAAATATATTTTTGAGAATGCCTCTATTTCTTCAAGGCCTTCAGGGCGCGCTAACGGCTAGGATTGGTCCCACAGTACAAAATGACTTAAAGTTTTAAATGAAGCGCTACCACAGCGCCCAGTGTAATCGGTAAAATCCAGCAGTCATGTCAAATTAAGAAGAATGTTATTTCTTGGAGTCCAATTGTCTCATTTATCACATTTAGGAGGTCAAAGTCCGAAATCAGTTCAATTAAGTCCCGCAGTCAATCGTTTCACTGTTAAAAGCGATGCAACGTAGTAATATCAAATAAATATCGCTAAATACATGTTGGTACGAGTATGTGACCCAACCGTTGTAACTCTAATGGACTGACACCGTTAGAATGTCAATGAAATGTAGTTTTTGAAACTGTAGCTATTTCTTCAGCGCGCGTTAACGGCTAGGATTGGTCCCACAGTAAAAATTGTCTTACTTATCTAAATTTTTAAATGAAGCGCTACCACAGCGCCCAGTGTAATCGCTGAGTTCCGGCAATCATGTCAAATTAAGAAGAATGTTATTTCTTGGAGTCCAATTGTCTCATTTATCACATTTATGAGGTCACAGTCCAAAGTTAGTTCAATTAAATGCCGCAGTCAATCGTTTCACTGTTATAAGCGATGCAACCTAGTATTATCAGAAAAATATCACTAAATACATGTTGGTACGAATATGTCACACAACTGCTGTAATTCAAACGGACTGACACCGTTAGAAATTCAATGAAATGTAGTTTTTGAAACTGTCGCTATTTCTTCAGTGCGCAATAACCGTTAGGATTGGTCCCACAGTAAAGAGTGACATATTTATCTAAATTTTTAAATGAAGCGCTACCACAGCGCCCAGTGTAATCGCTGAGATCCAGCAATCTTGTCAATTTGAAAAGAATGTTCTTTCTTGGAGTCCAATTGTCTCATTTATCACATTCATGAGGTCACAGTCAAAAGTTAGTTCAATTAAGTCCCATAGTCAATCGGTTCACTGTTAAAAGCGATGCAACCTAGTAATGTCAGATAAAAATCGCTAAATTCATGTTGGTACGATTATGTGACACAACCCTTGTAACTCAAACGGATTGATACGGCTGGAAAGTCATTGAGATGTAGTTTTTGAAAATGTCTCTATTTCTTCAGCGCGCTAACTGCTAGGATTGGTCCCATAGTACAAAATGACTTATTTATCTAAACTTTAAATGAAGCGTTACCACAGCGCCCAGTGTAATCGCTGAGTTCCGGCAATCATGTCAAATTAAGAAGAATGTTATTTCTTGGAGTTCAATTGTCCCATTTATCACATTTATGAGGTCACAGTCCAAAGTTAGTTCAATTAAGTCCCACAGTTAATTGTTTCACTGTTAAAAGCGATGCAACCTAGTAATATCAAATAAATATCGCTAAATACATGTTGGTACGAGTATGTGACCCAACCGTTGTAACTCTAATGGACTGACACCGTTAGAATGTCAATGAAATGTAGTTTTTGAAACTGTAGCTATTTCTTCAGCGCGCGATAACTGCTAGGATTGGTCCCACAGTAAAAATTGACTTATTTATCTAAATTTTTAAATGAAGCGCTACCACAGCGCCCGGTGTAATCGCTGAGTTCTGGCAATCATGTCAAATTAAGAAGAATGTTATATCTTGGAGTCCAATTGTCTCATTTATCACATTTAAGAGGTCAAAGTCCAAAATCAGTTCAATTAAGTCCCACAGTCAATCGTTTCACTGTTAAAAGCGATGCAACCTAGTTTTATCAGATAAATATCGCTAAATACATGTTGGTACGAATATGTGACCCAACCGTTGCAACTCAAACGGACTGACACCGTTAGAAAGACAATAAAATGTAGTTTTTGAAAATGTCTCTATTTCTTCAGCGCGCTAACTGCTAGGATTAGTCCCATAGTACAAAATGACTTATTTATCTAAACTTTAAATGAAGCGTTACCACAGCGCCCAGGGTAATCGCTGAGTTCCGGCAATCATGTCAAATTAAGAAGAATGTTATTTCTTGGAGTCCAATTGTCCCATTTATCACATTTATGAGGTCACAGTCCAAAGTTAGTTCAATTAAATCCCACAGTTAATTGTTTCACTGTTAAAAGCGATGCAACCTAATAATATCTGAAAAATATCGCTAAATACATGTTAGTACGAATATGTGACCCAACCGTTTTAACTCAAACGGACTGACACCGTTAGAAAGACAATAAAATTTAGTTTTTGAAGCTGTCTCTATTTCTTCAGCGCGCGTTAACGGCTAGGATTGGTCCCACAGTAAAAATTGTCTTACTTATCTAAATTTTTAAATGAAGCGCTACCACAGCGCCCAGAGTAATCGCTGAGTTCCGGCAATCATGTCAAATTAAGAGGAATGTTATTTCTGGGAGTCCAATTGTCTCATTTATCACAATTATGAGGTCACAGTCTAAAGTTAGTTCAATTAAATCCCGCAGTCAATCGTTTCACTGTTAACAGCGATGCAACCTAGTAATATCAGATAAATATCGCTAAATACATGTTGGTACGAATATGTGACCCAACCGTTGCAACTCAAACGCACTGACACCGTTGAAAGTCAATGAAATGTAGTTTTTGAAACTGTAGCTATTTCTTCAGCGCGCGATAACGGCTAGGATTGGTCCCACAGTACAAAATGACTTATTAATCTAAACTTTAAATGAAGCGCTACCACAGCGCCCAGTGTACTCGCTGAGATCCGGCAATCATGTCAAATTAAGAAGAATGTTATTTCTTGGGTCCAATTGTCTCATTTATCACATTTATGAGGTCAAAGTCCAAAATCAATTCAATTAAGTCCCACAGTCAATCGTTTCACAGTTAAAAGCGATGCAGCCTAGTAGAATCTGAAAAATATCGCTAAATACATGTTAGTACGAATATGTGACCCAACCGTTGTAACTCAAACGGACTGACACCGTTAGAAACACAATAAAAGTTAGTTTTTGAAGCTGTCTCTATTTCTTCAGCGCGCGTTAACGGCTAGGATTGGTCCCACAGTAAAAATTGACTTATTTATCTAAATTTTTAAATGTAGCGCTACCACAGCGCCCAGTGTACTCGCTGAGATCCGGCAATCATGTCAAATTAAGAAGAATGTTATTTCTTGGAGTCCAATTGTCTCAGTTATAAAATTTATATGGTCACAGTCCAAAGTTAGTTCAATTAAGTCCCACAGTCAATCGTTTCCTTGTTAAAAGTGATGCAACCTAGTATTATCAGAAAAACATCACCAAATACATGTTGGTACGAATATGTCAAACACAACTGCTGTATCTCAAACGGACTGACACCGTTAGAAATTCAATGAAATGTAGTTTTTGAAACTGTCGCTATTTCTTCAGTGCGCAATAATCGTTAGGATTGGTCCCACAGTAAAGAATGACATATTTATCTAAATTTTTAAATGAAGCGCTACCACAGCGCCCAGTGTAATCGCTGAGATCCAGCAATCTTGTTAAATTAAAAAGAATGTTCTTTCTTGGAGTCCAATTGTCTCATTTATCACATTCATGAGGTCACAGTCAAAAGTTAGTTCAATTAAGTCCCATAGTCAATCGTTTCACTGTTAAAAGCGATGCAACCTAGTAATGTCAGAGAAAAATCGCTAAATTCATGTTGGTACGATTATGTGACGCAACCGTTGTAACTCAAACGGATTGATACGGCTGGAAAGTCATTGAGATGTAGTTTTTGAAAATGTCTCTATTTCTTCAGCGCGCTAACTGCTAGGATTTGTCCCATAGTACAAAATGACTTATTTATCTAAACTTTAAATGAAGCGTTACCACAGCGCCCAGTGTAATCGCTGAGTTCCGGCAATCATGTCAAATTAAGAAGAATGTTATTTCTTGGGTCCAATTGTCTCATTTATCACATTTATGAGGTCAAAGTCCAAAATCAGTTCAATTAACTCCCACAGTCAATCGTTTCACTTTTAAAAGCGATACAACCTAGTAACATCAGAAAAATATCGCTAAATACATGTTGGCACGAATATATGACACAACCGTTGTAACTGAAACGAACTGACAACGTTAGAAAGTCAATGAAATGTAGTTTTTGAAACTGTCGCCATTTCTTCAGCGCGCGATAACTGCTAGGATTGGTCCCACAGTAAAAATTGACTTATTTATCTAAATCTTTAAATGAAGCGCTACCACAGCGCCCGGTGTAATCGCTGAGTTCTGGCAATCATGTCAAATTAAGAAGAATGTTATATCTTGGAGTCCAATTGTCTCATTTATCACATTTAAGAGGTCAAAGTCCAAAATCAGTTCAATTAAGTCCCACAGTCAATCGTTTCACTGTTAAAAGCGATGCAACCTAGTAATATCAGATAAATATCGCTAAATACATGTTGGTACGAATATGTGACCCAACCGTTGAAACTCAAACGGACTGACACCGTTAGAAAGACAATAAAAAGTAGTTTTTGAAACTGTCTCTATTTCTTCAGCGCGCTAACTGCTAGGATTAGTCCCATAGTACAAAATGACTTATTTATCTAAACTTTAAATGAAGCGTTACCACAGCGCCCAGGGTAATCGCTGAGTTCCGGCAATCATGTCAAATTAGGAAGAATGTTATTTCTTGGAGTCCAATTGTCCCATTTATCACATTTATGAGGTCACAGTCCAAAGTTAGTTCAATTAAATCCCACAGTTAATTGTTTCACTGTTAAAAGCGATGCAACTAATAATATCTGAAAAATATCGCTAAATACATGTTAGTACGAATATGTGACCCAACCGTTTTAACTCAAACGGACTGACACCGTTAGAAAGACAATAAAATTTAGTTTTTGAAGCTGTCTCTATTTCTTCAGCGCGCGTTAACGGCTAGGATTGGTCCCACAGTAAAAATTGTCTTACTTATCTAAATTTTTAAATGAAGCGCTACCACAGCGCCCAGAGTAATCGCTGAGTTCCGGCAATCATGTCAAATTAAGAGGAATGTTATTTCTTGGAGTCCAATTGTCTCATTTATCACATTTATGAGGTCACAGTCCAAAATCAGTTCAATTAAGTCCCACAGTCAATCGTTTCACTGTTAAAAGCGATGCAACCTAGTAATATCAGATAAATATCGCTAAATACATGTTGGTACGAATATGTGACCCAACCGTTGCAACTCAAACGGACTGACACCGTTAGAAAGACAATAAAAAGTAGTTTTTGAAAATGTCTCTATTTCTTCAGCGCGCTAACTGCTAGGATTAGTCCCATAGTACAAAATGACTTATTTATCTAAACTTTAAATGAAGCGTTACCACAGCGCCCAGGGTAATCGCTGAGTTCCGGCAATCATGTCAAATTAAGAAGAATGTTATTTCTTGGAGTCCAATTGTCCCATTTATCACATTTATGAGGTCACAGTCCAAAGTTAGTTCAATTAAATCCCACAGTTAATTGTTTCACTGTTAAAAGCGATGCAACTAATAATATCTGAAAAATATCGCTAAATACATGTTAGTACGAATATGTGACCCAACCGTTTTAACTCAAACGGACTGACACCGTTAGAAAGACAATAAAATTTAGTTTTTGAAGCTGTCTCTATTTCTTCAGCGCGCGTTAACGGCTAGGATTGGTCCCACAGTAAAAATTGTCTTACTTATCTAAATTTTTAATTGAAGCGCTACCACAGCGCCCAGAGTAATCGCTGAGTTCCGGCAATCATGTCAAATTAAGAGGAATGTTATTTCTTGGAGTCCAATTGTCTCATTTATCACATTTATGAGGTCACAGTCCAAAGTTAGTTCAATTAAATCCCGCAGTCAGTCGTTTTACTGTTAACAGCGATGCAACCTAGTAATATCAGATAAATATCGCTAAATACAAGTTGGTACGAATATGTGACCCAACCGTTGCAACTCAAACGCACTGACACCGTTGAAAGTCAATGAAATGTAGTTTTTGAAACTGTAGCTATTTCTTCAGCGCGCGATAACGGCTAGGATTGGTCCCACAGTACAAAATGACTTATTAATCTAAACTTTAAATGAAGCGCTACCACAGCGCCCAGTGTAATCGGTAAATTCCAGCAATCATGTTAAATTAGGAAGAATGTTATTTCTTGGGTCCAATTGTCTCAGTTATCACATTTATGAGGTCAAAGTCCAAAATCAATTCAATTAAGTCCCACAGTCAATCGTTTCACAGTTAAAAGCGATGCAGCCTAGTAGAATCTGAAAAATATCGCTAAATACATGTTAGTACGAATATGTGACCAACCGTTGTAACTCAAACGGACTGACACCGTTAGAAACACAATAAAAGTTAGTTTTTGAAGCTGTCTCTATTTCTTCAGCGCGCGTTAACGGCTAGGATTGGTCCCACAGTAAAAATTGTCTTACTTATCTAAATTTTTAAATGAAGCGCTACCACAGCGCCCAGTGTAATCGCTGAGTTCCGGCAATCATGTCAAATTAAGAAGAATGTTATTTCTTGGAGTCCAATTGTCTCATTTATCACATTTATGAGGTCAAAGTCCAAAGTTAGTTCAAATAAATGCCGCAGTCAATCGTTTCACTGTTATAAGCAATGCAACCTAGTAATATCAGAAAAACATCACTAAATACATGTTGGTACGAATATGTCACACAACTGCTGTAACTCAAACGGACTGACACCGTTAGAAATTCAATGAAATGTAGTTTTTGAAACTGTCGCTATTTCTTCAGTGCGCAATAATCGTTAGGATTGGTCCCACAGTAAAGAATGACATATTTATCTAAATTTTTAAATGAAGCGCTACCACAGCGCCCAGTGTAATCGCTGAGATCCAGCAATCTTGTCAAATTAAAAAGAATGTTCTTTCTTGGAGTCCAATTGTCTCATTTATCACATTCATGAGGTCACAGTCAAAAGTTAGTTCAATTAAGTCCCATAGTCAATCGTTTCACTGTTAAAAGCGATGCAACCTAGTAATGTCAGATAAAAATCGCTAAATTCATGTTGGTACGATTATGTGACGCAACCGTTGTAACTCAAACGGATTGATACGGCTGGAAAGTCATTGAGATGTAGTTTTTGAAAATGTCTCTATTTCTTCAGCGCGCTAACTGCTAGGATTGGTCCCATAGTACAAAATGACTTATTTATCTAAACTTTAAATGAAGCGTTACCACAGCGCCCAGTGTAATCGCTGAGTTCCGGCAATCATGTCAAATTAAGAAGAATGTTATTTCTTGGAGTTCAATTGTCCCATTTATCACATTTATGAGGTCACAGTCCAAAGTTAGTTCAATTAAGTCCCACAGTTAATTGTTTCACTGTTAAAAGCGATGCAACCTAATAATATCAGAAAAGAATCGCTAAATACATGTTGGTACGATTATGTGACGCAATCTTTGTAATTCAAACAGATTGATACCGCTAGAAATTAATTGAAATATATTTTTGAGAATGCCTCTATTTCTTCAAGGCCTTCAGGGCGCGCTAACGGCTAGGATTGGTCCCACAGTACAAAATGACTCAAAGTTTTAAATGAAGCGCTACCACTGCGCCCAGTGTAATCGGTAAAATCCAGCAATCATGTCAAATTAAGAAGAATGTTATTTCTTGGAGTCCAATTGTCTCATTTATCACATTTAGGAGGTCAAAGTCCGAAATCAGTTCAATTAAGTCCCGCAGTCAATCGTTTCACTGTTAAAAGCGATGCAACCTAGTAATATCAAATAAATATCGCTAAATACATGTTGGTACGAGTATGTGACCCAACCGTTGTAACTCTAATGGACTGACACCGTTAGAATGTCAATGAAATGTAGTTTTTGAAACTGTAGCTATTTCTTCAGCGCGCGATAACGGCTAGGATTGGTCCCACAGTACAAAATGACTTATCAATCTAAACTTTAAATGAAGCGCTACCACAGCGCCCAGTGTAATCGGTAAATTGCAGCAATCATGTCAAATTAGGAAGAATGTTATTTCTTGGGTTCAATTGTCTCATTTATCACATTTATGAGGTCAAAGTCCAAAATCATTTCAATTAACTCCCACAGTCAATCGTTTCACTTTTAAAAGCGATGCAACCTAGTAACATCAGAAAAATATCGCTAAATACATGTTGGCACGAATATATGACACAACCGTTGTAACTGAAACGAACTGACAACGTTAGAAAGTCAATGAAATGTAGTTTTTGAAACTGTCGCCATTTCTTCAGCGCGCGATAACTGCTAGGATTGGTCCCACAGTAAAAATTGACTTATTTATCTAAATTTTTAAATGAAGCGCTACCACAGCGCCCGGTGTAATCGCTGAGTTCCGGCAATCATGTCAAACTAAGAAGAATGTTATATCTTGGAGTCCAATTGTCTCATTTCTCACATTTAAGAGGTCAAAGTCCAAAATCAGTTCAATTAAGTCCCACAGTCAATCGTTTCACTGTTAAAAGCGATGCAACCTAGTAATATCAGATAAATATCGCTAAATACATGTTGGTACGAATATGTGACGCAACCGTTGCGACTCAAACGGACTGACACCGTTAGAAAGACAATAAAATGTAGTTTTTGAAAATGTCTCTATTTTTTCAGCGCGCTAACTGCTAGGATTGGTCCCATAGTACAAAATGACTTATTTATCTAAACTTTAAATGAAGCGTTACCACAGCGCCCAGTGTAATCGCTGAGTTCCGGCAATCATGTCAAATTAAGAAGAAAGTTATTTCTTGGAGTCCAATTGTCCCATTTATCACATTTATGAGGTCACAGTCCAAAGTTAGTTTAATTAAATCCCACAGTTAATTGTTTCACTGTTAAAAGCGATGCAACCTAATAATATCAGAAAAGAATCGCTAAATGCATGTTGGTACGATTATGTGACGCAATCTTTGTAATTTAAACAGATTGATACCGTTAGAAATTAATTGAAATATATTTTTGAGAATGCCTCTATTTCTTCAAGGCCTTCAGGGCGCGCTAACGGCCAGGATTGGTCCCACAGTACAAAATGACTTAAAGTTTTAAATGAAGCGCTACCACAGCGCCCAGTGTAATCGGTAAATTCCAGCAATCATGTCAAATTAAGAAGAATGTTATTCCTTGGGGTCCAATTGACTCATTTATCACATTTATAAGGTCACAGTCCAGAGTCAGTTCAATTAAGTCCCACAGTCAATCGTTTCACTGTTAAAATCGATGAAACCTAGTAATATCAAACTAGCTGTTTCCCGTGGAAGAATCCACTGTATTCCATTTAATTTATGTAGCAGATATATGTCCATCAAAAAACAAACAATACAGCAGTGCGCATCTTACATCTGCATTATTATATAAATGACCAAAAAAATTAAAGGTTTTCAACAACTGCAGTATTTATGTGACATTTAAAATCTAAATCTACTAAAATTACTTGCTCTGACCATCTGACAAATGCGAAAATTATTCGGAAAGAAGTTTCCAAAAGCATTTCAACATACATCTCACCCATAAAATTTAAATCACTCAAAACGCCACATATTTACAAAAAAGCTGATCAATGTCAAACACAAATCTCTCTCATTGTATATGTTAAAATCAGTTAGTTTATTGCAAACCCTGCCAAAGGTTGACACACAATGTGAAAATTAAACAATAAATTGTGCCTCTGACAGAATTTTTTATCTAAGGTGTAAAAAAAGGGATTTGCAAGGACAAATTATAATGCAATAAAACATTATTTGATATATTGCATACAGTCCTTCCTCACCAAACTTTAGACAAAATGCCAACAAAATAATGGTGTTTAAATCTAAAATTAATAAAGTCCTTTTAGCAATTTGCATGCTGTTTTACCATCAATAAAGTAAAAAAAATTTCAAATCTCACATAGTATTCTGTCACAAATTTTCATAAAATATATATATAAGTCATAATGAGTCATGTTAAACAACAGCAATCAATCTGTATATATATAAGTTCATTTTATGTCAATTTTTGCACCAATTTTGCAACACAAAATACAAACTCTAAATAATACTAAAATCTCTTATTTTGGTCCTTCGCATACCAACGGTCTCCCACAAAAGTTTAATCAAAATGTAAAAAATGAGAGGTAACGACAAAATCAAAGTTTGCAAAATTTAACTATTTCAGTACATATATCTAGTGCATATGCCCTCTAAAACAATATTTTATTCCAAAATGCCAAAGAAAAACAGTTTGCAACAAAAATCAGTTATTTCGATAATATTGCATACACTCTTTCCTCACAAAAGCTTCACAAACTGTAAAAAAAAGAATGGTTGTAGGGAGTGCTTCTGATTCAACAAAAAAATTTTTTTTGACATATTGCATCTAGCCCTTACCCATTAAATCTTACACAAAATTTCCAAAACTATATACGATTTAGAACACATCAAATTTAAATCGAGAAGGATCAGTCATTTCGATATATTGCACGGAGTCCTCCCCAGTAAGAATTTATACAAAATATAGAAAAACAAAGCTTGCAAGGTGTAAAATTGAATTCTTCTTCTGTGTATAAATATATGGTCCTTCCTCGCAAAATTAACATAAAATGTCAAAAAGGTTCAGATATAACATCTAACACAACAAAACTCAGTTCTATCAGTATATGTCATGCCATTGTCTTCCACCAAATGTTCCCCTTAAAGTTTCACAGACACAGCCTGTAAATTAAAAACAACTAAGATCAGGTATTTTGGTCTATTTCATATCATTCTGTTCCAAATAACTTATAAAATGTAAAAATTGAGTGGTAAAACAGAATTGTCAAAAAGAAGAAAAAAATAGCTTACAAAGAGTATAAAATTGAAATCAACAAAGTAGCTCTTTTGGTGTATTAAATATAAGCCATACGCACAAAAGTTTACACTAAATGTAAGAAAATGGTTGTGTTTAGTAATTTTAAATTAAGAAAAGTCAGTTCTTTTAGCATGCTGATTAAGGTTTTTGCCCACAATTTGAAACAAATTAAATTTACATTTTAAAAATAAGTAATTTCTGAACTTTATTTTCAGAATATTTGGAGGAAAAGAACTTCGCAAACCAAAAAAAACCTAGGAAAATGTTTAAAATTTTCAGGGTTAATAACGTTTGATTTGTTTTGTGGGAATATATATACTGGGAATCTTTAGTTTAAAGCTAGCATTAGCTAGCTACAGCAGCTAATAGCTAGTCACTTAAATATAAACTGGAGACTTAGCTAGGTATAAAGAACATGGCTACGTATATATATATATTCCTAGCTAGCTAGCTAGTTGTTGGTGGTGGTTGGCTTTTTATGATGCTAGCTATAAAACATGTCTGGCAACAATAATATAATCAAAACTGAAAATAAAACATGAAAAAACCTTACAGAACCTTGCTATGATTAATTTATAAAACCATGCTCTTCTTCAAATGTTTTTTTAAAGATTTATTTTGAATGAAAGAGTAGAGAAACTCAAAAAGAACAGCCATCTTTTTCGTAAACACAATTTCCGTTTTATGCTAGGAACTTCATTTAACAGTCAGTATGCTTTGTGAATATCTAATACCGTTTCATATGTAGCGATACCTATATATATATGCTAACATAGAGTTTCTTGGCATAGGGGTATATATATTTATATCGTTATTAGCAGCGGGTTATATATTTACACCTTATGTGCGATTTCTATGAAGTACATCCCTAATCTTTTTAGTTAAATTTTAGCGTACAGCCACGTCATAAGAAAGTAACCCGTGATTTCCGTGTCGTGGACTCACAGTTTTAGTCACGCAAGGGAATTAATATATAAGATAAATATCACTAAATACATGTTGGTACGAGTATGTGACCCAACCGTTGAAACTGAAACGGATTGACAACGTTAGAAAGTCCATGAAATGTAGTTTTTGAAACTGTAGCTATTTCTTCAGCGCGCGATAACTGCTAGGATTGGTCCCACAGTAAAAATTGACTTATTTATCTAAATTTTTAAATGAAGCGCTACCACAGCGCCCGGTGTAATCGCTGAGTTCCGGCAATCATGTCAAATTAAGAAGAATGTTATATCTTGGAGTCCAATTGTCTCATTTATCACATTTAAGATGTCAAAGTCCAAAATCAGTTCAATTAAGTCCCACAGTCAATCCTTTCACAGTTATAAGCGATGCAACCGAATAATATCAGAAAAGCATCGCTAAATACATGTTGGTACGATTATGTGACGCAATCTTTGTAACTCAGACAGATTTATATCGCTAGAAAGTAATTGAAATATATTTTTGAGAATGCCTCTATTTCTTCAAGGCCTTCAGGGCGCGCTAACGGCCAGGATTGGTCCCACAGTACAAAATGACTTAAAGTTTTAAATGAAGCGCTACCACAGCGCCCAGTGTAATCGGTAAATTCCAGCAATCATGTCAAATAAAGTAGAATGTTATTCCTTGGGGTCCAATTGACTCATTCATCACATTATTAAGGTCACAGTCCAGAGTCAGTTTAATTAAGTCCCACAGTCAATCGTTTCAGTGTTAAAAGCGATGCAACCTAGTAATATCAAATAAATATCGCTAAATACATGTTGGTACGAGTATGTGACCCAACCGTTGTAACTCAAACGGACTGACACCGTTAGAATGTCAATGAAATGTAGTTTTTGAAACTGTAGCTATTTCTTCAGCGCGCGATAACGGCTAGGATTGGTCCCACAGTAAAAAGTGACTTATTTATCTAAATTTTTAAATAAGGCGCGACCATAGGGCCCAGTGTAATCGCTGAGTTCCGGCAACCATGTCAAATTAAGAGGAATGTTATTCCTTGGGGTCCAATTGGCTCATTTATCAAATTTATAAGGTCCAGAGTCAGTTTAATTAAGTCCCACAGTCAATCGTTTCACTGTTAACAGCGATGCAACCTAGTAATATCAGATAAATATCGCTAAATACATGTTGGTACGAATATGTGACCCAACCGTTGCAACTCAAACGGACTGACACCGTTAGAAAGTCAATGAAATGTAGTTTTTGAAACTGTAGCTATTTCTTCAGCGCGCGATAACGGCTAGGATTGGTCCCACAGTAAAAATTGACTTATTTTTCTAAATTTTTAAATGAAGCGCAACCACAGCGCCCGGTGTAATCGCTGAGTTCCGGCAATCATGTCAAATTAAGAAGAATATTATATCTTGGAGTCCAATTGTCTCATTTATTACATTTAAGAGGTCAAAGTCCAAAATCAGTTCAATTAAGTCCCACAGTCAATCCTTTCACTGTTATAAGCGATGCAACCGAATAATATCAGAAAAGCATCGCTAAATACATGTTGGTACGATTATGTGACGCAATCTTTGTAACTCAAACAGATTGATACCGCTAGAAAGTAATTGAAATATATCTTTGAGAATGCCTCTATTTCTTCAAGGCCTTTAGGGCGCGCCAACGGCTAGGATTAGTCCCACAGTACAAAATGACTTAAAGTTTTAAATGAAGGGCTATCACAGCGCCCAGTGTAATCGGTAAATTCCAGCAATCATGTCAAATTAAGAAGACTGTTATTCCTTGGGGTCCAATTGACTCATTTATCACATTTATGAGGTCAAAGTCCAAAATCAGTTCAATTAAGTCCCACAGTCAATCGTTTAACTGTTATAAGCGATGCAACCTAGTAATATCAGAAAAATATAGCTAAATACACGTTGGTAGGAGTATGTGACCAAACCGTTGAAACTGAAACGGACTGACAACGTTAGAAAGTCCAAAAAATGTAGTTTTTTAAACTGTCGCCATTTCTTCAGCGCGCGATAACTGCTAGGATTGGTCCCACAGTAAAAATTGACTTATTTATCTAAATTTTTAAATAAAGCGCTACCACAGCGCCCGGTGTAATCGCTGAGTTCCGGCAATTATGTCAAATTAAAGAGAATGTTATATCTTGGAGTCCAATTGTCTCAATTATCACATTTAAGTGGTCAAAGTCCAAAATCAGTTCAATTAAGTCCCACAGTCAATCCTTTCACTGTTATAAGCGATGCAACCGAATAATATCAGAAAAGCATCGCTAAATACATGTTGGTACGATTATGTGACGCAATCTTTGTAACTCAAACAGATTGATGCCGCTAGAAAGTAATTGAAATATATTTTTCAGGGCGCGCTAACGGCTAGGATTGGTCCCACAGTACAAAATGACTTAAAGTTTTAAATGAAGCGCTATCACAGCGCCCAGTGTAATCGGTAAATTCCAGCAATCATGTCAAATTAAGAAGAATGTTATTCCTTGGGGTCCAATTGACTCATTTATCACATTTATAAGGTGACAGTCCAGAGTCAGTTTTATTAAGTCCCACAGTCAATCGTTTCACTGTTAAAAGCGATGCAACCTAGTAATATCAAATAAATATCGCTAAATACATGTTTGTACGAGTATGAGACCCAACCGTTGTAACTCAAACGCACTGACACCGTTAGAAAGTCATTGAAATGTAGTTTTTGAAACTGTAGCTATTTCTTCAGCGCGTGATAACGGCTAGGATTGGTCCCATAGTACAAAATGACTTATTAATCTAAACTTTAAATGAAGCGCTACCACAGCGCCCAGTGTAATCTGTAAATTCCAGCAATCATGTCAAATTAGTAAGAATGTTATTTCTTGGGTCCTATTGTCTCAGTTATCACATTTATGAGGTCAAAGTCCAAAATCAGTTCAATTAAGTCCCACAGTCAATCGTTTCACAGTTAAAAGCGATGCAGCCTAGTAATATCTGAAAAATATCGCTAAGTACATGTTAGTACGAATATGTGACCCAACCGTTGTAACTCAAACGTACTGACACCGTTAGAAAGACAATAAAATGTAGTTTTTGAAGCAGTCTCTATTTCTTCAGCGCGCGTTAACGGCTAGGATTGGTCCCACAGTAAATATTGTCTTTCTTATCTAAATGTTTAAATGAAGCGCTGCCACAGCGCCCAGTGTAATCGCTGAGTTCCGGCAATCATGTCAAATTAAGAAGAATGTTATTTCTTGGAGTCCAATTGTCTCATTTATCACATTTATGAGGTCACAGTCCAAAGTTAGTTCAGTTAAATCCCGCAGTCAATCGTTTCACTGTTATAAGCGATGCAACCTAGCAATATCAGAAAAATATCGCTAAATACATGTTGGTACGAATATGTGACTCAACCGTTGTATCTCAAAAAGACTGACACCGTTAGAAAGTCTGTGAAATGTAGTTTTTGAAACTGTCTCTATTTCTTCAGCGCGCGATAACAGCTAGGATTGGTCCCACAGTAAAAATTGACTTATTTATCTAAAATTTTAAATGAAGCGCTACCACAGCGCCCAGTGTACTCGCTGAGATCCGGCAATCATGTCAAATTAAGAAGAATGTTATTTCTTGGAGTCCAATTGTCTCAGTTATAAAATTTATATGGTCACAGTCCAAAGTTAGTTCAATTAAGTCCCACAGTCAATCGTTTCCTTGTTAAAAGTGATGTAACCTAGTATTATCAGAAAAATATCACTAAATACATGTTGGTACGAATATGTCACACAACTGTTGTAACTCAAACGGACTGACACCGTTAGAAATTCAATGAAATGTAGTTTTTGAAACTGTAGCTATTTTTTCAGTGCGCAATAACCGTTAGGATTGGTCCCACAGTAAAGAATGACATATTTATCTAAATATTTAAATGAAGCGCTGCCACAGCGCCCAGTGTAATCGCTGAGATCCAACAATCTTGTCAAATTAAAAAGAATGTTCTTTCTTGGAGTCCAATTGTCTCATTTATCACATTTATAAGATCACAGTCGAGAGTCAGCTAAATTAAGTCCCACAGTTAATCGTGTCACTGTTATAAGTGATGCAACCTAGTAATATCAGAAAAATATCGCTAAATACATGTTGGTACGAATATGTGAAGCAACAGTTGTAACTCAAACGGATTGATACCGTTACGAAGTCCGTGAAATGTAGTTTTTGAGAATGTCTCTATCTTTTCGGCGCGTAGTAACGGCCAGGATTGGTCCCACAATGAAGAAAGACTTATTTATCTTAATTTTGTAATAAAGCGCTACCACAGATCCTAGTGTAATCGCTGAATTCCAGCAATCATGTCAAATTAAGAAGAATGTTATTCCTTGGGGTCCAATTGGCTCATTTATCACATTTATAAGGTCACAGTCCAGAGTCAGCTAAATTAAGTCCCACAGTTAATCGTTTCACTGTTATAAGCGATGCAACCTAGTAATATCAGAAAAATATCGCTAATTACATGTTGGTACGAATATGTCACACAACTGTTGTAACTCAAACGGACTGACACCGTTAGAAAGTCAATGAAATGTAGTTTTTGAAACTGTCGCTATTTCTTCAGTGCGCGATAACCGTTAGGATTGGTCCCACAGTAAAGAATGACATATTTATCTAAATTTTTAAATGAAGCGCTACCACAGCGCCCAGTGTAATCGCTGAGTTCCGGCAATATTGTCAAATTAAAAAGAATGTTCTTTCTTGGAGTCCAATTGTCTCATTTATCACATTCATGAGGTCACAGTCCAAAGTTAGTTTAATTAAGTCCCATAGTCAATCGTTTCACTGTTAAAAGCGATGCAACCTAGTAATGTCAGATAATTATCGCTAAATTCATGTTGGTACGAATATGTGACGCAACCGTTGTAACTCAAACGGATTGATACTGCCAAGAAGTCAGTGAAATGTAGTTTTTGAGAATGTCTCTATCTTCTCGGCGCGCTGTAACGGCCAGGATTGGTCCCACAGTAAAGAAAGACTTATTTATCCTAATTTTGTAATAAAGCGCTACCACAGATCCTAGTGTAATCGCTGAATTCCAGCAATCATGTCAAAATAAGAAGAATGTTATTCCTTGGGGTCCAATTGTCTCAGTTATAAAATTTATATGGTCACAGTCCAAAGTTAGTTCAATTAAGTCCCACAGTCAATTGTTTCCTTGTTGAAAGCGATGCAACCTAGTATTATCAGAAAAATATCACTAAATACATGTTGGTACGAATATGTCACACAACTGTTGCAACTCAAACGGACTGACACCATTAAAAAGTCAATGAAATGTAGTTTTTGAAACTGTCGCTATTTCTTCAGTGCGCAATAACCGTTAGGATTGGTCCCACAGTAAAGAATGACATATTTATCTAAATTTTTAAATGAAGCGCTACCACAGCGCCCAGTGTAATCGCTGAGTTCCGGCAATCTTGTCAAATTAAAAAGAATGTTCTTTCTTGGAGTCCAATTGTCTCATTTATCACATTTATAAGGTCACAGTCCAGAGTCAGCTAAATTAAGTCCCACAGTTAATCGTGTCACTGTTATAAGCGATGCAACCTAGTAATATCAGAAAAATATCGCTATATACATGTTGGTACGAATATGTGACGCAACCGTTGTAACTCAAGAAGACTGACACCGTTAGAAAGTCAGTGAAATGTAGTTTTTGAAACTGTCTCTATTTCTTCAGCACGCGATAACAGCTAGGATTGGTCCCACAGTAAAAATTGACTTATTTATCTAAATTTTTAAATGAAGCGCTACCACAGCGCCCAGTGTAATCGCTGAGTTCCGGCAATCTTGTCAAATTAAAAAGAATGTTCTTTCTTGGAGTCCAATTGTCTCATTTATCACATTCATGAGGTCACAGTCCAAAGTTAGTTCAATTAAGTCCAACAGTCAATCGTTTCTCTGTTAAAAGCGATGCAACCTAGTAATGTCAGATAAATATCGCTAAATTCATGTTGTTACGAGTATGTGACCCAACCGTTGTAACTCAGACGAACTGACACCATTAGAAATTCAATGAAATTTAGTTTTTGAAACTGTCTCTATTTCTTCAACGCGCCATAACAGCTAGGATTGGTCCCACAGTAAAAATTGACTTATTTATCTAAATTTTTAAATGAAGCGCTACCACAGCGCCCAGTGTACTCGCTGAGATCCGGCAATCATGTCAAATTAAGAAGAATGTTATTTCTTGGAGTCCAATTGTCTCAGTTATAAAATTTATATGGTCACAGTCCAAAGTTAGTTCAATTAAGTCCCACAGTCAATCGTTTCCTTGTTAAAAGTGATGCAACCTAGTATTATCAGAAACATATCACTAAATACATGTTGGTACGAATATGTCACACAACTGTTGTAACTCAAACGGACTGACACCGTTAGAAATTCAATGAAATGTAGTTTTTGAAACTGTCGCTATTTCTTCAGGGCGCGATAACCGTTAGGATTGGTCCCACAGTAAAGAATGACATATTTACCTAAATTTTTAAATGAAGCGCTACCACAGCGCCCAGTGTAATCGCTGAGTTCCGGCAATATTGTCAAATTAAAAAGAATGTTCTTTCTTGGAGTCCAATTGTCTCATTTATCACATTCATGAGGTCACAGTCCAAAGTTAGTTCAATTAAGTCCCATAGTCAATCGTTTCACTGTTAAAAGCGATGCAACCTAGTAATTTCAGATAAATATCGCTAAATTCATGTTGATACGAAAATGTGACGCAACCGTTGTAACTCAAACGGATTGATACTGCCAAGAAGTCAGTGAAATGTATTTTTTGAGAATGTCTTTATCTTTTCGGCGCGCAGTAACGGCCAGGATTGGTCCCACAGTAAAGAAAGACTTATTTATCCTAATTTTGTAATAATGCGCTACCACAGATCCTAGTGTAATCACTGAATTCCAGCAATCATGTCAAAATAAGAAGAATGTTATTCCTTGGGGTCCAATTGTCTCAGTTATAAAATTTATATGGTCACAGTCCAAAGTTAGTTCAATTAAGTCCCACAGTCAATCGTTTCCTTGTTGAAAGCGATGCAACCTAGTATTATCAGAAAAATATCACTAAATACATGTTGGTACGAATATGTCACACAACTGTTGCAACTCAAACGGACTGACACCATTAAAAAGTCAATGAAATGTAGTTTTTGAAACTGTTGCTATTTCTTCAGTGCGCAATAACCGTTAGGATTGGTCCCACAGTAAAGAATGACATATTTATCTAAATTTTTAAATGAAGCGCTACCACAGCGCCCAGTGTAATCGCTGAGTTCCGGCAATCTTGTCAAATTAAAAAGAATGTTCTTTCTTGGAGTCCAATTGTCTCATTTATCACATTTATAAGGTCACAGTCCAGAGTCAGCTAAAATAAGTCCCACAGTTGATCGTGTCACTGTTATAAGCGATGCAACCTAGTAATATCTGAAAAATATCGCTATATACATGTTGGTACGAATATGTGACGCAACCGTTGTAACTCAGACGAACTGACACCATTAGAAATTCAATGAAATGTAGTTTTTGAAACTGTCTCTATTTCTTCAGCGCGCGATAACAGCTAGGATTAGTCCCACAATAAAAATTGACTTATTTATCTAAATTTTTAAATGAAGCGCTACCACAGCGCCCAGTGTACTCGCTGAGATCCGGCAGTCATGTCAAATTAAGAAGAATGTTATTTCTTGGAGTCCAATTGTCTCAGTTATAAAATTTATATCGCCACAGTCCAAAGTTAGTTCAATTAAGTCCCACAGTCAATCGTTTCCTTGTTAAAAGTGATGCAACCTAGTATTATCAGAAAAATATCACTAAATACATGGTGGTACGAATATATCACACAACTGTTGTAACTCAAACGGACTGACACCGTTAGAAAAACAATGAAATGTAGTTTTTGAAACTGTCGCTATTTCTTCAGTGCGCGATAACCGTTAGGATTGGTCCCACAGTAAAGAATGACATATTTATCTAAATTTTTAAATGAAGCGCTACCACAGCGCCCAGTGTAATCGCTGAGTACCGGCAATCTTGTCAAATTAAAAAGAATGTTCTTTCTTGGAGTCCAATTGTCTCATTTATCACATTCATGAGGTCACAGTCCAAAGTTAGTTCAATTAAGTCCAACAGTCAATCGTTTCACTGTTAAAAGCGATGCAACCTAGTAATGTCAGATAAATATCGCTAAATTCATGTTGTTACGAGTATGTTACCCAACCGTTAAAACTCAGACGAACTGACACCATTAGAAATTCAATGAAATGTAGTTTTTGAAACTGTCTCTATTTCTTCAGCGCGCGATTACAGCTAGGATTGGTCCCACAGTAAAAATTGACTTATTTATCTAAATTTTTAAATGAAGCGCTACCACAACGCCCAGTGTACTCGCTGAGATCCGGCAATCATGTCAAATTAAAAAGAATGTTATTTCTTGGAGTCCAATTGTCTCAGTTATAAAATTTATATGGTCACAGTCCAAAGTTAGTTCAATTAAGTCCCACAGTCAATCGTTTCCTTGTTAAAAGTGATGCAACCTAGTATTATCAGAAACATATCACTAAATACATGTTGGTACGAATATGTCACACAACTGTTGTAACTCAAACGGACTGACACCGTTAGAAATTCAATGAAATGTAGTTTTTGAAACTGTCGCTATTTCTTCAGGGCGCGATAACCGTTAGGATTGGTCCCACAGTAAAGAATGACATATTTACCTAAATTTTTAAATGAAGCGCTACCACAGCGCCCAGTGTAATCGCTGAGTTCCGGCAATATTGTCAAATTAAAAAGAATGTTCTTTCTTGGAGTACAATTGTCTCATTTATCACATTCATGAGGTCACAGTCCAAAGTTAGTTCAATTAAGTCCCATAGTCAATTGTTTCACTGTTAAAAGCGATGCAACCTAGTAATGTCAGATAAATATCGCTAAATTCATGTTGGTACGAAAATGTGACGCAACCGTTGTAACTCAAACGGATTGATACTGCCAAGAAGTCAGTGAAATGTATTTTTTGAGAATGTCTTTATCTTTTCGGCGCGCAGTAACGGCCAGGATTGGTCCCACAGTAAGGAAAGACTTATTTATCCTAATTTTGTAATAATGCGCTACCACAGATCCTAGTGTAATCACTGAATTCCAGCAATCATGTCAAAATAAGAAGAATGTTATTCCTTGGGGTCCAATTGTCTCAGTTATAAAATTTATATGGTCACAGTCCAAAGTTAGTTCAATTAAGTCCCACAGTCAATCGTTTCCTTGTTGAAAGCGATGCAACCTAGTATTATCAGAAAAATATCACTAAATACATGTTGGTACGAATATGTCACACAACTGTTGCAACTCAAACGGACTGACACCATTAAAAAGTCAATGAAATGTAGTTTTTGAAACTGTTGCTATTTCTTCAGTGCGCAATAACCGTTAGGATTGGTCCCACAGTAAAGAATGACATATTTATCTAAATTTTTAAATGAAGCGCTACCACAGCGCCCAGTGTAATCGCTGAGTTCCGGCAATCTTGTCAAATTAAAAAGAATGTTCTTTCTTGGAGTCCAATTGTCTCATTTATCACATTTATAAGGTCACAGTCCAGAGTCAGCTAAATTAAGTCCCACAGTTGATTGTGTCACTGTTATAAGCGATGCAACCTAGTAATATCTGAAAAATATCGCTATATACATGTTGGTACGAATATGTGACGCAACCGTTGTAACTCAGACGAACTGACACCATTAGAAATTCAATGAAATGTAGTTTTTGAAACTGTCTCTATTTCTTCAGCGCGCGATAACAGCTAGGATTAGTCCCACAATAAAAATTGACTTATTTATCTAAATTTTTAAATGAAGCGCTACCACAGCGCCCAGTGTACTCGCTGAGATCCGGCAGTCATGTCAAATTAAGAAGAATGTTATTTCTTGGAGTCCAATTGTCTCAGTTATAAAATTTATATCGTCACAGTCCAAAGTTAGTTCAATTAAGTCCCACAGTCAATCGTTTCCTTGTTAAAAGTGATGCAACCTAGTATTATCAGAAAAATATCACTAAATACATGGTGGTACGAATATGTCACACAACTGTTGTAACTCAAACGGACTGACACCGTTAGAAAATCAATGAAATGTAGTTTTTGAAACTGTCGCTATTTCTTCAGTGCGCGATAACCGTTAGGATTGGTCCCACAGTAAAGAATGACATATTTATCTAAATTTTTAAATGAAGCGCTACCACAGCGCCCAGTGTAATCGCTGAGTACCGGCAATCTTGTCAAATTAAAAAGAATGTTCTTTCTTGGAGTCCAATTGTCTCATTTATCACATTCATGAGGTCACAGTCCAAAGTTAGTTCAATTAAGTCCAACAGTCAATCGTTTCACTGTTAAAAGCGATGCAACCTAGTAATGTCAGATAAATATCGCTAAATTCATGTTGTTACGAGTATGTTACCCAACCGTTAAAACTCAGACGAACTGACACCATTAGAAATTCAATGAAATGTAGTTTTTGAAACTGTCTCTATTTCTTCAGCGCGCGATTACAGCTAGGATTGGTCCCACAGTAAAAATTGACTTATTTATCTAAATTTTTAAATGAAGCGCTACCACAACGCCCAGTGTACTCGCTGAGATCCGGCAATCATGTCAAATTAAAAAGAATGTTATTTCTTGGAGTCCAATTGTCTCATTTATCACATTCATGAGGTCACAGTCCAAAGTTAGTTCAATTAAGTCCCATAGTCAATTGTTTCACTGTTAAAAGCGATGCAACCTAGTAATGTCAGATAAATATCGCTAAATTCATGTTGGTACGAAAATGTGACGCAACCGTTGTAACTCAAACGGATTGATACTGCCAAGAAGTCAGTGAAATGTATTTTTTGAGAATGTCTTTATCTTTTCGGCGCGCAGTAACGGCCAGGATTGGTCCCACAGTAAAGAAAGACTTATTTATCCTAATTTTGTAATAATGCGCTACCACAGATCCTAGTGTAATCACTGAATTCCAGCAATCATGTCAAAATAAGAAGAATGTTATTCCTTGGGGTCCAATTGTCTCAGTTATAAAATTTATATGGTCACAGTCCAAAGTTAGTTCAATTAAGTCCCACAGTCAATCGTTTCCTTGTTGAAAGCGATGCAACCTAGGGTTATCAGAAAAATATCACTAAATACATGTTGGTACGAATATGTCACACAACTGTTGCAACTCAAACGGACTGACACCATTAAAAAGTCAATGAAATGTAGTTTTTGAAACTGTCGCTATTTCTTCAGTGCGCAATAACCGTTAGGATTGGTCCCACAGTAAAGAATGACATATTTATCTAAATTTTTAAATGAAGCGCTACCACAGCGCCCAGTGTAATCGCTGAGTTCCGGCAATCTTGTCAAATTAAAAAGAATGTTCTTTCTTGGAGTCCAATTGTCTCATTTATCACATTTATAAGGTCACAGTCCAGAGTCAGCTAAATTAAGTCCCACAGTTGATCGTGTCACTGTTATAAGCGATGCAACCTAGTAATATCTGAAAAATATCGCTATATACATGTTGGTACAAATATGTGACGCAACCGTTGTAACTCAGACGAACTGACACCATTAGAAATTCAATGAAATGTAGTTTTTGAAACTGTCTCTATTTCTTCAGCGCGCGATAACAGCTAGGATTAGTCCCACAATAAAAATTGACTTATTTATCTAAATTTTTAAATGAAGCGCTACCACAGCGCCCAGTGTACTCGCTGAGATCCGGCAGTCATGTCAAATTAAGAAGAATGTTATTTCTTGGAGTCCAATTGTCTCAGTTATAAAATTTATATCGTCACAGTCCAAAGTTAGTTCAATTAAGTCCCACAGTCAATCGTTTCCTTGTTAAAAGTGATGCAACCTAGTATTATCAGAAAAATATCACTAAATACATGGTGGTACGAATATGTCACACAACTGTTGTAACTCAAACGGACTGACACCGTTAGAAAATCAATGAAATGTAGTTTTTGAAACTGTCGCTATTTCTTCAGTGCGCGATAACCGTTAGGATTGGTCCCACAGTAAAGAATGACATATTTATCTAAATTTTTAAATGAAGCGCTACCACAGCGCCCAGTGTAATCGCTGAGTACCGGCAATCTTGTCAAATTAAAAAGAATGTTCTTTCTTGGAGTCCAATTGTCTCATTTATCACATTCATGAGGTCACAGTCCAAAGTTAGTTCAATTAAGTCCAACAGTCAATCGTTTCACTGTTAAAAGCGATGCAACCTAGTAATGTCAAATAAATATCGCTAAATTCATGTTGTTACGAGTATGTTACCCAACCGTTAAAACTCAGACGAACTGACACCATTAGAAATTCAATGAAATGTAGTTTTTGAAACTGTCTCTATTTCTTCAGCGCGCGATTACAGCTAGGATTGGTCCCACAGTAAAAATTGACTTATTTATCTAAATTTTTAAATGAAGCGCTACCACAGCGCCCAGTGTACTCGCTGAGATCCGGCAATCATGTCAAATTAAAAAGAATGTTATTTCTTGGAGTCCAATTGTCTCAGTTATAAAATTTATATGGTCACAGTCCAAAGTTAGTTCAATTAAGTCCCACAGTCAATCGTTTCCTTGTTAAAAGTGATGCAACCTAGTATTATCAGAAACATATCACAAAATACATGTTGGTACGAATATGTCACACAACTGTTGTAACTCAAACGGACTGACACCGTTAGAAATTCAATGAAATGTAGTTTTTGAAACTGTCGCTATTTCTTCAGGGGGCGATAACCGTTAGGATTGGTCCCACAGTAAAGAATGACATATTTACCTAAATTTTTAAATGAAGCGCTACCACAGCGCCCAGTGTAATCGCTGAGTTCCGGCAATATTGTCAAATTAAAAAGAATGTTCTTTCTTGGAGTACAATTGTCTCATTTATCACATTCATGAGGTCACAGTCCAAAGTTAGTTCAATTAAGTCCCATAGTCAATTGTTTCACTGTTAAAAGCGATGCAACCTAGTAATGTCAGATAAATATCGCTAAATTCATGTTGGTACGAATATGTGACGCAACCGTTGTAACTCAAACGGATTGATACTGCCAAGAAGTCAGTGAAATGTAGTTTTTGAGAATGTCTCTATCTTTTCGGCGCGCAGTAACGGCCAGGATTGGTCCCACAGTAAAGAAAGACTTATTTATCCTAATTTTGTAATAATGCGCTACCACAGATCCTAGTGTAATCGCTGAATTCCAGCAATCATGTCAAAATAAGAAGAATGTTATTCCTTGGGGTCCAATTGTCTCAGTTATAAAATTTATATGGTCATAGTCCAAAGTTAGTTCAATTAAGTCCCACAGTCAGTCGTTTCCTTGTTGAAAGCGATGCAACCTAGTATTATCAGAAAAATATCACTAAATACATGTTAGTACGAATATGTCACACAACTGTTGCAACTCAAACGGACTGACACCATTAAAAAGTCAATGAAATGTAGTTTTTGAAACTGTCGCTATTTCTTCAGTGCGCAATAACCGTTAGGATTGGTCCCACAGTAAAGAATGACATATTTATCTAAATTTTTAAATGAAGCGCTACCACAGCGCCCAGTGTAATCGCTGAGTTCCGGCAATCTTGTCAAATTAAAAAGAATGTTCTTTCTTGGAGTCCAATTGTCTCATTTATCACATTTATAAGGTCACAGTCCAGAGTCAGCTAAATTAAGTCCCACAGTTAATCGTGTCACTGTTATAAGCGATGCAACCTAGTAATATCAGAAAAATATCGCTATATACATGTTGGTACGAATATGTGACGCAACCGTTGTAACTCAAAAAGACTGACACCGTTAGAAAGTCAGTGAAATGTAGTTTTTGAAACTGTCTCTATTTCTTCAGCACGCGATAGCAGCTAGGATTGGTCCCACAGTAAAAATTGACTTATTTATCTAAATTTTTAAATGAAGCGCTACCACAGCGCCCAGTGTAATCGCTGAGTTCCGGCAATCTTGTCAAATTAAAAAGAATGTTCTTTCTTGGAGTCCAATTGTCTCATTTATCACATTCATGAGGTCACAGTCCAAAGTTAGTTCAATTAAGTCCAACAGTCAATCGTTTCTCTGTTAAAAGCGATGCAACCTAGTAATGTCAGATAAATATCGCTAAATTCATGTTGTTACGAGTATGTGACCCAACCGTTGTAACTCAGACGAACTGACACCATTAGAAATTCAATGAAATGTAGTTTTTGAAACTGTCTCTATTTCTTCAACGCGCGATAACAGCTAGGATTGGTCCCACAGTAAAAATTGACTTATTTATCTAAATTTTTAAATGAAGCGCTACCACAGCGCCCAGTGTACTCGCTGAGATCCGGCAATCATGTCAAATTAAGAAGAATGTTATTTCTTGGAGTCCAATTGTCTCAGTTATAAAATTTATATGGTCACAGTCCAAAGTTAGTTCAATTAAGTCCCACAGTCAATCGTTTCCTTGTTGAAAGCGATGCAACCTAGTATTATCAGAAAAATATCACTAAATACATGTTGGTACGAATATGTCACACAACTGTTGCAACTCAAACGGACTGACACCATTAAAAAGTCAATGAAATGTAGTTTTTGAAACTGTCGCTATTTCTTCAGCACGCGATAACAGCTAGGATTGGTCCCACAGTAAAAATTGACTTATTTATCTAAATTTTTAAATGAAGCGCTACCACAGCGCCCAGTGTAATCGCTGAGTTCCGGCAATCTTGTCAAATTAAAAAGAATGTTCTTTCTTGGAGTCCAATTGTCTCATTTATCACATTTATATGGTCACAGTCCAAAGATAGTTCAATTAGGTCCCACAGTCAATCGTTTCCTTGTTGAAAGCGATGCAACCTACTATTATCAGAATAATATCACTAAATACATGTTGGTACGAATATGTCACGCAACTGTTGCAACTCAAACGGACTGACACCGTTAGAAAATCAATGAAATGTAGTTTTTGAAACTGTCGCTATTTCTTCAGTGCGCCATAACCGTTAGGATTGGTCCCACAGTAAAGAATGACATATTTATCTAAATTTTTAAATGAAGCGCTACCACAGCGCCCAGTGTAATCGCTGAGTACCGGCAATCTTGTCAAATTAAAAAGAATGTTCTTTCTTGGAGTCCAATTGTCTCATTTATCACATTCATGAGGTTACAGTCCAAAGTTAGTTCAATTAAGTCCCACAGTCAATCGTTTCCTTGTTGAAAGCGATGCAACCTAGTATTATCAGAAAAATATCACTAAATACATGTTGGTACGAATATGTCACACAACTGTTGCAACTCAAACGGACTGACACCATTAAAAAGTCAATGAAATGTAGTTTTTGAAACTGTCGCTATTTCTTCAGCACGCGATAACAGCTAGGATTGGTCCCACAGTAAAAATTGACTTATTTATCTAAATTTTTAAATGAAGCGCTACCACAGCGCCCAGTGTAATCGCTGAGTTCCGGCAATCTTGTCAAATTAAAAAGAATGTTCTTTCTTGGAGTCCAATTGTCTCATTTATCACATTTATATGGTCACAGTCTAAAGTTAGTTCAATTAGGTCCCACAGTCAATCGTTTCCTTGTTGAAAGCGATGCAACCTACTATTATCAGAATAATATCACTAAATACATGTTGGTACGAATATGTCACGCAACTGTTGCAACTCAAACGGACTGACACCGTTAGAAAATCAATGAAATGTAGTTTTTGAAACTGTCGCTATTTCTTCAGTGCGCGATAACCGTTAGGATTGGTCCCACAGTAAAGAATGACATATTTATCTAAATTTTTAAATGAAGCGCTACCACAGCGCCCAGTGTAATCGCTGAGTACCGGCAATCTTGTCAAATTAAAAAGAATGTTCTTTCTTGGAGTCCAATTGTCTCATTTATCACATTCATGAGGTTACAGTCCAAAGTTAGTTCAATTAAGTCCCACAGTCAATCGTTTCCTTGTTAAAAGTGATGCAACCTAGTATTATCAGAAAAATATCACTAAATACATGGTGGTACGAATATGTCACACAACTGTTGTAACTCAAACGGACTGACACCGTTAGAAAGTCAATGAAATGTAGTTTTTGAAACTGTCGCTATTTCTTCAGTGCGCGATAACCGTTAGGATTGGTCCCACAGTAAAGAATGACATATTTATCTAAATTTTTAAATGAAGCGCTACCACAGCGCCCAGTGTAATCGCTGAGCACCGGCAATCTTGTCAAATTAAAAAGAATGTTCTTTCTTGGAGTCCAATTGTCTCATTTATCACATTCATGAGGTCACAGTCCAAAGTTAGTTCAATTAAGTCCAACAGTCAATCGTTTCACTGTTAAAAGCGATGCAACCTAGTAATGTCAGATAAATATCGCTAAATTCATGTTGTTACGAGTATGTTACCCAACCGTTAAAACTCAGACGAACTGACACCATTAGAAATTCAATGAAATGTAGTTTTTGAAACTGTCTCTATTTCTTCAGCGCGCGATTACAGCTAGGATTGGTCCCACAGTAAAAATTGACTTATTTATCTAAATTTTTAAATGAAGCGCTACCACAGCGCCCAGTGTACTCGCTGAGATCCGGCAATCATGACAAATTAAAAAGAATGTTATTTCTTGGAGTCCAATTGTCTCAGTTATAAAATTTATATGGTCACAGTCCAAAGTTAGTTCAATTAAGTCCCACAGTCAATCGTTTCCTTGTTAAAAGTGATGCAACCTAGTATTATCAGAAACATATCACTAAATACATGTTGGTACGAATATGTCACACAACTGTTTTAACTCAAACGGACTGACACCGTTAGAAATTCAATGAAATGTAGTTTTTGAAACTGTCGTTATTTCTTCAGGGCGCGATAACCGTTAGGATTGGTCCCACAGTAAAGAATGACATATTTACCTAAAATTTTAAATGAAGCGCTACCTCAGCGCCCAGTGTAATCGCTGAGTTCCAGCAATATTGTCAAATTAAAAAGAATGTTCTTTCTTGGAGTCCAATTGTCTCATTTATCACATTCATGAGGTCACAGTCCAAAGTTAGTTCAATTAAGTCCCATAGTCAATCGTTTCACTGTTAAAAGCGATGCAACCTAGTAATGTCAGATAAATATCGCTAAATTCATGTTGGTACGAATATGTGACGCAACCGTTGTAACTCAAACGGATTGATACTGCCAAGAAGTCAGTGAAATGTAGTTTTTGAGAATGTCTCTATCTTTTCGGCGCGCAGTAACGGCCAGGATTGGTCCCACAGTAAAGAAAGACTTATTTATCCTAATTTTGTAATAATGCGCTACCACAGATCCTAGTGTAATCGCTGAATTCCAGCAATCATGTCAAAATAAGAAGAATGTTATTCCTTGGGGTCCGATTGTCTCAGTTATAAAATTTATATGGTCACAGTCCAAAGTTAGTTCAATTAAGTCCCACAGTCAATCGTTTCCTTGTTGAAAGCGATGCAACCTAGTATTATCAGAAAAATATCACTAAATACATGTTGGTACGAATATGTCACACAACTGTTGCAACTCAAACGGACTGACACCATTAAAAAGTCAATGATATGTAGTTTTTGAAACTGTCGCTATTTCTTCAGTGCGCAATAACCGTTAGGATTGGTCCCACAGTAAAGAATGACATATTTATCTAAATTTTTAAATGAAGCGCTACCACAGCGCCCAGTGTAATCGCTGAGTTCCGGCAATCTTGTCAAATTAAAAAGAATGTTCTTTCTTGGAGTCCAATTGTCTCATTTATCACATTCATAAGGTCACAGTCCAGAGTCAGCTAAATTAAGTCCCACAGTTAATCGTGTCACTGTTATAAGCGATGCAACCTAGTAATATCAGAAAAATATCGCTATATACATGTTGGTACGAATATGTGACGCAACCGTTGTAACTCAAAAAGACTGACACCGTTAGAAAGTCAGTGAAATGTAGTTTTTGAAACTGTCTCTATTTCTTCAGCACGCGATAGCAGCTAGGATTGGTCCCACAGTAAAAATTGACTTATTTATCTAAATTTTTAAATGAAGCGCTACCACAGCGCCCAGTGTAATCGCTGAGTTCCGGCAATCTTGTCAAATTAAAAAGAATGTTCTTTCTTGGAGTCCAATTGTCTCATTTATCACATTTATATGGTCACAGTCCAAAGTTAGTTCAATTAGGTCCCACAGTCAATCGTTTCCTTGTTGAAAGCGATGCAACCTAGTATTATCAGAAAAATATCACTTAATACATGTTGGTACGAATATGTCACACAACTGTTGCAACTCAAACGGACTGACACCGTTAGAAAATCAATGAAATGTAGTTTTTGAAACTGTCGCTATTTCTTCAGTGCGCGATAACCCTTAGGATTGGTCCCACTGTAAAGAATGACATATTTATCTAAATTTTTAAATGAAGCGCTACCACAGCGCCCAGTGTAATCGCTGAGTACCGGAAATCTTGTCAAATTAAAAAGAATGTTCTTTCTTGGAGTCCAATTGTCTCATTTATCACATTCATGAGGTTACAGTCCAAAGTTAGTTCAATTAAGTCCCACAGTCAATCGTTTCCTTGTTAAAAGTGATGCAACCTAGTATTATCAGAAAAATATCACTAAATACATGGTGGTACGAATATGTCACACAACTGTTGTAACTCAAACGGACTGACACCGTTAGAAAGTCAATGAAATGTAGTTTTTGAAACTGTCGCTATTTCTTCAGTGCGCGATAACCGTTAGGATTGGTCCCACAGTAAAGAATGACATATTTATCTAAATTTTTAAATGAAGCGCTACCACAGCGCCCAGTGTAATCGCTGAGCACCGGCAATCTTGTCAAATTAAAAAGAATGTTCTTTCTTGGAGTCCAATTGTCTCATTTATCACATTCATGAGGTCACAGTCCAAAGTTAGTTCAATTAAGTCCAACAGTCAATCGTTTCACTGTTAAAAGCGATGCAACCTAGTAATGTCAGATAAATATCGCTAAATTCATGTTGTTACGAGTATGTTACCCAACCGTTAAAACTCAGACGAACTGACACCATTAGAAATTCAATGAAATGTAGTTTTTGAAACTGTCTCTATTTCTTCAGCGCGCGATTACAGCTAGGATTGGTCCCACAGTAAAAATTGACTTATTTATCTAAATTTTTAAATGAAGCGCTACCACAGCGCCCAGTGTACTCGCTGAGATCCGGCAATCATGACAAATTAAAAAGAATGTTATTTCTTGGAGTCCAATTGTCTCAGTTATAAAATTTATATGGTCACAGTCCAAAGTTAGTTCAATTAAGTCCCACAGTCAATCGTTTCCTTGTTAAAAGTGATGCAACCTAGTATTATCAGAAACATATCACTAAATACATGTTGGTACGAATATGTCACACAACTGTTTTAACTCAAACGGACTGACACCGTTAGAAATTCAATGAAATGTAGTTTTTGAAACTGTCGTTATTTCTTCAGGGCGCGATAACCGTTAGGATTGGTCCCACAGTAAAGAATGACATATTTACCTAAAATTTTAAATGAAGCGCTACCTCAGCGCCCAGTGTAATCGCTGAGTTCCAGCAATATTGTCAAATTAAAAAGAATGTTCTTTCTTGGAGTCCAATTGTCTCATTTATCACATTCATGAGGTCACAGTCCAAAGTTAGTTCAATTAAGTCCCATAGTCAATCGTTTCACTGTTAAAAGCGGTGCAACCTAGTAATGTCAGATAAATATCGCTAAATTCATGTTGGTACGAATATGTGACGCAACCGTTGTAACTCAAACGGATTGATACTGCCAAGAAGTCAGTGAAATGTAGTTTTTGAGAATGTCTCTATCTTTTCGGCGCGCAGTAACGGCCAGGATTGGTCCCACAGTAAAGAAAGACTTATTTATCCTAATTTTGTAATAATGCGCTACCACAGATCCTAGTGTAATCGCTGAATTCCAGCAATCATGTCAAAATAAGAAGAATGTTATTCCTTGGGGTCCAATTGTCTCAGTTATAAAATTTATATGGTCACAGTCCAAAGTTAGTTCAATTAAGTCCCACAGTCAATCGTTTCCTTGTTGAAAGCGATGCAACCTAGTATTATCAGAAAAATATCACTAAATACATGTTGGTACGAATATGTCACACAACTGTTGCAACTCAAACGGACTGACACCATTAAAAAGTCAATGATATGTAGTTTTTGAAACTGTCGCTATTTCTTCAGTGCGCAATAACCGTTAGGATTGGTCCCACAGTAAAGAATGACATATTTATCTAAATTTTTAAATGAAGCGCTACCACAGCGCCCAGTGTAATCGCTGAGTTCCGGCAATCTTGTCAAATTAAAAAGAATGTTCTTTCTTGGAGTCCAATTGTCTCATTTATCACATTCATAAGGTCACAGTCCAGAGTCAGCTAAATTAAGTCCCACAGTTAATCGTGTCACTGTTATAAGCGATGCAACCTAGTAATATCAGAAAAATATCGCTATATACATGTTGGTACGAATATGTGACGCAACCGTTGTAACTCAAAAAGACTGACACCGTTAGAAAGTCAGTGAAATGTAGTTTTTGAAACTGTCTCTATTTCTTCAGCACGCGATAGCAGCTAGGATTGGTCCCACAGTAAAAATTGACTTATTTATCTAAATTTTTAAATGAAGCGCTACCACAGCGCCCAGTGTAATCGCTGAGTTCCGGCAATCTTGTCAAATTAAAAAGAATGTTCTTTCTTGGAGTCCAATTGTCTCATTTATCACATTTATATGGTCACAGTCCAAAGTTAGTTCAATTAGGTCCCACAGTCAATCGTTTCCTTGTTGAAAGCGATGCAACCTAGTATTATCAGAAAAATATCACTTAATACATGTTGGTACGAATATGTCACACAACTGTTGCAACTCAAACGGACTGACACCGTTAGAAAATCAATGAAATGTAGTTTTTGAAACTGTCGCTATTTCTTCAGTGCGCGATAACCCTTAGGATTGGTCCCACTGTAAAGAATGACATATTTATCTAAATTTTTAAATGAAGCGCTACCACAGCGCCCAGTGTAATCGCTGAGTACCGGAAATCTTGTCAAATTAAAAAGAATGTTCTTTCTTGGAGTCCAATTGTCTCATTTATCACATTCATGAGGTTACAGTCCAAAGTTAGTTCAATTAAGTCCCACAGTCAATCGTTTCCTTGTTAAAAGTGATGCAACCTAGTATTATCAGAAAAATATCACTAAATACATGGTGGTACGAATATGTCACACAACTGTTGTAACTCAAACGGACTGACACCGTTAGAAAGTCAGTGAAATGTAGTTTTTGAAACTGTCTCTATTTCTTCAGCACGCGATAGCAGCTAGGATTGGTCCCACAGTAAAAATTGACTTATTTATCTAAATTTTTAAATGAAGCGCTACCACAGCGCCCAGTGTAATCGCTGAGTTCCGGCAATCTTGTCAAATTAAAAAGAATGTTCTTTCTTGGAGTCAAATTGTCTCATTTATCACATTTATATGGTCACAGTCCAAAGTTAGTTCAATTAGGTCCCACAGTCAATCGTTTCCTTGTTGAAAGCGATGCAACCTAGTATTATCAGAAAAATATCACTTAATACATGTTGGTACGAATATGTCACACAACTGTTGCAACTCAAACGGACTGACACCGTTAGAAAACCAATGAAATGTAGTTTTTGAAACTGTCTCTATTTCTTCAGCCCGCGATAACAGCTAGGATTGGTCCCACAATAAAAATTGCCTTATTTATCTAAATTTTTAAATGAAGCGCTACCACAGCGCCCAGTGTACTCGCTGAGATCCGGCAGTCATGTCAAATTAAAAAGAATGTTATTTCTTGGAGTCCAATTGTCTCAGTTATAAAATTTAAATGGTCACAGTCCAAAGTTAGTTCAATTAAGTCCCACAGTCAATCGTTTCCTTGTTAAAAGTGATGCAACCTAGTATTATCAGAAAAATATCAATAAATACATGTTGGTACGAATATGTCACACAACTGTTGTAACTCAAACGGACTGACACCGTTAGAAAGTCAGTGAAATGTAGTTTTTGAAACTGTCGCTATTTCTTCAGTGCGCGATAACCGTTAGGATTGGACCCACAGTAAAGAATGACATATTTATCTAAATTTTTAAATGAAGCGCTACCACAGCGCCCAGTGTAATCGCTGAGTACCGGCAATCTCGTCAAATTAAAAAGAATGTTCTTTCTTGGAGTCCAATTGTCTCATTTATCACATTCATGAGGTCACAGTCCAAAGTTAGTTCAATTAAGTCCAACAGTCAATCGTTTCACTGCTAAAAGCGATGCAACCTAGTAATGTCAGATAAATATCGCTAAATTCATGTTGTTACGAGCATGTTACCCAACCGTTGTAACTCAGACGAACTGACACCATTAGAAATTCAATGAAATGTAGTTTTTGAAACTGTCTCTATTTCTTCAGCGCGCGATAACAGCTAGGATTGGTCCCACAGTAAAAATTGACTTATTTATCTAAATTTTTAAATGAAGCGCTACCACAGCGCCCAGTGTACTCGCTGAGATCCGGCAATCATGTCAAATTAAGAAGAATGTTATTTCTTGGAGTCCAATTGTCTCAGTTATAAAATTTATATGGTCACAGTCCAAAGTTAGTTCAATTAAGTCCCACAGTCAATCGTTTCCTTGTTAAAAGTGATGCAACCTAGTATTATCAGAAAAATATCACTAAATACATGTTGGTACGAATATGTCACACAACTGTTGTAACTCAAACGGACTGACACCGTTAGAAATTCAATGAAATGTAGTTTTTGAAACTGTCGCTATTTCTTCAGGGCGCGATAACCGTTAGGATTGGTCCCACAGTAAAGAATGACATATTTACCTAAATTTTTAAATGAAGCGCTACCTCAGCGCCCAGTGTAATCGCTGAGTTCCAGCAATATTGTCAAATTAAAAAGAATGTTCTTTCTTGGAGTCCAATTGTCTCATTTATCACATTCATGAGGTCACAGTCCAAAGTTAGTTCAATTAAGTCCCATAGTCAATCGTTTCACTGTTAAAAGCGATGCAACCTAGTAATGTCAGATAAATATCGCTAAATTCATGTTGGTACGAATATGTGACGCAACCGTTGTAACTCAAACGGATTGATACTGCCAAGAAGTCAGTGAAATGTAGTTTTTGAGAATGTCTCTATCTTTTCGGCGCGCAGTAACGGCCAGGATTGGTCCCACAGTAAAGAAAGACTTATTTATCCTAATTTTGTAATAATGCGCTACCACAGATCCTAGTGTAATCGCTGAATTCCAGCAATCATGTCAAAATAAGAAGAATGTTATTCCTTGGGGTCCAATTGTCTCAGTTATAAAATTTATATGGTCACAGTCCAAAGTTAGTTCAATTAAGTCCCACAGTCAATCGTTTCCTTGTTGAAAGCGATGCAACCTAGTATTATCAGAAAAATTACACTAAATACATGTTGGTACGAATGTGTCACACAACTGTTGCAACTCAAACGGACTGACACCATTAAAAAGTCAATGAAATGTAGTTTTTGAAACTGTCGCTATTTCTTCAGTGCGCAATAACCGTTAGGATTGGTCCCACAGTAAAAAATGACATATTTATCTAAATTTTTAAATGAAGCGCTACCACAGCGCCCAGTGTAATCGCTGAGTTCCGGCAATCTTGTCAAATTAAAAAGAATGTTCTTTCTTGGAGTCCAATTGTCTCATTTATCACATTTATAAGGTCACAGTCCAGAGTCAGCTAAATTAAGTCCCACAGTTAATCGTGTCACTGTTATAAGCGATGCAACCTAGTAATGTCAGATAAATATCGCTAAATTCATGTTGTTACGAGTATGTTACCCAACCGTTGTAACTCAGACGAACTGACACCATTAGAAATTCAATGAAATGTAGTTTTTGAAACTGTCTCTATTTCTTCAGCGCGCGATAACAGCTAGGATTGGTCCCACAGTAAAAATTGACTTATTTATCTAAATTTTTAAATGAAGCGCTACCACAGCGCCCAGTGTACTCGCTGAGATCCGGCAATATTGTCAAATTAAAAAGAATGTTCTTTCTTGGAGTCCAATTGTCTCATTTATCACATTCATGAGGTCACAGTCCAAAGTTAGTTCAATTAAGTCCCATAGTCAATCGTTTCACTGTTAAAAGCGATGCAACCTAGTAATGTCAGATAAATATCGCTAAATTCATGTTGGTACGAATATGTGACGCAACCGTTGTAACTCAAACGGATTGATACTGCCAAGAAGTCAGTGAAATATAGTTTTTGAGAATGTCTCTATCTTTTCGGCGCGCAGTAACGGCCAGGATTGGTCCCACAGTAAAGAAAGACTTATTTATCCTAATTTTGTAATAATGCGCTACCACAGATCCTAGTGTAATCGCTGAATTCCAGCAATCATGTCAAAATAAGAAGAATGTTATTCCTTGGGGTCCAATTGTCTCAGTTATAAAATTTATATGGTCACAGTCCAAAGTTAGTTCAATTAAGTCCCACAGTCAATCGTTTCCTTGTTGAAAGCGATGCAACCTAGTATTATCAGAAAAATTACACTAAATACATGTTGGTATGAATGTGTCACACAACTGTTGCAACTCAAACGGACTGACACCATTAAAAAGTCAATGAAATGTAGTTTTTGAAACTGTCGCTATTTCTTCAGTGCGCAATAACCGTTAGGATTGGTCCCACAGTAAAAAATGACATATTTATCTAAATTTTTAAATGAAGCGCTACCACAGCGCCCAGTGTAATCGCTGAGTTCCGGCAATCTTGTCAAATTAAAAAGAATGTTCTTTCTTGGAGTCCAATTGTCTCATTTATCACATTTATAAGGTCACAGTCCAGAGTCAGCTAAATTAAGTCCCACAGTTAATCGTGTCACTGTTATAAGCGATGCAACCTAGTAATATCAGAAAAATATCGCTATATACATGTTGGTACGAATATGTGACGCAACCGTTGTAACTCAAAAAGACTGACACCGTTAGAAAGTCAGTGAAATGTAGTTTTTGAAACTGTCTCTATTTCTTCAGCACGCGATAGCAGCTAGGATTGGTCCCACAGTAAAAATTGACTTATTTATCTAAATTTTTAAATGAAGCGCTACCACAGCGCCCAGTGTAATCGCTGAGTTCCGGCAATCTTGTCAAATTAAAAAGAATGTTCTTTCTTGGAGTCCAATTGTCTCATTTATCACATTTATATGGTCACAGTCCAAAGTTAGTTCAATTAGGTCCCACAGTCAATCGTTTCCTTGTTGAAAGCGATGCAACCTAGTATTATCAGAAAAATATCACTTAATACATGTTGGTACGAATATGTCACACAACTGTTGCAACTAAAACGGACTGACACCGTTAGAAAATCAATGAAATGTAGTTTTTGAAACTGTCGCTATTTCTTCAGTGCGCGATAACCCTTAGGATTGGTCCCACTGTAAAGAATGACATATTTATCTAAATTTTTAAATGAAGCGCTACCACAGCGCCCAGTGTAATCGCTGAGTACCGGAAATCTTGTCAAATTAAAAAGAATGTTCTTTCTTGGAGTCCAATTGTCTCATTTATCACATTCATGAGGTTACAGTCCAAAGTTAGTTCAATTAAGTCCCACAGTCAATCGTTTCCTTGTTAAAAGTGATGCAACCTAGTATTATCAGAAAAATATCACTAAATACATGGTGGTACGAATATGTCACACAACTGTTGTAACTCAAACGGACTGACACCGTTAGAAAGTCAGTGAAATGTAGTTTTTGAAACTGTCTCTATTTCTTCAGCACGCGATAGCAGCTAGGATTGGTCCCACAGTAAAAATTGACTTATTTATCTAAATTTTTAAATGAAGCGCTACCACAGCGCCCAGTGTAATCGCTGAGTTCCGGCAATCTTGTCAAATTAAAAAGAATGTTCTTTCTTGGAGTCAAATTGTCTCATTTATCACATTTATATGGTCACAGTCCAAAGTTAGTTCAATTAGGTCCCACAGTCAATCGTTTCCTTGTTGAAAGCGATGCAACCTAGTATTATCAGAAAAATATCACTTAATACATGTTGGTACGAATATGTCACACAACTGTTGCAACTCAAACGGACTGACACCGTTAGAAAATCAATGAAATGTAGTTTTTGAAACTGTCTCTATTTCTTCAGCCCGCGATAACAGCTAGGATTGGTCCCACAGTAAAAATTGACTTATTTATCTAAATTTTTAAATGAAGCGCTACCACAGCGCCCAGTGTACTCGCTGAGATCCGGCAATCATGTCAAATTAAGAAGAATGTTATTTCTTGGAGTCCAATTGTCTCAGTTAAAAAATTTATATGGTCACAGTCCAAAGTTAGTTCAATTAAGTCCCACAGTCAATCGTTTCCTTGTTAAAAGTGATGCAACCTAGTATTATCAGAAAAATATCACTAAATACATGTTGGTACGAATATGTCACACAACTGTTGTAACTCAAACGGACTGACACCGTTAGAAATTCAATGAAATGTAGTTTTTGAAACTGTCGCTATTTCTTCAGGGCGCGATAACCGTTAGGATTGGTCCCACAGTAAAGAATGACATATTTACCTAAATTTTTAAATGAAGCGCTACCTCAGCGCCCAGTGTAATCGCTGAGTTCCAGCAATATTGTCAAATTAAAAAGAATGTTCTTTCTTGGAGTCCAATTGTCTCATTTATCACATTCATGAGGTCACAGTCCAAAGTTAGTTCAATTAAGTCCCATAGTCAATCGTTTCACTGTTAAAAGCGATGCAACCTAGTAATGTCAGATAAATATCGCTAAATTCATGTTGGTACGAATATGTGACGCAACCGTTGTAACTCAAACGGATTGATACTGCCAAGAAGTCAGTGAAATGTAGTTTTTGAGAATGTCTCTATCTTTTCGGCGCGCAGTAACGGCCAGGATTGGTCCCACAGTAAAGAAAGACTTATTTATCCTAATTTTGTAATAATGCGCTACCACAGATCCTAGTGTAATCGCTGAATTCCAGCAATCATGTCAAAATAAGAAGAATGTTATTCCTTGGGGTCCAATTGTCTCAGTTATAAAATTTATATGGTCACAGTCCAAAGTTAGTTCAATTAAGTCCCACAGTCAATCGTTTCCTTGTTGAAAGCGATGCAACCTAGTATTATCAGAAAAATTACACTAAATACATGTTGGTACGAATGTGTCACACAACTGTTGCAACTCAAACGGACTGACACCATTAAAAAGTCAATGAAATGTAGTTTTTGAAACTGTCGCTATTTCTTCAGTGCGCAATAACCGTTAGGATTGGTCCCACAGTAAAAAATGACATATTTATCTAAATTTTTAAATGAAGCGCTACCACAGCGCCCAGTGTAATCGCTGAGTTCCGGCAATCTTGTCAAATTAAAAAGAATGTTCTTTCTTGGAGTCCAATTGTCTCATTTATCACATTTATAAGGTCACAGTCCAGAGTCAGCTAAATTAAGTCCCACAGTTAATCGTGTCACTGTTATAAGCGATGCAACCTAGTAATGTCAGATAAATATCGCTAAATTCATGTTGTTACGAGTATGTTACCCAACCGTTGTAACTCAGACGAACTGACACCATTAGAAATTCAATGAAATGTAGTTTTTGAAACTGTCTCTATTTCTTCAGCGCGCGATAACAGCTAGGATTGGTCCCACAGTAAAAATTGACTTATTTATCTAAATTTTTAAATGAAGCGCTACCACAGCGCCCAGTGTACTCGCTGAGATCCGGCAATCATGTCAAATTAAGAAGAATGTTATTTCTTGGAGTCCAATTGTCTCAGTTATAAAATTTATATGGTCACAGTCCAAAGTTAGTTCAATTAAGTCCCACAGTCAATCGTTTCCTTGTTAAAAGTGATGCAACCTAGTATTATCAGAAAAATATCACTAAATACATGTTGGTACGAATATGTCACACAACTGTTGTAACTCAAACGGACTGACACCGTTAGAAATTCAATGAAATGTAGTTTTTGAAACTGTCGCTATTTCTTCAGGGCGCGATAACCGTTAGGATTGGTCCCACAGTAAAGAATGACATATTTACCTACATTTTTAAATGAAGCGCTACCACAGCGCCCAGTGTAATCGCTGAGTTCCGGCAATATTGTCAAATTAAAAAGAATGTTCTTTCTTGGAGTCCAATTGTCTCATTTATCACATTCATGAGGTCACAGTCCAAAGTTAGTTCAATTAAGTCCCATAGTCAATCGTTTCACTGTTAAAAGCGATGCAACCTAGTAATGTCAGATAAATATCGCTAAATTCATGTTGGTACGAATATGTGACGCAACCGTTGTAACTCAAACGGATTGATACTGCCAAGAAGTCAGTGAAATATAGTTTTTGAGAATGTCTCTATCTTTTCGGCGCGCAGTAACGGCCAGGATTGGTCCCACAGTAAAGAAAGACTTATTTATCCTAATTTTGTAATAATGCGCTACCACAGATCCTAGTGTAATCGCTGAATTCCAGCAATCATGTCAAAATAAGAAGAATGTTATTCCTTGGGGTCCAATTGTCTCAGTTATAAAATTTATATGGTCACAGTCCAAAGTTAGTTCAATTAAGTCCCACAGTCAATCGTTTCCTTGTTGAAAGCGATGCAACCTAGTATTATCAGAAAAATTACACTAAATACATGTTGGTATGAATGTGTCACACAACTGTTGCAACTCAAACGGACTGACACCATTAAAAAGTCAATGAAATGTAGTTTTTGAAACTGTCGCTATTTCTTCAGTGCGCAATAACCGTTAGGATTGGTCCCACAGTAAAAAATGACATATTTATCTAAATTTTTAAATGAAGCGCTACCACAGCGCCCAGTGTAATCGCTGAGTTCCGGCAATCTTGTCAAATTAAAAAGAATGTTCTTTCTTGGAGTCCAATTGTCTCATTTATCACATTTATAAGGTCACAGTCCAGAGTCAGCTAAATTAAGTCCCACAGTTAATCGTGTCACTGTTATAAGCGATGCAACCTAGTAATATCAGAAAAATATCGCTATATACATGTTGGTACGAATATGTGACGCAACCGTTGTAACTCAAAAAGACTGACACCGTTAGAAAGTCAGTGAAATGTAGTTTTTGAAACTGTCTCTATTTCTTCAGCACGCAATAACAGCTAGGAATGGTCCCACAGTAAAAATTGACTTATTAATCTAAATTTTTAAATGAAGCGCTACCACAGCGCCCAGTGTAATCGCTGAGTTCCGGCAATCTTGTCAAATTAAAAAGAATGTTCTTTCTTGGAGTCCAATTGTCTCATTTATCACATTCATGAGGTCACAGTCCAAAGTTAGTTCAATTAAGTCCAACAGTCAATCGTTTCTCTGTTAAAAGCGATGCAACCTAGTTATGTCAGATAAATATCGCTAAATTCATGTTGTTACGAGTATGTGACCTAACCGTTGTAACTCAGCTGAACTGACACCATTAGAAATTCAATGAAATGTAGTTTTTGAAACTGTCTCTACTTCTTCAGCGAGCGATAACAGCTAGGATTGGTCCCACAGTAAAAATTGACTTATGTATCTAAATTTTTAAATGAAGCGCTACAACAGCGCCCAGTGTACTCGCTGAGATCCGGCAATCATGTCAAATTAAGAAGAATGTTATTTCTTGGAGTCCAATTGTCTCAGTTATAAAATTTATATGGTCACAGTCCAAAGTTAGTTCAATTAAGTCCCACAGTCAATCGTTTCCTTGTTAAAAGTGATGCAACCTAGTATTATCAGAAAAATATCACTAAATACATGTTGGTACGAATATGTCACACAACTGTTGTAACTCAAACGGACTGACACCGTTAGAAATTGAATGAAATGTAGTTTTTGAAACTGTCGCTATTTCTTCAGGGCGCGATAACCGTTAGGATTGGTCCCACAGTAAAGAATGACATATTTACCTAAATTTTTAAATGAAGCGCTACCACAGCGCCCAGTGTAATCGCTGAGTTCCGGCAATATTGTCAAATTAAAAAGAATGTTCTTTCTTGGAGTCCAATTGTCTCATTTATCACATTCATGAGGTCACAGTCCAAACTTTGTTCAATTAAGTCCCATAGTCAATCGTTTCACTGTTAAAAGCGATGCAACCTAGTAATGTCAGATAAATATCGCTAAATTCATGTTGGTACGAATATGTGACGCAACCGTTGTAACTCAAACGGATTGATACTGCCAAGAAGTCAGTGAAATGTAGTTTTTGAGAATGTCTCTATCTTTTCGGCGTGCAGTAACGGCCAGGATTGGTCCCACAGTAAAGAAAGACTTATTTATCCTAATTTTGTAATAATGCGCTACCACAGATCCTAGTGTAATCGCTGAATTCCAGCAATCATGTCAAAATAAGAAGAATGTTATTCCTTGGGGTCCAATTGTCTCAGTTATAAAATTTATATGGTCACAGTCCAAAGTTAGTTCAATTAAGTCCCACAGTCAATCGTTTCCTTGTTGAAAGCGATGCAACCTAGTATTATCAGAAAAATATCACTAAATACATGTTGGTACGAATTTGTCACACAACTGTTGCAACTCAAACGGACTGACACCATTAAAAAGTCAATGAAATGTAGTTTTTGAAACTGTCGCTATTTCTTCAGTGCGCAATAACCGTTAGGATTGGTCCCACAGTAAAGAATGACATATTTATCTAAATTTTTAAATGAAGCGCTACCACAGCGCCCAGTGTAATCGCTGAGTTCCGGCAATCTTGTCAAATTAAAAAGAATGTTCTTTCTTGGAGTCCAATTGTCTCATTTATCACATTTATAAGGTCACAGTCCAGAGTCAGCTAAATTAAGTCCCACAGTTAATCGTGTCACTGTTATAAGCGATGCAACCTAGTAATATCAGAAAAATATCGCTATATACATGTTGGTACGAATATGTGACGCAACCGTTGTAACTCAAAAAGACTGACACCGTTAGAAAGTCAGTGAAATGTAGTTTTTGAAACTGTCTCTATTTCTTCAGCACGCAATAACAGCTAGGAATGGTCCCACAGTAAAAATTGACTTATTAATCTAAATTTTTAAATGAAGCGCTACCACAGCGCCCAGTGTAATCGCTGAGTTCCGGCAATCTTGTCAAATTAAAAAGAATGTTCTTTCTTGGAGTCCAATTGTCTCATTTACCACATTCATGAGGTCACAGTCCAAAGTTAGTTCAATTAAGTCCAACAGTCAATCGTTTCTCTGTTAAAAGCGATGCAACCTAGTTATGTCAGATAAATATCGCTAAATTCATGTTGTTACGAGTATGTGACCTAACCGTTGTAACTCAGCTGAACTGACACCATTAGAAATTCAATGAAATGTAGTTTTTGAAACTGTCTCTACTTCTTCAGCGAGCGATAACAGCTAGGATTGGTCCCACAGTAAAAATTGACTTATGTATCTAAATTTTTAAATGAAGCGCTACAACAGCGCCCAGTGTACTCGCTGAGATCCGGCAATCATGTCAAATTAAGAAGAATGTTATTTCTTGGAGTCCAATTGTCTCAGTTATAAAATTTATATGGTCACAGTCCAAAGTTAGTTCAATTAAGTCCCACAGTCAATCGTTTCCTTGTTAAAAGTGATGCAACCTAGTATTATCAGAAAAATATCACTAAATACATGTTGGTACGAATATGTCACACAACTGTTGTAACTCAAACGGACTGACACCGTTAGAAATTGAATGAAATGTAGTTTTTGAAACTGTCGCTATTTCTTCAGGGCGCGATAACCGTTAGGATTGGTCCCACAGTAAAGAATGACATATTTACCTAAATTTTTAAATGAAGCGCTACCACAGCGCCCAGTGTAATCGCTGAGTTCCGGCAATATTGTCAAATTAAAAAGAATGTTCTTTCTTGGAGTCCAATTGTCTCATTTATCACATTCATGAGGTCACAGTCCAAACTTAGTTCAATTAAGTCCCATAGTCAATCGTTTCACTGTTAAAAGCGATGCAACCTAGTAATGTCAGATAAATATCGCTAAATTCATGTTGGTACGAATATGTGACGCAACCGTTGTAACTCAAACGGATTGATACTGCCAAGAAGTCAGTGAAATGTAGTTTTTGAGAATGTCTCTATCTTTTCGGCGTGCAGTAACGGCCAGGATTGGTCCCACAGTAAAGAAAGACTTATTTATCCTAATTTTGTAATAATGCGCTACCACAGATCCTAGTGTAATCGCTGAATTCCAGCAATCATGTCAAAATAAGAAGAATGTTATTCCTTGGGGTCCAATTGTCTCAGTTATAAAATTTATATGGTCACAGTCCAAAGTTAGTTCAATTAAGTCCCACAGTCAATCGTTTCCTTGTTGAAAGCGATGCAACCTAGTATTATCAGAAAAATATCACTAAATACATGTTGGTACGAATTTGTCACACAACTGTTGCAACTCAAACGGACTGACACCATTAAAAAGTCAATGAAATGTAGTTTTTGAAACTGTCGCTATTTCTTCAGTGCGCAATAACCGTTAGGATTGGTCCCACAGTAAAGAATGACATATTTATCTAAATTTTTAAATGAAGCGCTACCACAGCGCCCAGTGTAATCGCTGAGTTCCGGCAATCTTGTCAAATTAAAAAGAATGTTCTTTCTTGGAGTCCAATTGTCTCATTTATCACATTTATAAGGTCACAGTCCAGAGTCAGCTAAATTAAGTCCCACAGTTAATCGTGTCACTGTTATAAGCGATGCAACCTATTAATATCAGAAAAATATCGCTATATACATGTTCGTACGAATATGTGACGCAACCGTTGTAACTCAAAAAGACTGACACCGTTAGAAAGTCAGTGAAATGTAGTTTTTGAAACTGTCTCTATTTCTTCAGCACGCGATAACAGCTAGGATTGGTCGCACAGTAAAAATTGACTTATTTATCTAAATTTTTAAATGAAGCGCTACCACAGCGCCCAGTGTAATCGCTGAGTTCCGGCAATCTTGTCAAATTAAAAAGAATGTTCTTTCTTGGAGTCCAATTGTCTCATTTATCACATTCATGAGGTCACAGTCCAAAGTTAGTTCAATTAAGTCCAACAGTCAATCGTTTCTCTGTTAAAAGCGATGCAACCTAGTAATGTCAGATAAATATCGCTAAATTCATGTTGTTACGAGTATGTGACCCAACCGTTGTAACTCAGACGAACTGACACCATTAGAAATTCAGTGAAATGTAGTTTTTGAGAATGTCTCTATCTTTTCGGCGCGCAGTAACGGCCAGGATTGGTCCCACAGTAAAGAAAGACTTATTTATCTTAATTTTGTAATAAAACGCTACCACAGATCCTAGTGTAATCGCTGAATTCCAGCAATCATGTCAAAATAAGAAGAATGTAATTCCTTGGGGTCTAATTGGCTCATTTATCACATTCATGAGGTCACAGTCCAAAGTTAGTTCAATTAAATCCCATAGTCAATCGTTTCACTGTTAAAAGCGATGCAACTTAGTAATGTCAGATAAATATCGCTAAATTCATGTTGGTACGAATATGTGACGCAACCGTTGTAACTCAAACGGATTGATAATGCCAAGAAGTCAGTGAAATGTAGTTTTTGGGAATGTCTCTATCTTTTCGGCGCGCAGTAACGGCCAGGATTGGTCCCACAGTAAAGAAAGACTTATTTATCTTAATTTTGTAATAAAGCGCTACCACAGATCCTAGTGTAATCGCTGAATTCCAGCAATCATGTCAAAATAAGAAGAATGTTATTCCTTGGAGTCCAATTGGCTCATTTATCACATTTATAAGGTCACAGTCCAGAGTCTGCTAAATTAAGTCCCACAGTTAATAGTGTCACTCTTATAAGCGATGCAACCTAGTAATATCAGAAAAATATCGCTAAATACATGTTGGTACTAATATGTGACGCAACCGTTGTAACTCAAAAGGATTGATACCGCCAAGAAGTCAGTGAAATGTAGTTTTTGAGAATGTCTCTATATTTTCGGCGCGTAGTAACGGCCAGGATTGGTCCCACAGTAAAGAAAGACTTATTTATCTTAATTTTGTAATAAAGCACTACCACAGATCCTAGTGTAATCGCTGAATTCCAGCAATCATGTCAAATTAAGAAGAATGTTATTCCTTGGGGTCCAATTGGCTCATTTATCACATTTACAAGGTCACAGTCTAGATTCAGCTAAATTGAGTCCCACAGTTAATCGTTTCACTGTTATAAGCGATGCAACCTAGTAATATCAGAAAAATATCGCTAAATACGTGTTGGTACGAATATGTGACTCAACCGTTGTAACTCAAAAAGACTGACACCGTTAGAAAGTCAGTGAAATTTTGTTTTTGAAACTGTCTCTATTTCTTCAGCGCGCGATAACAGCTACGATTGGTTCCACAGTAAAAATTGACTTATTTATCTAAATTTTTAAATGAAGCGCTACCACAGCGCCCAGTGTAATCGCTGAGTTCCGGCAATATTGTCAAATTAAAAAGAATGTTCTTTCTTGGAGTCCAATTGTCTCATTTATCACATTCATGAGGTCACAGTCCAAAGTTAGTTCAATTAAGTCCCATAGTCAATCGTTTCACTGTTAAAAGCGATGCAACCTTGCAATGTCAGATAAATATTGCTAAATTCATGTTGGTACGAATATGTGACGCAACCGTTGTAACTCAAACGGATTGATACTGCCAAGAAGTTAGTGAAATGTAGTTTTTGAGAATGTCTCTATTTTTTCGGCGCGCAGTAACGGCCAGGATTGGTCCCACAGTGAAGAAAGACTTATTTATCTTAATTTTGTAATAAAGCGCTACCACAGATCCTAGTGTAATCGCTGTATTCCAGCAATCATGTCAAAATAAGAAGAATGTTATTCCTTGGGGTCCAATTGGCTCATTTATCACATTTATAAGGTCACAGTCAAGAGTCAGCTAAATTAAGTCCCACAGTTAATCGTCTCACTGTTATAAGCGATGCAACCTAGTAATATCAGAAAAATATCGCTAAATACATGTTGGTACGAATATGTGACGCAACCGTTGTAACTCAAACGGATTGATACCGCCAAGAAGTCAGTGAAATGTAGTTTTTGAGAATGTCTCTATATTTTCGGCGCGTAGTAACGGCCAGGATTGGTCCCACAGTAAAGAAAGACTTATTTATCTTAATTTTGTAATAAAGCGCTACCACAGATCCTAGTGTAATCGCTGAATTCCAGCAATCATGTCAAATTAAGAAGAATGTTATTCCTTGGGGTCCAATTGGCTCATTTATCACATTTATAAGGTCACAGTCCAGATTCAGCTAAATTAAGTCCCACAGTTAATCGTTTCACTGTTATAAGCGATGCAACCTAGTAATATCAGAAAAATATCGCTAAATACATGTTGGTACGAATATGTGACTCAACCGTTGTAACTCAAAAAGACTGACACCGTTAGAAAGTCAGTGAAATGTAGTTTTTGAAACTGATAACAGCTAGGATTGGTCCCACAGTAAAGAATGACATATTTATCTAAATTTTTAAATGAAGCGCTACCACAGCGCCCAGTGTACTCGCTGAGATCCGGCAATCATGTCAAATTCAGAGGAATGTTATTTCCGGGAGTCCAATTGGCTCATTTATCACATTTATAAGGTCACAGTCCAAAATCAGTTTAAATAAGTGCCAATTCAATTGTTTCACTGTTAAAAGCGATACAACCTTGTAATATCAGTAAAATTTCCCTAAATACATGTTGGTACGAATATGTGACACAACCGTTATAACTCAAACGGAATGATACCGCCAAGAAGTCAGTGAAATGTAGTTTTTAAGAATGTCTCTATCTTTTCGGCGCGTGGTAACGGCCAGGATTGGTCCCATAGTAAAGAAAGACTTATTTATCTTAATTTTGTAATAAAGCGCTACCACAGATCCTAGTGTAATCGCTGAATTCCAGCAATCATGTCAAATTAAGAAGAATGTTATTCCTTGGGGTCCAATTGGATCATTTATCACATTTATAATGTCACAGTCCAGAGTCAGCTAAATTAAGTCCCACAGTCAATCGTTTGACTGTTAACAGCGATAGAACTTATTAATATTGGAAAAAAATCACTAAATACATGTTGATACGAATGTGTGACGCAACCGTTGTAACTCAAACGGATTGACACCGTTAGAAAGTTAATGAAATGTAGTTTTTGAAACTGTCGCTATTTCTTCAGCGCGCAAAAACGGATAGGATTAGTCCCACAATAAATATGAGTTATTTATATAAATTTTTAAATGAAGCGCAACCACAGCGCCCAATGTAATCGCTGAATTCCAGCAATCATGTCAAATTAAGAGGAATGTTATTTCTGGGAGTCCAATTGGCTCATTTATGACATTTATAAGGTCACAGTCCAAAATTAGGTCAATTAAGTCCCACAGTCAATCGTTTCACTGTTAAAACCGATGAAACCTAGTAATATCAGATAAATATCGCTAAATTCATGTTGTTACGAGTATGTGACCAAACCGTTGTAACTCAAACGGATTGACACCGTTAGAAAGTTAATGAAATGTAGTTTTTGAAACTGTAGCTATTTCTTCAGTGCGCGATAACGGCTAGGATTGGTCCCACAGAAAAATATGACTTATTTATCTAAGTTTTTAAATGAAGCGCTACCACAGCGCCCATTGTAATCGCTGAATTCCAGCAATCATGTCAAATTAAGAAGAATGTTATTATTTGGGGTCCAATTGGCTCATTTATCACATTTATAAGGTCACAGTCCAGAGTCAGCTAGATTAAGTCCCACAGTCAATCGTTTCACTGTTAACAGCGATGCAACCTAGTAATATCAGATAAATATCGCTAAATACATGTTGGTACGAATATGTGACCCATCCGTTCCAACTCAAACGGACTGACACCGTTAGAAAGTCAATGAAATGTAGTTTTTGAAACTGTAGCTATTTCTTCAGCTCGTGATAACGGCTAGGATTGGTCCCGCAGTAACGAATGACTTATTTATCTAAGTTCTTAAATGAAGTGCTAACACAGCGCCCAGTGTAATCTCTGAGTTCCGGCAATCATGTCAAATTGAGAAGAATGTTATTTTTTGGAGTCCAATTCTCTCATTTATCACATTTATCAGGGCACAGTCCAAAATTAATTCAATTAAGTCCCACAGTCAATCGTTTCACGGTTATAAGCGATGCAAACTAGTAATATCAGAAAAATGTCCCTAAATACATGTTGGTACGAATATGTGACGCAACCGTTGTAACTCAAACGGAATGATACCGCCAAGAAGTCAGTGAAATGTAGTTTTTGAGAATGTGTCTATCTTTTCGGCGCGTGGTAACGGCCAGGATTGGTCCCACAGTAAAGAAAGACTTATTTATCTTAATTTTGTAATAAAGCGCTACCACAAACTCTAGTGTAATCGCTGAATTCCAGCAATCATATCAAATTAAGAAGAATGTTATTTCTTGGTGTTTAATTGTCTCAGTTATAAAAATTATATGGTCACAGTCCAAAGTTAGTTCAATTAAGTCCCACAGTCAATCGTTTCCTTTTTAAAAGCGATGCAACCTAGTAATATCAGATAAATATCGCTAAGTACATGTTGGTACGAATATGTGACCCATCCGTTCCAACTCAAACGGACTGACACCGTTAGAAAGTCAATGAAATGTAGTTTTTGAAAGTGTAGCTATTTCTTCAGCTCGCGATAACGGCTAGGATTGGTCCGGCAGTAACGAATGACTTATTTATCTAAGTTTTTAAATGAAGTGCTAACACAGCGCCCAGTGTAATCTCTGAGTTCCGGCAATCATGTCAAATTGAGAAAAATGTTATTTTTTGGAGTCCAATTGTCTCATTTATCACATTTATCAGGTCACAGTCCAAAGTTAGTTCAATTAAGTCCCACAGTCAATCGTTTCACGGTTATAAGCGATGCAGACTAGTAATATCAGAAAAATGTCCCTAAATACATGTTGGTACAAATATGTGACGCAACCGTTGTAACTCAAACGGAATGATACCGCCAAGAAGTCAGTGAAATGTAGTTTTTGAGAATGTCTCTATCTTTTCGGCGCGTGGTAACGGCCAGGATTGGTCCCACAGTAAAGAAATACTCATTTATCTTAATTTTGTGATAAAGCGCTACCACAGGTCCTAGTGTAATCGCTGAATTCCAGCAATCATGTCAAATTAAGAAGAATGTTATTCCTTGGGGTCCAATTGGCTCATTTATCACATTTATAAGGTCACAGTCCAGAGTAAGCTAAATTAAGTCCCACAGTCAATCGTTTCAGTGTTAACAGCGATAGAACTTAGTAATATCGGAAAAAAATCACTAAATACATGTTGATACGAATGTGTGACGCAACCGTTGTAACTCAAGCGGATTGACACCGTTAGAAAGTTAATGAAATGTAGTTTTTGAAACTGTCGCTATTTCTTCAGCGTGCAAAAACGGCTAGGATTAGTCCCACAGTAAATATGAGTTATTTATATAAATTTTTAAATGAAGCGCTACCACAGCGCCAATTGTAATCGCTGAATTCCAGCAATCATGTCAAATTAAGAGGAATGTTATTTCTGGGTGTCCAATTGGCTCATTTATGACATTTATAAGGTTACAGTCCAAAATTAGTTCAATTAAGTCCCACAGTCAATCGTTTCACTGTTAAAACCGATGCAACCTAGTAATATCAGATACATATAGCCAAATTCATGTTGTTACGAGTATGTGACCAAACCGTTGTAACACAAAGAACTGACACCGTTAGAAAGTCAATGAAATGTAGTTTTTAAAACTGTAGCTATTTTTTCAGTGCGTGATAACGGCTAGGATTGGTCCCACAGTAAAATATGACTTATTTATCTTAATTTTGTAATAAAGCGCTACCACAGATCCTCGTGTAATCGCAGAATTCCAGCAATCATGTCAAATTAAGAGGAATGTTATTTCTGGGAGTCCAATTGGCTCATTTATGACATTTATAAGGTCACAGTCCAAAATTAGGTTAATTAAGTCCCACAGTCAATCGTTTCACTGTTAAAACCGATGCAACCTAGTAATATCAGATAAATATCGCTAAATTCATGTTGTTACGAGTATGTGACCAAACCGTTGTAACTCAAACGGATTGACACCGCTAGAAAGTTAATGAAATGTAGTTTTTGAAACTGTAGCTATTTTTTCAGTGCGCAATAACGGCTAGGATTGGTCCACAGTAAAATATGACTTATTTATCTAATGTTTTAAATGAAGCGCTACCACAGCGCCCATTGTAATCGCTGAATTCCAGCAATCATGTTAAATTAAGAAGAATGTTATTCCTTGGGGTCCAATTGGCTCATTTATCACATTTATAAGGTCACAGTCCAGAGTCAGCTAAATTAAGTCCCACAGTCAATCGTTTCACTGTTAACAGCGATGCAAACTAGTAATATCAGAAAAATGTCCTTAAATACATGTTGGTACGAATATGTGACGCAACCGTTGTAACTCAAACGAAATGATACCGCCAAGAAGTCAGTGAAATGTAGTTTTTGAGAATGTCTCTATCTTTTCGGCGCGTGGTAACGGCCAGGATTGGTCCCACAGTAAAGAAGGACTTATTTATCTTAATTTTGTAATAAAGCGCTACCACAAACTCTAGTGTAATCGCTGAATTCCAGCAATCATGTCAAATTAAGAGGAATGTTATTTCTGGGAGTCCAATTGGCTCATTTATGACATTTATAAGGTCACAGTCAAAAATTAGGTCAATTAAGTCCCACAGTCAATCGTTTCACTGTTAAAACCGATGCAACCTAGTAATATCAGATAAATATCGCTAAATTCATGTTGTTACGAGTATGTGACCAAACCGTTGTAACTCAAACGGATTGACACCGTTAGAAAGTTAATGAAATGTAGTTTTTGAAACTGTAGCTATTTTTTCAGTGCGCAATAACGGCTAGGATTGGTCCACAGTAAAATATGACTTATTTATCTAAGTTTTTAAATGAAGCGCTACCACAGCGCCCATTGTAATCGCTGAATTCCAGCAATCATGTCAAATTAAGAAGAATGTTATTCCTTGGGGTCCAATTGGCTCATTTATCACATTTATAAGGTCACAGTCCAGAGTCAGCTAAATTAAGTCCCACAGTCAATCGTTTCACTGTTAACAGCGATGCAAACTAGTAATATCAGAAAAATGTCCTTAAATACATGTTGGTACGAATATGTGACGCAACCGTTGTAACTCAAACGAAATGATACCGCCAAGAAGTCAGTGAAATGTAGTTTTTGAGAATGTCTCTATCTTTTCGGCGCGTGGTAACGGCCAGGATTGGTCCCACAGTAAAGAAGGACTTATTTATCTTAATTTTGTAATAAAGCGCTACCACAAACTCTAGTGTAATCGCTGAATTCCAGCAATCATGTCAAATTAAGAGGAATGTTATTTCTGGGAGTCCAATTGGCTCATTTATGACATTTATAAGGTCACAGTCAAAAATTAGGTCAATTAAGTCCCACAGTCAATCGTTTCACTGTTAAAACCGATGCAACCTAGTAATATCAGATAAATATCGCTAAATTCATGTTGTTACGAGTATGTGACCAAACCGTTGTAACTCAAACGGATTGACACCGTTAGAAAGTTAATGAAATGTAGTTTTTGAAACTGTAGCTATTTTTTCAGTGCGCAATAACGGCTAGGATTGGTCCACAGTAAAATATGACTTATTTATCTAAGTTTTTAAATGAAGCGCTACCACAGCGCCCATTGTAATCGCTGAATTCCAGCAATCATGTCAAATTAAGAAGAATGTTATTCCTTGGGGTCCAATTGGCTCATTTATCACATTTATAAGGTCACAGTCCAGAGTCAGCTAAATTAAGTCCCACAGTCAATCGTTTCACTGTTAACAGCGATGCAAACTAGTAATATCAGAAAAATGTCCCTAAATACATGTTGGTACGAATATGTGACGCAACCGTTGTTACTCAAACGAAATGATACCGCCAAGAAGTCAGTGAAATGTAGTTTTTGAGAATGTCTCTATCTTTTCGGCGCGTGGTAACGGCCAGGATTGGTCCCACAGTAAAGAAAGACTTATTTATCTTAATTTTGTAATAAAGCGCTACCACAAACTCTAGTGTAATCGCTGAATTCCAGCAATCATGTCAAATTAAGAGGAATGTTATTTCTGGGAGTCCAATTGGCTCATTTATGACATTTATAAGGTCACAGTCAAAAATTAGGTCAATTAAGTCCCACAGTCAATCGTTTCACTGTTAAAACCGATGCAACCTAGTAATATCAGATAAATATCGCTAAATTCATGTTGTTACGAGTATGTGACCAAACCGTTGTAACTCAAACGGATTGACACCGTTAGAAAGTTAATGAAATGTAGTTTTTGAAACTGTAGCTATTTTTTCAGTGCGCAATAACGGCTAGGATTGGTCCACAGTAAAATATGACTTATTTATCTAAGTTTTTAAATGAAGCGCTACCACAGCGCCCATTGTAATCGCTGAATTCCAGCAATCATGTCAAATTAAGAAGAATGTTATTCCTTGGGGTCCAATTGGCTCATTTATCACATTTATAAGGTCACAGTCCAGAGTCAGCTAAATTAAGTCCCACAGTCAATCGTTTCACTGTTAACAGCGATGCAAACTAGTAATATCAGAAAAATGTCCCTAAATACATGTTGGTACGAATATGTGACGCAACCGTTGTTACTCAAACGAAATGATACCGCCAAGAAGTCAGTGAAATGTAGTTTTTGAGAATGTCTCTATCTTTTCGGCGCGTGGTAACGGCCAGGATTGGTCCCACAGTAAAGAAAGACTTATTTATCTTAATTTTGTAATAAAGCGCTACCACAAACTCTAGTGTAATCGCTGATTTCCAGCAATCATGTCAAATTAAGAAGAATGTTATTCCTTGGGGTCCAATCGGCTCATTTGTCACATTTATAAGGTCACAGTCCAGAGTCAGCTAAATTAAGTCCCACAGTCAATCGTTTCATTGTTAACAGCGATAGAACTTAGTAATATCGGAAAAAAATCACTAAATACATGTTGATACGAATGTGTGACGCAACCGTTGCAACTCAAACGGATTGACACCATTAGAAAGGTAATGAAATGTAGTTTTTGAAACTGTCGCTATTTCTTCAGCGCGCGAAAACGGCTAGGATTGGTCCCACAGCAAATATGAGTTATTTATATAAATTTTTAAATGAAGCGCTACCACAGCGCCCATTGTAACCGCTGAATTCCAGCAATCATGTCAAATTAAGAGGAATGTTATTTTAGGAGTCTAATTGGCTCATTTATGACATTTATAAGGTTACAGTCCAAAATTAGTTCAATTAAGTCCCACAGTCAATCGTTTCACTGTTAAAAGCGATGCAACCTAGTAATATCAGATAAATATCGCTAAATTCATGTTGTTACGAGTATGTGACCAAATCCATTGTAACACAAAGAACTGACACCGTTAGAAAGTCAATGAAATGTAGTTTTTGAAACTGTAGCTATATTTTCAGCTATTTTTTCAATCGTTTCACTGTTAAAAGCGATGCAACCTAGTAATATCAGATAAATATAGCTAAATTCATGTTGTTACGAGTATGTGACCAAACCGTTGTAACACAAAGAACTGACACCGTTAGAAAGTCAATAAAATGTAGTTTTTGAAACTGTAGGTATTTCTTCAGCTCGCGATAACGGCTAGGATTGGTCCCGCAGTAACGAATGACTTATTTATCTAAGTTTTTTAATGAAGTGCTAACACAGCGCCCAGTGTAATCTCTGAGTTCCGGCAATCATGTCAAATTGAGAAGAATGTTATTTTTTGGAGTCCAATTGTCTCATTTATCACATTTATCAGGTCACAGTCCAAAGTTAGTTCAATTAAGTCCCACAGTCAATCGTTTCACGGTTATAAGCGATGCAAACTAGTAATATCAGAAAAATGTCCCTAAATACATGTTGGTACGAATATGTGACGCAACCGTTGTAACTCAAACGGAATGATACCGCCAAGAAGTCAGTGAAATGTAGTTGTTGAGAATGTCTCTATCTTTTCGGCGCGTGGTAACGGCCAGGATTGGTCCCACAGTAAAGAAAGACTTATTTATCTTAATTTTGTAATAAAGCGCTACCACAAACTCTAGTGTAATCGCTGAATTCCAGCAATCATATCAAATTAAGAAGAATGTTATTTCTTGGTGTTTAATTGTCTCAGTTATAAAAATTATATGGTCACAGTCCAAAGTTAGTTCAATTAAGTCCCACAGTCAATCGTTTCCTTTTTAAAAGCGATGCAACCTAGTATTATCAGAAAAATATCACTAAGTACATGTTGGTACGAATATGTCACCCAACTGGTGTAACTCAAACGGACTGACACCGTTAGAAAGTCAATGAAATGTAGTTTTTAAAACTGTCGCTATTTCTTTAGCGCGCAATAACGGCTAGGATTGGTCCCGCAGTAAAGAATGACTTATTTATCTAAGTTTTTAAATGAAGCGCTGCCACAGCGCACAGTGTAATCGCCGAGATCCGGCAATTATGTCAAATTAAGAAGAATGTTATTTCTTGGTGTTTAATTGTCTCAGTTATGAAAATTATATGGTCACAGTCCAAAGTTAGTTCAATTAAGTTCCACAGTCAATCGTTTCCTTGTTAAAAGCGATGCAACCTAGTAATATCAGATAAATATAGCTAAATTCATGTTGTTACGAGTATGTGACCAAACCGTTGTAACACAAAGAACTGACACCGTTAGAAAGTCAATGAAATGTAGTTTTTGAAACTGTAGCTATTTTTTCAGCGCGCGATAACGGCTAGGATTGGTCCCACAGTAAAAAATGACTTATTTATCTAAGTTTTTAAATGAAGCGCTACCACAGCGCCCATTGTGATCGTTGAATTCCAGCAATCATGTCAAATTAAGAAGAATGTTATTCCTTGGGGTCCAATTGGCTCATTTACCACATTTATAAGGTCACAGTCCAGAGTCAGTTTAATTAAGTCCCACAGTCAATCGTTTCACTGTTAACAGCGATGCCACCTAGTAATATCAGATAAATATCGTAAAATACATGTTGGCACGAATATGTGACCCATCCGTCGCAACTCAAACGGACTGACACCGTTAGAAAGTCAATGAAATGTAGTTTTTGAAACTGTAGCTATTTCTTCAGCTCGCGATAACGGCTAGGAATGGACCCGCAGTAACGAATGACTTATTTATCTAAGTTTTTAAATGAAGTGCTAACACAGCGCCCAGTGTAATCTCTGAGTTCCGGCAATCATGTCAAATTGAGAAGAATGTTATTTTTTGGAGTCCAATTGTCTCATATATCACATTTATCAGGTCACAGTCCAAAGTAAGTTCTATTAAGTCCCACAGTCAATCGTTTCACGGTTATAAGCGATGCAAACTAGTAATATCAGAAAAATGTCCCTAAATACATGTTGGTACGAATATGTGACGCAACCGTTGTAACTCAAACGGAATGATACCGCCAAGAAGTCAGTGAAATGTAGTTTTTGAGAATGTCTTTATCTTTTCGGCGCGTGTTAACGGCCAGGATTGGTCCCGCAGTAAAGAATGACTTATTTATCTAAGTTTTTAAATGAAGCGCTGCCACAGCGCACAGTGTAATCGCCGAGATCCGGCAATTATGTCAAATTAAGAAAAATGTTATTTCTTGGTGTTTAATTGTCTCAGTTATGAAAATTATATGGTCACAGTCCAAAGTTAGTTCAATTAAGTTCCACAGTCAATCGTTTCCTTGTTAAAAGCGATGCAACCTAGTATTATCAGAAAAATATCACTAAATACATGTTGGTACGAATATGTGACCAAACCATTGTAACACAAAGAACTGACACCGTTAGAAAGTCAATGAAATGTAGTTTTTGAAACTGTAGCTATTTTTTCAGCTATTTTTTCAATCGTTTCACTGTTAAAAGCGATGCAACCTAGTAATATCAGATAAATATAGCTAAATTCATGTTGTTACGAGTATGTGACCAAACCGTTGTAACACAAAGAACTGACACCGTTAGAAAGTCAATGAAATGTAGTTTTTGAAACTGTAGCTATTTTTTCAGCGCGCGATAACGGCTAGGATTGGTCCCACAGTAAAAAATGACTTATTTATCTAAGTTTTTAAATGAAGCGCGACCACAGCGCCCATTGTGATCGTTGAATTCCAGCAATCATGTCAAATTAAGAAGAATGTTATTCCTTGGGGTCCAATTGGCTCATTTACCACATTTATAAGGTCACAGTCCAGAGTCAGTTTAATTAAGTCCCACAGTCAATCGTTTCACTGTTAACAGCGATTCCACCTAGTAATATCAGATAAATATCGTAAAATACATGTTGGCACGAATATGTGACCCATCCGTCGCAACTCAAACGGACTGACACCGTTAGAAAGTCAATGAAATGTAGTTTTTGAAACTGTAGCTATTTCTTCAGCTCGCGATAACGGCTAGGATTGGTCCGGCAGTAACGAATGACTTATTTATCTAAGTTTTTAAATGAAGTGCTAACACAGCGCCCAGTGTAATCTCTGAGTTCCGGCAATCATGTCAAATTGAGAAGAATGTTATTTTTTGGAGTCCAATTGTCTCATTTATCACATTTATCAGGTCACAGTCCAAAGTTAGTTCAATTAAGTCCCACAGTCAATCGTTTCACGGTTATAAGCGATGCAAACTAGTAATATCAGAAAAATGTCCCTAAATACATGTTGGTACGAATATGTGACGCAACCGTTGTAACTCAAACGGAATGATACCGCCAAGAAGTCAGTGAAATGTAGTTTTTGAGAATGTGTCTATCTTTTCGGCGCGTGGTAACGGCCAGGATTGGTCCCACAGTAAAGAAAGACTTATTTATCTTAATTTTGTAATAAAGCGCTACCACAAACTCTAGTGTAATCGCTGAATTCCAGCAATCATATCAAATTAAGAAGAATGTTATTTCTTGGTGTTTAATTGTCTCAGTTATAAAAATTATATGGTCACAGTCCAAAGTTAGTTCAATTAAGTCCCACAGTCAATCGTTTCCTTTTTAAAAGCGATGCAACCTAGTATTATCAGAAAAATATCACTAAGTACATGTTGGTACGAATATGTCACCCAACTGGTGTAACTCAAACGGACTGACACCGTTAGAAAGTCAATGAAATGTAGTTTTTAAAACTGTCGCTATTTCTTTAGCGCGCAATAACGGCTAGGATTGGTCCCGCAGTAAAGAATGACTTATTTATCTAAGTTTTTAAATGAAGCGCTGCCACAGCGCACAGTGTAATCGCCGAGATCCGGCAATTATGTCAAATTAAGAAGAATGTTATTTCTTGGTGTTTAATTGTCTCAGTTATGAAAATTATATGGTCACAGTCCAAAGTTAGTTCAATTAAGTTCCACAGTCAATCGTTTCCTTGTTAAAAGCGATGCAACCTAGTATTATCAGAAAAATATCACTAAATACATGTTGGTACGAATATGTGACCAAACCATTGTAACACAAAGAACTGACACCGTTAGAAAGTCAATGAAATGTAGTTTTTGAAACTGTAGCTATTTTTTCAGCTATTTTTTCAATCGTTTCACTGTTAAAAGCGATGCAACCTAGTAATATCAGATAAATATAGCTAAATTCATGTTGTTACGAGTATGTGACCAAACCGTTGTAACACAAAGAACTGACACCGTTAGAAAGTCAATGAAATGTAGTTTTTGAAACTGTAGCTATTTTTTCAGCGCGCGATAACGGCTAGGATTGGTCCCACAGTAAAAAATGACTTATTTATCTAAGTTTTTAAATGAAGCGCGACCACAGCGCCCATTGTGATCGTTGAATTCCAGCAATCATGTCAAATTAAGAAGAATGTTATTCCTTGGGGTCCAATTGGCTCATTTACCACATTTATAAGGTCACAGTCCAGAGTCAGTTTAATTAAGTCCCACAGTCAATCGTTTCACTGTTAACAGCGATTCCACCTAGTAATATCAGATAAATATCGTAAAATACATGTTGGCACGAATATGTGACCCATCCGTCGCAACTCAAACGGACTGACACCGTTAGAAAGTCAATGAAATGTAGTTTTTGAAACTGTAGCTATTTCTTCAGCTCGCGATAACGGCTAGGATTGGTCCGGCAGTAACGAATGACTTATTTATCTAAGTTTTTAAATGAAGTGCTAACACAGCGCCCAGTGTAATCTCTGAGTTCCGGCAATCATGTCAAATTGAGAAGAATGTTATTTTTTGGAGTCCAATTGTCTCATTTATCACATTTATCAGGTCACAGTCCAAAGTTAGTTCAATTAAGTCCCACAGTCAATCGTTTCACGGTTATAAGCGATGCAAACTAGTAATATCAGAAAAATGTCCCTAAATACATGTTGGTACGAATATGTGACGCAACCGTTGTAACTCAAACGGAATGATACCGCCAAGAAGTCAGTGAAATGTAGTTTTTGAGAATGTGTCTATCTTTTCGGCGCGTGGTAACGGCCAGGATTGGTCCCACAGTAAAGAAAGACTTATTTATCTTAATTTTGTAATAAAGCGCTACCACAAACTCTAGTGTAATCGCTGAATTCCAGCAATCATATCAAATTAAGAAGAATGTTATTTCTTGGTGTTTAATTGTCTCAGTTATAAAAATTATATGGTCACAGTCCAAAGTTAGTTCAATTAAGTCCCACAGTCAATCGTTTCCTTTTTAAAAGCGATGCAACCTAGTATTATCAGAAAAATATCACTAAGTACATGTTGGTACGAATATGTCACCCAACTGGTGTAACTCAAACGGACTGACACCGTTAGAAAGTCAATGAAATGTAGTTTTTAAAACTGTCGCTATTTCTTTAGCGCGCAATAACGGCTAGGATTGGTCCCGCAGTAAAGAATGACTTATTTATCTAAGTTTTTAAATGAAGCGCTGCCACAGCGCACAGTGTAATCGCCGAGATCCGGCAATTATGTCAAATTAAGAAGAATGTTATTTCTTGGTGTTTAATTGTCTCAGTTATGAAAATTATATGGTCACAGTCCAAAGTTAGTTCAATTAAGTTCCACAGTCAATCGTTTCCTTGTTAAAAGCGATGCAACCTAGTATTATCAGAAAAATATCACTAAATACATGTTGGTACGAATATGTGACCAAACCATTGTAACACAAAGAACTGACACCGTTAGAAAGTCAATGAAATGTAGTTTTTGAAACTGTAGCTATTTTTTCAGCGCGCGATAACGGCTAGGATTGGTCCCACAGTAAAAAATGACTTATTTATCTAAGTTTTTAAATGAAGCGCTGCCACAGCGCCCATTGTGATCGTTGAATTCCAGCAATCATGTCAAATTAAGAAGAATGTTATTCCTTGGGGTCCAATTGGCTCATTTACCACATTTATAAGGTCACAGTCCAGAGTCAGTTTAATTAAGTCCCACAGTCAATCGTTTCACTGTTAACAGCGATGCCACCTAGTAATATCAGATAAATATCGTAAAATACATGTTGGCACGAATATGTGACCCATCCGTCGCAACTCAAACGGACTGACACCGTTAGAAAGTCAATGAAATGTAGTTTTTGAAACTGTAGCTATTTCTTCAGCTCGCGATAACGGCTAGGAATGGACCCGCAGTAACGAATGACTTATTTATCTAAGTTTTTAAATGAAGTGCTAACACAGCGCCCAGTGTAATCTCTGAGTTCCGGCAATCATGTCAAATTGAGAAGAATGTTATTTTTTGGAGTCCAATTGTCTCATATATCACATTTATCAGGTCACAGTCCAAAGTAAGTTCTATTAAGTCCCACAGTCAATCGTTTCACGGTTATAAGCGATGCAAACTAGTAATATCAGAAAAATGTCCCTAAATACATGTTGGTACGAATATGTGACGCAACCGTTGTAACTCAAACGGAATGATACCGCCAAGAATTCAGTGAAATGTAGTTTTTGAGAATGTCTTTATCTTTTCGGCGCGTGTTAACGGCCAGGATTGGTCCCGCAGTAAAGAATGACTTATTTATCTAAGTTTTTAAATGAAGCGCTGCCACAGCGCACAGTGTAATCGCCGAGATCCGGCAATTATGTCAAATTAAGAAGAATGTTATTTCTTGGTGTTTAATTGTCTCAGTTATGAAAATTATATGGTCACAGTCCAAAGTTAGTTCAATTAAGTTCCACAGTCAATCGTTTCCTTGTTAAAAGCGATGCAACCTAGTATTATCAGAAAAATATCACTAAATACATGTTGGTACGAATATGTGACCAAACCATTGTAACACAAAGAACTGACACCGTTAGAAAGTCAATGAAATGTAGTTTTTGAAACTGTAGCTATTTTTTCAGCTATTTTTTCAATCGTTTCACTGTTAAAAGCGATGCAACCTAGTAATATCAGATAAATATAGCTAAATTCATGTTGTTACGAGTATGTGACCAAACCGTTGTAACACAAAGAACTGACACCGTTAGAAAGTCAATGAAATGTAGTTTTTGAAACTGTAGCTATTTTTTCAGCGCGCGATAACGGCTAGGATTGGTCCCACAGTAAAAAATGACTTATTTATCTAAGTTTTTAAATGAAGCGCTACCACAGCGCCCATTGTGATCGTTGAATTCCAGCAATCATGTCAAATTAAGAAGAATGTTATTCCTTGGGGTCCAATTGGCTCATTTACCACATTTATAAGGTCACAGTCCAGAGTCAGTTGAATTAAGTCCCACAGTCAATCGTTTCACTGTTAACAGCGATGCCACCTAGTAATATCAGATAAATATCGTAAAATACATGTTGGCACGAATATGTGACCCATCCGTCGCAACTCAAACGGACTGACACCGTTAGAAAGTCAATGAAATGTAGTTTTTGAAACTGTAGCTATTTCTTCAGCTCGCCATAACGGCTAGGATTGGTCCCGCAGTAACGAATGACTTATTTATCTAAGTTTTTAAATAAAGTGCTAACACAGCGCCCAGTGTAATCTCTGAGTTCCGGCAATCATGTCAAATTGAGAAGAATGTTATTTTTTGGAGTCCAATTGTCTCATTTATCACATTTATCAGGTCACAGTCCAAAGTTAGTTCAATTAAGTCCCACAGTCAATCGTTTCACGGTTATAAGCGATGCAAACTAGTAATATCCGAAAAATGTCCCTAAATACATGTTGGTACGAATATGTGACGCAACCGTTGTAACTCAAACGGAATGATACCGCCAAGAAGTCAGTGAAATGTAGTTTTTGAGAATGTCTTTATCTTTTCGGCGCGTGTTAACGGCCAGGATTGGTCCCGCAGTTAAGAATGACTTATTTATCTAAGTTTTTAAATGAAGCGCTGCCACAGCGCACAGTGTAATCGCCGAGATCCGGCAATTATGTCAATTTAAGAAGAATGTTATTTCTTGGTGTTTAATTGTCTCAGTTATGAAAATTATATGGTCACAGTCTAAAGTTAGTTCAATTAAGTTCCACAGTCAATCGTTTCCTTGTTAAAAGCGATGCAACCTAGTAATATCAGATAAATAGAGCTAAATTCATGTTGTTACGAGTATGTGACCAAACCGTTGTAACACAAAGAACTGACACCGTTAGAAAGTCAATGAAATGTAGTTTTTGAAACTGTAGCTATTTTTTCAGCGCGCGATAACTGCTAGGATTGGTCCCACAGTAAAAAATGACTTATTTATCGAAGTTTTTAAATGAAGCGCTACCACAGCGCCCATTGTGATCGTTGAATTCCAGCAATCATGTCAAATTAAGAAGAATGTTATTCCTTGGGGTCCAATTGGCTCATTTACCACATTTATAAGGTCACAGTCCAGAGTCAGTTTAATTAAGTCCCACAGTCAATCGTTTCACTGTTAACAGCGATGCCACCTAGTAATATCAGATAAATATCGTAAAATACATGTTGGCACGAATATGTGACCCATCCGTCGCAACTCAAACGGACTGACACTGTTAGAAAGTCAATGAAATGTAGTTTTTGAAACTGTAGCTATTTCTTCAGCTCGCGATAACGGCTAGGATTGGTCCCGCAGTAACGAATGACTTATTTATCTAAGTTTTTAAATGAAGCGCTGCCACAGCGCACAGTGTAATCGCCGAGATCCGGCAATTATGTCAAATTAAGAAGAATGTTATTTCTTGTTGTTTAATTGTCTCAGTTATGAAAATTATATGGTCACAGTCCAAAGTTAGTTCAATTAAGTTCCACAGTCAATCGTTTCCTTGTTAAAAGCGATGCAACCTAGTATTATCAGAAAAATATCACTAAATACATGTTGGTACGAATATGTGACTAAACCATTGTAACACAAAGAACTGACACCGTTAGAAAGTCAATGAAATGTAGTTCTTGAAACTGTAGCTATTTCTTCAGGGCGCGAAAACGGCTAGGATTGGTCCCACAGTAAATATGAGTTATTTATATAAATTTTTAAATGAAGCGCTACCACAGCGCCCATTGTAACCGCTGAATTCCAGCAATCATGTCAAAGTAAGAGGAATGTTATTTTAGGAGTCCAATTGGCTCATTTATGACATTTATAAGGCCACAGTCCAAAATTAGTTCAATTAAGTCCCACAGTCAATCGTTTCACTGTTAAAAGCGATGCAACCTAGTAATATCAGATAAATATCGCTAAATTCATGTTGTTACGAGTATGTGACCAAGCCATTGTAACACAAAGAACTGACACCGTTAGAAAGTCAATGAAATGTAGTTTTTGAAACTGTAGCTATCTTTTCAGCTATTTTTTCAATCGTTTCACTGTTAAAAGCGATGCAACCTAGTAATATCAGAAAAATATCGCTAAATACATGTTGGTACGAATATGTGACTCAACCGTTGTAACTCAAAAAGACTGACACCGCTAGAAAGTCAGTGAAATGTAGTTTTTGAAACTGTCTCTATTTCTTCAGCGCGCGATAGCAGCTAGGGTTGGTCCCCCAGTAAATATTGACTTATTTATCTAAATTTTTAATTGAAACGCTACCACAGCGTCCAGTGTAATCGCTGAGTTCCGGCAATCTTGTCAAATTAAGAAGAATGTTATTTCTTGGTGTTTAATTGTCTCAGTTATAAAAATTATAAGGTCACAGTCCAAAGTTAGCTCAATTAAGTCCCATAGTCAATCGTTTCACTGTTAAAAGCGATGCAACCTAGTAATGTCAGATAAATATCGCTAAATTTATGTTGGTACGAATATGTGACGCAACCGTTGTAACTCAAACGGATTGATACCGCCAAGAAGTCAGTAAAATGTAGTTTTTGAGAATGTCTCTATCTTTTCGGCGCGTAGTAACGGCCGGGATTGGTCCCAAAGTAAAGAAAAACTTATTCATCTTAATTTTGTAATAAAGCGCTACCACACATCCTAGTAAAATCGCTGAATTCCAGCAATCATGTCAAATTAAAAAGAATGTTATTCCTTGGGGTCCAATTGGCTCATTTATCACATTTACAAGGTCACAGTCCAGAGTCAGTTAAATTAAGTCGCACAGTTAATCGTTTCACTGTTATAAGCGATGCAACCTATTAATATCAGAAAAATATCGCTAATAACATGTTGGTACGAATATGTGACTCAACCGTTGTAACTCAAAAAGACTGACACCGATAGAAAATCAATGAAATGTAGTTTTTGAAACTGTCGCTATTTCTTCAGTGCGCGATAACCGTTAGGATTGGTCCCACAGTAAAGAATGACATATTTATCTAAATCTTTAAATGAAGCGCTACCACAGCGCCCAGTGTAATCGCTGAGTTCCGGCAATCTTGTCAAATTAAAAAGAATGTTCTTTCTTGGAGTCCAATTGTCTCATTTATCACATTCATGAGGTCACATTCCAAAGTTAGTTCAATTAAGTCCAACAGTCAATCGCTTCACGGTTAAAAGCGATGCAACCTAGTAATGTCAGATAAATATCGTTAAATTCATGTTGTTACGAGTATGTGAAACAACCGTTGTAACTCAAACGAACTGACACCATTAGAAAGTCAATGAAATGTAGTTTTTGAAACTGTTGCTATTTCTTCAGTGCGCGATAACGGTTAGGATTAGTCCCACAGTAAAGAATGACTTATTTATCTAAATTTTTAAATAAGGCGCGACCATAGGGCCCAGTGTAATCGCTGAGTTCCGGCAATCATGTCAAATTAAGAGGAATGTTATTCCTTGGTGTTTAATTGTCTCAGTTATAAAAATTATACGGTCACAGTCCAAAGTTAGTTCAATTAAGTCCCACAGTCAATCGTTTCCTTGTTAAAAGCGATGCAACCTAGTATTATCAGAAAAATATCACTAAATACATGTTGGTACGAATATGTCACACAACTGTTGTTAATTAAACGGATTGATACGGCTAGAAAGTCATTGAGAAGTAGTTTTTGAAAATGTCTCTATTTCTTCAGCGCGCTAACTGCTAGTATTGGTCCCATAGTACAAAATGACTTATTTATCTAAATTTTAATTGAAGCGTTACCACAGCGCCCAGTGTAATCGCTGAGTTCCGGCAATCATGTCAAATTAAGAAGAATGTTATTTCTTGGAGTCCAATTGTCTCATTTATCACATTAAAGAGGTCACAGTCCAAAGTTAGTTCAATTAAGTCCCACAGTTAATCGTTTCACTGTTATAAGCGATGCAACCTAGTAATATCAGAAAAATATCGCTAAATACATGTTGGTACGAATATGTGACTCAATCGTTGTAACTCAAAAAGACTGACACCGTTAGAAAGTCAGTGAAATGTAGTTTTTGAAACTGTCTCTATTTCTTCAGCGCGCTAACTGCTAGTATTGGTCCCATAGTACAAAATGACTTATTTATCTAAATTTTTAAATGAAGCGCTACCACAGCCCCGAGTGTACTCGCTGAGATCCGGCAATCATGTCAAATTAAGAAGAATGTTATTTCTTGGAGTCCAATTGTCTCATTTATCACATTTATGAGGTCACAGTCCAAAGTTAGTTCAATTAAGTCCCATAGTCAATCGTTTCACTGTTAAAAGCGATGCAACCTAGTAATGTCAGATAAATATCGCTAAATTCATGTTGGTACGAATATGTGACGCAACCGTTGTAACTCAAACGGATTGATACCGCCAAGAAGTCAGTGAAATTTAGTTTTTGAGAATGTCTCTATCTTTTTGGCGCGTAGTAACGGCCAGGATTGGTCCCACAGTAAAGAAAGACTTATTTATCTTAATTTTGTGATAAAGCGCTACCACAGATCTTAGTGTAATCGCTGAATTCCAGCAATCATGTCAAATTAAGAAGAGTGTTATTCCTTGGGGTCCAATTGGCTCATTTATCACATTTATAAGGTCACAGTCCAGAGTCAGCTAAATTAAGTCCCACAGTCAATCGTTTCCTTGCTGAAAGCGATGCAACCTAGTATTATCAGAAAAATATCACTAAATACATGTTGGTACGAATATGTCACACAACTGTTGTAACTCAAACGGACTGACACCGTTAGAAAGTCAATGAAAAGTAGTTTTTGAAACTGTCGCTATTTCTTCAGTGCGCGATAACCGTTAGGATGGGTCCAACAGTAAAGAATGACATATTTATCTAAATTTTTAAATGAAGCGCTACCACAGCGCCCAGTGTAATTGGTAAATTCCAGCAATCATGTTAAATTAAGAAGAATGTTATTTCCTGGTTCCAATTGTCTCATTTATCACATTTATAAGGTCACAGCCCAGAATCAGTTCAATGAAGTGCCACAGTCAATCGTTCCACTGTTAAAAGCGATACAACTTAGTAATGTCAGAAAAACATCGCCAAATACATGTTGGTACGAATATGTGACGCAGCCGTTGTAACTCAAACGGATTGATACCGCCAAGAAGTCAGTGAAATTTAGTTTTTGAGAATGTCTCTATCTTTTTGGCGCGTAGTAACGGCCAGGATTGGTCCCACAGTAAAGAAAGACTTATTTATCTTAATTTTGTGATAAAGCGCTACCACAGATCTTAGTGTAATCGCTGAATTCCAGCAATCATGTCAAATTAAGAAGAATGTTATTCCTTGCGGTCCAATTGGCTCATTTATCACATTTATAAGGTCACAGTCCAGAGTCAGCTAAATTAAGTCCCACAGTCAATCGTTTCCTTGCTGAAAGCGATGCAACCTAGTATTATCAGAAAAATATCACTAAATACATGTTGGTACGAATATGTCACACAACTGTTGTTAATCAAATAGATTGATACGGCTAGAAAGTCATTGAGAAGTAGTTTTTGAAAATGTCTCTATTTCTTCAGCGCGCTAACTGCTAGTATTGGACCCATAGTACAAAATGACTTATTTATCTAAATTTTAATTGAAGCGTTACCACAGCGCCCAGTGTAATCGCTGAGTTCCGGCAATCATGTCAAATTAAGAAGAATGTTATTTCTTGGAGTCCAATTGTCTCATTTATCACATTGAAGAGGTCACAGTCCAAAGTTAGTTCAATTAAGTCCCACAGTTAATCGTTTCGCTGTTATAAGCGATGCAACCTAGAAATATCAGAAAAATATCGCTAAATACATGTTGGTACGAATATGTGACTCAATCGTTGTAACTCAAAAAGACTGACACCGTTAGAAAGTCAGTGAAATGTAGTTTTTGAAACTGTCTCTATTTCTTCAGCGCGCAATAACAGCTAGCATTGGTCCCACAGTAAAAAATGACTTTTTTATCTAAATTTTTAAATGAAGCGCTACCACAGCCCCGAGTGTACTCGCTGAGATCCGGCAATCATGTCAAATTAAGAAGAATGTTATTTCTTGGAGTCCAATTGTCTTAGTTATAAAATTTATATGGTCACAGTCCAAAGTTAGTTCAATTAAGTCCCACAGTCAATCGTTTCCTCGTTAAAAGTGATGCAACCTAGTATTATCAGAAAAATATCACTAAATACATGTTGGTACGAATATGTCACACAACTGTTGTAACTCAAACGGACTGACACCGTTAGAAATTCAATGAATTGTAGTTTTTGAAACTGTTGCTATTTCTTCAGTGCGCGATAACCGTTAGGATTGGTCCCACAGTAAAGAATGACATATTTATCTAAATTTTTAAATGAAGCGCTACCACAGCGCCCAGTGTAATCGCTGAGTTCCGGCAATCTTGTCAAATTAAAAAGAATGTTCTTTCTTGGAGTCCAATTGTCTCATTTATCACATTTATGAGTTCACAGTCCAAAGTTAGTTCAATTAAGTCCCATAGTCAATCGTTTCACTGTTAAAAGCGATGCAACCTAGTAATGTCAGATAAATATCGCTAAATTCATGTTGGTACGAATATGTGACGCAACCGTTGTAACTCAAACGGATTGATACCGCCAAGAAGTCAGTGAAATTTAGTTTTTGAGAATGTCTCTATCTTGTCGGCGCGTAGTAACGGCCAGGATTGGTCCCACAGTAAAGAAAGACTTATTTATCTTAATTTTGTGATAAAGCGCTACCACAGATCTTAGTGTAATCGCTGAATTCCAGAAATCATGTCAAATTAAGAAGAATGTTATTCCTTGGGGTCCAATTGGCTCATTTATCACATTTATAAGGTCACAGTCCAAAGTTAGTTCAATTAAGTCCCACAGTCAATCGTTTCCTCGTTAAAAGTGATGCAACCTAGTATTATCAGAAAAATATCACTAAATACATGTTGGTACGAATATGTCACACAACTGTTGTAACTCAAACGGACTGACACCGTTAGAAAGTCAGTGAAATGTAGTTTTTGAAAATGTCTCTATTTCTTCAGCGCGCTAACTGCTAGTATTGGTCCCATAGTACAAAATGACTTATTTATCTAAATTTTAATTGAAGCGTTACCACAGCGCCCAGTGTAATCGCTGAGTTCCGGCAATCATGTTAAATTAAGAAGAATGTTATTTCTTGGAGTCCAATTGTCTCATTTATCACATTGAAGAGGTCACAGTCCAAAGTTAGTTCAATTAAGTCCCACAGTTAATCGTTTCACTGTTATAAGCGATGCAACCTAGTAATATCAGAAAAATATCGCTAAATACATGTTGGTACGAATATGTGACTCAATCGTTGTAACTCAAAAAGACTGACACCGTTAGAAAGTCAGTGAAATGTAGTTTTTGAAACTGTCTCTATTTCTTCAGCGCGCGATAACAGCTAGGATTGGTCCCACAGTAAAAAATGACTTATTTATCTAAATTTTTAAATGAAGCGCTACCACAGCCCCGAGTGTACTCGCTGAGATCCGGCAATCATGTCACATTAAGAAGAATGTTATTTCTTGGAGTCCAATTGTCTTAGTTATAAAATTTATATGGTCACGGTCCAAAGTTAGTTCAATTAAGTCCCACAGTCAATCGTTTCCTCGTTAAAAGTGATGCAACCTAGTATTATCAGAAAAATATCACTAAATACATGTTGGTACGAATATGTCACACAACTGTTGTAACTCAAACGGACTGACACCGTTAGAAAGTCAGTGAAATGTAGTTTTTGAAAATGTCTCTATTTCTTCAGCGCGCTAACTGCTAGTATTGGTCCCATAGTACAAAATGACTTATTTATCTAAATTTTAATTGAAGCGTTACCACAGCGCCCAGTGTAATCGCTGAGTTCCGGCAATCATGTTAAATTAAGAAGAATGTTATTTCTTGGAGTCCAATTGTCTCATTTATCACATTGAAGAGGTCACAGTCCAAAGTTAGTTCAATTAAGTCCCACAGTTAATCGTTTCACTGTTATAAGCGATGCAACCTAGTAATATCAGAAAAATATCGCTAAATACATGTTGGTACGAATATGTGACTCAATCGTTGTAACTCAAAAAGACTGACACCGTTAGAAAGTCAGTGAAATGTAGTTTTTGAAACTGTCTCTATTTCTTCAGCGCGCGATAACAGCTAGGATTGGTCCCACAGTAAAAAATGACTTATTTATCTAAATTTTTAAATGAAGCGCTACCACAGCCCCGAGTGTACTCGCTGAGATCCGGCAATCATGTCACATTAAGAAGAATGTTATTTCTTGGAGTCCAATTGTCTTAGTTATAAAATTTATATGGTCACAGTCCAAAGTTAGTTCAATTAAGTCCCACAGTCAATCGTTTCCTCGTTAAAGGTGATGCAACCTAGTATTATCAGAAAAATATCACTAAATACATGTTTGTACGAATATGTCACACAACTGTTGTAACTCACACGGACTGACACCGTTAGAAATTCAATGAAATGTAGTTTTTGAAACTGTTGCTATTTCTTCAGTGCGCGATAACCGTTAGGATTGGTCCCACAGTAAAGAATGACATATTTATCTAAATTTTTAAATGAAGCGCTACCACAGCGCCCAGTGTAATCGCTGAGTTCCGGCAATCTTGTCAAATTAAAAAGAATGTTCTTTCTTGAAGTCCAATTGTCTCATTTATCACATTTATGAGGTCACAGTCCAAAGTTAGATCAATTAAGTCCCATAGTCAATCGTTTCACTGTTAAAAGCGATGAAACCTAGTAATGTCAGATAAATATCGCTAAATTCATGTTGGTACGAATATGTGACGCAACCGTTGTAACTCAAACGGATTGATACCGCCAAGAAGTCAGTGAAATTTAGTTTTTGAGAATGTCTCTATCATTTCGGCGCGTAGTAACGGCCAGGATTGGTCCCACAGTAAAGAAAGACTTATTTATCTTAATTTTGTGATAAAGCGCTACCACAGATCCTAGTGTAATCGCTGAATTCCAACAATCATGTCAAATTAAGAAGAATGTTATTCCTTGGGGTCCAATTGGCTCATTTATCACATTTATAAGGTCACAGTCCAGAGTCAGCTAAATTAAGTGTCACAGTCAATCGTTTCCTTGCTAAAAGCGATGCAACCTAGTATTATCAGAAAAATATCACTAAATACATGTTGGTACGAATATGTCACACAACTGTTGTAACTCAAACGGACTGACACCGTTAGAAAGTCAATGAAATGTAGTTTTTGAAACTGTCGCTATTCCTTCAGTGCGCGATAACCGCTAGGATTTGTCCCACAGTAAAAAATGACTTATTTATCTAAGTTTTTAAATGACGCGTTACCACAGCGCCCAGAGTAATCGCTGAGTTCCGGCAATCATGTCAAATTCCGAGGAATGTTATTTCTGGGAGTCCAATTGGCTCATTTATCATATTTATAAGGTCACAGTGCAAAATCAGTTCAATTAAGTCCAACAGTCAATCCTTTCACAGTTAAAAGCGATGTAACCTAATAATATGAGAAAAATATCGCCAAATACATGTTCGTACGATTTTGTGACGCAACCTTTGTAACTCAAATAGATTGGTAGCGCTAGAAAGTCATCGAAATGTATTTTTGAGAATGCCTCTATTTCTTCAGCGCGCGCTAACGGCTAGGATTGGTCCCACAGTACAATATGACTTATTAATCTAAACTTTAAATGAAGCGCTACCACAGCGCCCAGTGTAATTGGTAAATTCCAGCAATCATGTTAAATTAAGAAGAATGTTATTTCCTGGTTCCAATTGTCTCATTTATCACATTTATAAGGTCAAAGCCCAGAATCAGTTCAATGATGTACCACAGTCAATCGTTCCACTGTTAAAAGCGATACAACTTAGTAATGTCAGAAAAATATCGCCAAATACATGTTGGTACGATTATGTGACGCAAGCGTTGTTAATCAAACGGATTGATACGGCTAGAAAGTCATTGAGAAGTAGTTTTTGAAAATGTCTCTATTTCTTCAGCGCGCTAACTGCTAGTATTTGGTCCCATAGTACAAAATGACTTATTTATCTAAATTTTAATTGAAGCGTTACCACAGCGCCCAGTGTAATCGCTGAGTTCCGGCAATCATGTCAAATTAAGAAGAATGTTATTTCTTGGAGTCCAATTGTCTCATTTATCACATTGAAGAGGTCACAGTCCAAAGTTAGTTCAATTAAGTCCCACAGTTAATCGTTTCACTGTTAAAAGTGATGCAACATAGTATTATCAGAAAAATATCACTAAATACATGTTGGTACGAATATGTCATACAACTGTTGTAACTCAAACGGACTGACACCGTTAGAAATTCAATGAAATGTAGTTTTTGAAACTGTTGCTATTTCTTCAGTGCGCGATAACCGTTAGGATTGGTCCCACAGTAAAGAATGACATATTTATCTAAATTTTTAAATGAAGCGCTACCACAGCGCCCAGTGTAATCGCTGAGTTCCGGCAATCTTGTCAAATTAAAAAGAATGTTCTTTCTTGGAGTCCAATTGTCTCATTTATCACATTTATGAGTTCACAGTCCAAAGTTAGTTCAATTAAGTCCCATAGTCAATCGTTTCACTGTTAAAAGCGATGCAACCTAGTAATGTCAGATAAATATCGCTAAATTCATGTTGGTACGAATATGTGACGCAACCGTTGTAACTCAAACGGATTGATACCGCCAAGAAGTCAGTGAAATTTAGTTTTTGAGAATGTCTCTATCTTGTCGGCGCGTAGTAACGGCCAGGATTGGTCCCTCAGTAAAGAAAGACTTATTTATCTTAATTTTGTGATAAAGCGCTACCACAGATCTTAGTGTAATCGCTGAATTCCAGCAATCATGTCAAATTAAGAAGAATGTTATTCCTTGGGGTCCAATTGGCTCATTTATCACATTTATAAGGTCACAGTCCAGAGTCAGCAAAATTAAGTCCCACAGTCAATCGTTTCCTTGCTAAAAGCGATGCAACCTAGTATTATCAGAAAAATATCACTAAATACATGTTGGTACGAATATGTCACACAACTGTTGTAACTCAAACGGACTGACACCGTTAGAAAGTCAATGAAATGTAGTTTTTGAAACTGTCGCTATTTCTTCAATGCGCGATAACCGTTAGGATGGGTCCAACAGTAAAGAATGACATATTTATCTAAATTTTTAAATGAAGCGCTACGACAGCGCCCAGTGTAATCGCTGAGTTCCGGCAATCTTGTAAAATTTAAAAGAATGTTCTTTCTTGGAGTCCAATTGTCTCATTTATCACATTCATGAGGTCACAGTCCAAAGTTAGTTCAATTAAGTCCAACAGTCAATCGTTTCACTGTTAAAAGCGATGCAACCTAGTAATTTCAGATAAATATCGTTAAATTCATGTTGTTACGAGTATGTGACCCAACCGTTGTAACTCAAACGAACTGACACCATTAGAAAGTCAATGAAATGTAGTTTTTGAAACTGTAGCTATTTTTTCAGCGCGCGATAACGGCTAGGATTTGTCCCACAGTAAAAATTGACTTATTTATCTAAGTTTTTAAATGAAGCGTTACCACAGAGCCCAGGGTAATCGCTGAGTTCCGGCAATCATGTCAAATTCAGAGGAATGTTATTTCTGGGAGTCCAATTGGCTCATTTATCACATTTATAAGGTCACAGTCCAAAATCAGTTCAATTAAGTCCAACAGTCAATCCTTTCACAGTTAAAAGCGATGTAACCTAATAATATGAGAAAAATATCGCCAAATACATGTTCGTACGATTTTGTGACGCAACATTTGTAACTCAAATAGATTGATAGCGCTAGAAAGTCATCGAAATGTATTTTTGAGAATGCCTCTATTTCTTCAGCGCGCGCTAACGGCTAGGATTGGTCCTACAGTACAAAATGACTTATTAATCTAAACTTTAAATGAAGCGCTACCACAGCGCCCAGTGTAATTGGTAAATTCCAGCAATCATGTTAAATTAAGAAGAATGTTATTTCCTGGTTCCAATTGTCTCATTTATCACATTTATAAGGTCACAGCACAGAATCAGTTCAATGAAGTGCCACAGTCAATCGTTCCACTGTTAAAAGCGATACAACTTAGTAATGTCAGAAAAACATCGCCAAATACATGTTGGTACGATTATGTGACGCAAGCGTTGTTAATCAAACGGATTGATACGGCTAGAAAGTCATTGAGAAGTAGTTTTTGAAAATGTCTCTATTTCTTCAGCGCGCTAACTGCTAGTATTGGTCCCATAGTACAAAATGACTTATTTATCTAAATTTTAATTGAAGCGTTACCACAGCGCCCAGTGTAATCGCTGAGTTCCGGCAATCATGTTAAATTAAGAAGAATGTTATTTCTTGGAGTCCAATTGTCTCATTTATCACATTGAAGAGGTCACAGTCCAAAGTTAGTTCAATTAAGTCCCACAGTTAATCGTTTCACTGTTATAAGCGATGCAACCTAGTAATATCAGAAAAATATCGCTAAATACATGTTGGTACGAATATGTGACTCAATCGTTGTAACTCAAAAAGACTGACACCGTTAGAAAGTCAGTGAAATGTAGTTTTTGAAACTGTCTCTATTTCTTCAGCGCGCGATAACAGCTAGGATTGGTCCCACAGTAAAAAATGACTTATTTATCTAAATTTTTAAATGAAGCGCTACCACAGCCCCGAGTGTACTCGCTGAGATCCGGCAATCATGTCACATTAAGAAGAATGTTATTTCTTGGAGTCCAATTGTCTTAGTTATAAAATTTATATGGTCACAGTCCAAAGTTAGTTCAATTAAGTCCCACAGTCAATCGTTTCCTCGTTAAAGGTGATGCAACCTAGTATTATCAGAAAAATATCACTAAATACATGTTTGTACGAATATGTCACACAACTGTTGTAACTCAAACGGACTGACACCGTTAGAAATTCAATGAAATGTAGTTTTTGAAACTGTTGCTATTTCTTCAGTGCGCGATAACCGTTAGGATTGGTCCCACAGTAAAGAATGACATATTTATCTAAATTTTTAAATGAAGCGCTACCACAGCGCCCAGTGTATTCGCCGAGTTCCGGCAATCTTGTCAAATTAAAAAGAATGTTCTTTCTTGGAGTCCAATTGTCTCATTTATCACATTTATGAGGTCACAGTCCAAAGTTAGTTCAATTAAGTCCCATAGTCAATCGTTTCACTGTTAAAAGCGATGAAACCTAGTAATGTCAGATAAATATCGCTAAATTCATGTTGGTACGAATATGTGACGCAACCGTTGTAACTCAAACGGATTGATACCGCCAAGAAGTCAGTGAAATTTAGTTTTTGAGAATGTCTCTATCATTTCGGCGCGTAGTAACGGCCAGGATTGGTCCCACAGTAAAGAAAGACTTATTTATCTTAATTTTGTGATAAAGCGCTACCACAGATCCTAGTGTAATCGCTGAATTCCAACAATCATGTCAAATTAAGAAGAATGTTATTCCTTGGGGTCCAATTGGCTCATTTATCACATTTATATGGTCACAGTCCAGAGTCAGCTAAATTAAGTGTCACAGTCAATCGTTTCCTTGCTAAAAGCGATGCAACCTAGTATTATCAGAAAAATATCACTAAATACATGTTGGTACGAATATGTCACACAACTGTTGTAACTCAAACGGACTGACACCGTTAGAAAGTCAATGAAATGTAGTTTTTGAAACTGTCGCTATTCCTTCAGTGCGCGATAACCGCTAGGATTTGTCCCGCAGTAAAAAATGACTTATTTATCTAAGTTTTTAAATGACGCGTTACCACAGCGCCCAGTGTAATCGCTGAGTTCCGGCAATCATGTCAAATTCCGAGGAATGTTATTTCTGGGAGTCCAATTGGCTCATTTATCATATTTATAAGGTCACAGTGCAAAATCAGTTCAATTAAGTCCAACAGTCAATCCTTTCACAGTTAAAAGCGATGTAACCTAATAATATGAGAAAAATATCGCCAAATACATGTTCGTACGATTTTGTGACGCAACCTTTGTAACTCAAATAGATTGGTAGCGCTAGAAAGTCATCGAAATGTATTTTTGAGAATGCCTCTATTTCTTCAGCGCGCGCTAACGGCTAGGATTGGTCCCACAGTACAATATGACTTATTAATCTAAACTTTAAATGAAGCGCTACCACAGCGCCCAGTGTAATTGGTAAATTCCAGCAATCATGTTAAATTAAGAAGAATGTTATTTCCTGGTTCCAATTGTCTCATTTATCACATTTATAAGGTCAGAGCCCAGAATCAGTTCAATGATGTACCACAGTCAATCGTTCCACTGTTAAAAGCGATACAACTTAGTAATGTCAGAAAAATATCGCCAAATACATGTTGGTACGATTATGTGACGCAAGCGTTGTTAATCAAACGGATTGATACGGCTAGAAAGTCATTGAGAAGTAGTTTTTGAAAATGTCTCTATTTCTTCAGCGCGCTAACTGCTAGTATTTGGTCCCATAGTACAAAATGACTTATTTATCTAAATTTTAATTGAAGCGTTACCACAGCGCCCAGTGTAATCGCTGAGTTCCGGCAATCATGTCAAATTAAGAAGAATGTTATTTCTTGGAGTCCAATTGTCTTATTTATCACATTGAAGAGGTCACAGTCCAAAGTTAGTTCAATTAAGTCCCACAGTTAATCGTTTCACTGTTATAAGCGATGCAACCTAGTAATATCAGAAAAATATCGCTAAATACATGTTTGTACGAATATGTGACTCAATTGTTGTAACTCAAAAAGACTGACACCGTTAGAAAGTCAGTGAAATGTAGTTTTTGAAACTGTCTCTATTTCTTCAGCGCGCGATAACAGCTAGGATTGGTCCCACAGTAAAAAATGACTTATTTATCTAAATTTTTAAATGAAGCGCTACCACAGCCCCGAGTGTACTCGCTGAGATCCGGCAATCATGTCAAATTAAGAAGAATGTTATTTCTTGGAGTCCAATTGTCTTAGTTATAAAATTTATATGGTCACAGTCCAAAGTTAGTTCAATTAAGTCCCACAGTCAATCGTTTCCTCGTTAAAAGTGATGCAACCTAGTATTATCAGAAAAATATCACTAAATACATGTTGGTACGAATATGTCACACAACCGTTGTAACTCAAACGAAGTGACACCGTTAGAAAGTCAATGAAATGTAGTTTTTGAAACTGTAGCTATTTTTTCAGCGCGCAATAACGGGTAGGATTTGTCACACAGTAAAGAATGACTTATTTATCTAAGTTTTTAAATGAAGCGTTACCACAGCGCCCAGTGTAATCGCTGGGTTCCGGCAATCATGTCAAATTCAGAGGAATGTTATTTCTGGGAGTCCATTTGCCTCATTTATCACATTTATAAGGTCACAGTCCAAAATCAGTTCAAATAAGTGCCAATTCAATTGTTTCACTGTTAAAAGCGATACAACCTAGTAATATTCAGAAAAATGTCCCTAAATACATGTTGGTACGAATATGTGACGCAACCGTTGTAACTCAAACGGAATGATACCGCCAACAAGTCAGTGAAATGTAGTTTTTGAGAAAGTCTTTATCTTTTCGGCGCATGGTAACGGCCTGGATTGGTCCCACAGTAAAGAAAGACTTATTTATCTTAATTTTGTAATAAAGTAATAAATTTTGTAATTAAGTCCCACAGTCAATTGTTTCCTTGTTAAAAGCGATGCAACCTAGTATTATCAGAAAAATATCACTAAATACATGTTGGTACGAATATGTCACCCAACTGTTGTAACTCAAGCGGACTGACACCGTTAGAAAGTCAATGAAATATAGTTTTTGAAACTGTCGCTATTTCTTCAGCGCGCGATAACGCCTAGGATTGGTCCCACAGTAAAAAATGACTTATTTATCTAAATTTTTAAATGAAGCGCTACTACAGCACCCAGTGTAATTGCTGAGTTCCGGCAATCTTGTTAAATTAAAAAGAATTATATTTCTGTGAGTCCAATTGTTTCATTTATCACATTCATGAGGTCACAGTCCAAAGTTAATTCAATTAAGTCCAACAGTCAATCGTTTCACTGTTAAAAGCGATGCAACCTAGTAATGTCAGATAAATATCGTTAAATTCATGTTATTACGAGTATGTGACACAACCGTTGTAACTCAAACGAAATGACACCATTAGAAAGTCAATGAAATGTAGTTTTTGAAACTGTAGCTATTTCTTCAGCGCGCGATAACGGGTAGGATTTGTCACACAGTAAAAAATGACTTATTTATCTAAATTTTTAAATGAAGCGCTACTACAGCACCCAGTGTAATTGCTGAGTTCCGGCAATCTTGTTAAATTAAAAAGAATGATATTTCTGTGAGTCCAATTGTCTCATTTATCACATTCATGAGGTCACAGTCCAAAGTTAATTCAATTAAGTCCCACAGTCAATCGTTTCACTGTTAAAAGCGATGCAACCTAGTAATATCAGATAAATATCGCTAAATTCATGTTGTTACGAGTATGTGACCCAACCGTTGTAACTCAAACGAACTGGCACCGTTAGAAAATCAATGAAATGTAGTTTTTGAAACTGTAGCTATTTGTTCAGCGCGCGATAACGGCTAGGATTGGTCCCACAGTTAAAAATGGTTTATTTATCAAAATTTTTAAATGAAGCGCTACTACAGTGCCCAGTGTAATCGCTGAATTCCAGCAATCATGTCAAATTAAGAAGAATGTTATTCCTTGGGGTCCAATTGGCTCATTTATCACATTTATAAGGTCACAGTCTAGAGTCAGCTAAATTAAGTCCCACAGTCAATCGTTTCACTGTTAAAAGCGATACAACTTATTAATATCGGAAAAAAATCACTAAATACATGTTGATACGAATGTGTGACGCAACCGTTGTAACTCAAACGGATTGACACAGTTAGAACGTTAATGAAATGTTGTTTTTAAAACTGTCGCTATTTCTTCAGCGCCCGATAACGGCCAGGATTGTTCCCACAGTAAAGAAAAACTTATTTATCTTAATTTTGTAATAAAGCGCTACCACAGCGCCCAGTGTAATCGCTGAGTTCCGGGAATCATGTCAAATTGAGAAGAATGTTATTTCGTGGAGTCCAATTGTCTCATTTCTCACATTTATTAGGTCACAGCCAAAGTTAGTTCAATTAAGTCCCACAGTCAATCGTTTAACTGTTATAAGCGATGCAACCTAGTAATATCAGAAAAATATAGCTAAATACACGTTGGTACGAGTATGTGACCCAACCGTTGTAACTCAAACGGACTGACACCGTTAGAAAGTCAATGAAATGTAGTTTTTGAAACTGTAGCTATTTCTTCTGTGCGCGATAACGGCTAGGATTGGTCCAACAGTAAAATTGACTTATTTATCCAAGTTTTTAAATGAAGCGCTACCACAGCGCCCAGCGTAATCGCTGAGTTCCGGCAATCATGTCAAGTTGAGAAGAATGTTATTTCTTGGCGTCCAATTGTTGCATTTATCACATTTATTAGGTCACAGTCCAGAGTTAGTTCAATTAAGCTCCACAGTCAATCATTTTACTGTTATAAGCGATGAAACCTAGTAATATCAGAAAAATATCGCTAAATACATGTTAGTACGAATATGTGACCCAACCGTTGTAACTCAAACAGACTGACACCGTTAGAAAGTCAATGAAATGTAGTTTTTGAAACTGTAGCTATTTCTTCAGCGCGTGATAACAGCTAGGATTGGTCCCACAGTAAATATTGACTTATTTATTCAAGTTTTTAAATGAAGCGCTACCACAGCGCCCAGTGAAATCGCTCAGTTCCGGCAATTATGTCAAGTTGAGAAGAATGTTCCTTCCTGGCGTCCAATTGTCTCATTTATCACATTTATAAGGTCACAGTCTAAAATCAGTTCAATTAAGCCCCACAGTCAATCGTTTAACTGTTAAAAGCGGTGCAACCTAGTAATATCAGAAAAATATCGCTAATTACATGTAGGTACTAGTATGTGACCCAACCGTTGTAACTCAAACGGACTGACACCGTTAGAAAGTCAATGAAATGTAGTTTTTGCAACTGTAGCTATTTCTTCAGCGCGCGATAACGGCTAGGATTGGTCCCACAGTAAAGATTGCCTTATTTATCTAAGTTTTTAAATGAAGCGCTACAACAGCGCCCAGTGTAATCGCTGAGTTCTGGCAATCATGTCAAGTTGAGAAGAATGTTATTTCTTGGAGTCCAATTGTCGCATTTATCACATTTATTAGGTCACAGCCAAAGTTAGTTCAATTAAGTCCCACAGTCAATCGTTTAACTGTTATAAGCGATGCAACCTAGTAATATCAGAAAAATATAGCTAAATACACGTTGGTACGAGTATGTGACCCTACCGTTGTAACTCAAACGGACTGACACCGTTAGAAAGTCAATGAAATGTAGTTTTTGAAACTGTAGCTATTTCTTCAGCGCGTGATAACGGCTAGGATTGGTGCCACAGTAAATACGACTGATTTATATAAATTTTTAAATGAAGCGCTACCACAGCGCCCATTGTAATCGTTGAATTCTAGCAATCATGTCAAATTAGAAGGAATGTTATTTCTGGGAGTCCAATTGTCTCATTTGTGACATTTATAAGGTCACAGTCCAAAATCAGTTCAATTAAGTGCCACAGTCAATTGTTTCACTGTTAAAAGCGATACAACCTAGTAATATAAGAAAAATGTCCCTAAATACATGTTAGTACGAATATGTGACGCAACCGTTGTAACTCAAACGGATTGATACCGCTAGAAAGTCAATGAAATGTAGGTTTTGAAACTGTTCCTATTTCTTCAGCGCGTGCTAACGGCCAGGATAGGTGCCACAGTAAATACGACTGATATATATAAATTTTTAAATGAAGCGCTACCACAGCGCCCAGTGTAATCGCTGAGTTCTGGCAATCATGTAAAATTAAGAAGAATGTTATTTCTGGAAGTTCAATTTTCTCACTTTCACATTTATAAAGTCACAGTCCAAAATCAATTCAATTAAGTCCCACAGTCAATCGTTTCAATGTTAAGAGCGATGCAACCTAGTAATAGCGGAAAGATATCGCTAAATACATGTGGGTACGAATATGTGACGTAACCGTTGTAACTCAGACGGATTGATACCGCTAGAAAGTCATTGAAATGTAGTATTTGAAACTGGTCCTACTTATTCAGCGCGTGATAACGGCTAGGATTGGTCCCACAGTAAATATTGACTTATTTATTCAAGTTTTTAAATGAAGCGCTACCACAGCGCCCAGTGAAATCGCTCAGTTCCGGCAATTATGTCAAGTTGAGAAGAATGTTCCTTCCTGGCGTCCAATTGTCTCATTTATCACATTTATAAGGTCACAGTCTAAAATCAGTTCAATTAAGTCCCACAGTCAATCGTTGAACTGTTAAAAGCGGTGCAACCTAGTAATATCAGAAAAATATCGCTAATTACATGTAGGTACTAGTATGTGACCCAACCGTTGTAACTCAAACGGACTGACACCGTTAGAAAGTCAATGAAATGTAGTTTTTGAAACTGTAGCTATTTCTTCAGCGCGCGATAACGGCTAGGATTGGTCCCACAGTAAAGATTGCCTTATTTATCTAAGTTTTTAAATGAAGCGCTACCACAGCGCCCAGTGTAATCGCTGAGTTCTGGCAATCATGTCAAGTTGAGAAGAATGTTATTTCTTGGAGTCCAATTGTCGCATTTATCACATTTATTAGGTCACAGCCAAAGTTAGTTCAATTAATTCCCACAGTCAATCGTTTAACTGTTATAAGCAATGCAACCTAGTAATATCAGAAAAATATAGCTAAATACACGTTGGTACGAGTATGTGACCCAACCGTTGTAACTCAAACGGACTGACACCGTTAGAAAGTCAATGAAATGTAGTTTTTGAAACTGTAGCTATTTCTTCAGCGCGTGATAACGGCTAGGATTGGTCCAACAGTAAAATTGACTTATTTATCTAAGTTTTTAAATGAAGCGCTACCACAGCGCCCAGCGTAATCGCTGAGTTCCGGCAATTATGTCAAGTTGAGAAGAATGTTCCTTTCTGGCGTCCAATTGTCTCATTTATCACATTTATAAGGTCACAGTCTAAAATCAGTTCAATTAAGTCCCACAGTCAATCGTTTAACTCATAAAAGCGATGAAACCTAGTAATATCAGAAAAATATCGCTAAATACATGTTGGTACGAATATGTGACCCAACCGTAGTAACTCAAACGGACTGATACCGCTAGAAAGTCAATGAAATGTAGGTTTTGAAACTGTTCCTATTTCTTCAGCGCGTGCTAACGGCCAGGATAGGTGCCACAGTAAATACGACTGATTTATATAAATTTTTAAATGAAGCGCTACCACAGCGCCCATTGTAATCGTTGAATTCTAGCAATCATGTCAAATTAGAAGGAATGTTATTTCTGGGAGTCCAATTGTCTTATTTGTGACATTTATAAGGTCACAGTCCAAAATCAGTTCAATTAAGTGCCACAGTCAATTGTTTCACTGTTAAAAGCGATACAACCTAGTAATATAAGAAAAATGTCCCTAAATACATGTTAGTACGAATATGTGACGCAACCGTTGTAACTCAAACGGATTGATACCGCTAGAAAGTCAATGAAATGTAGGTTTTGAAACTGTTCCTATTTCTTCAGCGCGTGCTAACGGCCAGGATAGGTGCCACAGTAAATACGACTGATATATATAAATTTTTAAATGAAGCGCTACCACAGCGCCCAGTGTAATCGCTGAGTTCCGGTAATCATGTAAAATTAAGAAGAATGTTATTTCTTGAAGTTCAATTTTCTCACTTTCACATTTATAAAGTCACAGTCCAAAATCAATTCAATTAAGTCCCACATCAATCGTTTCAATGTTAAGAGCGATGCAACCTAGTAATAGCGGAAAGATATCGCTAAATACATGTGGGTACGAATATGTGACGTAACCGTTGTAACTCAGACGGATTGATACCGCTAGAAAGTCATTGAAATGTAGTATTTGAAACTGTTCCTACTTTCTCAGCGCGTTCTAACGGCCAGCATTGGTCCCACAGTAAATATGACTTATTTATCTAAATTTTTTTAAGAAGCGCTACCACAGCGCCATTGTAATCGTTGAATTCCAGCAATCATGTCAAATTAAGAGAAATGTTATTTCTGGGAGTCCAATTTGCTCATTTATCACATTTATAAGGTCACAGTCCAAAATCAGTTCGTTTAAGTGCCACAGTCAATCGTTTCACTGTTAAAGGCGATAAAACCTAGTAATATCAGAAAAATATCCCTGCATACATGTGGGAACGAATATGTGATGCAAGCGTTGTAACTCAAACAAACTGAAACCGTTAGAAATTCATGGAAATGTAGTTTTCGAAACTTTCTCTATTTTTTCAGCGCGCGATAACGGCTAGGATTGGTTCCACAATAAAAAGTGACTTATTTATTTAAATTTTTAAATGGAGCGTTACCACAGAGCCCAGTGTAATCGCTGAGTTCCGGAAATCAAGCCAAACTAAGAAGAATGTTATTTCTTGGAGTCCAGATGGCTCACTCATCACATATAAAAGGTCACAGTCCAGAGTCAGTTTAATTAAGTCCCACAGTCAATCGTTTCACTGTTAACAGCGATACAACTTAGTAATATCGGAAAAAAATCACTAAATAAATTTTCGTGCGAATGTGTGACACAACCGTTGTAACTCAAACGGAATGACACCGTTATAAAGTCAATGAAATGTAGTTTTTGAAACTGTCTCTATTTCTTCAGCGCGAGGTAACCGCTAGGATTGGTCCCACAGTAATAAATGACTTATTTATCTTAATTGATAAAAAAGCGCTACCACTGCGCCCAGTGCAATCGCTGATTTCCAGCAATCATGTCAAATTAAGAAGAATGTTATTTTTTGTAGTCCAACTGGCTCATTTATCACATTTATAAGGTCACAGTCCAAAATCAGTTCAATTAAGTGCCACAGTCAATTGTTTCACTGTTAAAAGCGATACAACCTAGTAATATAAGAAAAATGTCCCTAAATACATGTTAGTACGAATATGTGACGCAACCGTTGTATCTCAAACGGACTGATACCGTTAGAAAGTCACTGAAATGTAGTTTTTGAAACTGTCTCTATTTCTTCAGCGCGCGATAACGACTAGGATTGGTCACACAGTAAAAAATGACTTATTTATCTAAATTTTTAAATAAAACGCTACCACAGCGCCCAGTGTAATCGCTGAGTTCCGGCAGGAAGGAATGTTATTTCTGGGAGTTCAATCGTCTCATTTGTGACATTTATACGGTCACAGTCCAAAATCCCTTCAATTAAGTGCCACAGTCAATCGTTTCACTGTTAAAAGCGATAAAACCTAGTAATATCAGAAAAATATCCCTGCATACATGTGGGAACGAATATGTGATGCAAGCGTTGTAACTCAAACGGACTGAAACCGTTAGAAATTCATTGAAGTGTAGTTTTCGAAACCGTCTCTATTTTTTCAGCGCGCGATAACGGCTAGGATTGGTTCCACAGTAAAAAATGACTTATTTATTTAAATTTTTAAATGAAGCGTTACCACAGAGCCCAGTGTAAACGCTGAGTTCCGGGAATCAAGCCCAACTAAGAAGAATGTTATTTCTTTGAGTCCAGATGGCTCACTCATCACATTTAAAAGGTCACAGTCCAGAGTCAGTTTAATTAAGTCCCACAGTCAATCGTTTCACTGTTAACAGCGATACAACTTAGTAATATCGGAAAAAAATCACTAAATAAATTTTCGTGCGAATGTGTGACACAACCGTTGTAACTCAAACGGAATGACACCGTTAGAAAGTCAATGAAATGTAGTTTTTTAAACTGTCTCTATTTCTTCAGCGCGAGGTAACGGCTAGGATTGGTCCCACAGTATTAAATGACCTATTTATCTTAATTGATAAAAAAGCGCTACCACTGCGCCCAGTGCAATAGCTGATTTCCAGCAATAATGTCAAATTAAGAAGAATGTTATTTCTTGGAGTCCAATTGTCTCACTTATCACATTTATAAGGTCACAGTCCAAAATCAGTTCAATTAAGTCCCACAGTCAATCGTTTAACTGTTAAAAGCGATACAACCTAGTAATAGCCGAAAAATATCGCTAAATACATGTTGGTACGAATATGTGACGGAACCGTGTAACTCAAACGGATTGACACCGCTAGAAAGTCAATGAAATGTAGCTTTTGAAACTGTTCCTATTTCTTCAGCGCGTGCTAACGGCCAGGATAGGTGCCACAGTAAATACGACTTATTTATATAAATTTTTAAATGTAGCGCTACCACAGTGCCCATTTTAATCGTTGAATTCCAGCAATCATGTCAAACTGGAAGGAATGTTATTTCGGGGAGTCCAATTGTCTCATTTGTGACATTTATAAGGTCACAGTCCAAAATCAGTTCAATTAAGTGCCACAGTCAATCGTTTCACTGTTAAAAGCAATACAACCTAGTAATATCAGAAAAATATCCCTGCATACATGTGGGAACGGATATGTGATGCAAGCGTTGTAACTCAAACGGACTGAAACCGTTAGAAATTCATTGAAGTGTAGTTTCCGAAACTGTCTCTTTTTTTTCAGCGCGCGATAACGGCTGGGATTGGTTCCACAGTAAAAAATGACTTATTCATTTATATTTTTAAATGAAGCGTTACCACAGAGCCCAGTGTAATCGTTGAATTCCAGCAATCATGTCAAATTAAGAGGAATGTTATTTCTTGGAGTCCAATTGTCTCATTTGTGCAATTAATAAGGTCACAGTCCAAAATCCCTTCAATTAAGTGCCACAGTCAATTGTTTCACTGTTAAAAGCGATAGAACGTAGTAATATAAGAAAAATGTCCCTAAATACATGTTAGTACGAATATGTGACGCAACCGTTGTAACTCAAACGGACTGATACCGTTAGAAAGTCACTGAAATGTAGTTTTTGAAACTGTCTCTATTTCTTCAGCGCGCGATAACGACTAGGATTGGTCACACAGTAAAAAATGACTTATTTATCTAAATTTTTAAATAAAGCGCTTCCACAGCGCCCAGTGTAATCGCTGAGTTCCGGCAATCATGTCAAATTGAGAAGAATGTTATTTCTTGGAGTCCAATTGTCGCATTTATCACAATTATCAGGTCACATTTTCAAAGTTAGTTCAATTAAGTCCCACAGTCAATCGTTTCACTGTTATAAGCGATGCAACCTAGTAATATCAGAAAAATGTCCCTAAATACATGTTAGTACGACTATGTGACGCAACTGTTGTAACTCAAACGGACTGATACCGTTAGAAAGTCACTGAAATGTAGTTTTTGAAATTGTTCCTACTTACTCAGCGCGTTCTAACGGCCAGCATTGGTCCAACAGTAAATATGACTTATTTATCTAAATTTTTTTATGAAGCGCTACCACAGCGCCATTGTAATCGTTGAATTCCAGCAATCATGTCAAATTAAGAGGAATGTTATTTCTGGGAGTCCAATTGGCTCATTTATCACATTTATAAGGTCACAGTCCAAAATCAGTTCGTTTAAGTGCCACAGTCAATCGTTTCACTGGTAAAAGCGATAAAACCTAGTAATATCAGAAAAATATCCCTGCATACATGTGGGAACGAATATGTGATGCAAGCGTTGTAACTCAAACGGACTGAAACCGTTAGAAATTCATTGAAGTGTAGTTTTCGAAACTGTCTCTATTTTTTCAGCGCACAATAACGGCTAGGATTGGTTCCACAGTAAAAAATGACTTATTTATTTAAATTTTTAAATGAAGCGTTACCACAGAGCCCAGTGTAAACGTTGAATTCCAGCAATCATGTCAAATTAAGAGGAATATTATTTCTTGGAGTCCAATTGTCTCATTTGTGACATTTATAAGGTCACAGTCCAAAATCAGTTCAATTAAGTCCCACAGTGAATCGTTTAACTGTTAAAAGCGATGCAACCTAGTAATAGCGGAAAAATATCGCTAAATACATGTTGGTACGAATATGTGACGGAACCGTTGTAACTCAAACGGATTGACACTGCTAGAAAGTCAATGAAATGTAGCTTTTGAAACTGTTCCTATTTCTTCAGCGCGTGCTAACGGCCAGGATTGGTGCCACAGTAAATACGACTTATTTATATAAATTTTTAAATGAAGCGCTACCACAGCGCCAATTTTAATCGTTGAATTCCAGCAATCATGTCAAATTAGAAGGAATGTTATTTCGGGGAGTCCAATTGTCTCATTTGTGACATTTATAAGGTCACAGTCCAAAATCAGTTCAATTAAGTGCCACAGTCAATCGTTTCACTGTTAAAAGAGATAAAACCTAGTAATATCAGAAAAATATCCCAGCATACATGTGGGAACAAATATGTGACGCAACCGTTGTAACTCAAACAGACTGATACCGTTACAAAGTCACTGAAATGTAGTTTTCGAAACTATCTCTATTTTTTCAGCGCGCGATAACGGCTAGGATTGGTTCCACAGTAAAAAATGACTTGTTCATTTAAATTTTTATATGAAGCGTTACCACAGAGCCCAGTGTAATCGCTGAGTTCCGGGAATCAAGCCCAACTAAGAAGAATGTTATTTCTTGGAGTCCAGATGGCTCACTCATCACATCTAAAAGGTCACAGTCCAGAGTCAGTTTAATTAAGTCCCACAGTCAATCGTTTCACTGTTAACAGCGATACAACTTAGTAATAGCGGAAAAATATCGCTAAATACATGTTGGTACGAATATATGACGGAACCGTTGTAACTCAAACGGATTGACACCGCTAGAAAGTCAATGAAATGTAGCTTTTGAAACTGTTCCTATTTCTTCAGCGCGTGCGAACGGCCAGGATAGGTGCCACAGTAAATACGACTTATTTATATAAATTTTTGAATGAAGCGCTACCACAGCGCCCATTGTAATCGTTGAATTCCAGCAATCATGTCAAATTAGAAGGAATGTTATTTCGGGGAGTCCAATTGTCTCATTTGTGACATTTATAAGGTCACAGTCCAAAATCAGTTCAATTAAGTGCCACAGTCAATTGTTTCACTGTTAAAAGCAATACAACCTAGTAATATAAGAAAAATGTCCCTAAATACATGTTAGTACGAATATGTGACGCAACAGTTTTAACTCAAACAGATTGACACCGCTAGAAAGTCAATGAAATGTAGCTTTTGAAACTGTTTCTATTTCTTCAGCGCGTGCTAACGGCCAGGATAGGTGCCACAGTAAATACGACTTATTTATATAAATTTTTGAATGAAGCGCTACCACAGCTCCCATTGTAATCGTTGAATTCCAGCAATCATGTAAAATTGAGAAGAATGTTATTTCTTGGAGTCCAATTGTCGCATTTATCACAATTATCAGGTCACATTCCAAAGTTAGTTCAATTAAGTCCCACAGTCAATCGTTTCACTGTTATAAGCGATGCAACCTAGTAATATCAGAAAAATATCCCAGCATACATGTGGGAACGAATATGTGATGCAAGCGTTGTAACTCAAACGGACTGATACCGTTAGAAATTCATTGAAGTGTAGTTTTCGAAACTGTCTCTATTTTTTCAGCGCGCGATAACGGCTAGGATTGGTTCCACAGTAAAAAATGACTTATTTATTTAAATTTTTAAATGAAGCGTTACCACAGAGCCCAGTGTAATCGGTGAGTTCCGGGAATCAAGCCCAACTAAGAAGAATGTTATTTCTTGGAGTCCAGATGGATCACTCATCACATTTAAAAGGTCACAGTCCAGAGTCAGTTTAATTAAGTCCCACAGTCAATCGTTTCGCTGTTAACAGCGATACAACTTAGTAATATCGGAAAAAAATCACTAAACAAATTTTCGTGCGAATGTGTGACACAACCGTTGTAACTCAAACGGAATGACACCGTTTGAAAGTCAATGAAATGTAGTTTTTGAAACTGTCTCTATTTCTTCAGCGCGAGGTAACGGCTAGGATTGGTCCCACAGTAATAAATGACTTATTTATCTTATTTGATAAAAAAGCGCTACCACTGCGCCCAGTGCAATCGCTGATTTCCAGCAATAATGTCAAATTAAGAAGAATGTTATTTCTTGGAGTCCAATTGTCTCACTTATCACATTTATAAGGTCACAGTCCAAAATCAGTTCAATTAATTCCCACAGTCAATCGTTTAACTGTTAAAAGCGATACAACCTAGTAATCGCCGAAAAATATCGCTAAATACATGTTGGTACGAATATGTGACGGAACCGTTGTAACTCAAACGGATTGACACCGCTAGAAAGTCAATGAAATGTAGCTTTTGAAACTGTTCCTATTTCTTCAGCGCGTGCTAACGGCCAGGATAGGTGCCACAGTAAATACGACTTATTTATATAAATTTTTAAAAGAAGCGCTACCACAGTGCCCATTTTAATCGTTGAATTCCAGCAATCATGTCAAATTGGAAGGAATGTTATTTCGGGGAGTCCAATTGTCTCATTTGTGACATTTATAAGGTCACAGTCCAAAATCAGTTCAATTAAGTGCCACAGTCAATCGTTTCACTGTTAAAAGCAATACAACCTAGTAATATCAGAAAAATATCCCTGCATACATGTGGGAACGAATATGTGATGCAAGCGTTGTAACTCAAACGGACTGAAACCGTTAGAAATTCATTGAAGTGTAGTTTTCGAAACTGTCTCTTTTTTTTCAGCGCGCGATAACGGCTGGGATTGATTCCACAGTAAAAAATGACTTATTCATTTATATTTTTAAATGAAGCGTTACCACAGAGCCCAGTGTAATCGTTGAATTCCAGCAATCATGTCAAATTAAGAGGAATGTTATTTCTTGGAGTCCAATTGTCTCATTTGTGCCATTAATAAGGTCACAGTCCAAAATCCCTTCAATTAAGTGCCACAGTCAATTGTTTCACTGTTAAAAGCGATAGAACGTAGTAATATAAGAAAATGTCCCTAAATACATGTTAGTACGAATATGTGACGCAACCGTTGCAACTCAAACGGACTGATACCGTTAGAAAGTCACTGAAATGTAGTTTTTGAAACTGTCTCTATTTCTTCAGCGCGCGATAACGACTAGGATTGGTCACACAGTAAAAAATGACTTATTTATCTAAATTTTTAAATATAGCGCTACCACAGCGCCCAGTGTAATCGCTGAGTTCCGGCAATCATGTCAAATTGAGAAGAATGTTATTTCTTGGAGTCCAATTGTCGCATTTATCACAATTATCAGGTCACATTCCAAAGTTAGTTCAATTAAGTCCCACAGTCAATCGTTTCACTGTTATAAGCGATGCAACCTAGTAATATCAGAAAAATGTCCCTAAATACATGTTAGTACGAATATGTGACGCAACTGTTGTAACTCAAACGGACTGATACCGTTAGAAGGTCACTGAAATGTAGTTTTTGAAACTGTTCCTACTTACTCAGCGCGTTCTAACGGCCAGCATTGGTCCCACAGTAAATATGACTTATTTATCTAAATTTTTTTATGAAGCGCTACCACAGCGCCATTGTAATCGTTGAATTCCAGCAATCATGTCAAATTAAGATGAATGTTATTTCTGGGAGTCCAATTGGCTCATTTATCACATTTAAAAGGTCACAGTCCAAAATCAGTTCGTTTAAGTGCCACAGTCAACCGTTTCACTGTTAAAAGCGATAAAACCTAGTAATATCAGAAAAATATCCCTGCATACATGTGGGAACGAATATGTGATGCAAGCGTTGTAACTCAAACGGACTGAAACCGTTAGAAATTCATTGAAGTGTAGTTTTTGAAACTGTCTCTATTTTTTCAGCGCGCGATAACGGCTAGGATTGGTGCCACAGTAAAAAATGACTTATTTATTTAAATTTTTAAATGAAGCGTTACCACAGAGCCCAGTGTAATCGTTGAATTCCAGCAATCATGTCAAATTAAGAGGAATGTTGTTTCTTGGAGTCCAATTGTCTCATTTGTGCCATTAATAAGGTCACAGTCCAAAATCCCTTCAATAAGTGCCACAGTCAATTGTTTCACTGTTAAAAGCGATAGAACGTAGTAATATAAGAAAAATGTCCCTAAATACATGTTAGTACGAATATGTGACGCAACCGTTGTAACTTAAACGGACTGATACCGTTAGAAAGTCACTGAAGTGTAGTTTTTGAAACTGTCTCTATTTCTTCAGCGCGCGATAACGACTAGGATTGGTCACACAGTAAAAAATGACTTATTTATCTAAATTTTTAAATAAAGCGCTTCCACAGCGCCCAGTGTAATCGCTGAGTTCCGGCAATCATGTCAAATTGAGAAGAATGTTATTTCTTGGAGTCCAATTGTCGCATTTATCACAATTATTAGGTCACATTTTTAAAGTTAGTTCAATTAAGTCCCACAGTCAATCGTTTCACTGTTATAAGCGATGCAACCTAGTAATATCAGAAAAATGTCCCTAAATACATGTTAGTACGAATATGTGACGCAACCGTTGTAACTCAAACGGACTGATACCGTTAGAAAGTCACTGAAATGTAGTTTTTGAAACTGTCTCTATTTCTTCAGCGCGCGATAACGACTAGGATTGGTCACACAGTAAAAAATGACTTATTTATCTAAATTTTTAAATAAAGCGCATCCACAGCGCCCAGTGTATTCGCTGAGTTCCGACAATCATGTCAAATTGAGAAGAATGTTATTTCTTGGAGTCCAATTGTCGCATTTATCACAATTATCAGGTCACATTTTCAAAATTAGTTCAATTAAGTCCCACAGTCAATCGTTTCACTGTTATAAGCGATGCAACCTAGTAATATCAGAAAAATGTCCCTAAATACATGTTAGTACGAATATGTGACGCAACTGTTGTAACTCAAACGGACAGATACCGTTAGAAAGACACTGAAATGTAGTTTTTGAAACTGTTCCTACTTACTCAGCGCGTTCTAACGGCCAGCATTGGTCCCACAGTAAATATGACTTATTTATCTCAATTTTTTTATGAAGCGCTACCACAGCGACATTGTAATCGTTGAATTCCAGCAATCATGTCAAATTAAGAGGAATGTTATTTCTGGGAGTCCAATTGGCTCATTTATCACATTTATAAGGTCACAGTCCAAAATCAGTTCGTTTAAGTGCCACAGTCAATCGTTTCACTGGTAAAAGCGATAAAACCTAGTAATATCAGAAAAATATCCCTGCATACATGTGGGAACGAATATGTGATGCAAGCGTTGTAACTCAAACGGACTGAAACCGTTAGAAATTCATTGAAGTGTAGTTTTCGAAACTGTCTCTATTTTTTCAGAGCACGATAACGGCTAGGAGTGGTTCCACAGTAAAAAATGACTTATTTATTTAAATTTTTAAATGAAGCGTTACCACAGAGCCCAGTGTAATCGTTGAATTCCAGCAATCATGTCAAATTAAGAGGAATGTTATTTCTTGGAGTCCAATTGTCTCATTTGTGACATTTATAAGGTCACAGTCCAAAATCAGTTCAATTAAGTCCCACAGTGAATCGTTTAACTGTTAAAAGCGATGCAACCTAGTAATAGCGGAAAAATATCGCTAAATACATGTTGGTACGAATATGTGACGGAACCGTTGTAACTCAAACGGATTGACACCGCTAGAAAGTCAATGAAATGTAGCTTTTGAAACTGTTCCTATTTCTTCAGCGCGTGCTAACGGCCAGGATTGGTGCCACAGTATATACGACTTATTTATATAAATTTTTAAATGAAGCGCTACCACAGCGCCCATTTTAATCGTTGTATTCCATCAATCATGTCAAATTAGAAGGAATGTTATTTCGGGGAGTCCAATTGTCTCATTTGTGACATTTATAAGGTCACAGTCCAAAATCAGTTCAATTAAGTGCCACAGTCAATCGTTTCACTGTTAAAAGAGATAAAACCTAGTAATATCAGAAAAATATCCCAGCATACATGTGGGAACGAATATGTGACGCAACCGTTGTAACTCAAACAGACTGATACCGTTACAAAGTCACTGAAATGTAGTTTTCGAAACTGTCTCTATTTTTTCAGCGCGCGATAACGGCTAGAATTGGTTCCACAGTAAAAAATGACTTGTTCATTTAAATTTTTATATGAAGCGTTACCACAGAGCCCAGTGTAATCGCTGAGTTCCGGGAATCAAGCCCAACTAAGAAGAATGTTATTTCTTGGAGTCCAGATGGCTCACTCATCACATTTAAAAGGTCACAGTCCAGAGTCAGTTTAATTAAGTCCCACAGTCAATCGTTTCACTGTTAACAGCGATACAACTTAGTAATAGCGGAAAAATATCGCTAAATACATGTTGGTACGAATATATGACGGAACCGTTGTAACTCAAACGGATTGACACCGCTAGAAAGTCAATGAAATGTAGCTTTTGAAACTGTTCCTATTTCTTCAGCGCGTGCTAACGGCCAGGATAGGTGCCACAGTAAATACGACTTATTTATATAAATTTTTGAATGAAGCGCTACCACAGCGCCCATTGTAATCGTTGAATTCCAGCAATCATGTCAAATTAGAAGGAATGTTATTTCGGGGAGTCCAATTGTCTCATTTGTGACATTTATAAGGTCACAGTCCAAAATCAGTTCAATTAAGTGCCACAGTCAATCGTTTCACTGTTAAAAGAGATAAAACCTAGTAATATCAGAAAAATATCCCAGCATACATGTGGGAACGAATATGTGACGCAACCGTTGTAACTCAAACAGACTGATACCGTTACAAAGTCACTGAAATGTAGTTTTCGAAACTGTCTCTATTTTTTCAGCGCGCGATAACGGCTAGAATTGGTTCCACAGTAAAAAATGACTTGTTCATTTAAATTTTTATATGAAGCGTTACCACAGAGCCCAGTGTAATCGCTGAGTTCCGGGAATCAAGCCCAACTAAGAAGAATGTTATTTCTTGGAGTCCAGATGGCTCACTCATCACATTTAAAAGGTCACAGTCCAGAGTCAGTTTAATTAAGTCCCACAGTCAATCGTTTCACTGTTAACAGCGATACAACTTAGTAATAGCGGAAAAATATCGCTAAATACATGTTGGTACGAATATATGACGGAACCGTTGTAACTCAAACGGATTGACACCGCTAGAAAGTCAATGAAATGTAGCTTTTGAAACTGTTCCTATTTCTTCAGCGCGTGCTAACGGCCAGGATAGGTGCCACAGTAAATACGACTTATTTATATAAATTTTTGAATGAAGCGCTACCACAGCGCCCATTGTAATCGTTGAATTCCAGCAATCATGTCAAATTAGAAGGAATGTTATTTCGGGGAGTCCAATTGTCTCATTTGTGACATTTATAAGGTCACAGTCCAAAATCAGTTCAATTAAGTGCCACAGTCAATTGTTTCACTGTTAAAAGCAATTATAAGAAAAATGTCCCTAAATACATGTTAGTACGAATATGTGACACAACAGTTTTAACTCAAACGGATTGACACCGCTAGAAAGTCAATGAAATGTAGCTTTTGAAACTGTTCCTATTTCTTCAGCGCGTGCTAACGGCCAGGATAGGTGCCACAGTAAATACGACTTATTTATATAAATTTTTAAAAGAAGCGCTACCACAGTGCCCATTTTAATCGTTGAATTCCAGCAATCATGTCAAATTGGAAGGAATGTTATTTCGGGGAGTCCAATTGTCTCATTTGTGACATTTATAAGGTCACAGTCCAAAATCAGTTCAATTAAGTGCCACAGTCAATCGTTTCACTGTTAAAAGCAATACAACCTAGTAATATCAGAAAAATATCCCTGCATACATGTGGGAACGAATATGTGATGCAAGCGTTGTAACTCAAACGGACTGAAACCGTTAGAAATTCATTGAAGTGTAGTTTTCGAAACTGTCTCTTTTTTTTCAGCGCGCGATAACGGCTGGGATTGGTTCCACAGTAAAAAATGACTTATTCATTTATATTTTTAAATGAAGCGTTACCACAGAGCCCAGTGTAATCGTTGAATTCCAGCAATCATGTCAAATTAAGAGGAATGTTATTTCTTGGAGTCCAATTGTCTCATTTGTGCCATTAATAAGTTTACAGTCCAAAATCCCTTCAATTAAGTGCCACAGTCAATTGTTTCACTGTTAAAAGCGATAGAACGTAGTAATATAAGAAAATGTCCCTAAATACATGTTAGTACGAATATGTGACGCAACCGTTGCAACTCAAACGGACTGATACCGTTAGAAAGTCACTGAAATGTAGTTTTTGAAACTGTCTCTATTTTTTCAGCGCGCGATAACGACTAGGATTGGTCACACAGTAAAAAATGACTTATTTATCTAAATTTTTAAATATAGCGCTACCACAGCGCCCAGTGTAATCGCTGAGTTCCGGCAATCATGTCAAATTGAGAAGAATGTTATTTCTTGGAGTCCAATTGTCGCATTTATCACAATTATCAGGTCACATTCCAAAGTTAGTTCAATTAAGTCCCACAGTCAATCGTTTCACTGTTATAAGCGATGCAACCTAGTAATATCAGAAAAATGTCCCTAAATACATGTTAGTACGAATATGTGACGCAACTGTTGTAACTCAAACGGACTGATACCGTTAGAAGGTCACTGAAATGTAGTTTTTGAAACTGTTCCTACTTACTCAGCGCGTTCTAACGGCCAGCATTGGTCCCACAGTAAATATGACTTATTTATCTAATTTTTTTTATGAAGCGCTACCACAGCGCCATTGTAATCGTTGAATTCCAGCAATCATGTCAAATTAAGATGAATGTTATTTCTGGGAGTCCAATTGGCTCATTTATCACATTTATAAGGTCACAGTCCAAAATCAGTTCGTTTAAGTGCCACAGTCAACCGTTTCACTGTTAAAAGCGATAAAACCTAGTAATATCAGAAAAATATCCCTGCATACATGTGGGAACGAATATGTGATGCAAGCGTTGTAACTCAAACGGACTGAAACCGTTAGAAATTCATTGAAGTGTAGTTTTTGAAACTGTCTCTATTTTTTCAGCGCGCGATAACGGCTAGGATTGGTGCCACAGTAAAAAATGACTTATTTATTTAAATTTTTAAATGAAGCGTTACCACAGAGCCCAGTGTAATCGTTGAATTCCAGCAATCATGTCAAATTAAGAGGAATGTTGTTTCTTGGAGTCCAATTGTCTCATTTGTGCCATTAATAAGGTCACAGTCCAAAATCCCTTCAATAAGTGCCACAGTCAATTGTTTCACTGTTAAAAGCGATAGAACGTAGTAATATAAGAAAAATGTCCCTAAATACATGTTAGTACGAATATGTGACGCAACCGTTGTAACTTAAACGGACTGATACCGTTAGAAAGTCACTGAAATGTAGTTTTTGAAACTGTCTCTATTTCTTCAGCGCGCGATAACGACTAGGATTGGTCACACAGTAAAAAATGACTTATTTATCTAAATTTTTAAATAAAGCGCTTCCACAGCGCCCAGTGTAATCGCTGAGTTCCGGCAATCATGTCAAATTGAGAAGAATGTTATTTCTTGGAGTCCAATTGTCGCATTTATCACAATTATCAGGTCACATTCCAAAGTTAGTTCAATTAAGTCCCACAGTCAATCGTTTCACTGTTATAAGCGATGCAACCTAGTAATATCAGAAAAATGTCCCTAAATACATGTTAGTACGAATATGTGACGCAACTGTTGTAACTCAAACGGACTGATACCGTTAGAAGGTCACTGAAATGTAGTTTTTGAAACTGTTCCTACTTACTCAGCGCGTTCTAACGGCCAGCATTGGTCCCACAGTAAATATGACTTATTTATCTAAATTTTTTTATGAAGCGCTACCACAGCGCCATTGTAATCGTTGAATTCCAGCAATCATGTCAAATTAAGATGAATGTTATTTCTGGGAGTCCAATTGGCTCATTTATCACATTTATAAGGTCACAGTCCAAAATCAGTTCGTTTAAGTGCCACAGTCAACCGTTTCACTGTTAAAAGCGATAAAACCTAGTAATATCAGAAAAATATCCCTGCATACATGTGGGAACGAATATGTGATGCAAGCGTTGTAACTCAAACGGACTGAAACCGTTAGAAATTCATTGAAGTGTAGTTTTTGAAACTGTCTCTATTTTTTCAGCGCGCGATAACGGCTAGGATTGGTGCCACAGTAAAAAATGACTTATTTATTTAAATTTTTAAATGAAGCATTACCACAGAGCCCAGTGTAATCGTTGAATTCCAGCAATCATGTCAAATTAAGAGGAATGTTGTTTCTTGGAGTCCAATTGTCTCATTTGTGCCATTAATAAGGTCACAGTCCAAAATCCCTTCAATAAGTGCCACAGTCAATTGTTTCACTGTTAAAAGCGATAGAACGTAGTAATATAAGAAAAATGTCCCTAAATACATGTTAGTACGAATATGTGACGCAACCGTTGTAACTTAAACGGACTGATACCGTTAGAAAGTCACTGAAATGTAGTTTTTGAAACTGTCTCTATTTCTTCAGCGCGCGATAACGACTAGGATTGGTCACACAGTAAAAAATGACTTATTTATCTAAATTTTTAAATAAAGCGCTTCCACAGCGCCCAGTGTAATCGCTGAGTTCCGGCAATCATGTCAAATTGAGAAGAATGTTATTTCTTGGAGTCCAATTGTCGCATTTATCACAATTATTAGGTCACATTTTTAAAGTTAGTTCAATTAAGTCCCACAGTCAATCGTTTCACTGTTATAAGCGATGCAACCTAGTAATATCAGAAAAATGTCCCTAAATACATGTTAGTACCAATATGTGACGCAACCGTTGTAACTCAAACGGACTGATACCGTTAGAAAGTCACTGAAATGTAGTTTTTGAAACTGTCTCTATTTCTTCAGCGCGCGATAACGACTAGGATTGGTCACACAGTAAAAAATGACTTATTTATCTAAATTTTTAAATAAAGCGCATCCACAGCACCCAGTGTATTCGCTGAGTTCCGGCAATCATGTCAAATTGAGAAGAATGTTATTTCTTGGAGTCCAATTGTCGCATTTATCACAATTATCAGGTCACATTCCAAAGTTAGTTCAATTAAGTCCCACAGTCAATCGTTTCACTGTTATAAGCGATGCAACCTAGTAATATCAGAAAAATGTCCCTAAATACATGTTAGTACGAATATGTGACGCAACTGTTGTAACTCAAACGGACTGATACCGTTAGAAGGTCACTGAAATGTAGTTTTTGAAACTGTTCCTACTTACTCAGCGCGTTCTAACGGCCAGCATTGGTCCCACAGTAAATATGACTTATTTATCTAAATTTTTTTATGAAGCGCTACCACAGCGCCATTGTAATCGTTGAATTCCAGCAATCATGTCAAATTAAGATGAATGTTATTTCTGGGAGTCCAATTGGCTCATTTATCACATTTATAAGGTCACAGTCCAAAATCAGTTCGTTTAAGTGCCACAGTCAATCGTTTCACTGGTAAAAGCGATAAAACCTAGTAATATCAGAAAAATATCCCTGCATACATGTGGGAACGAATATGTGATGCAAGCGTTGTAACTCAAACGGACTGAAATCGTTAGAAATTCATTGAAGTGTAGTTTTCGAAACTGTCTCTATTTTTTCAGCGCACGATAACGGCTAGGAGTGGTTCCACAGTAAAAAATGACTTATTTATTTAAATTTTTAAATGAAGCGTTACCACAGAGCCCAGTGTAATCGTTGAATTCCAGCAATCATGTCAAATTAAGAGGAATGTTATTTCTTGGAGTCCAATTGTCTCATTTGTGACATTTATAAGGTCACAGTCCAAAATCAGTTCAATTAAGTCCCACAGTGAATCGTTTAACTGTTAAAAGCGATGCAACCTAGTAATAGCGGAAAAATATCGCTAAATACATGTTGGTACGAATATGTGACGGAACCGTTGTAACTCAAACGGATTGACACCGCTAGAAAGTCAATGAAATGTAGCTTTTGAAACTGTTCCTATTTCTTCAGCGCGTGCTAACGGCCAGGATTGGTGCCACAGTATATACGACTTATTTATATAAATTTTTAAATGAAGCGCTACCACATCGCCCATTTTAATCGTTGTATTCCATCAATCATGTCAAATTAGAAGGAATGTTATTTCGGGGAGTCCAATTGTCTCATTTGTGACATTTATAAGGTCACAGTCCAAAATCAGTTCAATTAAGTGCCACAGTCAATCGTTTCACTGTTAAAAGAGATAAAACCTAGTAATATCAGAAAAATATCCCAGCATACATGTGGGAACGAATATGTGACGCAACCGTTGTAACTCAAACAGACTGATACCGTTACAAAGTCACTGAAATGTAGTTTTCGAAACTGTCTCTATTTTTTCAGCGCGCGATAACGGCTAGGATTGGTTCCACAGTAAAAAATGACTTGTTCATTTAAATTTTTATATGAAGCGTTACCACAGAGCCCAGTGTAATCGCTGAGTTCCGGGAATCAAGCCCAACTAAGAAGAATGTTATTTCTTGGAGTCCAGATGGCTCACTCATCACATTTAAAAGGTCACAGTCCAGAGTCAGTTTAATTAAGTCCCACAGTCAATCGTTTCACTGTTAACAGCGATACAACTTAGTAATAGCGGAAAAATATCGCTAAATACATGTTGGTACGAATATATGACGGAACCGTTGTAACTCAAACGGATTGACACCGCTAGAAAGTCAATGAAATGTAGCTTTTGAAACTGTTCCTATTTCTTCAGCGCGTGCTAACGGCCAGGATAGGTGCCACAGTAAATACGACTAATTTATATAAATTTTTGAATGAAGCGCTACCACAGCGCCCATTGTAATCGTTGAATTCCAGCAATCATGTCAAATTAGAAGGAATGTTATTTCGGGGAGTCCAATTGTCTTATTTGTGACATTTATAAGGTCACAGTCCAAAATCAGTTCAATTAAGTGCCACAGTCAATTGTTTCACTGTTAAAAGCAATACAACCTAGTAATATAAGAAAATTGTCCCTAAATACATGTTAGTACGAATATGTGACGCAACAGTTTTAACTCAAACGGATTGACACCGCTAGAAAGTCAATGAAATGTAGCTTTTGAAACTGTTCCTATTTCTTCATCGCGTGCTAACGGCCAGGATAGGTGCCACAGTAAATACGACTTATTTATATAAATTTTTGAATGAAGCGCTACCACAGCTCCCATTGTAATCGTTGAATTCCAGCAATCATGTCAAATTAGAAGGAATGTTATTTCGGGGAGTCCAATTGTCTCATTTGTGACATTTATAAGGTCACAGTCCAAAATCAGTTCAATTAAGTGCCACAGTCAATTGTTTCACTGTTAAAAGCGATACAACCTAGTAATATAAGAAAAATGTCCCTAAATACATGTTAGTACGAATATGTGACGCAACCGTTGTAACTCAAACGGACTGATGCCGTTAGAAAGTCACTGAAATGTAGTTTTTGAAACTGTCTCAATTTTTCAGCGCGCGATAACGACTAGGATTGGTCACACAGTAAAAAATGACTTATTTATCTAAATTTTTAAGTAAAGCGCTACCACACCGCCCAGTGTAATCGCTGAGTTCCGGCAATCATGTAAAATTGAGAAAAATGTTATTTCTTGGATTCCAATTGTCGCATTTATCACAATTATCAGGTCACATTCCAAAGTTTGTTCAATTAAGTCCCACAGTCAATCGTTTCACTGTTATAAGCGATGCAACCTAGTAATATCAGAAAAATGTCCCTAAATACATGTTAGTACGAATATGTGACGCAACCGTTGTAACTCAAACGGACTGATACCGTTAGAAAGTCAATGAAATAAAGTTTTTGAAACTGTTCCTACTTACTCAGCGCGTTCTAACGGCCAGCATTGGTCCCACAGTAAATATGACTTATTTATCTAAATTTTTTTATGAAGCGCTACCACAGCGCCATTGTAATCGTTGAATTCCAGCAAACATGTCAAATTAAGAGGATTGTTATTTCTGGGAGTCCAATTGGCGCGTTTATCACATTTATAAGGTCACAGTCCAAAATCAGTTCGTTTAAGTGCCACAGTCAATCGTTTCACTGTCAAAAGCGATAAAACCTAGCAATATCAGAAAAATATCCCAGCATACATGTGGGAACGAATATGTGATGCAAGCGTTGTAACTCAAACGGACTGATACCGTTAGAAATTCATTGAAGTGTAGTTTTCGAAACTGTCTCAATTTTTTCAGCGCGCGATAACGGCTAGGATTGGTTCCACAGTAAAAAATGACTTATTTATTTAAATTTTTAAATGAAGCGTTACCACAGAGCCCAGTGTAATCGGTGAGTTTCGGGAATCAAGCCCAACTAAGAAGAATGTTATTTCTTGGAGTCCAGATGGATCACTCATCACATTTAAAAGGTCACAGTCCAGAGTCAGTTTAATTAAGTCTCACAGTCAATCGTTTCACTGTTAACAGCGATACAACTTAGTAATATCGGAAAAAAATCACTAAACAAATTTTCGTGCGAACTTGTGACACAACCGTTGTAACTCAAACGGAATGACACCGTTAGAAAGTCAATGAAATGTAGTTTTTGAAACTGTCTCTATTTCTTCAGCGCGAGGTAACGGCTAGGATTGGTCCCACAGTAATAAATGACTTATTTATCTTATTTGATAAAAAAGCGCTACCACTGCGCCAAGTGCAATCGCCGATTTCTAGCAATCATGTCAAATTAAGAAGAAGGTTATTTCTTGAAGTCCAATTGTCTCACTTATCACATTTATAAGTTCACAGTCCACAATCAGTTCAATTAAGTCCCACAGTCAATCGTTTAACTGTTAAAAGCGATGCAACCTAGTAATAGCGGAAAAATATCGCTAAATACATGTTGGTACGAATATGTGACGGAACCGTTGTAACTCAAACGGACTGATACCGTTAGAAAGTCAATGAAATAAAGTTTTTGAAACTGTTCCTACTTACTCAGCGCGTTCTAACGGCCAGCATTGGTCCCACAGTAAATATGACTTATTTATCTAAATTTTTTTATGAAGCGCTACCACAGCGCCATTGTAATCGTTGAATTCCAGCAAACATGTCAAATTAAGAGGATTGTTATTTCTGGGAGTCCAATTGGCGCGTTTATCACATTTATAAGGTCACAGTCCAAAATCAGTTCGTTTAAGTGCCACAGTCAATCGTTTCACTGTCAAAAGCGATAAAACCTAGCAATATCAGAAAAATATCCCAGCATACATGTGGGAACGAATATGTGATGCAAGCGTTGTAACTCAAACGGACTGATACCGTTAGAAATTCATTGAAGTGTAGTTTTCGAAACTGTCTCAATTTTTTCAGCGCGCGATAACGGCTAGGATTGGTTCCACAGTAAAAAATGACTTATTTATTTAAATTTTTAAATGAAGCGTTACCACAGAGCCCAGTGTAATCGGTGAGTTTCGGGAATCAAGCCCAACTAAGAAGAATGTTATTTCTTGGAGTCCAGATGGATCACTCATCACATTTAAAAGGTCACAGTCCAGAGTCAGTTTAATTAAGTCTCACAGTCAATCGTTTCACTGTTAACAGCGATACAACTTAGTAATATCGGAAAAAAATCACTAAACAAATTTTCGTGCGAACTTGTGACACAACCGTTGTAACTCAAACGGAATGACACCGTTAGAAAGTCAATGAAATGTAGTTTTTGAAACTGTCTCTATTTCTTCAGCGCGAGGTAACGGCTAGGATTGGTCCCACAGTAATAAATGACTTATTTATCTTATTTGATAAAAAAGCGCTACCACTGCGCCAAGTGCAATCGCCGATTTCTAGCAATCATGTCAAATTAAGAAGAAGGTTATTTCTTGAAGTCCAATTGTCTCACTTATCACATTTATAAGTTCACAGTCCAAAATCAGTTCAATTAAGTCCCACAGTCAATCGTTTAACTGTTAAAAGCGATGCAACCTAGTAATAGCGGAAAAATATCGCTAAATACATGTTGGTACGAATATGTGACGGAACCGTTGTAACTCAAACGGATTGACACCGCTAGAAAGTCAATGAAATGTAGCTTTTGAAACTGTTCCTATTTCTTCAGCGCGTGCTAACGGCCAGGATAGGTGCCACAGTAAATACGACTTATTTATATAAATTTTTAAATGAAGCGCTACCACAGCGCCCATTGTAATCGTTGAATTCCAGCAATCATGTCAAATTAGAAGGAATGTTATTTCGGGGAGTCCAATTGTCTCATTTGTGACATTTATAAGGTCACAGTCCAAAATCAGTTCAATTAAGTGCCACAGTCAATTGTTTCACTGTTAAAAGCGATACAACCTAGTAATATAAGAAAAATGTCCCTAAATACATGTTAGTACGAATATGTGACGCAACCGTTGTAACTCAAACGGACTGATGCCGTTAGAAAGTCACTGAAATGTAGTTTTTGAAACTGTCTCAATTTTTCAGCGCGCGATAACGACTAGGATTGGTCACACAGTAAAAAATGACTTATTTATCTAAATTTTTAAGTAAAGCGCTACCACACCGCCCAGTGTAATCGCTGAGTTCCGGCAATCATGTAAAATTGAGAAGAATGTTATTTCTTGGAGTCCAATTGTCGCATTTATCACAATTATCAGGTCACATTCCAAAGTTTGTTCAATTAAGTCCCACAGTCAATCGTTTCACTGTTATAAGCGATGCAACCTAGTAATATCAGAAAAATGTCCCTAAATACATGTTAGTACGAATATGTGACGCAACCGTTGTAACTCAAACGGACTGATACCGTTAGAAAGTCACTGAAATAAAGTTTTTGAAACTGTTCCTACTTACTCAGCGCGTTCTAACGGCCAGCATTGGTCCCACAATAAATATGACTTATTTTTCAAAATTTTTTTGAAGCGCTACCACAGCGCCATTGTAATCGTTGAATTCGAGCAAACATGTCAAATTAAGAGGAATGTTATTTCTGGGAGTCCAATTGGCGCGTTTATCACATTTATAAGGTCACAGTCCAAAATCAGTTCGTTTAAGTGCCACAGTCAATCGTTTCACTGTCAAAAGCGATAAAACCTAGCAATATCAGAAAAATATCCCAGCATACATGTGGGAACGAATATGTGATGCAAGCGTTGTAACTGAAACGGACTGATACCGTTAGAAATTCATTGAAGTGTAGTTTTCGAAACTGTCTCTATTTTTTCAGCGCGCGATAACGGCTAGGATTGGTTCCACAGTAAAAAATGACTTATTTATTTAAATTTTTAAATGAAGCGTTACCACAGAGCCCAGTGTAATCGGTGAGTTTCGGGAATCAAGCCCAACTAAGAAGAATGTTATTTCTTGGAGTCCAGATGGATCACTCATCACATTTAAAAGGTCACAGTCCAGAGTCAGTTTAATTAAGTCTCACAGTCAATCGTTTCACTGTTAACAGCGATACAACTTAGTAATATCGGAAAAAAATCACTAAACAAATTTTCGTGCGAACTTGTGACACAACCGTTGTAACTCAAACGGAATGACACCGTTAGAAAGTCAATGAAATGTAGTTTTTGAAACTGTCTCTATTTCTTCAGCGCGAGGTAACGGCTAGGATTGGTCCCACAGTAATAAATGACTTATTTATCTTATTTGATAAAAAAGCGCTACCACTGCGCCCAGTGCAATCGCTGATTTCTAGCAATCATGTCAAATTAAGAAGAATGTTATTTCTTGAAGTCCAATTGTCTCACTTATCACATTTATAAGTTCACAGTCCAAAATCAGTTCAATTAAGTCCCACAGTCAATCGTTTAACTGTTAAAAGCGATGCAACCTAGTAATAGCGGAAAAATATCGCTAAATACATGTTGGTACGAATATGTGACGGAACCGTTGTAACTCAAACGGATTGACACCGCTAGAAAGTCAATGAAATGTAGCTTTTGAAACTGTTCCTATTTCTTCAGCGCGTGCTAACGGCCAGGATAGGTGCCACAGTAAATACGACTTATTTATATAAATTTTTAAATGAAGCGCTACCACAGCGACCATTGTAATCGTTGAATTCCAGCAATCATGTCAAATTAGAAGGAATGTTATTTCGGGGAGTCCAATTGTCTCCTTTGTGACATTTATAAGGTCACAGTCCAAAATCAGTTCAATTAAGTGCCACAGTCAATTGTTTCACTGTTAAAAGCAATACAACCTAGTGATATAAGAAAAATGTCCCTAAATACATGTTAGTACGAATATGTGACGCAACCGTTTTAACTCAAACGGACTGATACCGTTAGAAAGTCACTGAAATGTAGTTTTTGAAACTGTCTCTATTTCTTCAGCGCGCGATAACGACTAGGATTGGTCACACAGTAAAAAATGACTTATTTATCTACATTTTTAAATAAAGCGCTACCACAGCACCCAGTGTAATCGCTGAGTTCCGGCAATCATGTCAAATTGAGAAGAATGTTATTTCTTGGAGTCCAATTGTCGCATTTATCACAAGTATCAGGTCACATTCCAAAGTTAGTTCAATTAAGTCCCACAATCAATCGTTTCACTGTTATAAGCGATGCAACCTATTAATATCAGAAAAATGTCCCTAAATACATGTTAGTACGAATATGTGACGCAACCGTTGTAACTCAAACGGACTGATACCGTTAGAAAGTCACTGAAATGTAGTTTTTGAAACTGTTCCTACTTACTCAGCGCGTTCTAACGGCCAGCATTGGTCCCACAGTAAATATGACTTATTTATCTAAATTTTTTTATGAAGCGCTACCACAGCGCCATTGTAATCGTTGAATTCCAGCAATCATGTCAAATTAGAAGGAATGTTATTTCTGGGAGTCCAATTGTCTCATTTGTGACATTTATAAGGTCACAGTCCAAAATCAGATCAATTAAGTGCCACAGTCAATTGTTTCACTGTTAAAAGCGATACAACCTAGTAATATAAGAAAAATGTCCCTAAATACATGTTAGTACGAATATGTTACGCAACCGTTGTAACTCAAACGGACTGATACCGTTAGAAAGTCACTGAAATTTAGTTTTTGAAACTGTCTCTATTTCTTCAGCGTGCGATAACGACTAGGATTGGTCACACAGCAAAAAATGACTAATTTATCTAAATTTTTAAATGAAGCGCTACCACAGAGCCCAGTGTAATCGCTGAGTTCCAGCAAGAAGGAATGTTATTTCTGGGAGTCCAATTGTCTCATTTGTGACATTTATAAGGTCACAGTCCAAAATCAGTTCAACTAAGTGCCACAGTCAATTATTTCACTGTTAAAAGCGATCCAACCTAGTAATACAAGAAAAATGTCCCTAAATATATGTTAGTACGAATATGTGACGCAACCGTTGTAACTCAAAAGGACTGATACCGTTAGAAAGTCACTGAAATGTAGTTTTTGAAACTGTCTCTATTTCTTCAGCGCGCGATAACGACTAGGATTGGTCACACAGTAAAAAATGACTTATTTATCTAAATTTTTAAATAAAGCGCTACCACAGAGCCCAGTGTAATCGCTGAGTTCTGGGAATCAAGCCAAACTAAGAAGAATGTTATTTCTTGGAGTCCAGATGGCTCACTCATCACATTTAAAAGGTCACAGTCCAGAGTCAGTTTACTTAAGTCCCACAGTCAATCGTTTCACTGTTAACAGCGATACAACTTAGTAATATCGGAAAAAAATCACTAAATAAATTTTTGTGCGAATGTGTGACATAACCGTTGTAACTCAAACGGATTGACACCGTTAGAAAGTCAATGAAATGTAGTTTTTTAAACTGTCTCTATTTCTTCAGCGCGAGGTAACGGCTAGGATTGGTGCCACAGTAATAAATTACTTATTTATCTTAATTGATAAAAAAGCGCTACCACTGCGCCCAGTGCAATCGCTGATTTCCAGCAATCATGTGAAATTAAGAAGAATGTTATTTCTTGGAGTCCAATTGTCTCATTTGTGACATTAATAAGGTCACAGTCCAAAATCAGTTCAATTAAGTGCCACAGTCAATTGTTTCACTGTTAAAAGCAATGCAACCTAGTAATATAAGAAAAATGTCCCTAAATACATGTTAGTACGAATATGTGACGCAACCGTTGTAACTCAAACGGACTGATACCGTTAGAAAGTCACTGAAATGTAGTTTTTGAAACTGTCTCTCTTTCTTCAGCGCGCGATAACGACTAGGATTGGTCACACAGTAAAAAATGACTTATTTATCTAAATTTTTAAATAAAGCGCTACCACAGCGCCCAGTGTAATCGCTGAGTTCCGGCAATCATGTCAAATTGAGAAGAATGTTATTTCTTGGAGTCCAATTGTCGCATTTATCACAATTATCAGGTCACATTCCAAAGTTAGTTCAATTAAGTCCCACAGTCAATCGTTTCACTGTTATAAGCGATGCAACCTAGTAATATCAGAAAAATGTCCCTAAATACATGTTAGTACGAATATGTGACGCAACCGTTGTAACTCAAACGGACTGATACCGTTAGAAAGTCACTGAAATGTAGTTTTTGAAACTGTTCCTACTTACTCAGCACGTTCTAATGGCCAGCATTGGTCCCACAGTAAATATGAATTATTTATCTAAATTTTTTTATGAAACGCTACCACAGCGCCATTGTAATCGTTGAATTCCAGCAATCAGGTCAAGTTAAGAGGAATGTTGTTTCTGGGAGTCCAATTGGCTCGTTTATCACATTTATAAGGTCACAGTCCAAAATCAGTTCGTTTAAGTGCCACAGTCAATCGTTTCACTGTTAAAAAAGATAAAACCTAGTAATATCAGAAAAATATCCCAGCATACATGTGGGAACGAATATGTGACGCAACCGTTGTAACTCAAACGGACTGATACCGTTAGAAAGTCACTGAAATGTAGTTTTCGAAACTGTCACTATTTTTTCAGCGCGCGATAACGGCTAGGATTGGTTCCACAGTAAAAAATGACTTATTTATTTAAATTTTTAAATGAAGCGTTACCACAGAGCCCAGTGTAATCGGTGAGTTTCGGGAATCAAGCCCAACTAAGAAGAATGTTATTTCTTGGAGTCCAGATGGATCACTCATCACATTTAAAAGGTCACAGTCCAGAGTCAGTTTAATTAAGTCCCACAGTCAATCGTTTCACTGTTAACAGCGATACAACTTAGTAATAGCGGAAAAATATCGCTAAATACATGTTGGTACGAATATGTGACGGAACCGTTGTAACTCAAACGGATTGACACCGCTAGAAAGTCAATGAAATGTAGCTTTTGAAACTGTTCCTATTTCTTCAGCGCGTGCTAACGGCCAGGATAGGTGCCACAGTAAATCTATATATTAATACGCCTTGTGTGTGTGTGCGCACGGTGAGGCCACGTCACACAAATCACAGGTCACTTTCTTACGACGTGGCGTTACGCTAAAATTTACCAAGTTAAAGAAAACGCAAATCAGGGGGTTACTATATAAATATTTAATTCTCTTTTCTTATTTTTTTTTAAAAATAAAACTCTTTTTCCTTACTCATTAAAACTAATTTTAATTTTAATTTCAAATGGTTTTATTTGTTTTTTTGTTGTAAAAGCCCCGCTGGTCGTTTAAGATAGAATAATTAAATTTTACCCCCGGTTTACCATATGCGCGCCGTTTCTCACGTAAAAAAAGTTTATTAACTGAAAAATGAAAACCGAAGCGAAGAAAGTTGTCTCTTTTTTAAAGCAATCCTGAAAAAAGTTATTTCAAACAAGGTTTACTCATCACGAGGTTAGATTAAAGCTTATTTGTTTCTTCTATCTTTTTTGTGTTCTGGGACCGAAGTTGCTTTCTTTTAAAAAAACTATCGAATTCGAATGATAATTCGAACCTAAGAAGTAAAGAACAAAACTGTTGTCATTGTAGAGCGACTGTTGATGTCGAGCGAGAATAAAAAAAGTTTATGTTGTTGCCAGAAATATTTGTTATAAAGAAGAAAAACGTACGATAATATAACGTCAAAAAGAGAACTGATTGTAGCTAGCTATACATTTTCAATTTGTTTTCTTTGGGATGAAGCGAAGTTTAATAATCGAAGTAAAAAACTGATTGGTCTTTTATCCAGAGACGCTATCTAACTGAGAAAGCCAAAGAAAGGCAGGTGTGTTGTTTAGTTTATCTGGTAAAGAGATAAGTTTAGGTGTGTAGGTTTTTTTTTAACCGTTTTAACTTTCAGAGCTCAGCTTTTCCTTTAAATTTTTAGTTCCTTGTTGCGTCTGAGCTTAAATGCGTTTTCTTTTGACACAATTTTTATAAGAATCTAAAATGTAAAGCGACGTTTTTAAGCCGTTTACACGCTTGCAGCTAAACTTTCCCTTTAATATGAAGTTAAATTTGTTTTGTCTTTGCCTGAACATATTTAACGTTTTTTGTAAGAATATACTCTAAACAATGGGTCAGAATATCCTAAGAATATGTCTAAGCTTGGTTGTTTCTTTTAATATAAAAATTTGTATGACTGAACCTTTTTATCTCCAAAACAATGGGCAAGTACACCAGGGAAAGCTAAGAACATGAAGGCCGAAACGAAAAAAAAAACACTATTCTTATAAAATACAGCGCGTATATAATAGAGAAGAGTTTATATAAAATGTAGAAAGTATTTTTTCGTTGTTACTGTTTTTAACGCTACGAAGTGGTTGATGTGGTTATAATAAACCTTAATGTAAACAAAGTTAAATCAATGTTTACATCTGTTACGTTACCGTTTAAAATAATATTCGATTCTTCAATTCGAAAACACTGCATTGTTATCATGCACTGCACGTTTGCGCATTGGGAAGGTTGCTATATGCAATAGACTAAATAGCTAATTTGGTATGATGCATTAGAATCTGTACGTTGTGGAAACTTTGCAATAACCTTATTTGTGTGACTTATCGATTTTTTCTAATGTCTGGTATACCATTTTCCCTTTTATATTTCGGGTATGGCAAAGCAAGTATATAGTTTTAACAGATTTGATAGCCACCTTCGATTTTGTTAAACTTTTTGCATTTTTATTTGTTGCTGGACATGCTTATATTTTTAAGCGTTCTGTTTCAGCGGGTACAAATATAACGCAGATTGTGAGCAACTTCAATCCCAGGGTTTTTTTCTCTTTTATTGTTATTTTTTTATTGCTGCACATATTTATTTTTTTGGACGTTTTGTTCTAGTGGTTATTGGTATCTCTTACATCGGTTTAATGAGAGATTCAGTGGATTCCCCCACGGGTATTCAGCTAGTCTATATATTAATACGCCTTGTGTGTGTGTGCGCACGGTGAGGCCATGTCACACAAATCACAGGTCACTTTTTTACGACGTGGCGTTACGCTAAAATTTACCAAGTTAAAGAAAACACAAATCAGGGGGTTACTATATAAATATTTAATTCTCTTTTCTTTTTCTTTTTTTTAATAAAACTCTTTTTCCTTACTCATTAAAACTAATTTTTATTTTAATTTCAAATGGTTTTATTTGTTTTTTTGTTGTAAAAGCTGGTCGTTTAAGATAGAATAATTAATTTAACATTTTTTGTAAGAATATACTCTAAACAATGGGTCAGAATATCCTAAGAATGTGTCTAAGCTTGGTTGTTTCTTTTAATATAAAAATTTGTATGACTGAACCTTTTTCTCTCCAAAACAACGGGCAAGTACACCAGGGAAAGCTAAGAACATGAAGGCCGAAACGAAAAAAAAAACACTATTCTTATAAAATACAGCGTGTATATAATAGAGAAGAGTTTATATAAAATGTAGAAAGTATTTTTTCGTTGTTACTGTTTTTAAAGCTACGAAGTGGTTGATGTCGTTATAATAAACCTTAATGTAAACAAAGTTAAATCAATGTTTACATCTGTTACGTTACCGTTTAAAATAATATTCGATTCTTCAATTCGAAAACACTGCATTGTTATCATGCACTGCACGTTTACGCATTGGGAAGGTTGCTATATGCAATAGACTAAATAGCTAATTTGGTATGATGCATTAGAATCTGTACGTTGTGGAAACTTTGCAATAACCTTATTTGTGTGACTTATCAATTTTTTCTAATGTCTGGTATACCATTTTCCCTTTTATATTTCTGGTATGGCAAAGCAAGTATATAGTTTTAACAGATTTGTTAGCCACCTTCGATTTTGTTAAACTTTTTGCATTTTTATTTGTTGCTGGACATGCTTATATTTTTAAGCGTTCTGTTTCAGCGGGTACAAATATAACGCAGATTGTGAGCAACTTCAATCCCAGGGTTTTTTTCTCTTTTATTGTTATTTTTTTATTGCTGCACATATTTATTTTTTTGGACGTTTTGTTCTAGTGGTTATAAACTAGAATAATACAAATTGTGACTTTTAAAAATTCATATTACTGTGTTGTATGTTTTTGTTTGGTATCCCTTACATCGGTTTAATGAGAGATTCAGTGGATTCCCCCACGGGTATTCAGCTAGTACGACTTATTTATATAAATTTTTGAATGAAGCGCTACCACAGCGCCCATTGTAATCGTTGAATTCCAGCAATCATGTCAAATTAGAAGGAATGTTATTTCGGGGAGTCCAATTGTCTCATTTGTGACATTTATATGGTCACAGTCCAAAATCAGTTCAATTAAGTGCCACAGTCAATTGTTTCACTGTTAAAAGCAATACAACCTAGTAATATAAGAAAAATGTCCCTAAATACATGTTAGTACGAATATGTGACGCAACAGTTTTAACTCAAACGGACTGATACCGTTAGAAAGTCACTGAAATGTAGTTTTTGAAACTGTTCCTACTTACTCAGCGCGTTGTAACGGCCAGCATTGGTCCCACAGTAAATATGACTTACTTATCTAAATTTTTTTATGAAGCGCTACCACAGCGCCATTGTAAACGTTGAATTCCGGTAATCATGTCAAATTAAGAGGAATGTTATTTCTGGAAATTCAATTGGCTCATTTATCACATTTATAAGGTCACAGTCCAAAATCAGTTCGTTTAAGTTCCACAGTGAATCGTTTAACTGTTAAAAGCGATGCAACCTAGTAATAGCGGAAAAATATCGCTAAATACATGTTGGTACGAATATGTGACGGAACCGTTGTAACTCAAACGGATTGACACCGCTAGAAAGTCAATGAAATGTAGCTTTTGAAACTGTTCCTATTTCTTTAGCGCGTGCTAACGGCCAGGATAGGTGCCACAGTAAATACGACTTATTTATATAACTTTTTAAATGAAGCGCTACCACAGCGCCCATTGTAATCGTTGAATTCCAGCAATCATGTCAAATTAGAAGGAATGTTATTTCGGGGAGTCCAATTGTCTCATTTGTGACATTTATAAGGTCACAGTCCAAAATCAGTTCAATTAAGTGCCACAGTCAATTGTTTCACTGTTAAAAGCGATACAACCTAGTAATATAAGAAAAATGTCCCTAAATACATGTTAGTACGAATATGTGACGCAACCGTTGTAACTCAAACGGACTGATACCGTTAGAAAGTCACTGAAATGTAGTTTTTGAAACTGTCTCTATTTCTTCAGCGCGCGATAACGACTAGGATTGGTCACACAGTAAAAAATGACTTATTTATCTAAATTTTTAAGTAAAGCGCTACCACACCGCCCAGTGTAATCGCTAAGTTCCGGCAATCATGTAAAATTGAGAAGAATGTTATTTTTTGGAGTCCAATTGTCGCATTTATCACAATTATAAGGTCACAGTCCAAAATCAGTTCGTTTAAGTTCCACAGTGAATCGTTTAACTGTTAAAAGCGATGCAACCTAGTAATAGCGGAAAAATGTCCCTAAATACATGTTAGTACGAATATGTGACGCAACCGTTGTAACTCAAACGGATTGACACCGCTAGAAAGTCAATGAAATGTAGCTTTTGAAACTGTTCCTATTTCTTTAGCGCGTGCTAACGGCCAGGATAGGTGCCACAGTAAATACGACTTATTTATATAACTTTTTAAATGAAGCGCTACCACAGCGCCCATTGTAATCGTTGAATTCCAGCAATCATGTCAAATTAGAAGGAATGTTATTTCGGGGAGTCCAATTGTCTCATTTGTGACATTTATAAGGTCACAGTCCAAAATCAGTTCAATTAAGTGCCACAGTCAATTGTTTCACTGTTAAAAGCGATACAACCTAGTAATATAAGAAAAATGTCCCTAAATACATGTTAGTACGAATATGTGACGCAACCGTTGTAACTCAAACGGACTGATACCGTTAGAAAGTCACTGAAATGTAGTTTTTGAAACTGTCTCTATTTCTTCAGCGCGCGATAACGACTAGGATGGTCACACAGTAAAAAATGACTTATTTATCTAAATTTTTAAGTAAAGCGCTACCACACCGCCCAGTGTAATCGCTAAGTTCCGGCAATCATGTAAAATTGAGAAGAATGTTATTTTTTGGAGTCCAATTGTCGCATTTATAACAATTATCAGGTCACATTCCAAAGTTAGTTCAATTAAGTCCCACAGTCAATCGTTTCACTGTTATAAGCGATGCAACCTAGTAATATCAGAAAAATGTCCCTAAATACATGTTAGTACGAATATGTGACGCAACCGTTGTAACTCAAACGGACTGATACCGTTAGAAAGTCATTGAAATGTAGTTTTTGAAACTGTTCCTACTTACTCAGCGCGTTCTAACGGCCAGCATTGGTCCCACAGTAAATATGACTTATTTATCTAATTTTTTTTATGAAGCGCTACCACAGCGCCATTGTAATCGTTGAATTCCAGCAAACATGTCAAATTAAGAGGAATGTTATTTCTGGGAGTCCAATTGGCTCGTTTATCACATTTATAAGGTCACAGTCCAAAATCAGTTCGTTTAAGTGCCACAGTCAATCGTCTCACTGTTAAAAGCGATAAAACCTAGTAATATCAGAAAAATATCCCAGCATACATGTGGGAACGAATATGTGATGCAAGCGTTGTAACTCAAACGGACTGATACCGTTAGAAATTCATTGAAGTGTAGTTTTCGAAACTGTCTCTATTTTTTCAGCGCGCGATAACGGCTAGGATTGGTTCCACAGTAAAAAATGACTTATTTATTTAAATTTTTAAATGAAGCGTTACCACAGACCCCAGTGTAATCGCTGAGTTCCGGGAATCAAGCCCAACTAAGAAGAATGTTTTTTCTTGGAGTCCAGATGGATCACTCATCACATTTAAAAGGTCACAGTCCAGAGTCAGTTTAATTAAGTCCGACAGTCAATCGTTTCACTGTTAACAGCGATACAACTTAGTAATATCGGAAAAAAATCACTAAACAAATTTTCGTGCGAATGTGTGACACAACCGTTGTAACTCAAACGGAATGACACCGTTAGAAAGTCAATGAAATGTAGTTTTTGAAACTGTCTCTATTTCTTCAGCGCGAGGTAACGGCTAGGGTTGGTCCCACAGTAATAAATGACTTATTCATCTTAATTGATAAAAAAGCGCTACCACTGCGCCCAGTGCAATCGCTGATTTCTAGCAATCATGTCAAATTAAGAAGAATGTTATTTCGGGGAGTCCAATTGTCTCATTTGTGACATTTATAAGTTCACAGTCCAAAATCAGTTCAATTAAGTCCCACAGTCAATCGTTTAACTGTTAAAAGCGATGCAACCTAGTAATAGCGGAAAAATATCGCTAACTACATGTTGGTACGAATATGTGACGGAACCGTTGTAACTCAAACGGATTGACACCGCTAGAAAGTCAATGAAATGTAGCTTTTGAAACTGTTCCTATTTCTTCAGCGCGTGCTAACGGCCAGGATAGGTGCCACAGTAAATACGACTTATTTATATAAATTTTTAAATGAAGCGCTACCACAGCGCCCATTGTAATCGTTGAATTCCAGCAATCATGTCAAATTAGAAGGAATGTTATTTCGGGGAGTCCAATTGTCTCATTTGTGACATTTATAAGGTCACAGTCCAAAATCAGTTCAATTAAGTGCCACAGTCAATTGTGTCACTGTTAAAAGCAATACAACCTAGTGATATAAGAAAAATGTCCCTAAATACATGTTAGTACGAATATGTGACGCAACCGTTTTAACTCAAACGGACTGATACCGTTAGAAAGTCACTGAAATGTAGTTTTTGAAACTGTCTCTATTTCTTCAGCGCGCGATAACGACTAGGATTGGTCACACAGTAAAAAATGACTTATTTATCTAAATTTTTAAATAAAGCGCTACCACAGCACCCAGTGTAATCGCTGAGTTCCGGCAATCATGTCAAATTGAGAAGAATGTTATTTCTTGGAGTCCAATTGTCGCATTTATCACAATTATCAGGTCACATTCCAAAGTTAGTTCAATTAAGTCCCACAATCAATCGTTTCACTGTTATAAGCGATGCAACCTATTAATATCAGAAAAATGTCCCTAAACACATGTTGGTACGAATATGTGACGGAACCGTTGCAACTCAAACGGATTGACACCGCTAGAAAGTCAATGAAATGTAGCTTTTAAAACTTTTCCTATTTCTTCAGCGCGTGCTAACGGCCAGGATAGGTGCCACAGTAAATACGACTTATTTATATAAATTTTTAAATGAAGCGCTACCACAGTGCCCATTGTAATCGTTGAACTCCAGCAATCATGTCAAATTAGAAGGAATGTTATTTCCGGGAGTCCAATTGTCTCATTTGTGACATTTATAAGGTCACAGTCCAAAATCAGTTCAATTAAGTGCCACAGTCAATTGTTTCACTGTTAAAAGCGATACAACCTAGTAATATAAGAAAAATGTCCCTAAATACATGTTAGTACGAATATGTTACGCAACCGTTGTAACTCAAACGGACTGATACCGTTAGAAAGTCACTGAAATTTAGTTTTTGAAACTGTCTCTATTTCTTCAGCGCGCGATAACGACTAGGATTGGTCACACAGTAAAAAATGACTAGTTTATCTAAATTTTTAAATGAAGCGCTACCACAGAGCCCAGTGTAATCGCTGAGTTCCAGCAAGAAGGAATGTTATTTCTGGGAGTCCAATTGTCTCATTTGTGACATTTATAAGGTCACAGTCCAAAATCAGTTCAATTAAGTGCCACAGTCAATTATTTCACTGTTAAAAGCGATACAACCTAGTAATACAAGAAAAATGTCCCTAAATATATGTTAGTACGAATATGTGACGCAACCGTTGTAACTCAAACGGACTGATACCGTTAGAAAGTCACTGAAATGTAGTTTTTGAAACTGTCTCTATTTCTTCAGCGCGCGATAACGACTAGGATTGGTCACACAGTAAAAAATGACTTATTTATCTAAATTTTTAAATAAAGCGCTACCACAGAGCCCAGTGTAATCGCTGAGTTCTGGGAATCAAGCCAAACTAAGAAGAATGTTATTTCTTGGAGTCCAGATGGCTCACTCATCACATTTAAAAGGTCACAGTCCAGAGTCAGTTTAATTAAGTCCCACAGTCAATCGTTTCACTGTTAACAGCGATACAACTTAGTAATATCGGAAAAAAATCACTAAATAAATTTTCGTGCGAATTTGTGAAATAACCGTTGTAACTCAAGCGGATTGACACCGTTAGAAAGTCAATGAAATGTAGTTTTTTAAACTGTCTCTATTTCTTCAGCGCGAGGTAACGGCTAGGATTGGTCCCACAGTAATAAATGACTTATTTATCTTAATTGATAAAAAAGTGCTACCACAGCGTCCAGTGCAATCGCTGATTTCCAGCAATCATGTCAAATTAAGAAGAATGTTATTTCTTGTTGTCCAACTGGCTCATTTATCACATTTATAAGGTCAAAGTCCAGAGTCAGCTAAATTAAGTCCAACAGTCAAACGTTTCACTGTTAAAAGCGATGCAACCTAGTAATATCCCAATAATATCGCTAAATACATGTTGGTACGAATATGTGATGCAACCGTTGTAACGTAAACGGATTTATACCGCCGGAAAGTCAATCAAATGTAGTTTTTGAAACTGTTCTTATTTATTCAGCGCATGCTATCGCCTAGGATTGGTTCCACAGTAAATACGACTTATTTATATAAATTTTTAAATGAAGCGCTACCACAGCGTGCATTGTAATCGTTGAATTCCAGCAATCATGTCAAATTAGAAGGAATGTCATTTCTGGGAGTCCAATTGTCTCATTTGTGACATTTATAAGGTCACAGTCCAAAATCAGTTCAATTTAGTGCCACAGTCAATTGTTTCACTGTTAAAAGCGATACAACCTATTAATATCAGAAAAATGTCCCTAAATACATGTTGGTACGAATATGTGACGGAACCGTTGCAACTAAAACGGATTGACACCGCTAGAAAGTCAATGAAATGTAGCTTTTAAAACTTTTCCTATTTCTTCAGCGCGTGCTAACGGCCAGGATAGGTGCCACAGTAAATACGACTTATTTATATAAATTTTTAAATGAAGCGCTACCACAACGCCCATTGTAATCGTTGAACTCCAGCAATCATGTCAAATTAGAAGGAATGTTATTTCTGGGAGTCCAATTGTCTCATTTGTGACATTTATAAGGTCACAGTCCAAAATCAGTTCAATTAAGTGCCACAGTCAATTATTTCACTGTTAAAAGCGATACAACCTAGTAATACAAGAAAAATGTCCCTAAATATATGTTAGTACGAATATGTGACGCAATCGTTGTAACTCAAACGGACTGATACCGTTAGAAAGTCACTGAAATGTAGTTTTTGAAACTGTCTCTATTTCTTCAGCGCGCGATAACGACTAGGATTGGTCACACAGTAAAAAATGACTTATTTATCTAAATTTTTAAATAAAGCGCTACCACAGAGCCCAGTGTAATCGCTGAGTTCTGGGAATCAAGCCAAACTAAGAAGAATGTTATTTCTTGGAGTCCAGATGGCTCACTCATCACATTTAAAAGGTCACAGTCCAGAGTCACTTTAATTAAGTCCCACAGTCAATCGTTTCACTGTTAACAGCGATACAACTTAGTAATATCGGAAAAAAATCACTAAATAAATTTTCGTGCGAATGTGTGAAATAACCGTTGTAACTCAAACGGATTGACACCGTTAGAAAGTCAATGAAATGTAGTTTTTTAAACTGTCTCTATTTCTTCAGCGCGAGGTAACGGCTAGGATTGGTCCCACAGTAATAAATGACTTATTTATCTTAATTGATAAAAAAGTGCTACCACAGCGTCCAGTGCAATCGCTGATTTCCAGCAATCATGTCAAATTAAGAAGAATGTTATTTCTTGTTGTCCAACTGGCTCATTTATCACATTTATAAGGTCAAAGTCCAGAGTCAGCTAAATTAAGTCCAACAGTCAAACGTTTCACTGTTAAAAGCGATGCAACCTAGTAATATCCCAATAATATCGCTAAATACATGTTGGTACAAATATGTGATGCAACCGTTGTAACGTAAACGGATTTATACCGCCGGAAAGTCAATCAAATGTAGTTTTTGAAACTGTTCTTATTTATTCAGCGCATGCTATCTCCTAGGATTGGTTCCACAGTAAAAAATGACTTATTTATTTAAATTTTTAAATGAAGCGCTACCAAAGCGCCCAGTGTAATTGCTGAGTTTCGGCAATCATGTCAAATTAAGAAGAATGTTATTTCTTGTAGTCCAATTGTCGCATTTATCACAATTATCAGGTCACATTCCAAAGTTAGTTCAATTAAGTCCCACAGTCAATCGTTTCACTGTTATACGCGATGCAACCTAGTAATATCATAAAAATGTCCCTAAATACATGTTAGTACGAATATGTGACGCAACCGTTGTAACTCAAACGGACTGATAACGTTAGAAAGTCACTGAAATGTAGTTTTTGAAACTGTCTCTATTTCTTCAGCGCGCGATAACGACTAGGATTGGTCACACAGTAAAAAATGACTTATTTATCTAAATTTTTAAATAAAACGCTACCACAGCTCCCCGTGTAATCGCTGAGTTCCAGCAAGAAGGAATGTTATTTCTGGGAGTCCAATTGTCTCATTTGTGACATTTATAAGGTCACAGTCCAAAATCAGTTCAATTTAGTGCCACAGTCAATTGTTTCACTGTTAAAAGCGATACAACCTAGTAATATAAGAAAAATGTCCCTAAATATATGTTAGTACGAATATGTGACGCAACCGTTGTAACTCAAACGGACTGATACCGTTAGAAAGTCACTGAAATGTAGTTTTTGAAACTGTCTCTATTTCTTCAGCGCGCGAAACGACTAGGATTGGTCACACAGTAAAAAATGACTTATTTATCTAAATTTTTAAATAAAGCGCTACCACAGAGCCCAGTGTAGTCGCTGAGTTCTGGGAATCAAGCCAAACTAAGAAGAATGTTATTTCTTGGAGTCCAGATGGCTCACTCATCACATTTAAAAGGTCACAGTCCAGAGTCAGTTTAATTAAGTCCCACAGTCAATCGTTTCACTGTTAACAGCGATACAACTTAGTAATATCGGAAAAAATCACTAAATAAATTTTCGTGCGAATGTGTGAAATAACCGTTGTAACTCAAACGGATTGACACCGTTAGAAAGTCAATGAAATGTAGTTTTTTAAACTGTCTCTATTTCTTCAGCGCGAGGTAACGGCTAGGATTGGTCCCACAGTAATAAATGACTTATTTATCTTAATTGATAAAAAAGTGCTACCACAGCGCCCAGTTCAATCGCTGATTTCCAGCAATCATGTCAAATTAAGAAGAATGTTATTTCTTGTTGTCCAACTGGCTCATTTATCACATTTATAAGGTCAAAGTCCAGAGTCAGCTAAATTAAGTCCAACAGTCAAACGTTTCACTGTTAAAAGCGATGCAACCTAGTAATATCCCAATAATATCGCTAAATACATGTTGGTACGAATATGTGATGCAACCGTTGTAACGTAAACGGATTTATACCGCTGGAAAGTCAATCAAATGTAGTTTTTGAAACTGTTCCTATTTATTCAGCGCATGCTAACGCCTAGGATTGGTTCCACAGTAAAAAATGACTTATTTATTTAAATTTTTAAATGAAGCGCTACCAAAGCGCCCAGTGTAATTGCTGAGTTTCGGCAATCATGTCAAATTAAGAAGAATGTTATTTCTTGTAGTCCAATTGTCGCATTTATCACAATTATCAGGTCACATTCCAAAGTTAGTTCAATTAAGTCCCACAGTCAATCGTTTTACTGTTATACGCGATGCAACCTAGTAATATCATAAAAATGTCCCTAAATACATGTTAGTACGAATATGTGACGCAACCGTTGTAACTCAAACGGACTGATAACGTTAGAAAGTCACTGAAATGTAGTTTTTGAAACTGTCTCTATTTCTTCAGCGCGCGATAACGACTAGGATTGGTCACACAGTAAAAAGTGACTTATTTATCTAAATTTTTAAATAAAACGCTACCACAGCTCCCCGTGTAATCGCTGAGTTCCAGCAAGAAGGAATGTTATTTCTGGGAGTCCAATTGTCTCATTTGTGACATTTATAAGGTCACAGTCCAAAATCAGTTCAATTTAGTGCCACAGTCAATTGTTTCACTGTTAAAAGCGATACAACCTAGTAATATAAGAAAAATGTCCCTAAATATATGTTAGTACGAATATGTGACGCAACCGTTGTAACTCAAACGGACTGATACCGTTAGAAAGTCACTGAAATGTAGTTTTTGAAACTTTCTCTATTTCTTCAGCGCGCGAAACGACTAGGATTGGTCACACAGTAAAAAATGACTTATTTATCTAAATTTTTAAATAAAGCGCTACCACAGAGCCCAGTGTAATCGCTGAGTTCTGGGAATCAAGCCAAACTAAGAAGAATGTTATTTCTTGGAGTCCAGATGGCTCACTCATCACATTTAAAAGGTCACAGTCCAGAGTCAGTTTAATTAAGTCCCACAGTCAATCGTTTCACTGTTAACAGCGATACAACTTAGTAATATCGGAAAAAATCACTAAATAAATTTTCGTGCGAATGTGTGAAATAACCGTTGTAACTCAAACGGATTGACACCGTTAGAAAGTCAATGAAATGTAGTTTTTTAAACTGTCTCTATTTCTTCAGCGCGAGGTAACGGCTAGGATTGGTCCCACAGTAATAAATGACTTATTTATCTTAATTGATAAAAAAGTGCTACCACAGCGCCCAGTTCAATCGCTGATTTCCAGCAATCATGTCAAATTAAGAAGAATGTTATTTCTTGTTGTCCAACTGGCTCATTTATCACATTTATAAGGTCAAAGTCCAGAGTCAGCTAAATTAAGTCCAACAGTCAAACGTTTCACTGTTAAAAGCGATGCAACCTAGTAATATCCCAATAATATCGCTAAATACATGTTGGTACGAATATGTGATGCAACCGTTGTAACGTAAACGGATTTATACCGCTGGAAAGTCAATCAAATGTAGTTTTTGAAACTGTTCCTATTTATTCAGCGCATGCTAACGCCTAGGATTGGTTCCACAGTAAAAAATGACTTATTTATTTAAATTTTTAAATGAAGCGCTACCAAAGCGCCCAGTGTAATTGCTGAGTTTCGGCAATGATGTCAAATTAAGAAGAATGTTATTTCTTGGAGTCCAATTGTCTAACTTATCACACTTATAAGGTCACAGTCCAAAATCAGTTCAATTAAGTTCCACAGTCAATCGTTTAACTAAAAGCGATGCAACCTAGTAATAGCGACCTAGTAAAAACGACTTGGGACGTTGTAGCGCATTGAGACTGGAAGGAATTGAACTCGATACCCGTAGAGGACGGCAGCAGGTTGAAAGATGGCGGCTAAAGATATCTTAGTAAATTACACCGAGGATATGGAAACATTAGAAGAAAGCGTTTTGCAATCTATTAAAAATATTCATGGAAGAAAGAAACGTGCAGATATGGACAGTATTATTGTTGAGTCGAAAGAATTCAGTCCAGAAAAGGTAAAATATACTGTTCAACGACTTTGCGATACTGATAAACTTTTTCTCATAAACAGACGAGGATTACCTAGCTATAGGATAAGTAAAAACATTTTTACTGGCAAAATTGCGAGTGTTGATAGGGAAGAAGGAGAAGATGATATCCAAGAACCAGATGAAAAAGTAGACCACCTCGATCTTCTCGCTCAGGAACTACAACAGGTTAAAAACTTTGAAGTTTTAAAAGAAATAGTTAAAATGGTATCGGACCTGAAAGAATACGTCTCGTATGAAGTCGGTAAATTAAGAAGAAATATGGTAAATGATTTGGTTGTTCACTTGAAGGAAGAAAACGATTTTTTAAAAAACGAGATAAAAGAATCTCAAAGTTTGTTGAGGGACGTTTTGTTACAAGACATAAACATAAATAATTATGAAAAAATTAAAAACAAATCAGAAACCAATGATTGGAACGAAGTAAAGAAAGGTCCCTCGGGAAAAATAGAGAAACGATATAATAATAGATTCAGTCTTTCAAATCGGTTTAGTACACTTCAGAACGAACAAAACAACAATAATCACTATGACGCACAACCACTTACGAATAATCAAAGTTACGCACCACAACAACCAAATAAATCTATAAGAAGACCAAATCCCGTTATTAACCTTTCTCCAGAAAGAGATCTTTTACAACATAACATCAAATCATCTGAAACCCGTAAAAATAAAAAGAAGATTAGAATTATCAGTGATAGCATCGCAAAAGGCATAAATACTCGAGAATTCAATAATCATTTGAGAAACGGTGATGCAAGATTTAAAGTTTTTCCTGGTTCAAATATTAAAAATTTGGGTCATTACTCTCTACCAACCTTAGTAGATGAGAATCCAGAAATAGTAGTTGTGCATGTTGGAATAAACGACTTGCTGGATATAAAGAGAAATAAATCATCAGTTAATGAAATTGCAGAAAAAATAATCAAACTATCACGCGTATACATCGATCATGGCGTCGAAAAAGTTTTTATTTCAAGTGTTATTATCTGTACTCGTATTGATTTTGAGTTTATCAAATCGTTAAATCATATACTTGAGAACGAGGCAAAGAAATATGGCTATATTTTTATCGACAATAGTAATATTATGGAATCTAATTTATGGAAAGATGGATTACATCTAATGGAAAGTGGTAAAGTTTTGTTAGCTAATAATTTCTTATTTTATATAAATAATTTTTTAGGTCTGGATTTTATAGAAACGAATGTATACTGATTTCTGATAGGATAAGCACTGAACTTACGGCATCCTGCTCCCAGGGTGTAACACATCCATATGGGGTTACTTCTTCTGAATGCAATAAGGAATTAAATGATCAATTTGAGACTGACCAATCACATGATTCTACATATAATTTACAAAATTCTCTGAAAAATGTCTGTGATATTAGAATCAAAAATCCTTTCAATCTATTGATAGGATATTTGAATATAAATAGTTTAAGGAAAAAAATAATTGACTTAAGGGAAATCTTTGTGAAATTTGCTCCAGATTATTTTGTATTATCTGAAACAAAATTAGATAGTACTTTTCCAAATAGTCAATTTACTATTGATGATTATGAATTAAGATCTAGAAAAGATCGGGATAAAAATGGGGGTGGGCTAATTGAGTATGTAAAAAAGGGAGTGGTTTGTAAGCAAATAAACATAGCTAACCTTACAAGTAATGAAATTATATGTTCTGAGCTAAACGTCAGAAACAAAAAATGGACTATTATCACCCTTTATCGTCCACCACGTCATTCTAATCTTCAAAGTTTCTTTGAAGATTTGGAGAAAATTCTAAACAAAACACTCTCATTTTGTGATAACATCATTGTGATGGGGGACATAAACATTGATACTCATAATAAAAATGAAATAATAAATTATCATTACATAACTTCTCTTTGCGATACTTTTGACCTAAAAAACTTAGTCAAAGACAAAACATGTTTTGCAAGTGAACAAGGAACATCAATTGATGTTATTTTAACAAATAAACAAAGGTCTTTTCAAAACACTATGGTTACTGAGACTGGACTCAGTGACCATCATCTGATGATTACAACTTTCCTAAGATCTCATCTGGTAAGATTGAAACCAAAACTAATTGTTTATAGAAGTAACAGAAAGTTTGATAAGAGAAAGTTTCTTTCTGATGTTAGGAATACACGTTTTGATTTTAATGAAAATGACCCTGCTTCAAATTACGACCACTTGACAAAAACGTTTAGTTCTATTATTGAAAAGCATGCCCCGTTAAAACAGAAACTGCTCAGGGGAAATGAAGCACCTTTTATGAATAAAGAACCAGGTCAAGATTTAAAAACCGATACAATAAAGATCCTACTGAAGAAAACAAGATTAACTATAAAAAACAACGAAATAAGTGTGTTGGACTCAGAAAGAAAGCCATAAAAATGTATTTTAAAAATGTTATAGATTCTGGGATTGTAGAAAATAAAACTTTTTGGAAAACTATTAAGCCGTTTATAACCAATAAAAGTGGTTTGAACAATGATAACATTATGATTATCAAAGATGGTGCTCAGATAACCAATGACAGTGAGCTTGCTGAATTATTTAATGAACACTATATTAACATTGTAGAAAAAAGTAGTGGAACCAAGCCAATATCAATTGATTATCGAAATTCCTTAGACAAAGAGAGACTAATTAATGAGATAATTAAAACATACGAGAGTCATCCGAGTATTGTCAAAATTAAAGCCTGCAACGAAAATATAAATTTTTTTAACTTTGAGGAGGTAGATGACAACACAATCAAAAAACTTTTTACTAATTTAAACATAAATTCCTCTCCAGGTAGAGACAAAATACCCCCAAAGCTTGTGAAGTTAGCTAGTGAATATCTGATTGGCCCATTGAAAAATGCTATAAACAGCAGCATAAAATTGAATATTTTTCCCGATGGAGCCAAACGTGCAACGGTAGCACCTCTTGACAAAGGAGGCAAAGACAAACATAGCATTAAAAATTTTAGACCTGTCAGTGTGTTGAATGTATTTTCAAAATTCTATGAAAACATAATGAAGGATCAAATCATGTCTTTCATAGAATCGAAACTTTCAATATTTTTGTCAGCCTATCGGAAAAACTATAACACACAGCATGTCTTAATTCGTTTACTAGAAGAATGGAAAAAAAAACTTGATAAGAATTACGTGGTTGGTGCAGTCTTAATGGATCTATCAAAAGCATTCGATTGTGTGCCACATGATTTACTAATCGCTAAACTTGAGGCATATGGATTTGAAATTAATGCCCTGAAATTTGTCCTGTCATACCTAACAAATAGAGAACAATCTACTCGTATAAACGGACACTACAGTCTTTTCCAAATGATTCTTTCAGGCGTGCCGCAAGGATCAATCTTAGGCCCGATAATTTTTAATATTTTTCTTAACGATATTTTTCTTTTTATAACCAGAAGTGACCTACACAACTATGCTGATGATAATACATTGTCAAGCTTTTCCAATTCAATTCCAAACCTCATTAAAATTTTAGAAGGTGAGTCTGAGCAGGCGTTAGCATGGCTACATGAAAATAAAATGATTGCTAACCCTGACAAATTTCAATGCATTATAATCAGCAAAGATAGGATAGAAAACACAAGTAGTAAACTGATAAGAATCGGAGATAAAAACATATATTCGCAAGACACAGTCAAACTGTTAGGAGTTAAAATTGACAATAACCTTAGATTTGATCAGCACTTAAATGAGGTTTGCAAGAAAGCATCTGCGCAACTAAATGCTTTGTATAGATTTAAAAACATACTTCCTTTTAAAGCTAAGAGTGTCTTAGCAGAAAGTTTTGTGTATTCAAACTTTAACTACTGTCCACTTATTTGGAATTTCTCATCTTCAAAATCACTTTCTAGGGTCGAAAAACTCCATAAGCGAGCCCTAAAATTTGTAGATAGCGGATATTCAGAGAGAAAAGAAAGGTACATTTCTACCAAGAACAAAAGTAACTACATGAAAATTATGCGAATACGAAATCTATGTATAGAGATTTTTAAATCTCTTAATAATTTAAATCCGCCATTTATGTTAGACATCTTTCAACGCAGCGAAACAAACAGGCCAGTACGAAGTCAATATTTAAATAATCTTAAAACATTGAACTTTAATACAAAAAATTTTGGGGAAAAATGTCTTCGCTCATTGGGGCCTAAAATTTGGAATACTTTACCTTCCGAATTGAAAAGTTGTAACAGCCTTAAAAAATTTAAAACGAAACTAAAGGAGTATGATTTCAGTCACTCGGTCTATTTAAATATTTTTTCTTAATTTTTATACATTTTTCATAAAACCATAAACAAATTTTTGTCGGATTTGATTAGTTTCCTGTATATTTATAAGTATGTATTTATTTATTTTTTTATATCAGGAAGCTATATGTACATAGTTATTTCTCCGACGTTAAATAAATTAAGAAGAAGAAGAAGAAGAAGCGGAAAAATATCGCTAAATACATGTTGGTACGAATATGTGACGGAACCGTTGTAACTCAAACGGATTGACACCGCTAGAAAGTCAATGAAATGTAGCTTTTAAAACTTTTCCTATTCCTTCAGCACGTGCTAACGGCCAGGATAGGTGCCACAGTAAAAAATGACTTATTTATAAAAAATTTTAAATGAAGCGCTACCACAGCGCCCATTGTAATCGTTGAATTCCAGCAATCATGTCAAATTAGAAGGAATGTTATTTCTGGGAGTCCAATTGCCGCATCTATCACAATTATCAGGTCACATTCCAAAGTTAGTTCAATTAAGTCCCACAGTCAATCGTTTCACTGTTATAAGCGATGCAACCTACTAATATCAGAAAAATATCGCTAAATACATGTTGGTACGAATATGTGACCCAACCGTTGTAACTCAAACGGATTGACACCGTTAGAAAGTCAATGAAATGTAGTTTTTTAAACTGTCTCTATTTCTTCAGCGCGAGGTAACGGTTAGGATTGGTCCCACCGTAAAAAATGACTTTTTTAACTTAATTTTTAAATGAAGCGCTACCACAGAGCCCAGTGTAATCGCTGAGTTCTGGGAATCAAGCCAAACTAAGAAAAATGTTATTTCTTGGAGTCCAGATGGCTCACTCATCACATTTAAAAGGTCACAGTCCAGAGTCAGTTTAATTAAGTCCCACAGTCAATCGTTTCACTGTTAACAGCGATACAACTTAGTAATATCGGAAAAAAATCACTAAATAAATTTTCGTGCGAATGTGTGAGACCACCGTTGTAACTCTAACGGATTGACACCGTTAGAAAGTCAATGAAATGTAGTTTTTGAAACTGTTTGTATTTCTTCAGCGCGAGGTAACGGCTAGGATTGGTCCCACAGTAATAAATGACTTATTTATCTTAATTGATAAAAAAGCGCTACCACAGCGCCCAGTGCAATCGCTGATTTCCAGCAATCATGTCTAATTAAGAAGAATGTTATTTCTTGTTGTCCAACTGGCTCATTTATCACCTTTATAAGGTCAAAGTCCAGAGTCAGCTAAACTAAGTCCAACAGTCGAAGGTTTTACTGTTAAAAGCGATGCAACCTAGTAATATCCCAATAATATCGCTAAATACATGTTGGTGCGAATATGTGATGCAACCGTTGTAACGTAAACGGATTTATACCGCTGGAAAGTCAATCAAATGTAGTTTTTGAAACTGTTCCTATTTATTCAGCGCATGCTAACGCCTAGGATTGGTTCCACAGTAAAAAATGACTTATTTATTTAAATTTTTAAATGAAGCGCTACCAAAGCGCCCAGTGTAATTGCTGAGTTTCGGCAATCATGTCAAATTAAGAAGAATGTTATTTCTTGGAGTCCAATTGTCTCACTTATCACATTTATCAGGTCACAGTCCAAAATCAGTCCAATTAAGTTCCACAGTCAATCGTTTAACTAAAAGCGATGCAACCTAGTAAGAGCGGAAAAATATCGCTAAATACATGTTGGTACGAATATGCGACGGAACCGTTGTAACTCAAACGGATTGACAACGCTAGAAAGTCAATGAAATGTAGCTTTTAAAACTTTTCCTATTCCTTCAGCGCGTGCTAACGGCCAGGATAGGTGCCACAGTAAATACGACTTATTTATATAAATTTTTAAATGAAGCGCTACCACAGCGCCCATTGTAATCGTTGAATTCCAGCAATCATGTCAAATTAGAAGGAATGTTATTTCTGGGAGTCCAATTTTCGCATTTATCACAATTATCAGGTCACATTCCAAAGTTAGTTCAATTAAGTCCCACAGTCAATCGTTTCACTGTTATAAGCGATGCAACCTAGTAATATCAGAAAAATATCGCTAAATACATGTTGGTACGAATATGTGACCCAACCGTTGTAACTCAAACGGATTGACACCGTTAGAAAGTCAATGAAATGTAGTTTTTTAAACTGTCTCTATTTCTTCAGCGCGAGGTAACGGCTAGGATTGGTCCCACCGTAAAAAATGACTTTTTTATCTTAATTTTTAAATGAAGCGCTACCACAGAGCCCAGTGTAATCGCTGAGTTCTGGGAATCAAGCCAAACTAAGAAAAATGTTATTTCTTGGAGTCCAGATGGCTCACTCATCACATTTAAAAGGTCACAGTCCAGAGTCAGTTTAATTAAGTCCCACAGTCAATCGTTTCACTGTTAACAGCGATACAACTTAGTAATATCGGAAAAAAATCACTAAATAAATTTTCGTGCGAATGTGTGAGACCACCGTTGTAACTCTAACGGATTGACACCGTTAGAAAGTCAATGAAATGTAGTTTTTGAAACTGTTTGTATTTCTTCAGCGCGAGGTAACGGCTAGGATTGGTCCCACAGTAATAAATGACTTATTTATCTTAATTGATAAAAAAGCGCTACCACAGCGCCCAGTGCAATCGCTGATTTCCAGCAATCATGTCTAATTAAGAAGAATGTTATTTCTTGTTGTCCAACTGGCTCATTTATCACCTTTATAAGGTCAAAGTCCAGAGTCAGCTAAACTAAGTCCAACAGTCGAAGGTTTTACTGTTAAAAGCGATGCAACCTAGTAATATCCCAATAATATCGCTAAATACATGTTGGTGCGAATATGTGATGCAACCGTTGTAACGTAAACGGATTTATACCGCTGGAAAGTCAATCAAATGTAGTTTTTGAAACTGTTCTTATTTATTCAGCGCATGCTAACGCCTAGGATTGGTTCCACAGTAAAAAATGACTTATTTATTTAAATTTTTAAATGAAGCGCTACCAAAGCGCCCAGTGTAATTGCTGAGTTTCGGCAATCATGTCAAATTAAGAAGAATGTTATTTCTTGGAGTCCAATTGTCTCACTTATCACATTTATCAGGTCACAGTCCAAAATCAGTCCAATTAAGTTCCACAGTCAATCGTTTAACTAAAAGCGATGCAACCTAGTAAGAGCGGAAAAATATCGCTAAATACATGTTGGTACGAATATGCGACGGAACCGTTGTAACTCAAACGGATTGACAACGCTAGAAAGTCAATGAAATGTAGCTTTTAAAACTTTTCCTATTCCTTCAGCGCGTGCTAACGGCCAGGATAGGTGCCACAGTAAATACGACTTATTTATATAAATTTTTAAATGAAGCGCTACCACAGCGCCCATTGTAATCGTTGAATTCCAGCAATCATGTCAAATTAGAAGGAATGTTATTTCTGGGAGTCCAATTTTCGCATTTATCACAATTATCAGGTCACATTCCAAAGTTAGTTCAATTAAGTCCCACAGTCAATCGTTTCACTGTTATAAGCGATGCAACCTAGTAATATCAGAAAAATATCGCTAAATACATGTTGGTACGAATATGTGACCCAACCGTTGTAACTCAAAAGGACTGACACCGTTAGAAAGTCAGTGAAATGTAGTATTTGAAACTGTCTCTATTTCTTCAGCGCGCGCTAACGGCTAGGATTGCTCCCACCGTAAAAAATGACTTTTTTATTTTAATTTTTAAATGAAGCGCTACCACAGAGCCCAGTGTAATCGCTGAGTTCTGGGAATCAAGCCAAACTAAGAAGAATGTTATTTCTTGGAGTGCAAATGGCTCACTCATCACATTTAAAAGTTCACAGTCCAGAGTCAGTTTAATTAAGTCCCACAGTCAATCGTTTTACTGTTAACAGCGATACAACTTAGTAATATCGGAAAAAAATCACTAAATGAATTTTCGTGCGAATGTGTGAGACCACCGTTGTAACTCAAACGGATTGACACCGTTAGAAAGTCAATGAAATGTAGTTTTTGAAACTGTCTCTATTTCTTCAGCGCGAGGTAACGGCTAGGATTGGTCCCACAGTAATAAATGACTTATTTATCTTAATTGATAAAAAAGCGCTACCACAGCGCCCAGTGCAATCGCTGATTTCCAGCAATCATGTCAAATTAAGAAGAATGTTATTTCTTGTTGTCCAACTGGCTCATTTATCACATTTATAAGGTCAAAGTCCAGAGTCAGCTAAATTAAGTCCAACAGTCGAAGGTTTTACTGTTAAAAGCGATGCAACCTAGTAATATCCCAATAATATCGCTAAATACATGTTGGTACGAATATGTGATGCAACCGTTGTAACGTAAACGGATTTATACCGCTGGAAAGTCAATCAAATGTAGTTTTTGAAACTGTTCCTATTTATTCAGCGCATGCTAACGCCTAGGATTGGTTCCACAGTAAAAAATGACTTATTTATTTAAATTTTTAAATAAAGCGCTACCAAAGCGCCCAGTGTAATTGCTGAGTTTCGGCAATCATGTCAAATTAAGAAGAATGTTATTTCTTGGAGTCCAATTGTCTCACTTATCACATTTATCAGGTCACAGTCCAAAATCAGTCCAATTAAGTTCCACAGTCAATCGTTTAACTAAAAGCGATGCAACCTAGTAAGAGCGGAAAAATATCGCTAAATACATGTTGGTACGAATATGCGACAGAACCGTTGTAACTCAAACGGATTGACAACGCTAGAAAGTCAATGAAATGTAGCTTTTAAAACTTTTCCTATTCCTTCAGCGCGTGCTAACGGCCAGGATAGGTGCCACAGTAAATACGACTTATTTATATAAATTTTTAAATGAAGCGCTACCACAGCGCCCATTGTAATCGTTGAATTCCAGCAATCATGTCAAATTAGAAGGAATGTTATTTCTGGGAGTTCAATTTTCGCATTTATCACAATTATCAGGTCACATTCCAAAGTTAGTTCAATTAAGTCCCACAGTCAATCGTTTCACTGTTATAAGCGATGCAACCTAGTAATATCAGAAAAATATCGCTAAATACATGTTGGTACGAATATGTGACCCAACCGTTGTAACTCAAAAGGACTGACACCGTTAGAAAGTCAGTGAAATGTAGTATTTGAAACTGTCTCTATTTCTTCAGCGCGCGCTAACGGCTAGGATTGCTCCCACCGTAAAAAATGACTTCTTTATTTTAATTTTTAAATGAAGCGCTACCACAGAGCCCAGTGTAATCGCTGAGTTCTGGGAATCAAGCCAAACTAAGAAGAATGTTATTTCTTGGAGTGCAGATGGCTCACTCATCACATTTAAAAGTTCACAGTCCAGAGTCAGTTTAATTAAGTCCCACAGTCAATCGTTTCACTGTTAACAGCGATACAACTTAGTAATATCGGAAAAAAATCACTAAATTAATTTTCGTGCGAATGTGTGAGACCACCGTTGTAACTCAAACGGATTGACACCGTTAGAAAGTCAATGAAATGTAGTTTTTGAAACTGTCTCTATTTCTTCAGCGCGAGGTAACGGCTAGGATTGGTCCCACAGTAATAAATGACTTATTTATCTTAATTGATAAAAAAGCGCTACCACAGCGCCCAGTGCAATCGCTGATTTCCAGCAATCATGTCAAATTAAGAAGAATGTTATTTCTTGTTGTCCAACTGGCTCATTTATCACATTTATAAGGTCAAAGTCCAGATCAAGCTAAATTAAGTCCAACAGTCGAAGGTTTTACTGTTAAAAGCGATGCAACCTAGTAATATCCCAATAATATCGCTAAATACATGTTGGTACGAATATGTGATGCAATCGTTGTAACGTAAACGGATTTATACCGCTGGAAAGTCAATGAAATGTAGTTTTTGAAACTGTTCCTATTTATTCAGCGCATGCTAACGCCTAGGATTGGTTCCACAGTAAAAAATGACTTATTAATTTAAATTTTTAAATGAAGCGCTACCAAAGCGCCCAGTGTAATTGCTGAGTTTCGGCAATCATGTCAAATTAAGAAGAATGTTATTTCTTGGAGTCCAATTGTCTCACCTATCACTTTTATAAGGTCACAGTCCAGAATCAGTCCAATTAAGTTCCACAGTCAATCATTTAACTGTTAAAAGCGATGCAACCTAGTAACAGCGGAAAATGATCGCTAAATACATGTTGGTACGAATATGTGACGGAACCGTTGCAACTCAAACGGATTGACACCGCTAGAAAGTCAATGAAATGTAGCTTTTAAAACTTTTCCTATTTCTTCAGTGCGTGCTAACGGCCAGGATAGGTGCCACAGTAAATACGACTTATTTATATAAATTTTTAAATGAAGCGCTACCACAGCGCCCATTGTAATCGTTGAATTCCGGCAATCATGTCAAATTAGAAGGAATGTTATTTCTGGGAGTCCAATTGTCTCATTTGTGACATTTATAAGGCCACAGTCCAAAATCAGTTCAATTAAGTGCCACAGTCAATTGTTTCACTGTTAAAAGCGATACAACCTAGTAATATAAGAAAAATGTCCCTAAATACATGTTAGTACGAATATGTTACGCAACCATTGTAACTCAAACGGACTGATACCGTTAGAAAGTCACTGAAATTTAGTTTTTGAAACTGTCTCTATTTCTTCAGCGCGCGATAACGACTAGGATTGGTCACACAGTAAAAAATGACTAATTTATCTAAATTTTTAAATGAAGCGCTACCACAGAGCCCAGTGTAATCGCTGAGTTCCATCAAGAAGGAATGTTATTTCTGGGAGTCCAATTGTCTCATTTGTGACATTTATAAGGTCACAGTCCAAAATCAGTTCAATTAAGTGCCACAGTCAATTATTACACTGTTAAAAGCGATACAACCTAGTAATACAAGAAAAATGTCCCTAAATATATGTTAGTACGAATATGTGACGCAAACGTTGTAACTCAAACGGACTGATACCGTTAGAAAGTCACTGAAATGTAGTTTTTGAAACTGTCTCTATTTCTTCAGCGCGCGATAACGACTAGGATTGGTCACACAGTAAAAAATGACTTATTTATCTAAATTTTTAAATAAAGCGCTACCACAGAGCCCAGTGTAATCGCTGAGTTCTGGGAATCAAGCCAAACTAAGAAGAATGTTATTTCTTGGAGTGCAGATGGCTCACTCATCACATTTAAAAGTTCACAGTCCAGAGTCAGTTTAATTAAGTCCCACAGTCAATCGTTTCACTGTTAACAGCGATACAACTTAGTAATATCGGAAAAAAATCACTAAATTAATTTTCGTGCGAATGTGTGAGACCACCGTTGTAACTCAAACGGATTGACACCGTTAGAAAGTCAATGAAATGTAGTTTTTGAAACTGTCTCTATTTCTTCAGCGCGAGGTAACGGCTAGGATTGGTCCCACAGTAATAAATGACTTATTTATCTTAATTGATAAAAAAGCGCTACCACAGCGCCCAGTGCAATCGCTGATTTCCAGCAATCATGTCAAATTAAGAAGAATGTTATTTCTTGTTGTCCAACTGGCTCATTTATCACATTTATAAGGTCAAAGTCCAGATCAAGCTAAATTAAGTCCAACAGTCGAAGGTTTTACTGTTAAAAGCGATGCAACCTAGTAATATCCCAATAATATCGCTAAATACATGTTGGTACGAATATGTGATGCAATCGTTGTAACGTAAACGGATTTATACCGCTGGAAAGTCAATGAAATGTAGTTTTTGAAACTGTTCCTATTTATTCAGCGCATGCTAACGCCTAGGATTGGTTCCACAGTAAAAAATGACTTATTAATTTAAATTTTTAAATGAAGCGCTACCAAAGCGCCCAGTGTAATTGCTGAGTTTCGGCAATCATGTCAAATTAAGAAGAATGTTATTTCTTGGAGTCCAATTGTCTCACCTATCACTTTTATAAGGTCACAGTCCAGAATCAGTCCAATTAAGTTCCACAGTCAATCATTTAACTGTTAAAAGCGATGCAACCTAGTAACAGCGGAAAATGATCGCTAAATACATGTTGGTACGAATATGTGACGGAACCGTTGCAACTCAAACGGATTGACACCGCTAGAAAGTCAATGAAATGTAGCTTTTAAAACTTTTCCTATTTCTTCAGTGCGTGCTAACGGCCAGGATAGGTGCCACAGTAAATACGACTTATTTATATAAATTTTTAAATGAAGCGCTACCACAGCGCCCATTGTAATCGTTGAATTCCGGCAATCATGTCAAATTAGAAGGAATGTTATTTCTGGGAGTCCAATTGTCTCATTTGTGACATTTATAAGGCCACAGTCCAAAATCAGTTCAATTAAGTGCCACAGTCAATTGTTTCACTGTTAAAAGCGATACAACCTAGTAATATAAGAAAAATGTCCCTAAATACATGTTAGTACGAATATGTTACGCAACCATTGTAACTCAAACGGACTGATACCGTTAGAAAGTCACTGAAATTTAGTTTTTGAAACTGTCTCTATTTCTTCAGCGCGCGATAACGACTAGGATTGGTCACACAGTAAAAAATGACTAATTTATCTAAATTTTTAAATGAAGCGCTACCACAGAGCCCAGTGTAATCGCAGAGTTCCATCAAGAAGGAATGTTATTTCTGGGAGTCCAATTGTCTCATTTGTGACATTTATAAGGTCACAGTCCAAAATCAGTTCAATTAAGTGCCACAGTCAATTATTACACTGTTAAAAGCGATACAACCTAGTAATACAAGAAAAATGTCCCTAAATATATGTTAGTACGAATATGTGACGCAAACGTTGTAACTCAAACGGACTGATACCGTTAGAAAGTCACTGAAATGTAGTTTTTGAAACTGTCTCTATTTCTTCAGCGCGCGATAACGACTAGGATTGGTCACACAGTAAAAAATGACTTATTTATCTAAATTTTTAAATAAAGCGCTACCACAGAGCCCAGTGTAATCACTGAGTTCTGGGAATCAAGCCAAACTAAGAAGAATGTTATTTCTTGGATTCCAGATGGCTCACTCATCACATTTAAAAGGTCACAGTCCAGAGTCAGTTTAATTAAGTCTCACAGTCAATCGTTTCACTGTTAACAGCGATACAACTTAGTAATATCGGAAAAAAATCACTAAATAAATTTTCGTGCGAATGTGTGAAATAACCGTTGTAACTCAAACGGATTCACACCGTTAGAAATTCAATAAAATGTAGTTTTTTAAACTGTCTCTATTTCTTCAGCGCGACGTAACGGCTAGGATTGGTCCCACAGTAATAAATGACTTATTTATCTTAATTGATAAAAAAGTGCTACCACAGCGCCCAGTGCAATCGCTGATTTCCAGCAATCATGTCAAATTAAGAAGAATGTTATTTCTTGTTGTCCAACTGGCTCATTTATCACATTTATAAGGTCAAAGTCCAGAGTCAGCTAAATTAAGTCCAACAGTCAAACGTTTCACTGTTAAAAGCGGTGCAACCTAGTAATATCCCAATAATATCGCTAAATACATGTTGGTACGAATATGTGATGCAACCGTTGTAACGTAAACGGATTTATACCGCCGGAAAGTCAATCAAATGTAGTTTTTGAAACTGTTCTTATTTATTCAGCGCGTGCTAACGCCTAGGATTGGTTCCACAGTAAAAAATGACTTATTTATTTAAATTTTTAAATGAAGCGCTACCAAAGCGCCCAGTGTAATTCCTGAGTTTCGGCAATCATGTCAAATTAAGAAGAATGTTATTTCTTGGAGTCCAATTGTCGCATTTATCACAATTTTCAGGTCACATTCCAAAGTTAGTTCAATTAAGTCCCACAGTCAATCGTTTCACTGTTATACGCAATGCAACCTAGTAATATCATAAAAATGTCCCTAAATACAAATTAGTACGAATATGTGACGCAACCGTTGTAACTCAAACGGACTGATACCGTTAGAAAGTCACTGAAATGTAGTGTTTGAAACTGTCTCTATTTCCTCAGCGCGCGATAACGACTAGGATTGGTCACACAGTAAAAAATGACTTATTTATCTAAATTTTTAAATAAAGCGGTACTACAGAGCCCAGTGTAATCGCTGAGTTCTGGGAATCAAGCCAAACTAAAAAGAATGTTATTTCTTGGAGTCCAGATGGCTCACTCATCACATTTAAAAGGTCACAGTCCAGAGTCAGTTTAATTAAGTCCCACAGTCAATCGTTTCACTGTTAACAGCGATACAACTTAGTAATATCGGAAAAAAATCACTAAATAAATTTTCGTGCGAATGCGTGAAATAACCGTTGTAACTCAAACGGATTAACACCGTTAGAAAGTCAATGAAATGTAGTTTTTTAAACTGTCTCTATTTCTTCAGCGCGCGATAACGACTAGGATTGGTCACACAGTAAAAAATGACTAATTTATCTAAATTTTTAAATGAAGCGCTACCACAGAGCCCAGTGTAATCGCTGAGTTCCAGCAAGAAGGAATGTTATTTCTGGGAGTCCAATTGTCTCATTTGTGACATTCATAAGGTCACAGTCCAAAATCAGTTCAATTAAGTGCCACAGTCAATTATTACACTGTTAAAAGCGATCCAACCTAGTAATACAAGAAAAATGTCCCTAAATATATGTTAGTACGAATATGTGACGCAAACGTTGTAACTCAAACGGACTGATACCGTTAGAAAGTCACTGAAATGTAGTTTTTGAAACTGTCTCTATTTCTTCAGCGCGCGATAACGACTAGGATTGGTCACACAGTAAAAAATGACTTATTTATCTAAATTTTTAAATAAAGTGCTACCACAGAGCCCAGTGTAATCACTGAGTTCTCGGAATCAAGCCAAACTAAGAAGAATGTTATTTCTTGGATTCCAGATGGCTCACTCATCACATTTAAAAGGTCACAGTCCAGAGTCAGTTTAATTAAGTCTCACAGTCAATCGTTTCACTGTTAACAGCGATACAACTTAGTAATATCGGAAAAAAATCACTAAATAAATTTTCGTGCGAATGTGTGAAATAACCGTTGTAACTCAAACGGATTCACACCGTTAGAAATTCAATAAAATGTAGTTTTTTAAACTGTCTCTATTTCTTCAGCGCGACGTAACGGCTAGGATTGGTCCCACAGTAATAAATGACTTATTTATCTTAATTGATAAAAAAGTGCTACCACAAGGCCCAGTGCAATCGCTGATTTCCAGCAATCATGTCAAATTAAGAAGAATGTTATTTCTTGTTGTCCAACTGGCTCATTTATCACATTTATAAGGTCAAAGTCCAGAGTTAGCTAAATTAAGTCCAACAGTCAAACGTTTCACTGTTAAAAGCGGTGCAACCTAGTAATATCCCAATAATATCGCTAAATACATGTTGGTACGAATATGTGATGCAACCGTTGTAACGTAAACGGATTTATACCGCCGGAAAGTCAATCAAATGTAGTTTTTGAAACTGTTCTTATTTATTCAGCGCGTGCTAACGCCTAGGATTGGTTCCACAGTAAAAAATGACTTATTTATTTAAATTTTTAAATGAAGCGCTACCAAAGCGCCCAGTGTAATTCCTGAGTTTCGGCAATCATGTCAAATTAAGAAGAATGTTATTTCTTGGAGTCCAATTGTCGCATTTATCACAATTTTCAGGTCACATTCCAAAGTTAGTTCAATTAAGTCCCACAGTCAATCGTTTCACTGTTATACGCAATGCAACCTAGTAATATCATAAAAATGTCCCTAAATACATGTTAGTACGAATATGTGACGCAACCGTTGTAACTCAAACGGACTGATACCGTTAGAAAGTCACTGAAATGTAGTGTTTGAAACTGTCTCTATTTCCTCAGCGCGCGATAACGACTAGGATTGGTCACACAGTAAAAAATGACTTATTTATCTAAATTTTTAAATAAAGCGGTACCACAGAGCCCAGTGTAATCGCTGAGTTCTGGGAATCAAGCCAAACTAAGAAGAATGTTATTTCTTGGAGTCCAGATGGCTCACTCATCACATTTAAAAGGTCACAGTCCAGAGTCAGTTTAATTAAGTCCCACAGTCAATCGTTTCACTGTTAACAGCGATACAACTTACTAATATCGGAAAAAAATCACTAAATAAATTTTCGTGCGAATGCGTGAAATAACCGTTGTAACTCAAACGGATTGACACTGTTAGAAAGTCAATGAAATGTAGTTTTTTAAACTGTCTCTATTTCTTCAGCGCGCGATAACGACTAGGATTGGTCACACAGTAAAAAATGACTAATTTATCTAAATTTTTAAATGAAGCGCTACCACAGAGCCCAGTGTAATCGCTGAGTTCCAGCAAGAAGGAATGTTATTTCTGGGAGTCCAATTGTCTCATTTGTGACATTTATAAGGTCACAGTCCAAAATCAGTTCAATTAAGTGCCACAGTCAATTATTTCACTGTTAAAAGCGATACAACCTAGTAATACAAGAAAAATGTCCCTAAATATATGTTAGTACGAATATGTGACGCAACCATTGTAACTCAAACGGACTGATACCGTTAGAAAGTCACTGAAATGTAGTTGTTGAAACTGTCTCTATTTCTTCAGCGCGCGATAACGACTAGGATTGGTCACACAGTAAAAAATGACTTATTTATCTAAATTTTTAAATAAAGCGCTACCACAGAGCCCAGTGTAATCGCTGAGTTCTGGGAATCAACCCAAATTAAGAAGAATGTCATTTCTTGGAGTCCAATTGTCGCATTTATCACAATTTTCAGGTCACATTCCAAATTTAGTTCAATTAAGTCCCACAGTCAATCGTTTCACTGTTATACGCGATGCAACCTAGTAATATAAGAAAAATGCCCCTAAATACATGTTAGTACGAATATGTTACGCAACCGTTGTAACTCAAACGGACTGATACCGTTAGAAAGTCACTGAAATTTAGTTTTTGAAACTGTCTCTATTTCTTCAGCGCGCGATAACGACTAGGATTGGTCACACAGTAAAAAATGACTAATTTATCTAAATTTTTAAATGAAGCGCTACCACAGAGCCCAGTGTAATCGCTGAGTTCCAGCAAGAAGGAATGTTATTTCTGGGAGTCCAATTGTCTCATTTGTGACATTTATAAGGTCACAGTCCAAAATCAGTTCAATTAAGTGCCACAGTCAATTATTTCACTGTTAAAAGCGATACAACCTAGTAATACAAGAAAAATGTCCCTAAATATATGTTAGTTTGAATATGTGACGCAAACGTTGTAACTCAAACGGACGGATACCGTTAGAAAGTCACTGAAATGTAGTTTTTGAAACTGTCTCTATTTCTTCAGCGCGCGATAACGACTAGGATTGGTCACACAGTAAAAAATGACTTATTTATCTAAATTTTTAAATAAAGCGGTACCACAGAGCCCAGTGTAATCGCTGAGTTCTGGGAATCAAGCCACACTAAGAAGAATGTTATTTCTTGGAGTCCAGATGGCTCACTCATCACATTTAAAAGGTCACAGTCCAGAGTCAGTTTAATTAAGTCCCACAGTCAATCGTTTCACTGTTAACAGCGATACAATTTAGTAATATCGGAAAAAAATCACTAAATAAATTTTCGTGCGAATGCGTGAAATAACCGTTGTAACTCAAACGGATTGACACCGTTAGAAAGTCAATGAAATGTAGTTTTTTAAACTGTCTCTATTTCTTCAGCACGCGATAACGACTAGGATTGGTCACACAGTAAAAAATGACTAATTTATCTAAATTTTTAAATGAAGCGCTACCACAGAGCCCAGTGTAATCGCTGAGTTCCAGCAAGAAGGAATGTTATTTCTGGGAGTCCAATTGTCTCATTTGTGACATTTATAAGGTCACAGTCCAAAATCAGTTCAATTAAGTGCCACAGTCAATTATTTCACTGTTAAAAGCGATACAACCTAGTAATACAAGAAAAATGTCCCTAAATATATGTTAGTACGAATATGTGACGCAACCATTGTAACTCAAACGGACTGATACCGTTAGAAAGTCACTGAAATGTAGTTTTTGAAACTGTCTCTATTTCTTCAGCGCGCGATAACGACTAGGATTGGTCACACAGTAAAAAATGACTTATTTATCTAAATTTTTAAATAAAGCGCTACCACAGAGCCCAGTGTAATCGCTGAGTTCTGGGAATCAAGCCAAATTAAGAAGAATGTTATTTCTTGGAGTCCAATTGTCGCATTTATCACAATTTTCAGGTCACATTCCAAATTTAGTTCAATTAAGTCCCACAGTCAATCGTTTCACTGTTATACGCGATGCAACCTAGTAATATAAGAAAAATGTCCCTAAATACATGTTAGTACGAATATGTTACGCAACCGTTGTAACTCAAACGGACTGATACCGTTAGAAAGTCACTGAAATTTAGTTTTTGAAACTGTCTCTATTTCTTCAGCGCGCGATAACGACTAGGATTGGTCACACAGTAAAAAATGACTAATTTATCTAAATTTTTAAATGAAGCGCTACCACAGAGCCCAGTGTAATCGCTGAGTTCCAGCAAGAAGGAATGTTATTTCTGGGAGTCCAATTGTCTCATTTGTGACATTTATAAGGTCACAGTCCAAAATCAGTTCAATTAAGTGCCACAGTCAATTATTTCACTGTTAAAAGCGATACAACCTAGTAATACATGAAAAATGTCCCTAAATATATGTTAGTTTGAATATGTGACGCAAACGTTGTAACTCAAACGGACGGATACCGTTAGAAAGTCACTGAAATGTAGTTTTTGAAACTGTCTCTATTTCTTCAGCGCGCGATAAAGACTAGGATTGGTCACACAGTAAAAAATGACTTATTTATCTAAATTTTTAAATAAAGCGGTACCACAGAGCCCAGTGTAATCGCTGAGTTCTGGGAATCAAGCCACACTAAGAAGAATGTTATTTCTTGGAGTCCAGATGGCTCACTCATCACATTTAAAAGGTCACAGTCCAGAGTCAGTTTAATTAAGTCCCACAGTCAATCGTTTCACTGTTAACAGCGATACAACTTAGTAATATCGGAAAAAAATCACTAAATAAATTTTCGTGCGAATGCGTGAAATAACCGTTGTAACTCAAACGGATTGACACCGTTAGAAAGTCAATGAAATGTAGTTTTTTAAACTGTCTCTATTTCTTCAGCACGCGATAACGACTAGGATTGGTCACACAGTAAAAAATGACTAATTTATCTAAATTTTTAAATGAAGCGCTACCACAGAGCCCAGTGTAATCGCTGAGTTCCAGCAAGAAGGAATGTTATTTCTGGGAGTCCAATTGTCTCATTTGTGACATTTATAAGGTCACAGTCCAAAATCAGTTCAATTAAGTGCCACAGTCAATTATTTCACTGTTAACAGCGATACAACTTAGTAATATCGGAAAAAAATCACTAAATAAATTTTCGTGCGAATGCGTGAAATAACCGTTGTAACTCAAACGGATTGACACCGTTAGAAAGTCAATGAAATGTAGTTTTTTAAACTGTCTCTATTTCTTTAGCGCGAGGTAACGGCTAGGATTGGTTCCACAGTAAAAAATGACTTATTTATTTAAATTTTTAAATGAAGCGCTACCAAAGCGCCCAGTGTAATTGCTGAGTTTCGGCAATCATGTCAAATTAAGAAAAATGTTATTTCTTGGAGTCCAATTGTCTCACTTATCACATTTATAAGGTCACAGTCCAAAATCAGTTTAATTAAGTTCCACAGTCAATCGTTTAACTGTTAAAAGGGATGCAACCTAGTAATAGCGGAAAAATATCGCTAAATACATGTCGGTACGAATATGTGACGGAACCGTTGTAACTCAAACGGATTGACACCGCTAGAAAGTCAATGAAATGTAGCTTTTAAAACTTTTCCTATTCCTTCAGCGCGTGCTAACGGCCAGGAAAGGTGCCACAGTAAATACGACTTATTTATAAAAATTTTTAAATGAAGCGCTACCACAGCGCCCATTGTAATCGTTGAATTCCAGCAATCATGTCAAGTTAGAAGGAATGTTATTTCTGGGAGTCCAATTGCCGCATTTATCACAATTATCAGGTCACATTCCAAAGTTAGTTCAATTAAGTCCCACAGTCAATCGTTTCACTGTTATAAGCGATGCAACCTAGTAATATCAGAAAAATATCGCTAAATACATGTTGGTACGAATATGTGACCCAACCGTTGTAACTCAAAAGGACTGACACCGTTAGAAAGTCAGTGAAATGTAGTATTTGAAACTGTCTCTATTTCTTCAGCGCGCGCTAACGGCTAGGATTGGTCCCACCGTAAAAAATGACTTTTTTATCTTAATTTTTAAATGAAGCGCTACCACAGAGCCCAGTGTAATCGCTGAGTTCTGGGAATCAAGCCACACTAAGAAGAATGTTATTTCTTGGAGTCCAGATGGCTCACTCATCACATTTAAAAGGTCACAGTCCAGAGTCAGTTTAATTAAGTCCCACAGTCAATCGTTTCACTGTTAACAGCGATAAAACTTAGTAATATCGGAAAAAAATCACTAAATAAATTTTCGTGCGAATGTTTGAGACCACCGTTGTAACTCAAACGGATTGACACCGTTAGAAAGTCAATGAAATGTAGTTTTTGAAACTGTCTCTATTTCTTCAGCGCGAGGTAACGGCTAGGATTGGTCCCACAGTAATAAATGACTTATTTATCTTAATTGATAAAAAAGCGCTACCACAGCGCCCAGTGCAATCGCTGATTTCCAGCAATCATGTCAAATTAAGAAGAATGTTATTTCTTGTTGTCCAACTGGCTCATTTATCACATTTATAAGGTCAAAGTCCAGAGTCAGCTAAATTAAGTACAACAGTCGAAGGTTTTACTGTTAAAAGCGATGCAACCTAGTAATATCTCAATAATATCGCTAAATACATGTTGGTACGAGAATGTGATGCAACCGTTGTAACGTAAACGGATTTATACCGCTGGAAAGACAATCAAATGTAGTTTTTGAAACTGTTCCTATTTATTCAGCGCATGCTAACGCCTAGGATTGGTTCCACAGTAAAAAATGACTTATTTATATAAATTTTTAAATGAAGCGCTACCACAGCGCCCATTGTAATCGTTGAATTCCAGCAATCATGTCAAATTAGAAGGAATGTTATTTCTTGGAGTCCAATTGTCTCACTTATCACATTTATAAGGTCACAGTCCAAAATCAGTTCAATTAAGTCCCACAGTCAATCATTTCACTGTTAAAAGCGATGCAACCTAGTAATAGCGTAAAAATATCGCTAAATACATGTTGGTACGAATTTGTGACGCAACCGTTGTAACTCAAACGGATTGATACCACTAGAAAGTCAATGAAATGTAGTTTTTGAAACTGTTCCTACTTACTCAGCGCGTTTTAACGGCCAGCATTGGCCCCACAGTAAATATGACTTATTTATCTAAATTTTTTTATGAAGCGCTACCACAGCGCCATTGTAATCGTTGAATTCCAGCAATCATGTCAAATTAAGAGGAATGTTATTTCTGGGAGTCCAATTGGCTCATTTATCACATTTATAAGGTCACAGTCCAAAATCAGTTCGTTTAAGTGACACGGTTAATCGTTTCACTGTTAAAACCGATAAAACCTAGTAATATCAGAAAAATATCCTTGCATACATGTGGAAACGCATATGTGATGCAAGCGTTGTAACTCAAACGGACTGATACCGTTAGAAATTCATTGAAGTGTAGTTTTCGAAACTGTCTCCAATTTTTTAGCGCGCGATAACGGCTAGGATTGGTTCCACAGTAAAAAATGACTTATTTATTTAAATTTTTAAATGAAGCGCTACCACAGAGCCCAGTGTAATCGCTGAGTTCCGGGAATCAAGACAAACTAAGAAGAATGTTATTTCTTGGATTCCAATCGTCTCACTTATCACATTTACAAGGTCACAGTCCAAAATCAGTTCAATTAAGTCCCCCAGTCAATCGTTTCACTGTTAAAAGCGATACAACCTAGTAATATCAGAAAAATATCCCTAAATACATGTGGGGAGGAATATGTGACGCAACCGTTGCAACTCAAACGGACTGATACCGTTAGAAAGTCATTGAAGTGTTGTTTTTGAATCTCTCTCAATTTCTTCAGCGCGTGCTAACGGCCAGGATTGCTCCCACAGTAAAAAAAAGACTTATTTATCTAATTTTTTAAATAAAGCGCTACCACAGAGCCTATTGTAATGGCTGAATTCCAGCAATCATGTCAAATTCAGAAGAATGTTGTTCCTTGGAGTGCAATTGCCTCATTTATCACATTTAAAAGGTCACTGTCCAGAATTATTTCAATTAAGTCCCAGAGTGAATCGTTTCACTGTTAAAAGCGATACAACTTCGTAATATCGGAAAAAAGTCACTAACTACATGTTGGTACGAATTTTTGACGCAACCGTTGTAACTCATGCGGATTGATACTGTTAGAAAGTCAATTAAATTTAGTTTTTGAAACTGTTCCTGTTTATTAAGTCCACGAGAATGGCTAGGATTGGTCCCACAATATAAAATGGCTTACTTATCTATATTTTTAAATAAAGCGCTACCACAGTGGCCAGTGTAAATGCTGAGTTCAAGAAATCATGTCAAATTAAGAAGAATGTTATTTCTTGTATTTAAGCTGGCTCATTCATCACGTTTATAAGGTCAAAGTCCAAAATCGGTTCAATTAAGTCCCACAGTCAAATGTTTCACTGTTAAATGCGACGCAACCTACTAATACCCGAACACTATAGCTAAATACATGTTGGTACGAATATGTGACCCAACCGTTGTAACTCAAAGGGACTGATACCGTTAGAAAGTCAGTATAATGTAGTATTTGAAACTGTCTCCACTTCTTCAGCGTGCGCTAACGGCTAGGTTTGCTCCCACAGTAAAACATGACTTTTTTATCTAAATTTTTAAATGAAGCGATACCACAGCACCCGGTGTAATCGATGAGTTCCGGCAATCATGTCAAATTAAGAAGAATAATACTTCTTGGGTCCAGTTGGCTCACTTATCACATTTATAAGTTCACAGTCCAAAGTTACATCAATTAAGTCCCAGAGTCAATCGTTTCACTTTTAAAAGCAATATAACTTAATACTATCGGAAAAATATCACTAAATACATGTTGGTACGAATATGTGACGCAACCGTTGTAACTCAAACCTATTGATACCGCCAAGAAGTCAATGAAATGTAGTTTTTAAGAATGTCTCTATTTTTTTAGCGTGTGCTAACGGCCAGGATTGATCCCACAGTAAAAAAAGACTTATTTATCTAAATTTTCAAATAAAATGCTACTGCAGAGCCTAGTGTACTCGCTGAATTCCAACAATCATGTCGAATTAAGAAGAATGTTTTTCCTTGGAGTCCAATTGGTTCATTTCTAACATTTATAATGTCACAGTCTAGAATCAGTTCATTTAAATCCCACAGTCAATCGTTTCACTGTTAAAAGCGATGCAACTTAATAATATCGGAAAAAAAATTTCTAAGTACATGTTGCTACGAACATGTGACGCAACCGTTGTAACTCAAACGGATTGACACCGTTAAAAACTTAATGAAATGTAGTATTTGAAACTGTCTCTATTTCTTCAGCGCGCGCTAACGGCTAGGATTGGTCCCACCGTAAAAATTACTTTTTTTATCTTAATTTTAAATGAAGCGCTACCACAGCGCGCAGTGTAATCTCTGAGTTTCGGCAATCATGTGAAATTAAGAAGAATGTTATTTCTTGAAGTTCAATTTTCTCACTTTCACATTTATAAAGTCACAGTCCAAAATCAATTCAATTAAGTCCCACAGTCAATCGTTTCAATGTTAAGAGCGATGCAACCTAGTAATAGCGGAAAGATATCGCTAAATACATGTGGGTACGAATATGTGACGTAACCGTTTTAAATCAGACGGATTGATACCGCTAGAAAGTCATTGAAATGTAGTATCTGAAACTGTCTCTATTTCTTCAACGCGCGCTAACAACTAGGATTGGTCCCACAGAAAAAAATGACTTTTTTATCTTAATATATAAATGAAGCACTACCACAGCGCCCATGTAATTGCTGAGTTTCGGCAATCATGTCAAATTAAGAAGAATGTTATTTCTTGGAGTCCAATTGTCTCACTTATCACATTTATAAGGTCACAGTCCAAAATCAGTTCAATTAAGTCCCACAGTCAATCATTTCACTGTTAAAAGCGCTGCAACCTAGTAATAGCGTAAAAATATCGATAAATACATGTTGGTACGAATTTGTGACGCAACCGTTGTAACTCAAACGGATTGATACCACTAGAAAGTCAATGAAATGTAGTTTTTGAAACTGTTCCTACTTACTCAGCGCGTTTTAACGGCCAGCATTGGTCCCACAGTAAATATGACTTATTTATCTAAATTTTTTTATGAAGCGCTACCACAGCGCCATTGTAATCGTTGAATTCCAGCAATCATGTCGAATTAAGAAGAATAATACTTCTTGGGTCCAGTTGGCTCACTTATCACATTTATAAGTTCACAGTCCAAAGTTACATCAATTAAGTCCCAGAGTCAATCGTTTCACTTTTAAAAGCGATATAACTTAATACTATCGGAAAAATATCACTAAATACATGTTGGTACGAATATGTGACGCAACCGTTGTAACTCAAACCGATTGATACCGCCAAGAAGTCAATGAAATGTAGTTTTTGAGAATGTCTCTATTTTTTTAGCGTGTGCTAACGGCCAGGATTGATCCCACAGTAAAAAAAGACTTATTTATCTAAATTTTCAAATAAAATGCTACTGCAGAGCCTAGTGTACTCGCTGAATTCCAGCAATCATGTCGAATTAAGAAGAATGTTGTTCCTTGGAGTCAAATTGGCTCATTTATCGCATTTATAAGGTCACAGTCCAGAATCAGTTCAATTAAGTCCCACAGTCAATCGTTTCTCTGTTAAAAGCGATACAACGTAGTAATATCGTAAAAAAATCGATAACTACATGTTGGTACGAATATGTGACGCAACCGTTGTAACTCAAACGGATTGACACCGTTAAAAACTTAATGAAATGTAGTTTTTGAAACTGTCTCTATTTCTTCAGCGCGAACTAACGGCTAGGATTGGTCCCACAGTAAAAAATGACTTATTTATCTTAATTTTTAAATAAAGCGCTACCGCAGCGCCCACTGTAATCGCTGAGTTTCAGCAATCATGTCAAATTAAGAAGAATGTTGTTTCCTGTAGTCAAACTGGCTGATTTATCACCTTTATAAGGTCAAAGTCCAAAATCATTTCAATTAAGTCCCACAGTCAAACGTTTCACTGCTAAAAGCGATGCAATCTAGTAATATCCGAATACTATCGCTAAAAACATGTTGCTACGAATATGTGTCGCTACCGTTGTACCTCAAACGGACTTATATTGCTAGAAAGTCAATGAAATGTAGTTTTTGAGAATGTCTATATTTCTACAGCGCGTGCTAGCGGCCAGGATTAGTCCCACAGGAAAAACAGACTTATTTATCTAAATTTTTAAAATAAAGCGCTACCACAGCGCCCAGTGTAATCGTTGAGTTCTAGCAATCATGTCAAAATAAGAAGAATGTTATTTCTTGGATTTCAATTGGCTCATTAATCACATTTATAAGGTCAAAGTCTAAAGTCAGTTCAATTAAGTCCCACAGTCAATCGTTTTATTGTTAAAAGCGATGCAACCTGGTAATATCGGAAAAACATCGTTAAGTATATGATGGTACGAATATGTGACGGAACGGTTGTAATTAAAACGGACTGATACAGTTAGAAAGTCAATGAAAAGGCGTTTTTGAAACTGTCTCTATTTCTTCAGCGCGCGATAACGGCTAGCATTGGTCCCACAGTACAAAAAAGACTTTTTTATCTAAATTTTAAATAAAGCGCAGCCACAGCGCCCAGTGTAACTGCTGAGTTCAAGAAATCATGTCAAACTAAGAAGAATGTTATTTCTTGTAGTCAAACTGGCTCATTTATCACATTTATAAGTTCAAAGTCCAAAATCAGTTCAATTAAGTCCCACAGTCAAACGTTTCACTGTTAAATTCGATGCAACCTAGTAATACCCGAATACTATAGCTAAATACATCTTGGTACAAATATCTGACGCAACCGTTGTAACTGAAACGGATTGATACCGCCAAGAAGTCAATGAAATGTGTGTATGTATGTAAACATATGACTTATTTATCTAAATTTTGAAACAACGCGCTACCTCAGAGCCTAGTGTAATCGCTGAATTCCAGCAATATTGTCGAATTAAGAAGAATGTTATTCCTTGGAGTCAAATTGGCTCATTTATCGCATTTATAAGGTCACAGTCCAGAATCAGTTCAATTAAGTCTCACAGTCAATCGTTTCCCTGTTAAAAGCGATACAACGTAGTAATATCGGAAAAAAATCGGTAACTACATGTTGGTACGAATATGTGACGCAACCGTTGTAACTCAAACGGATTGACACCGTCAAAAACTCAATGAAATGTAGTTTTTGAAACTGTCTCTATTTCTTCAGCGCGAACTAACGGCTAGGATTGGTCCTACAGTAAAAAATGACTTATTTATCTTAATTTTTAAATAAAGCGCTACCGCAGCGCCCACTGTAATCGCTGAGTTTCAGCAATCATGTCAAATTAAGAAGAATGTTATTTCTTGTAGTCAAACTGGCTGATTTATCACCTTTATAAGGTCAAAGTCCAAAATCATTTCAATTAAGTCCCACAGTCAAACGTTTCACTGTTAAAAGCGATGCAATCTAGTAATATCCGAATACTATCGCTAAGTACATGTTGCGACGAATATGTGTCGCAACCGTTGTACCTCAAACGGACTTATATTGCTAGAAAGTCAATGAAATGTAGTTTTTGAGAATGTCTATATTTCTACAGCGCGTGCTAGCGGCCAGGATTAGTCCCACAGGAAAAAGAGACTGATTTATCTAAATTTTTAAATAAAGCGCTACCACAGCGCCCAGTGTAATCGTTGAGTTCCAGCAATCATGTCAAAATAAGAAGAATGTTATTTCTTGGATTTCAATTGGCTCATTAATCACATTTATAAGGTCAAAGTCTAAAGTCAGTTCAATTAAGTCCCACAGTCAATCGTTTTATTGTTAAAAGCGATGCAACCTGGTAATATCGGAAAAACATCGTTAAGTATATGATGGTACGAATATGTGACGGAACGGTTGTAATTGAAACGGACTGATACAGTTAGAAAGTCAATGAAAAGGCGTTTTTGAAACTGTCTCTATTTCTTCAGCGCGCGATAACGGCTAGCATTGGTCCCACAGTACAAAAAAGACTTTTTTATCTACATTTTAAATAAAGCGCAGCCACAGCGCCCAGTGTAACTGCTGAGTTCAAGAAATCATGTCAAATTAAGAAGAATGTTATTTTTTGTAGTCAAACTGGCTCATTTATCACCTTTATAAGGTCAAAGTCCAAAATCATTTCAATTAAGTCCCACAGTCAAACGCTTCACTGTTAAAAGAGATGCAACCTAGTAATATCCGAATACTACCGCTAAATACATGTTGGTACGAATATGTGACGCAACCTTTGTAACTGAAACGGATTGATACCGCCAAGAAGTCAATGAAATGTGTGTATGTATGTAAACATATGACTTATTTATCTAAATTTTGAAATAACGCGCTAGCTCAGAGCCTAGTGTAATCGCTGAATTCCAGCAATCATGTCGAATTAAGAAGAATGTTATTCCTTGGAGTCAAATTGGCTCATTTATCGCATTTATAAGGTCACAGTCCAGAATCAGTTCAATTAAGTCCAACTGTCAATCGCTTCACTGTTAAAAGCGATATAATTTAGTAAAATCGGAAAAAAATACTAAATACATGTTGGTACGAATATGTGACGCCACCGTTGTAACTCAAACGAACTGATACCGTTAGAAAGTCAATGAAATGTAGTTTTTGAAACTGTCTCTATTTCTTCAGCGCGAACTAAGGGCTAGGATTGGTCCCACAGTAAAAAATTACTTATTTATCCTTATTTTTTGATAAAGCCCTACAACAACGCCAAGTGTAATCGCTGAGTTCCAGCAATCCTGTCAAATTAAGAAGAATGTTATTCATCGGAGACCAGTTGGCTCATTTATCACATTTATAAGGTCACAGTCCAGAATCAGTTCAATTAAGTCCCAGAGTCAATCGTTTCACTGTTAAAAGCGATACAACTTAGTAACGTCGGAAAAAAGTCACTATCTACATGTTGGTACGAACATTTGACGTAACCGTTGTAACTCAAAATGACTGATACCGTTAGAAAGTCATTGAAATGTAGTTTTTGAAGCTGTCTCTACTTCTTCAACGCGCGCTAACGGCTAGGATTGGTCCCACCGTAAAAAATGACTTTTTTTATCTTAATTTTAAATGAAGCACTACCACAGCGCCCAGTAAAATCTCTGAGATTCGGCAATCATGTAAAATTAAGAGGAATGTTATTTCTTGAAGTTCAATTTTCTCACTTTCACATTTATAAAGTCACAGTCCAAAATCAATTCAATTAAGTCCCACAGTCAATTGTTTCAATGTTAAGAGCGATGCAACCTAGTAATAGCGGAAAGATATCGCTAAATACATGTGGGTACGAATATGTGACGTAACCGTTGTAACTCAGACGGATTGATACCGCTAGAAAGTCATTGAAATGTAGTATCTGAATCTGTCTCTATTTCTTCAGCGCGCGCTAACGGCTAGGATTGGTCCCACAGAAAAAAATGACTTTTTTATCTTAATATATATATGAAGAACTACCACAGCGCCCATGTAATCGCTGAGTTTCGGCAATCATGTCAAATTAAGAAGAATGTTATTTTTGGATTCCAATCGTCTCACTTATCACATTTACAAGGTCACAGTCCAAAATCAGTTCAATTAAGTCCCCCAGTCAATCGTTTCACTGTTAAAAGCGATACAACCTAATAATATCAGAAAAATATCCCTACATACATGTGGGAACGAATATGTGATCCAAGCGTTGTAACTCAAACGGACTGATACCGTTAGAAATTCATTGAAGTGTAGCTTTCGAAACTGTCTCAAATTTTTCAGCTCGCGATAACGGCTAGGATTGGTTCCACAGTAAAAAATGACTTATTTATTTAAATTTTTAAATGAAGCGCTACCATAGAGCCCAGTGTAATCGCTGAATTCCAGCAATCATGTCGAATTAAGAAGAATGCTCTTCCTTGGAGTCCAATTGGTTCATTTCTAACATTTATAATGTCACAGTCTAGAATCAGTTCATTTAAATCCCATAGTCAATCGTTTCACTGTTAAAAGCGATGCAACTTAATAATATCGGAAAAAAATGTCTAAGTACATGTTGGTACGAACATGTGACGCCACCGTTGTAACTCAAACGAACTGATACCGTTAGAAAGTCAATGAAATGTAGTTTTTGAAACTGTCTCTATTTCTTCAGCGCGAACTAAGGGCTAGGATTGGTCCCACAGTAAAAAATTACTTATTTATCCTTATTTTTTGATAAAGCCCTACAACAACGCCAAGTGTAATCGCTGAGTTCCAGCAATCCTGTCAAATTAAGAAGAATGTTATTCATCGGAGACCAGTTGGCTCATTTATCACATTTATAAGGTCACAGTCCAGAATCAGTTCAATTAAGTCCCAGAGTCAATCGTTTCACTGTTAAAAGCGATACAACTTAGTAACGTCGGAAAAAAGTCACTATCAACATGTTGGGTGACGTAACCGTTGTAACTCAAAAGGACTGATACCGTTAGAAAGTCATTGAAATGTAGTTTTTGAAGCTGTCTCTACTTCTTCAACGCGCGCTAACGGCTAGGTTTGGTCCCACCGTAAAAAATGACTTTTTTTATTTTAATTTTAAATGAAGCACTACCACAGCGCCCAGTGTAATCTCTGAGTTTCGGCAATCATGTAAAATTAAGAGGAATGTTATTTCTTGAAGTTCAATTTTCTCACTTTCACATTTATAAAGTCACAGTCCAAAATCAATTCAATTAAGTCCCACAGTCAATTGTTTCAATGTTAAAAGCGATGTAACTTAATAATATCGGAAAAAAAATGTCTAAGTACATGTTGGTACGAACATGTGACGCAACCGTTGTAACCCAACGGATTAACACCGTTAGAAAGTCATTGAAATGTAGTATCTGAAACTGTCTCTATTTCTTCAGCGCGAACTAACGGCTAGGATTGGTCCCACAGAAAAAAATGACTTTTTTATCTTAATATATATATGAAGCACTACCACAGCGCCCATGTAATCGCTGAGTTTCGGCAATCATGTCAAATTAAGAAGAATGTTATTTCTTGTATTCAAGCTGGCTCATTTATCACGTTTATAAGGTCAAAGTCCAAAATCAGTTCAATTAAGTCCCACAGTCAAATGTTTCACTGTTAAATGCGATGCAACCTAGTAATACCCGAATACTATAGCTAATTACATGTTGGTACGAATATGTGACGCAACCGTTGTAACTCAAAGGGACTGATACCGTTAGAAAGTCCGTGAAATGTAGTATTTGAAACTGTCTCCACTTCTTCAGCATGCGCTAACGGCTAGGTTTGCTCCCACAATAAAAAATGACTTAGTTTTCTAAATTTTGAAATAACGCGCTACCTCAGAGCCTAGTGTAATCGCTGAATTCCAGCAATCATGTCGAATTAAGAAGAATGTTATTCCTAGGAGTCCAATTGGCTCATTTATCACATTTATAAGGTCACAGTCCAGATTCAGTTCTGTTAAGTCCCACAGTCAATCGTTTCACTGTTAAAAGCGATGTAACTTAATAATATCGGAAAAAAAATGTCTAAGTACATGTTGGTACGAATATGTGACACAACCGTTGTAACTCAAACGGATTGACACCGTTAAAAACTCAATGAAATGTAGTTTTTGAAACTGTCTCTATTTCTTCAGCGCGCGATAACGGCTAGCATTGGTCCCACAGTACAAAAAAGACTTTTTTATCTACATTTTAAATAAAGCGCAGCCACAGCGCCCAATGTAACTGCTGAGTTCAAGAAATCATGTCAAATTAAGAAGAATGTTATTTCTTGTAGTCAAACTGGCTCATTTATCACATTTATAAGGTCAAAGTCCAAAATCAGTTCAAATAAGTCCCACAGTCAAACGCTTCACTGTTAAAAGAGATGCAACCTAGTAATATCCGAATACTATCGCTAAATACATGTTGGTACGAATATGTGACGAAACCGTTGTAACTGAAACGGATTGATACCGCCAAGAAGTCAATGAAATGTGTGTATATATGTAAACATATGACTTATTTATCTAAATTTTGAAATAACGCGCTTTCTCAGAATTCCAGCAATCATGTCGAATTAAGAAGAATGTTATTCCTTGGAGTCAAATTGGCTCACTTATCGCATTTATAAGGTCACAGTCCAGAATCAGTTCAATTAAGTCCAACTGTCAATCGCTTCACTGTTAAAAGCGATACAACTTAGTAAAATCGGAAAAAAATACTAAATACATGTTGGTACGAATATGTGACGCCACCGTTGTAACTCAAACGAACTGATACCGTTAGAAAGTCAATGAATCTTAGTTTTTGAAACTGTCTCTATTTCTTCAGCACCAACTAAGGGCTAGGATTGGTCCCACAGTAAAAAATTACTTATTTATCCTTATTTTTTGATAAAGCCCTACCACAGCGCCCAGTGTAATCGCTGAGTTCCAGCAATCATGTCAAATTAAGAAGAATGTTATTCATCGGAAACCTGTTGGCTCATTTATCACATTTATAAGGTCACAGTCCAGAATCAGTTCAATTAAGTCCCAGAGTCAATCGTTTCACTGTTAAAAGCGATACAACTTAGTAACATCGGAAAAAAGTCAATATCTACATGTTGGTACGAACAAGTGACGTAACCGTTGTAACTCAGACGGACTGATACCGTTAGAAAGTCATTGAAATGTAGTTTTTGAAGCTGTCTCTACTTCTTCAACGCGCGATGAATGTAGTTTTTGAAACTGTTGCTATTTCTTCAGCGCGCGATAACGGCTAGGATTGGTCCCACAGTAAAAAATGACTTTTTTATTTAAATTTTTAAATGAAGCGCTACCACAGCGCCCAGTGTAATCGCTGAGTTCCGGCAATCATGTCAAATTAAGAAGAATGTTATTTCTTAGGTCCAGTTGGCTCACTTATCACATTCATAAGGTCACAGTCCACAGTTAGTTCAATTAAGTTCCACAGTCAATCGTTTCACTGTTAAAAGCGATATAAGTTAGTAATATCGGAAAAATATCTCTAAGTACATGTTGGTACGAATATGTGACGCAACCGTTGTAACTCAAACAAACTGATACCGGCAAGAAGTCAATGAAATGTAGTTTTTGAAACTGTCTCTATTTCTTCAGCGCGAACTAACGGCTAGGATTGGTCCCACAGTAAGAAATTACTTATTTATCTTAATTTTTTGATAAAGCCCTACCACAGCGCCCAGTGTAATCGCTGAGTTCCAGCAATCATGTCAAATTAAGAAGAATGTTATTCATCGGAGACCAATTGGCTCATTTATCACATTTATAAGGTCACAGTCCAGGATCAGTTCAATTAAGTCCCACAGTCAATCGTTTCACTGTTAAAAGCAATGCAACTTAGTAACATCGGAAAAAAGTCACTATCTACATGTTGGTACGAACATGTGACGTAACCGTTGTAACTCAAACGGACTAATACCGTTAGAAAGTCATTGAAATGTAGTTTTTGAAGCTGTCTCTACTTCTTCAGCGCGCGATAACAGCTAGGATTGCTCCCACAGTACAAAATGACTAATTTATCTAAATTTTTAAATAAAGCGCTACCACAGCGCACAGTGTAATCGTTGAATTCCGGCAATCATGTGAAATTAAGAAGAATGATATTTCTTGGGGTCCAGTTGGCTCACTTATCACATTTATAAGGTCACAGTATAAAGTTAGTTCAATTAAGTCCCAGAATCAATCGTTTCACTGTTAAAAGCGATATAACTTAGTAATATCGGAAAAATATCTCTAAGTACATGTTGGTACGAATATGTGACGCAACCGTTGTAACTCAAACGGATTGATACCGTTAGAAAGTCAATGAAATGTAGTTTTTAAAACTGTTGCAATTTATTCAGCGCGCGATAACGACTAGGATTGGTCCCACAGTAAAAAATGACTTTTTTATTTAAATTTTTAAATGAAGCGCTACCACAGCACCCGGTGTAATCAATGAGTTCCGGCAATCATGTCAAATTAAGAATAATAATATTTCTTGGGTCCAGTTGGCTCACTTATCACATTTATAAGTTCACAGTCCAAAGTTACTTCAATTAAGTCCCAGAGTCAATCCTTTCACTGTTAAAAGCGATATAACTTAATACTATCGGAAAAATATCACTAAATACATGTTGGTACGAATATGTGACGCAACCGTTGTAACTCAAACCGATTGATACCGCCAAGAAGTCAATGAAATGTAGTTTTTGAGAATGTCTCTATTTTTTTAGCGTGTGCCAATGGCCAGGATTGATCCCACAGTAAAAAAAGACTTATTTATCTAAATTTTCAAATAAAGCGCTACTTCAGAGCCTAGTGTAATCGCTGAATTCCAGCAATCATGTCGAATTAAGAAGAATGTTATTCCTTAGAGTCAAATTGGCTCATTTATCGCATTTATAAGGTCACAGTCCAGAATCAGTTCAATTAAGTCCAACTGTCAATCGCTTCACTGTTAAAAGCGATACAACTTAGTAAAATCGGAATAAAATACTAAATACATGTTGGTACGAATATGTGACGCCACCGGTGTAACTCAAACGAACTAATACCGTTAGAAAGTCAATGAAATGTAGTTTTTGAAACTGTCTCTATTTCTTCAGCGCGAACTAAGGGCTAGGATTGGTCCCACAGTAAAAAAGTACTTATTTATCCTTATTTTTTGATAAAGCCCTACCACAGCGCCCAGTGTAATATCTGAGTTCCAGCAATCATGTCAAAATAAGAAGAATGTTATTTCTTGAATTCAAGCTGGCTCATTTATCACGTTTATAAGGTCAAAGTCCAAAATCAGTTCAATTAAGTCCAACAGTCAAATGTTTCACTGTTATATGCGATGCAACCTAAAAATACACGAATACTATAGCTAAATACATGTTGGTACGAATATGTGACCCAACCGTTGTAACTCAAAGGGACTGATACCGTTACAAAGTCCGTGGAATGTAGTTTTTCAGAATGTCTCTATTTCTTAAGTGCGTGCTAACGGCCAGGATTGGTCCCACAGTAAAAAATGACTTTTTTATCTAAATTTTTAAATGAAGCGATACCACAGCACCCGGTGTAATCAATGAGTTCCGGCAATCATGTCAAATTAAGAATAATAATACTTCTTGGGTCCAGTTGGCTCACTTATCACACTTATAAGTTCACAGTCCAAAGTTAGTTCAATTAAGTCCCATAGTCAATCCTTTCACTGTTAAAAGCGATATAACTTAATACTATCGGAAAAATATCACTAAATACATGTTGGTACGAATATGTGACGCAACCGTTGCAACTCAAACCGATTGATACCGCCAAGAAGTCAATGAAATGAAGTTTTTGAGAATGTCTCTATTTTTTTAGCGTGTGCTAACGGCCAGGATTGATCCCACAGTAAAAAAAGACTTATTTATCTAAATTTTCAAATAAAGCGCTACTTCAGAGCCTAGTGTACTCGCTGAATTCCAGCAATCATGTTGAATTAAGAAGAATGTTATTCCTTGGAGTCCAATTGGTTCATTTCTAACAATTATAATGTCACAGTCTAGAATCAGTTCATTTAAATCCCACAGTCAATCGTTTCACTGTTAAAAGCGATGCAACTTAGTAATATCGGAAAAAAAATTTCTAAGTACATGTTGGTACGAACATGTGACGCAACCGCTGTAACCCAACGGATTAACACCGTTAGAAAGTCATTGAAATGTAGTTTTTGAAACTGTCTCTATTTCTTCAGCGCGAACTAACGGCTAGGATTGGTCCCACAGTAACAAATGACTTATTTATCTAAATTTTTAAATAAAGCGCTACCACAGCGCCCAGTGTAATCGCTGAGTTCCAGCAATCATGTCAAAATAAGAAGAATGTTATTTCTTGTAGTCAAACTGGCTCATTTATCACATTTATAAGGTCAAAGTCCAAAATCAGTTCAAATAAGTCCCACAGTCAAACGCTTCACTGTTAAAAGAGATGCAACCAAGTAATATCCGAATACTATCGCTAAATACATGTTGGTACGAATATGTGACGCAACCGTTGTAACTGAAACGGATTGATACCGCCAAGAAGTCAATGAAATGTGTGTATGTATGTAAACATATGACTTATTTATCTAAATTTTGAAATAACGCGCTACCTCAGAGACTAGTGTAATCGCTGAATTCCAGCAATCATGTCGAATTAAGAAGAATGTTATTCCTTGGAGTCCAATTGGCTCATTTATCACATTTATAAGGTCACAGTCCAGATTCAGTTCAGTTAAGTCCCACAGTCAATCGTTTCCCTGTTAAAAGCGATACAACGTAGTAATATCGGAAAAAAATCGTTTTTTTCGCTTTCTGCGCAAAGTGTACCATTCTATGTGAGACCGTCAATGAGGAGCATATCATTTTTTATTTTATCAGCTTTTTAAAAAAAGTTAAACAAAAAAATAGAACTGAAGTAGCTAGAAAAAAAAAAAAGAATCCTTTGGGTAGTAATTGATTCTTTGGAATAGTGTCATACTTTCATTATCGAGTGTTTACTTGTAAACCACTTTCTCATATTATCAAAGTATAGAAATACCCAAAATATACAAATTTTCGTGTGAAATAAATCTCAGTTTTTGCGAACTTCACAAAAACTTAAAAATCCCGACATTGCTATTTGCGAACTCCAATATTTATTATTTATGTAATTGGCGAAATTGAGTCCGGCGAAATTTAAATTTTTTACGTCGATTTTTTAAAGAATCATACTGTACTGTATAAAACTTAACAACTAGCTAATTAAACTAAAGTATGTTCCGTCAGCTTTGTTGCCTCTTCACGAGAATTAATATTTGCAATTTTGAAAACTAAGCTAATTTTTAGATTTCGGGTATACTTTGTTAGAACAACAATTGTAAAGGATATATACCAAAGAAAGTTAACGTAAAATTTAAGTATGTTTTTCCTGTGATTCGTCTACAATGACATTTCAGCCTTATATTGTCATTTATCTTTAAGTAATAAGCGAGCAATGTTTTGTATATCTTTGTAATAACTGTGAACAATTTTTGGGGAAAATATACCAACTACAGAAGTTTCGACTCTCAATTGAACACCCTAAATATGCCTTTAAGTCACACCTAACGAAAAGAGGGATGTTATTATTATAAAATTGATCATGTGTGGACGATAGATGGAATGATGAAAATATGGAATACATGAAAGATGATCATTTTCGATTAAATCTTAGTTGAACTAACCTACCTATTTAACGTATGTGGATAAACAAAAATTGCGTAAATAATTTTTTTTAACAAATAGTTTAAAAAATGACAATTTTTTAACAAAATGAAAATCCAATGATTTTAAAATGATCGTGTATTGCAGCACTTCTTTACATTAAGAAAGTTCGGAAAACGGAAGTTTTTTATCATAATTTAAAATGTAATGTTTTCAAAGTGTCTTAGCATGGTGATAAGAAAATTATTAAAAATACATTAATTTTTAATTACACTCAAGAGGTCGTGACAGCAGAAACAAACGCTGGTTATCAAACTTTTGGTTATGATTTGAATTTTTTTCTTTTGTGAAATAATTTCATAAGTGGCCTTAAGTTGGCATTCGCGGTAAATGCTCCGGTTATCATATTTTGGACTGTCGCACATACTCCGGTTATCATATTTTAGACAATCGCACATATTCCCCTTATCATATGTTGGAGGGTCGCACATATTTCGGTTATCATATTTTGGATGGTCGCACATATTTCGGTTATCATAATTTGGACGATCGCACATATTCCCCTTATCATATGTTGGAGGTTCGCACATATTTCGGTTATCATATTTTGGACGATCGCACATACTCTGGTTATCATATTTTGGACAGACGCACATACTCGTTTGTTTGGCAAAGCAAAGAACTATAAAGATGCCTTAGCCAGCCAATATTTTAGTCGCTCAAAATTTTTACAGGGCAAAATTTCTATCCAGCAAATTACTCGTTGGACCTTAAAAAAATGTTGTCACTTGTCCGAAAAGTTTAGCATAAAGTAACACAAAGCGAGAAAGAAAAATTCTAAAAGTTCAATGACCTCAACTTTGTTCTCTTATACTTTATTACATTGTTTGATTTGCATTTTCAAGTCATGCAACAAAATGTCAGACATAAACGTAAAAAATTTCAAAAGGAAGTTTTTTTTCATTGTTCGCTCGTAAGATCTGGTATTCCGTATTAATTGCGTAGATGATTGTGTTGCATGTTTTCAAGGTCACATTATTGCAGTCTATTATGAGAATATAATTGCATATGAGAACATGGTAGAAATAATGCTGTAATTCTTTACAAAGTGTATTGTTTCATTATGTATTATGTGCGTGTCTATATTAATGATATAGCTACTTGTATTTTGTGTGTTTAAAATAGCACGCAGTTTTCCAAAAATTCCCCCAAAACCCGATTTTTACAGTGTAAGCGCAGCTCTATTTTGGAGTCACGACAGAATCCCATTTTATTGGCTTTGTTTTGACTGCTCGCTTGCTTGTAGTACACCAATCATAAGACTCCAGTTTTGCTAATAACCAATCACAAGCTATTTGCAGCTTTGACATGCTAACGCAGGGTCGTGAAACAGTAAGCCATCGTGACGAAGGCCATTTTGTAAACTGTCACGCTTTTTATTTTTGTATTATTTGTCTTTTATGTTCAAATAAGTATATCATCACGTTTTCAAGCCAGCTATAAGTCTTAAGCAAACAACTTTTAAGATTTTGTCTACAAACGGATTGGATTTTAAGAGGCATCCTAAAGCAAGCAAAATCAAGCTAGCTATATTTATAGCAATGCTTTTTAGGCTTTTTATTAAGTTTAGTATAAGAGCTTTTTATCCTAGCCAGCAACATTTGTTTTTGCGTTATTTTCACCAATATTTTTACTTACCTGCAACTGGCAAAAAGGTAAATATAGCCAAATTCAGTTAGCTGTAACAAATGTTTTTATATAATCTTTCTTATGTTTAATGAAGTTAGGTAGCTACACCTTTTACTGTAGTATAAACTTTGACTAGTCTGTAATATGAAGATGGTGTAGTGGTGGCGCATTCGACTTGCAATGAAAGGTTTCAAGTTCGAGTCCCCACTCCGGTGCACTTTAAATTCAGTGTTTAAATGCAGTGCCCATTTGGTGCCATCTACTGACCGCTAACCGGCTTGTGTGGAGGCAAGCAAGTTAGAGCAATGCTGTACGTATCTCTGGCGGTAATGTAACATAGTCAAAGTCGGAGGGGAGGAGGAAGAGCTTACTTACTTACTTACTTACTTTAGTAACAACAGGCTGTAGAATATGTCTTTTTATTACAGCCGTATTCTGTCTATCTGTTCAAAAGTGTTGCGCCTAGCTTTATTTCGTATGCCCCGCATTACGCAATTATTACCCATTTCTGCGTGTGCGTAGTAAGCGAACCAGTTACAAAGTCTTGATATTTGCGAATAGCAAATTTAAGCTTTTTGCGGTCTCGACATGCCAACTAAAAAGGTTAAGGCTAGGCTGACGAAGGCTATTTTATTTGGAAATGGTGCAGTGTTGTTGCGTTGGCATTTGCCGATCCCTTTCTGAACTTTCTATTATTTCAGTTTCTATTTATTCTTTTGAAAATGGGCTGTTTCGTGTATTTTGCTTAAAAGGGTATTACGCCTATACGGATGTGCGAGAAGATTTACCTGCACTTAAGATTTACCTGCACGTTCCGTGTAAGTAATGTTCTGACGGAGGAACTCGTTGATTTTCTATTGTGACCAATTCCTTTTTTGCCACCAATCATAAAAAAAACTTAAATCCATTTGAGGAGATTGAAATCGTTGTGTCTTTATCTACATAAACATAGCAAGAACGGATCGAAAACTTGGAGTATATCCCCTTGGTGGAGTCTTATCTAACCATAAGTATTGTGGAAACTGAAAGAGCAATAGAGTTAACTTGTGGGCGGTTTATAGTTCTCTGCATCTACGCGCATCTTTAAAATTTGGTTTGATGATGGCGCAGTGCTCATGGACAGAATAATTGATTTTTGAAAATTTTTTTAACCCTTAGCCATAGCTAGGATCATCTGGTTTTGTTAAGCAATTAATGAGATATCGGGATTTGAGAACGTCGGCAATGACCCGTCCATATTAATGAATTTTTTTAGAAAGTTATTTAGCAAAGTGTGTCAACATTGAAATGCTGCAGTCTAGTTGCCGGGACTCCTTTTTCGCGTATTGATTTATGGCTACGCGCATTTCCTGAGACATCGGAAGTGTTTAAGATTTATCACAACTTAATATTTGCTTGATTTTTTTCAAAATTACAGTTTTTGAAATTTAGGCATAGGTCATCATGTAAACATTTTCACACGATGACGCACGCCTTCTCTTTCATTCTATTTTCGATTGAACGTATATTTTCTTATCCCCTTAGACGAAATGATTTGTTCAATGTTCAGTTGAAGATGACTCATGGTTCTGTGTGTCAGTGATTTGCAGATTAATAAAGTGCTATACGTCAGTAAATGCAACATCATTATTCGAAGACTTTGTGTGTAGCTGGAGCATTTAAATACGGCCTTATCTCACTAAGTAGATAATTTCCTGTCTTTTCATAAGCTTTATCGAAGTTTTATTTTAGCACTGAAGTGGAATAGAGTTGATTTACTAGAATTTTACAATGATTGAGCGATCATTACGCTTTTCAAATTATTTTAGGGTAAACTGTTTAACGTGAAAAAGGATCGATTCTGTTTCCCTTTTTTAAAGTTAACAATCAGTCCGTTTTCGTATAGGTAAGTTTTAATAAGTTTCTATGTTCTCGATATTAATTGTATCTGCATGTTAATAGTAGATAACTGTATCGTTAGCATATTGTATACACTTTGAGTGTTTCAAAAGTTCGGGAAAGTCATTAAAGGATACCCAATAGGCAATGGTCCAAGAATGGACGCTTTAGTTACACGATTTAACGCATAAAAACAAGATTATTTGAGGTCGACAAAAACAGATGGCTTTTAAAACATTCGAGTTCTATGTCATATACACTGTATGAATTTCAATTTCTCAAAAAAGCATCGTGATTTCTTGAATCAAAAGCTTTTCTCAATTTAGAAAAACAAAGAACCTGTTAACATTATCATGTCCTGCATGTTTGACATTATAGATAAGTAATTTAGTTGCAAGTTGCTTAGGTTGGTTGGTACGATGCTATTGGCGAGTGACAAGTTAATAATATGATGTAAAAGTATAATTATGGAATCGGTACAGTCTTTCAACAATTCAGCTGGTAGCTCATCAAGTCCTGTTGCTTTTTTCCACTTTAACTTTATTAAAAAGGTTTTAATGGACACTTTAGATAGGTACTTGAATTTGAAGACAATTCTTGCTCTGTTGATATTTTCCTCAATGACTTCAATTTAAACTCTGCATATTTTAACTTCGTAAACTGTAGTAGAGGTTTCGTTCTTTTCATCTTAACATACTTTCAATCATTGTTAAAAATTTTCTTGCAACCGCATATTGTTGAAAAAAATATCTTTAACAGTTTGTGGGTTACAGTTGTTCCCGTTAATTAGATTCTTGTTACATTTTTAACAATAAAATTAACACTTCACATCGTTTATCAATATCTTTAGATTTGTTTGATGGTAAAATAATCAATGTTTGAATGTGAAGGCAACTCTTGAATGCGACAGAAACTGTTCAATAAGCCACGAATACGTTTCTTGATTTTAACAAATCTCCAAGATCATCTCTTTATTTTTTTATAGCTTTAGTACTATCTTCACCTACTAATAAAAATATAATCACGAATAACATGACTGTCCTCGGCACTGCCAATTACCGTTAATTAACATTGATATCCTCTAAGCATTACTATCTTCCCGTCCATCCCGCAAATTATGTGTCTGTTACTTCTACAAAGAGCATGTTTTCATGTTTCACTTATTTGTTTACAAGTTTATTCTTTGTTGATTTTATTACATTAGATTAGATAACGTCCATTAATGGCTAATAAACCGTTTAGCCGGGCGCTACGGGAAGTTAGTACCTGGCAGTGTAATTTCTTCTTTATATCTGACGTTTTTTGGGCTTATATCGATCACGTGAGCGGGAGCTATTTTTCTGTACCGACCGGCTAAAATGTACACACAAAAAAGTAAACATACTTTCGTGAAAGGGAGTTTCTAAATGTCTCGCATCTGAGTTCCTCAAAGAAGGATAAAAGAAATCCACTAAACACCACTCTCGTTAACTATCTCTTTAAAAAGAAAGTTTAATGTCTATACATCCTTAAGTAAAAGATTGAAGTGTATTTATGTAGTGGCACAGAGGTGTCTGATTTAGGTCTGAAATATATTTGGTAGAATGATAATTACTTTGGAAAAATTATCTTGAATATAGCTACCATGACGCTCTTAAATACAATAGAATCAATAGACTCGTATCTTCTTCACTCCTTTTTTACACAAGTTAATTTTCAGTACTCTTTTACAAATGCATCTCATACAAATAAAATTAGTAATTAATAAAAAAAAGATATATCCAACTAAAATAGTTTATCTATGAAAAAAAAGCCACGGGCACACAAGACAATTTTTTCATCTTTTTAATTTTTTAATTTTAAATATATATATTTTAAATGAAGTCTTGTCTGATCGTATCGTTAAAACAATATAGTTTGTGGACTGTGAGTCTGGATTTTACACACTCTCGTATATGTCTGTTGACCATATTGTTCTCAATGTTAGAAATTTATTCTCTGTCTCAGTGAACATATGTATGCGAGTTATGCTTGTGTGAGCTTTATAAAATACGATAGTTTGCAGTGAGAAATGGATTTTTATACTGCTTTACATTAGACGCTTTCTATGGTTAAGTTCTTGACGGCCTACATTTTATCCTTAATATCCTATTTCGAACTTTCAATCCAATGCGAGCTGTATAAATTCTATGTTGAACTTTCTAAATCCCATGTTGGTGTGTGTAATTCTATCTAGAAGTGTCTTAACACCCGCCATCCTTGATAGACTTTTAGACAATGCCATGGATTGTCTAAAAACCATCTTTAACTGTTTAAATCTAATAAAATGTAAATTTAGTTACTACGAAGGTCAGAATAAAAATTTATGACATTCCGTTTGCGACAAAAGACAGGAACATTTTCGGCGAAGTTATTTTTAATATACCGTTGTCCTTTGTTTGGCTTAAACGAACAAGAAGTCATTAGTTATCTAAATTATGAAAAGGTGAACATATTTAACTTTATTATATAAATTTAAGAGTTTATGTATTGTTACATAATTCCTTAACTTCTAATTGGTGTCAAGTTTGAATGTCATTTTTGCATCAATATCATTGATTTTGAGGTAGTATGTCATTGTTGTTGCAATCCACGTTAATAGCGCATTTGTAGTACAACAGTAATTATCGAAAGGTAGCTCCCAATTGCAGCCTCAATGAGCTGTATGAGAAATAAAGACAATGTTTGCTGTAAACAAAAAGGGTGATTATTTTGTTTAAATTGTATGAAAGTGAATGTTTTCAGATAACCATTCACCCTTTGTTGGGATTTATTCATTTATTATTAAATAATTATAAGATAAACATCTTTAATTGGTGTCAAGTGGAAATGTCATTTTTGTTGCGATTTGCGTCAATATCATTGACCTTAGGACAGTAATTATCGTATGTTAGTTCTCCATTGCATCCTTAATGAGTTTCAAGAAGAAACACAATAGCTATTAAATTAAAATGTATTTAAAGCAACTTCCGTTTCCTTGTCAATGACAGGTAGAAGTTAGCTATGTAACTTCAACATAACAATGTAGTTTGTTTTAAACATCTTTCAAAGGAACAGCACACGACGTTGAAAAAGACAGAAAGAAAAGATGTACTTTAAAGTTCTTCTCTTTCTAGTTGTAACTGTGACTACATTATTGTCAGTAAGGTCAAGCAAATGTCCAATAACATGCACTAAGTCAGCGTGTAAAGAAAACCTAAAATGTTCTGGTATGTTTGACATTGTTTGTTTGTTTGTTTTTCATCAAAATGTTACACTTCATTTTCTCATTTTCCTCCGGAGCAAAAGCTTAATTACAATCGTCTGACCGACAATAGCATTGATACAGAGTACCTCCAGGTTATGGCTACAAAAAGACTATAATTTTTAATACTATTGCAAGAAGTTGTAGGGATGTAAAACTAACGTTGTCTTACTTTCTTCTCGTAGGTTCCATTGTTAAAGGAAAATGTGGATGTTGTGACGAATGTGCAAAAGTTCGAGGTGAAACTTGTGGCGGAACGTTTCATGTATTTGGTAGATGTGACATTGGTTTAACGTGCCGAAAAGTTCGAAACCAGAACTATGGATATTGTGGTGAGTCTTCAGAATGATAAAAGTTTATTAACATTATACTGAGGTTCTGAAAAAAGGATGTAAGAGAATAAAAATTATTGATTTTTTACTCCAACTGAAAGTTTTCCCAGTCTGGAAGGTTTAGTAAGTAATAACAATGCAAAATTTAACCCTATATACCATTTTAAATCGAGGAGGTGAAGAAAATCACAGACGTATGTTGTCTGGAAAGGTTGAAACAAAAAAAGTTTGCTCAATTTTATCTTTTTTTAGTTTGCAAAAAGGCCCACCATATAGCAGATTGTCCTTATGGTCGAGCAAGATACGCAAATGGCTGCATGAAAGCAAGATGTTATGGTAGGAACGGAATCATTACCAATTATATATTCATTTTCTGAATTCTACCACATCAATTTCAATATTTTCCGTTATGTATTTTTTATATTTCTCAGGTTTTCCTATTGTTCGGCGCCAATAATGCCGCATTTAAGTGACCACCTGCTGACTACATGTTTCTAAACTTCAATTTTCTGATTAACTGCAAAGATTTTTTAAGTTTAATTTTTTTTTAAATAGATTTACCAAAATGCAAAGCTTTCTCGCATCACGTTGGTGGTAATCAGACATGCCCAAGTGTAGGAACTGTTTTTTGCGACACGGAATGTTCAAAGTAAGTATGCCTTCCTTTGTTTACATTTTTTTAAAAGCGATTAAATACAGTCCCTGAAATTTAGGCCTTCAACTATTTTCGTATTATTCAACTCTCTAGGGGGAATTACTTTTTGACTCCTAAGTAGATGGGACTGTAAGGTCATTCTCCCACCTAATTCGAATGGAAACTTTTCTTTCGTTTTCTGAGAGTGTTAGTCCATAAACTAGGTAACCCTTGATCAATTCATTCAGCTTATAGAAGTGGTAAAAGAAAGGCTGGCAAAATTATTCGTTTTATTAAGAAAATATTAAATATAACTTTGCTTTTTATTTTATACCGTAAGTTTTCAAATGTTTTAGGAATAACACTGTTTTTTGACTTTCCGCTAAATTATAAAAAATTTCAGGCAGCAAAGTTCATTTTATGGCAACGAGAAAAGTTCATTAGAATACCTGCTAATTGATGTCCACTATTTACAGAAACTTGTATAAGGATTTTCCGGTGCAATATTACTTCGTGACCGTTAATTAAAAGGTGTCCGGCTTTTTAATGTATCCGGCAAATAGAGAGTCGATAACGAAAATATAAAAAGACATGCGGCTGAGTGCATCAGTTTTAAAGTTCGTTGTCTTTTGCTTCAAACTCATTAATTTGATAATCTGCAGTTGCATTGACGTAAAAAGAGTCGATCTCGCTAATGATAATAATTTATTTTCTACTTTTATAAGTTAAACGAAAGATAAATTGCGCATTTTTTGTTTACAAAGTTTTAAGTGTGTTATGTTTTTTTGTAGTTGCTGCAGCCATCATACACCGTGTAGTCCAAATGACTTACAGCAAAAAAGTAACTGCAAGTTTGGATGGTGGGAGTACTGAAGGATTGACTAATGCCATATTAATTTCGCTTATTCAAAACCCCTAGAGATGATGGCTCTATACAATTACTTGTGCTTTGATCAAGAATATTTATGATCAGAGTTTTAGACGTTATAGAATATTATATAGAAAATTTCCTTTTTTTTTAATTTGAAATCTTGAATTTCTGTTTTAGCTAAAGAAGAACAGTGCAAGTTTTAATAACATAATCACGGCTTCTATTGTGAATGTTGTTCTCTTGTGCGAAAAAAATTCTGTTTTCCTGCCTTAGGCCGTTTTACAATATAGCAACATTTTACCATCAGTATCCCAAAGCGTTGCATTTACTGTTAAAACCTAGTATTTTTAGAAGCTTTTATCCTTTCTTTTTTATTTATTCTAATTTTGCCCTATGCTTCTTTAAAGCAACGTTTTTTCTATCATCATTTGACTGCGCGTTCCTGAAGTAAATGCTGTTATGAAATAAACAGCTCATCTTGCAATACATGTCGCGTGTTGCCAAAAGCTGGTAAAAAATATATAAATTTACGAGATGAAGTAACTTAACTCCCTTATGAGGCATGACTTAGCGTATGTTTAGGCTCGGTTTTACGAAGCAGATTATGTTTATTTAATGTATAGAATGCTCAGTAAAGTTGTGCAACATGTTGTGACGAAGAACACAGGATTATTTCGACACTTATACAAAAAACGCGAAGCAATCAGAAACTTCATAGTTATTTTTTCAGTATCGATATGTGCTAAATTGGTGCAGAGAAAAAGGATAGTTGGCCTGTCAAACTACTGGGGTCCTAGTGATACTCATTTTAAATATGAATTTTTTTACAACTCTCGCTCAAGCTACCCATAATTATTTTTGCTTGCAATTGTTTCTCACCTACAATGAAGACTATATTGCATTCATGTTACCGGGTTTTTTTTTTTGACATAGTTATAGATCTTAATTAACAAAAAAACACTCAATTTTCTCAACTTCAGATTTCAGAACGAGCTTTTCGAAAGAATGTCATAAATAAGAACATGTCATTAAATTCTGAAGTTAATTCTTAATATCAAGAGCAAAATTTAAACAAATCAGCTTGAAAAATGCTCATCTTGACTGGTTGATATAAAAAAGGGTATAAAGCTTTTTTCAGTGCGAAAAGTCCTGATCACACCCCGGCCGGTTTGTGTCAAATTTTATTTTTCCTTTTTCACACTAAACACGAGAGTAGGGTTGATATCTGAGGTAGATGTCAAAACAAGCGATTGTTGTGGTTGCACGACTTTCGTAGCTCAAACGGGATATTTAAGCGCACTACCACCCCCTTTCGCAGGACCCTCAATAATATCAGAACCAATAGGAACTGAAGAGGCTATCTTAAGTAAAAGAAATTGATATAAAAATGAAAAAAATGCAATGGAAATACTATTACAAAAAGCACAGGGTCTATAACACTCGTATTTTATTTGATAGCGGAAGACAAAGGGTAGTAATTGTAAGAAATTGGGTTTGAAAACAATTGATATGAGGGAGTTCTTATTAAAACGTTTGACGATGATAACGGCAGTGCCAAGGTATTAGATGTTGTTCAACTTAAGGTAAAACATAAGATAAGTGATAGTTTTGTTTTTGTTGATGATTTGTGTGTCCCTAACATATGTGGAGATTTGGCTTGTCAGAATAATTTGTTTGCAAAGAAACAGTTTGAATATATAGGACAATTACAACTAGCAGACGCCGGTTCTGATGCATTTAAATTGTCTGTTGAGGTTATAATCTGTGTTGATTTCTTCCAAAGTTTTATTACATGTAAGATAATAAGAGCAAATAAAGGAACAGTAGCATCTAGGTCTGTTTTAGGTTGTCTGATTAATTGCCGAATTGAGTCAAATAATATTCACTTTTCACTTCGGCATTGTTTTGAAACCCATCTGATGCATGATGAAGTTACACCATGCGAAGACTCATTACATGAGTAGTTAAACAGGTTTTGGAATGTTGCGTCAATAGGTCTACCAGGAAATTGTATTACGACTCAATTTGTTTGATGGCGCTGGAAATGTTACAAAACTGCCTTTCAAACCATCGCAGAAACCAGATAATGTTGATATCTGAAAAACCAGTTATTTTCTTTTAGTAAACCACAAAAACCATTAAAGTCAAAAAATTAGTAGCTAGATATACTAAAGTTTTTAAGGACTGCCTGGCAAAAGGTATAATTGAGAAGGTTCCTGATAATGGAATAGTGACGGAACTAGGCAGTGTGCATTCCCTTGCTCACAGACCAGTTGTTCGTGAAGATAAGAACATTGCAAAGGTAGAGTAGTGCTTGATGCGTCTTGAAGTGGAAATGGCCCGTAAACCAGTGTCTTCATTCTGGTTCAAACCTACTAATCAAAATTTTTGGATATTTTTTTGAAATTCAGAATGCACAATGAAAAGTGTGACGATAAACAATGCACAGTGATAAACAATTTATTAAACGATTTGTTGAGAATTTATACGTTGATGATACAACATCAGGTCGCAACACCAATGAGAAAGGTAAATGCGTTTTATGATAAAGCTAAAAGAATGATGTCTGAGGTTTTTGTTGTTAAGAAATGCAAAAGCATTTTAATGAGGAAAAAGATTAAGTCAGTTTAGATAAGAAGAAGGTTGACGTTTATAGATACGCAGGTGTTACTGCGTGAAAGTGTATATCGAAAAGAGGTTTGGAAAAGGATAAGACGACTGATGAATTATCCATTAGGTTTGATGTCGCCTGTTACTGCTTGTGTGAAGGTTATGTTTTAACTATTGTGTAGAGAATGGGGATAGTAAAACTCCTACTGAAACAATGACTATGTGAAATAATTTTCTAGTAGCATTAGAAAAGGTTGGTGGGGTGAGAAGTAAAAGATTTGTGTCTGTTGAGATTGGTGAAATAATACAAATTTTTAAGATGATTTTTGAGATAGTTTCAAGGAAATGTATTTTCGCTTTGTTTATTTTGATACTGTTACGAATTTAGGAGTGCAGGTTTTACTTTTAGCATCAAAGACAAAAGCAGCCCCATTAAATTATTTTTCAATACCTCGCTAGAAACTTTTAGGGTTTTTAATTCTTGCGAATATTTTAAAAGATGCGAGGTTTACTTAAACGATACGTATTATTATGCAGACTTATGAGTGACCTTGTGTTGTATAAGGAGTACAGAGGAGCCCTGAAAGCCCTTGGTGGAAAATCAAGTTGTAAAAGTGAAGAATGTTGTTTCATTAGAAAAATGGTTTCATGTGTTGGGCGGGTTGAATCCAACAGACATCTCGACTCGTAAGTTAGATGATTTCAGTGATTATTTTATTGGTCCCTGGTTTGCTGGTCTTTACATTTATGGTTAGTTGTGTTATAAAACCAGAGACTATTACGTCAAGGGGTTTAAACCCTGATGATGCTGTTACAAAAGTTAAGAAATCTAATTGACAATAAACAAATTTGTTGCAACTTTGACAATTTCACTTTGATTAGTCAATCACCGATCTGTCGTTACCTTTTACAGACTTTACTGACACTAGTATTAATAAAATTTGTTTTAATGAAGTCATTGATTGGCAACATTATAATTCTCTAATTAAACTTCTCATGGTTACTGCTTAAATGTCGATTTGATAATGGAAGATATGTTATCTGTTATGGAGTACGATTATGCTCAAAACTTGTGGATCAAGGATCAAAAATGTTGCATGAAGTAGCGAAGTAATTGTGGTAAATTTTTTCTTTTCTTAAACTGGTTGAAAATGAAGGTATATAGCCATTATCTGGACGAATTGGAAATACAAACTAAAAATGATAAAAGGTCTCCGATTTTACTCGCAAATGGAAGTCCGTTTACTAAGCTTTTAATTTTGAATAACTACGAACGTGCAATGCATCATGGTATCGATTCTACTTTAGCGTTTATACGACACATTTTTTGAATTATTAAGGGACGGAAAACTGTTAATTTTAATCTACGAAATGTGTTATTTAAAAGCAATTTCAAGGGACAACTTCATTACCTCCTTTGAGCCCAGACTTGACAGATTTTTGAATTAACCAACTTCTGAACGCTTTTGAAGTGCCTGGATTGGATTTCGCTGGACCATTGCTGCTAAAGATAGAAAAGAAGTTCTACATAAACAGTCAGAAGGTGTGCTGTGCTTTTGTAATTAGTTAATAAAATGAAGATATCCCTGCGTTTTTTGAGAGCTTTTCGTCGTTTTTGTGCAAGAAGAGGAGTGATAATGATAAGTCGTATATCTCGGTAGAGGTAAAGAAATATATGGTCAAACGTGGTATGTAACAAAATTCATTTTGCCTGCTTGAGTTCCAGCAATCATATCAAATTAAGAAAAATGTTATTTCTTGTAGTCAAACTGGCTCATTTATCACATTTATAACGTCAAAGTCCAAAATCAGTTCAATTAAGTCTAACAGTCAATCGTTTCACTGTTAAAAGCGATACAACTAAGTAATATCGGAAGAAAATCACTAAATACATGTTGCAACGAATATGTGACGCAACCGTTGTATCTCAAACGGATTGATACCGTTAGAACGTCATTGAAATGTAGTTTTTAAAACTGTCTCTGTTTCTTCAGCCCGCGATTACGGCTAGGATTGGTCCCACAGTAAGAAATGACTTATTTATCTAAATTTTTAAATGAAGCGCTACTACATGATCCAGTGTAACCGCTGAGTTCCCACAATCATGTCAAATTCAGTTCAATTAAGTCCCACAGTCAATCGCTTTACTGTTATAAGTGATACAACTTAGTAATATCGGAAAAAAATCACTAAATACATGTTGGTACGAATATGTGACGCAACCGTTGTAACTCAAACGGATTGATACAGCCTAAAAATCAATGAAATGTAGTTTTTGAGAATGCCTCAATTTTTTCGGCGCGTGCTAACGGCCAGGATTGGTCTCACAGTAAAAAAAGACTTATTTATCTAAATTTTTAAATAAATCCCTACTACAGAGCCTAGTGTAATCGCTGAAATCCAGTAATCATGTCGAATTAAGAAGAATGTTTTTCCGTGGAGTCCAATTGGCTCATTTATCGCATTAATAAGGTCACAGTCCAGAATCAGTTCAATTAATTCCCACAGTCAAATATTTCATTGTTAAAAGGGATATAACTTAGTAATAGCGGAAAACTGTCGCTAAATGCATGTTGTACGAATATGTGACGCAACCGTTGTAACTCAAACGGATTTATACCACCAGAAAGTCAATAAAATTTAGTTTTTCAAACTGTTCCGATTTATTCAGCGCGTGCTAACGGCCAGTATTTGTCCCAAAGTAAAAAAAGACTTATTTATCTAAATTTTTAAATCAAGCTCTACTACAGCGCCTAATGGAATCGCTGAATTGCAGCAATCATGTCAAATTAAGAAGAATGTTATTCCTTGGAGACCAATTGGCTCATTTATCACATTTATAAGGTCCCAGTCCAGAATCAGTTCAATTAAGTGCCACAGTCAATCGTTTCACTGTTAAAAGCGATACAACTTAGTAATATCGGAAGAAAATCACTAAATACATGTTGCAACGAATATGTGACGCAACCGTTGTAACCGAAACGGATTTATACCGCCAGAAAGTCAATAAAATTTAGTCTTTCAAACTGTTCCTATTTATTCAGCGCGTGCTAACGGCCAGGATTTGTCCCACAGTAAAAAAAGACTTATTTATCTAAATTGTTAAATAAAGCGGTACAACAGAGCCTAGTGTACTCGCTGAGTTCCAGCAATCATGTCAAATTAAGAAAAATGTTATTTCTTGTAGTCAAACTGGCTCATTTATCACATTTATAACGTCAAAGTCCAAAATCAGTTCAATTAAGTCCCACAGTCAAACGTTTCACTGTTAAAAGCGATGCAACCTAGTAATATCCGAATACTATCACTAAATGCATGTTGGTACGAATATGTGACGCAACCGTTGTAACTCAAACGGATTGATACCGCCTAAAAATCAATGAAATGTAGTTTTTGAGAATGCCTCAATTTTTTCGGCGCGTGCTAACGGCTAGGATTGGTCTCACAGTAAAAAAAGACTTATTTATCTAAATTTTTAAATAAATCCCTACTACAGAGCCTAGTGTAATCGCTGACATCCAGTAATCATGTCGAATTAAGAACAATGTTACTCCTTGGAGTACAATTGGCTCATTTATCGCATTAATAAGGTCACAGTCCAGAATCAGTTCAATTAAGTCCCACAGTCAATCGTTTCACTGTTAAAAGCAATGCAACCAAGTAGTAGCGAGAAAGTATCGCTAAATACATGTTGGTACGAATATGTGACGCAACCGTTGAATCTCAAACGGATTGATACCGTTAGAACGTCATTGAAATGTAGTTTTTGAAACTGTCTCTGTTTCTTCAGCCCGCGATTACGGCTAGGATTGGTCCCACAGTAAAAAATGACTTATTTATCTAAGTTTTTAAATGAAGCGCTACCATAGCGCTCAGTGTAATCGCTGATTACCAACAATCATGTCAAAGTATTAAGAATATTGTTTTTTGTAGTCCAGTTGGCTCACTTATCAGATTTACAAGGTCACAGGCCAAAGTTAGTTCAATTAATTCCCACAGTCAATTATTTCATTGTTAAAAGCGATATAACTTAGTAATATCGGAAAACTGTCGCTAAATGCATGTTGGTACGAATATGTGACGCAACCGTTGTAACTCAAACGGATTGATACCGCCTAAAAATCAATGTAAGTTAGTTTTTGAGAATGCCTCTATTTTTTCAGCGCGTGCTAACGGCCAGGATTGGTCTCACAGTAAAAAAAGACTTATTTATCTAAATTTTTAAATAAAACCCTACTACAGAGCCTAGTGTATACGCTGAAATCCAGTAATCATGTCGACGCAACCGTTGTAACTCAAACGGACTGATACTGCTAGAAAGTCATTAACATGTAGTTTTTGAAACTGTCTCTATTTCTTCAGCGCGCGATAACGGCTAGGATTGGTCACACAGTAAAAAATGGCTTATTTATCTAAATTTTGAAATGAAGCGCTTCCACAGCACTCAGTGTAATCGCTGATTTCCAACAATCATGTCAAATTAAGAAGAATATTATTTCTTGTAGTCCAGTTGGCTCACTTATCACATTTACAAGGTCACAGGCCAAAGTTAGTTCAATTAATTCCCTGTCTGTCGCTAATTGCATGTTGGTACGAATATGTGACGCAACCGTTGTAACTCAAACGGACTGACACCGTTAGAAAGTCAGTGAAATGTAGTATTTGAAACTGTCTCTATTTCTTCAGCGAGCGCTAACGGCTAGGATTGGTATCATTGTAAAAACTGAATTTTTTATCTTAATTTTTAAATAAAGCGCTACCACAGACCCTAGTGTACTCGCTGAATTCCCGCAATCATGTCAATTTAAGAAGAACGTTATTTGTTGGAATCCAATTGGCTCATTTATCACATTTATAAGGTCACAGTCCAGAATCAGTTCATCTAAGTCCCACAGTCATTCGTTTTACTGTTAAAAGCGATGCAACCTAGTAATATCAGAAAAATATCGCTAAGTACATGTTGGTACGAATATGTGACCCAACCGTTGTACCTCAAACGAACTGATACTGTTAGAACGGCATTGAAACGTAGTTTTTGAAACTGTCTCTATTTCTTCAGCCCGCGATAACGGCTAAGATTGGTCCCACAGTAAAAAATGACTTATTTATCTACATTTTTGAATGAAGCGCTTCCACAGCGCCCAGTGTAATCGCTGAGTTCCAACAATCACGTCCAAGTAAGAAGAATGTTATTTCTTGGAGACCAGTTGGCTCACTTATCACATTTATAAAGTCACAGTCCAGAATCAGATCAATTAAGTCCCACAGTCATTCGTTTCACTGTTAAAAGCGATGCAACCTAGTAATATTGGAAGAAAATCACTGAATACATGTTTGTACAAATATCTGATGCAACCGTTGTAAATCAAACGGATTGACACCTTTAGAAAATCTATTAAATGTAGTTTTTGAAACTGTCTCTATTTCTTCTGCCCGAACTAACGGCTAGGATTGGTCCCACAGTAAAAATTGACTTATTTGTCTTAATTTTTTAATAAAGCGCTACCATAACGCACAGTGAAATCGCTGAGTTCCAGCAATCATGTCGAATTAAGAAGAATGTTATTCCTTGGAGTAGAGATAGGAAAATGCCGATGTTAGTGCAATCATGTCAAATAGGCGTGCATACCCGTTAAATCAACGTAAAAAGGCCCATACCACCCCTTAGCGATTAATATTCTGTACCCTTCCACGTCAAATTATAGATCATCCACGTTAAATCAACGATAGAGGAGTCCATAAAATCCATGAGCACTTTACCAGTTTACGTTAAATAGGCGTGCATACCCGTTAAATCAACGTAAAAAGGCCCATACCACCCCTTAGCGATTAATATTCTGTACCATTCCACGTCAAATTATAGATCATCCACGTTAAATCAACGATAGAGGAGTCCATAAAATCCATGAGCACTTTACCACTTTACGTTAAATAGGCGTGCATACCCGTTAAATCAACGTAAAAAGGCCCATACCACCCCTTAGCGATTAATATTCTGTACCATTCCACGTCAAATTATAGATCATCCACGTTAAATCAACGATAGAGGAGTCCATAAAATCCATGAGCACTTTACCACTTTACGTTAAATAGGCGTGCATACCCGTTAAATCAACGTAAAAAGGCCCATACCACCCCTTAGCGATTAATATTCTGTACCATTCCACGTCAAATTATAGATCATCCACGTTAAATCAACGATAGAGGAGTCCATAAAATCCATGAGCACTTTACCACTTTACGTTAAATAGGCGTGCATACCCGTTAAATCAACGTAAAAAGGCCCATACCACCCCTTAGCGATTAATATTCTGTACCATTCCACGTCAAATTATAGATCATCCACGTTAAATCAACGATAGAGGAGTCCATAAAATCTATGAGCACTTTACCACTTTACGTTAAATAAGCGGGCATGCTCTATAATATCTGTCCAAAACCCCCTCCCCAGCCGTGTCCCCCAGGCCCCCTCCCCGTCCCATGGGTCCCTCCCCACCCTCATCTGTCGTGCCCTATAATTTATAGTGTTATGTGTGTCTATAATGTCCTCTTGCCAGTGTGGTAATACCATCAATGGTAATAAAACATAAATAAATAAATAACAACACGCAAGCAGTTTTTGTTATCTTGTAAAACCATCTGTCAATCAAACGCTTATAACAATAGGATTTTACATACCAGAAAGTTGTTTACATAAGAAAAAGCCAAAACGAAAGTAGCCGTTGCTAAGGATATTTGGTATGTAAGGAATGCATTGTTTCTCTATTGTTATTCTGGCTTGATTGACATTTAATTGACGTCATTCTTTATCTAAACAAATACCATATGAAATAACCTGTTGTCATAACAATCACAAGAGCGATCTTCTCATCTTCGTGTGTAGGAGGAGAATCTTTGTGGTAAGGTGCTGTAATGTGTTTATCAGTAATATGTTTATCAGTAATGTGTTTATCAGGACCAGAGGTCCCAGGAAAAGGAATAGGACTGGATGTCCTATCAGGAATCTTTTTATGTGATTCAGCTGTTTTTTCAATAACATTAACCTTTAGATTAATCCCAATGGTCAGATCTTCACCAGATATCAAAATCTTGTTGTTGTAACCCAACACACCGGTCTTAATTCTGAGATTCATGTCACTAGGTAACATATAAATACCTTGTCCAACCGAATAATCAACCTTACTTGAAGCGTAGTTTAGAGTATCCTGATAACGCTTAATGTCCTCCTGAATATCAACCCTACGGTTAACAATGTCTTCAAGGTTATTCATAAAAACTCTTTGGGCGGTCAGAGCACTTGAATCATTACCAAGGATGGAGGCGCGTGCCGAGGCCTGAGAACTAAGAACTAGATAGGCATAGGCTCTAACACTGCTAGAGATCTTCACAAGGCCCGTTTTTGTAAATCCATCGGATTTTTCCACAATCCACCGCGTCATGGAGTCGTTAGTGAAATAAGTCAACCCGGGAGTTGGATAGTCTTTACGTCTTTTTTGATATAAACTGAAAAATACTGACCTCTGTATTTCATGGGGTTGGAATCAACATCATACTCACCACAGATTTTTAGACATTCCTCATATGAATAGGGATTATCATATTGATTAAAACTATTCTCAAAGGGTAGAGGTGTCTGTAGGCGCTTAATGATTCGTCTAATGTGATAATACACATGAAAACGATATATTGACCTAACCATAGATCTACCATTCTTCAGGTGTTCCGAACTTACCCCAGAGGCACTTGAAGCGCACCAAGTGGCAAAATTTAGCTGGGTTTGCCATAGTCTAAAAGGTTGCTCATTCCAAATTCTCATACGTTGTGCGTTCTGACCAAGTTCATAATTGGTAAAAATATTAGGAAAGGAAGCGGGGAAAGAACCACTTTCGGACACAATAATAGCCTGTTTGTACAGATCCCTAGCGCTTAATATTTGAAGATCCAGACCTCCATTTGGTTTATATGTCGCATTCGGGTTATATCTGAAAATGTCATCCATTCTTTGATTTAAATATATTCACAATCTCTAATATAATAATGTATATCACAATAAAGGACGTAAATAGCGAGAAGAAAATCTATTTGTATCAACCGATAGACAACTCACATGGTACAAAGGAGGTTGCGATCGTGAAGACGTTTTCAGACAATGTCACATATGTGGTTGCAGATCCAATAGATATACTCTTGGTTGATGGAGTTACCACGGTTAGGTTACCACAGGGTCAGCAATACACAGGGAGGGAGTTGAATTCAATCGTGAGAGGTGATGTAAAATCAACACCACTAGCTAGAAACTCTAAGTTGGGTAAAATATTCAATCTAGGGGGTATAACGGAACTACATTTTAATCTTAATGAATTGGATAATTCATTAAATCTTAAAGATGGTGAATATAGCAACAACCTGATGACATATCATATATCCGAGTATGGTGGTGATTTTACATATATTGAAACGTTAGGGTTAGGGTTACGGTTAGGGTTAGGGTTAGGGTTAGGGTTAAATCAAGCGCTACTACAGAGCCTAATGGAATCGCTGAATTGCAGCAATCATGTCAAATTAAGAAGAATGTTATTCCTTGGAGACCAATTGGCTCATTTATCACATTTATAAGGTCCCAGTCCAGAATCAGTTCAATTAAGTGCCACAGTCAATCGTTTCACTGTTAAAAGCGATACAACTTAGTAATATCGGAAGAAAATCACTAAATACATGTTGCAACGAATATGTGACGCAACCGTTGTAACTGAAACGGATTTATACCGCCAGAAAGTCAATAAAATTTAGTCTTTCAAACTGTTCCTATTTATTCAGCGCGTGCTAACGGCCAGGATTTGTCCCACAGTAAAAAAAGACTTATTTATCTAAATTGTTAAATAAATCGCTACAACAGAGCCTAGTGTACTCGCTGAATTCCAGCAATCATGTCAAATTAAAAAGAATGTTATTCCTTGGAGTGCAATTCGCTCATTTTCCACACTTATAAGGTCACAGTGTAGAATCAGTTCAATTAAGTCCCACAGTCATTCGTTTTACTGTTAAAAGCGATGCAACCTAGTAATATCAGAAAAATATCGCTAAGTACATGTTGGTACGAATATATGACCCAACCGTTGTAACTCAAACGAACTGATACCGTTAGAACGTCATTGAAATGTAGTTTTTGAAACTGTCTCTATTTCTTCAGGCCGCGATAACGGCTAGGATTGGTCCCACAGTAAGAAATGACTTATTTATCCAAATTTTTGAATAAAGCGCCTCCTTAGCGCCCAGTGTAATCGCTGAGTTCCAGCAATCATGTCAAATTAAGAAAAATGTTATTTCTTGTAGTCAAACTGGCTCATTTATCACATTTATAACGTCAAAGTCCAAAATCAGTTCAATTAAGTCCCACAGTCAAACGTTTCACTCTTAAAAGCGATGCAACCTAGTAATATCGGAAAAATGTCACTAAATACATGTTGGTACGAATATGTGACGCAACCGTTGTAACTCAAACGGATTGATACCGCCTAAAAATCAATGAAATGTAGTTTTTGAGAATGCCTCAATTTTTTCGGCGCGTGCTAACGGCTAGGATTGGTCTCACAGTAAAAAAAGACTTATTTATCTAAATTTTTAAATAAATCCCTACTACAGAGCCTAGTGTAATCGCTGAAATCCAGTAATCATGTCGAATTAAGAACAATGTTACTCCTTGGAGTCCAATTGGCTCATTTATCGCATTAATAAGGTCACAGGCCAGAATCAGTTCAATTAAGTCCCACAGTCAATCGTTTCACTGTTAAAAGCAATGCAACCAAGTAGTAGCGAGAAAGTATCGCTAAATACATGTTGGTACGAATATGTGACGCAACCGTTGAATCTCAAACGGATTGATACCGTTAGAACGTCATTGAAATGTAGTTTTTGAAACTGTCTCTGTTTCTTCAGCCCACGATTACGGCTAGGATTGGTCCCACAGTAAAAAATAACTTATTTATCTAAGTTTTTAAATGAAGCGCTACCATAGCGCTCAGTGTAATCGCTGATTACCAACAATCATGTCAAAGTATTAAGAATATTGTTTTTTGTAGTCCAGTTGGCTCACTTATCAGATTTACAAGGTCACAGGCCAAAGTTAGTTCAATTAATTCCCATAGTCAATTATTTCATTGTTAAAAGCGATATAACTTAGTAATATCGGAAAACTGTAGCTAAATGCATGTTGGTACGAATATGTGACGCAACCGTTGTAATTCAAACGGATTGATACCGCCTAAAAATCAATGAAAGTTAGTTTTTGAGAATGCCTCTATTCTTTCAGCGCGTGCTAACGGCCAGGATTGGTCTCACAGTAAAAAAAGACTTATTTATCTAAATTTTTAAATAAAACCCTACTACAGAGCCTAGTGTAATCGCTGAAATCCAGTAATCATGTCGACGCAACCGTTGTAACTCAAACGGACTGATACTGCTAGAAAGTCATTAAAATGTAGTTTTTGAAACTGTCTCTATTTCTTCAGCGCGCGATAACGGCTAGGATTGGTCACACAGTAAAAAATGGCTTATTTATCTAAATTTTTAAATGAAGCGCTTCCACAGCACTCAGTGTAATCGCTGATTTCCAACAATCATGTCAAATTAAGAAGAATATTATTTCTTGTAGTCCAGTTGGCTCACTTATCACATTTACAAGGTCACAGGCCAAAGTTAGTTCAATTAATTCCCTGTCTGTCGCTAATTGCATGTTGGTACGAATATGTGACGCAACCGTTGTAACTCAAACGGACTGACACCGTTAGAAAGTCAGTGAAATGTAGTATTTGAAACTGTCTCTAATTCTTCTGCGCGAACTAACGGCTAGGATGGGTCCCACAGTAAAAAACGACTTATTTATCTAAATTTTTAATCCAGAATCAGTTCAATTAAGTCCCACAGTCATTCGTTTCACTGTTAAAAGCGGTACAACTTAGTAATAAATGAAGAAAATCACTGAATACATGTTGGTACGAATATCTGATGCAACCGTTGTAACTCAAACAGATTGACACCGTTAGAAAATCTATTAAATGTAGTTTTTGAAACTGTCTCTATTTCTTCAGCCTGAACTAACGGCTAGGATTGGTCCCACAGTAAAAACTGACTAATTTGTCTTAGTTTTTTAATAAAGCACTACCACAGCGCCCAGTGTAATCGCTGAGTTCCAGCAATCATGTCAAATTAAAAAGAATGTTATTTTTCGTAGTCAAACTGGCTCATTTATCACATTTATAAGGTCAATGTCCAAACTCAATTCAATTAAGTCCCACAGTCAAACGTTTCATTGTTAAAAGCGATACAACCTAGTAATATCCGAATACTATCGCTAAGTTCATGTTGGTACGAATATGTGACGCAACCGTTGTAACACAAACGCATTAATACCGCTGGAAAGTCAATGAAATGTAGTCTTTGGAACTGTTCCTATTTATTCAGCGCGTGTTAACGGCAAGGATTGGTCCCACAGTAAGAAAAGACTTATTTATCTAAATTTTTAAATAAAGCGCTACCAGAGAGCCTAATGTAATCGCTGAATTCCAGCAATCAAGTCAAATTAAGAAAAATGTTATTCCATGGAGACCAATTGGCTCATTTATCACATTTATAAAGTCACATTCCAGAATCAGTTCAATTAATTCCCACGGTCAATCGTTTCACTGTTAAAAGCAATACAACCTAGTAATATCCGAATACTATAGCTAAATTCATGTTGGTACGAATATGTGGCGCAACCGTTGTAACTCAAACGGATTGACACCGTCAGTAAGTCAATGAAATGTAGTTTTTGAAACTGTTTCTAATTCGTCAGCGCGAACTAACGGCTAGGATTGGTCACACAGTAAAAACTGACTTATTTGACTTTATTTTTTTTAATAAAGCGCTACCACAGCGCCCAGTGTATTGACTGAGTTCCAGCAATCATGTCAAATTAAGAAGAATGTTATTTTTTGTAGTCAAACTGGCTCATTGATCACATTTATAAGGTCACAGTCCAAAATCAGTTCAATTAAGTCCCACAGTCAAACGTTTCACTGTTAAAAGCGATACAACCTAGTAATATCCGAATACTATCGCTAAATTTACATTGGTACGAATTTGTGACGCAACCGTTGTAACACAAACGGATTAATACCGCTGGGAAGTCAATGAAATGTAGTCTTTGGAACTGTTCCTATTTATTTAGCGTGTGCTAACGGTCAGGATTGGTCCCACAGTAAGAAAATACTTATTTATCTAAATTTTTAAATAAAGCGCTACAAGAGAGCCTAATGTAACCGCTGAATTCCAGCGATCATGTCGAAATAAGAAGAATGTTATTCCTTGGAGACCAATTGGCTCATTTATCACATTTATAAGGTCAGATTCCTGAACCAGTTCAATTAATTCCCACAGTCAATCGTTTCACTGTTAAAAGCAATACAACTTAGTAATATCGGAAGAAGATCACTAAATACATGTTTGTACGAATATGTGACGCAACCGTTGTAACTCAAACGGATTGACACCGTTAGAAATTCAATGAAATGTAGTTTTTGAAACTGTCTCTAATTCTTCAGCGCAAACTAACGGCTAGGATTGGTCCCACAGTAAAAGATGACTTATTTATCTAAATTTTTAATTAAAGCGCTACCACAGAGCCTAATGTAATCGCTGAATTCAAGCAATCATGTCAAATTAAGAAGAATGTTATTTTTTGTAGTCAAACTGGCTCATTTATCACATTTATAAGGTCACAGTCCAGAATCAGGTCAATTAAGTCACACAGTCACTTGTCTTACTGTCAAAAGCGATGCAACCTAGTAATATCAGAAAAATATCGCTAAGTACATGTTGGTACGAATATGTGACCCAACCGTTGTAACTCAAACGGACTGAAAGCGTTAGAAAGTCAGTATAATGTAGTATTTGAAAATGTCTCTATTTCTTCAGTGCGCGCTAACTGCTAGGATTGGTATCACAGTAAAAACTGAATTTTGTATCTTAATTTTTAAATAAAGCGCTGCCACAGACCCTAGTGTACTCGTTGAATTCCAGCAATCATGTCGAATTAGGAAGAATGTTATTCTTTGGAGTCCAATTGGCTCATTTATCACATTTATAAGGTCAAGGTCCAAAATCAGTTCAAATAAGTCCCACAGTCAAACGTTTTACTGTTAAAAGCGATGCAACCTAGTAATATCCGAATTCTATCGCTAAATACGTGTTGGTACGAATATGTGACGCAACCGTTGTAACTCAAACGGATTGACACCGTTAGAAAATCTATTAAATATAGTTTTGGAAACTGTCTCTATTTCTTCAGCCCGAACTAACGGCTAGGATTTGTCCCACAGTAAAAACTGACTTATTTGTCTTAGTTTTTTAATAAAGCGCTACCACAGAGCCTAATGTACTCGCTGAATTCCAGCAATCATGTCGAATTAAGAAGAAGGTTATTCCTTGGAGTGCAATTCGCTCATTTATCACACTTATAAGGTCACAGTCCAGAATCAGTTCAATTAAGTCCCACAGTCATTCGTTTCAGTGTTAAAAGCGGTATAACTTAGTAATATCGGAAGAAAATCACTGAATATATGTTGGTACGAATATCTGATGTAACCGTTGTAACTCAAACGGATTGACACCGTTAGAAAATCTATGAAATGTAGTTTTTTAAACTGTCTCTATTTCTTCAGCCCGAACTAACGGCTAGGATTGGTCCCACGGTAAAGAATGACTTATTTGTCTTAATTTTTTAATAAAGCGCTACCACAGCGACCAGTGTAATCGCTGAATTCCAGCAATCATGTCAAATTAAGAAGAATGTTATTTTTGTAGTCAAACTGGCTCATTTATCACATTTATAAGGTCAAAGTCCAAAATCAGTTCAATTAAGTCCCACAGTCAAACGTTTCACTGTTAAAAGCGATGCAACTTAGTAATATCGGGAGAAAATCACTAAATACATGTTGGTACGAATATGTGACGCAACCGTTGTAACTCAAACGGATTGACACCGTTAGAAAGTCAATGAAATGTAGTTTTTGAAACTGTCTCTAATTCTTCTGCCCGAACTAACGGCTAGGATTGGTCGCATAGTAAAAAATGACTTATTTATCTAAATTTTTAATTAAAGCGCTACCACAGAGCCTAGTGTACTCGCTGAATTCCAGCAATCATTTCGAATTAAGAAGAATGTTATTTTTTGTAGTCAAACTGTCTCATTTATCACATTTATAAGGTCACAGTCCAGAATCAGGTCAATTAAGTCTCACAGTCACTCGTTTTACTGTTAAAAGCGATGCAACCTAGTAATATCCGAATACTATCGCTAAATACATGTTGGTACGAATATGTGACGCAACCGTTGTATCTCAAACGGATTTATACCGCCAGAAAGCCAATGAAATGTAGTCTTTGGAACTGTTCCTATTTATTCAGCGCGTGTTAACGGCAAGGATTGGTCCCACAGTAAGAAAAGACTTATTTATCTAAATTTTTAAATAAAGCGCTACCACAGAGCCTAATGTAATCGCTGAATTCAAGCAATCATGTCAAATTAAGAAGAATGTTATTCCTTGGAGACCAATTGGCTAATTTATCACATTTATAAGGTCACATTCTAGAATCAGTTCAATTAATTCCCACAGTCAATCGTTTCACTGTCAAAAGCAATACAACTTAGTAATATCGGAAGAAGATCACTAAATACATGTTGGTACGAATATGTGACGCAACCGTTGTAACTCAAACGGATTGACACCGTTAGAAAGTCAAAGAAATGTAGTTTTTGAAACTGTCTCTAATTCTTCTGCGCGAACTAACGGCTAGGATTGGTCCCACAGTAAAAAATGAATTATTTATCTAAATTTTTAATTAAAGCGCTACCACAGAGCCTAGTGTACTCGCTGAATTCCAGCAATCATGTCGAATTAAGAAGAATGTTATTCCTTGGAGTACAATTCGCTCATTTATCACACTTATCAGGTCACAGTCCAGAATCAGTTCAATTAAGTCCCACAGTCATTCGTTTCACTGTTAAAAGCGGTACAACTTAGTAATATCGGAAGAAAATCACTGAATATATGTTGGTACGAATATCTGATGCAACCGTTGTAACTCAAACGGATTGACACCGTTAGAAAATCTATTAAATGTAGTTTTTGAAATTGTCTCTATTTCTTCAGCCCGAACTAACGGCTACGATTGGTCCCACGGTAAAGAATGACTTATTTGTCTTAATTTTTTAATAAAGCGCTACCACAGCGACTAGTGTAATCGCTGAATTCCAGCAATCATGTCAAATTAAGAAGAATGTTATTTTTTGTAGTCAAACTGGCTCATTTATCACATTTATAAGGTCAAAGTCCAAAATCAGTTCAATTAAGTCCCACAGTCAAACGTTTCACTGTTAAAAGCGATGCAACTTAGTAATATCGGAAGAAAATCACTAAATACATGTTGGTACGAATATGTGACGCAACCGTTGTAACTCAAACGGATTGACACCGTTATAAAGTCAATGAAATGTAGTTTTTGAAACTGTCTCTAATTCTTCTGCGCGAACTAACGGCTAGGATTGGTCGCACAGTAAAAAATGACTTATTTATCTAAATTTTTAATTAAAGCGCTACCACAGAGCCTAGTGTACTCGCTGAATTCCAGCAATCATGTCGAATTAAGAAGAATGTTATTTTTTGTAGTCAAACTGGCTCATTTATCACATTTATAAGGTCACAGTCCAGAATCAGGTCAATTAAGTCTCACAGTCACTCGTTTTACTGTCAAAAGCGATGCAACCTAGTAATATCAGAAAATTATCGCTAAGTACATGTTGGTACGAATATGTGACCCAACCTTTGTAACTCAAACGGACGGACAACGTTAGAAAGTCAGTATAATGTAGTATTTGAAATTGTCTCTAATTCTTCAGTGCGCGCTAACTGCTAGGATTTGTATCACAGTAAAAACTGACTTTTGTATCTTAATTTTTAAGTAAAGCGCTACCACAGACCCTAGTGTACTCGTTGAATTCCAACAATCATGTCGAATTAAAAAGAATGTTATTCTTTGGAGTCCAATTGGCTCATTTATCACATTTATAAGGTCAAGGTCCAAAATCAGTTCAAATAAGTCCCACAGTCAAACGTTTTACTGTTAAAAGCGATGCAACCTAGTAATATCCGAATACTATCGCTAAATACATGTTGGTACAAATATGTGACGCAACCGTTGTATCTCAAACGGATTTATACCGCTAGAAAGTCAATGAAATGTAGTCTTTGGAACTGTTCCTATTTATTCAGCGCGTGGTAACGGCAAGGATTGGTCCCACAGTAAGAAAAGACTTATTTATCTAAATTTTTAAATAAAGCGCTACCACAGAGCCTAATGTAATCGCTGAATTCAAGCAATCATGTCAAATTAAGAAGAATGTTTTTCCTTGGAGACCAATTGGCTCATTTATCACATTTATAAGGCACAGTCCAGAATCAGATCAATTAAGTCCCACAGTCATTCGTTTCACTGTTAAAAGCAATACGACTTAGTAATATTGGAAGAAAATCACTGAATACATGTTGGTACGAATATCTAATGCAACCGTTGTAACTCAAACGGATTGACACCGTTAGAAAATCCATTAAATGTAGTTTTTGAAACTGTCTCTATTTCTTCAGCCCGTACTAACGGCTAGGATTGGTCCCACAGTAAAAAATGACTTATTTGTCTTAATTTTTTAATAAAGCGCTACCACAGCGCCCAGTGTAATCGCTGAATTCCAGCAATCATGTCAAATTAAGAAGAATGTTATTTTTTGTAGTCAAACTGGCTCATTTATCACATTTATAAGGTCACAGTCCAGAATCAGGTCAATTAAGTCCCACAGTCACTCGTTTTACAGTCAAAAGCGATGCAACCTAGTAATATCAGAAAAATATCGCTAAGTACATGTTGGTACGAATATGTGACCCAACCGTTGTAACTCAAACGGACTGACACCGTTAGAAAGTCAGTGAAATGTAGTATTTGAAACTGTCTCTAATTCTTCTGCGCGAACTAACGGCTAGGATGGGTCCCACAGTAAAAAACGACTTATTTATCTAAATTTTTAATCCAGAATCAGTTCAATTAAGTCCCACAGTCATTCGTTTCACTGTTAAAAGCGGTACAACTTAGTAATAAATGAAGAAAATCACTGAATACATGTTGGTACGAATATCTGATGCAACCGTTGTAACTCAAACAGATTGACACCGTTAGAAAATCTATTAAATGTAGTTTTTGAAACTGTCTCTATTTCTTCAGCCTGAACTAACGGCTAGGATTGGTCCCACAGTAAAAACTGACTAATTTGTCTTAGTTTTTTAATAAAGCACTACCACAGCGCCCAGTGTAATCGCTGAGTTCCAGCAATCATGTCAAATTAAAAAGAATGTTATTTTTCGTAGTCAAACTGGCTCATTTATCACATTTATAAGGTCAATGTCCAAACTCAATTCAATTAAGTCCCACAGTCAAACGTTTCATTGTTAAAAGCGATACAACCTAGTAATATCCGAATACTATTGCTAAGTTCATGTTGGTACGAATATGTGACGCAACCGTTGTAACACAAACGCATTAATACCGCTGGAAAGTCAATGAAATGTAGTCTTTGGAACTGTTCCTATTTATTCAGCGCGTGTTAACGGCAAGGATTGGTCCCACAGTAAGAAAAGACTTATTTATCTAAATTTTTAAATAAAGCGCTACCAGAGAGCCTAATGTAATCGCTGAATTCCAGCAATCAAGTCAAATTAAGAAGAATGTTATTCCATGGAGACCAATTGTCTCATTTATCACATTTATAAAGTCACATTCCAGAATCAGTTCGATTAATTCCCACGGTCAATCGTTTCACTGTTAAAAGCAATACAACCTAGTAATATCCGAATACTATAGCTAAATTCATGTTGGTACGAATATGTGGCGCAACCGTTGTAACTCAAACGGATTGACACCGTTAGTAAGTCAATGAAATGTAGTTTTTGAAACTGTTTCTAATTCGTCAGCGCGAACTAACGGCTAGGATTAGTCACACAGTAAAAACTGACTTATTTGACTTAGTTTTTTTAATAAAGCGCTACCACAGCGCCCAGTGTATTGACTGAGTTCCAGCAATCATGTCAAATTAAGAAGAATGTTATTTTTTGTAGTCAAACTGGCTCATTGATCACATTTATAAGGTCACAGTCCAAAATCAGTTCAATTAAGTCCCACAGTCAAACGTTTCACTGTTAAAAGCGATACAACCTAGTAATATCCGAATACTATCGCTAAATTTACATTGGTACGAATTTGTGACGCAACCGTTGTAACACAAACGGATTAATACCGCTGGGAAGTCAATGAAATGTAGTCTTTGGAACTGTTCCTATTTATTTAGCGTGTGCTAACGGTCAGGATTGGTCCCACAGTAAGAAAAGACTTATTTATCTAAATTTTTAAATAAAGCGCTACAAGAGAGCCTAATGTAACCGCTGAATTCCAGCGATCATGTCGAAATAAGAAGAATGTTATTCCTTGGAGACCAATTGGCTCATTTATCACATTTATAAGGTCAGATTCCTGAACCAGTTCAATTAATTCCCACAGTCAATCGTTTCACTGTTAAAAGCAATACAACTTAGTAATATCGGAAGAAGATCACTAAATACATGTTGGTACGAATATGTGACGCAACCGTTGTAACTCAAACGGATTGACACCGTTAGAAAGTCAATGAAATGTAGTTTTTGAAACTGTCTCTAATTCTTCAGCGCAAACTAACGGCTAGGATTGGTCCCACAGTAAAAGATGACTTATTTATCTAAATTTTTAATTAAAGCGCTACCACAGAGCCTAATGTAATCGCTGAATTCAAGCAATCATGTCAAATTAAGAAGAATGTTATTTTTTGTAGTCAAACTGGCTCATTTATCACATTTATAAGGTCACAGTCCAGAATCAGGTCAATTAAGTCACACAGTCACTCGTCTTACTGTCAAAAGCGATGCAACCTAGTAATATCAGAAAAATATCGCTAAGTACATGTTGGTACGAATATGTGACCCAACCGTTGTAACTCAAACGGACTGAAAGCGTTAGAAAGTCAGTATAATGTAGTATTTGAAAATGTCTCTATTTCTTCAGTGCGCGCTAACTGCTAGGATTGGTATCACAGTAAAAACTGAATTTTGTATCTTAATTTTTAAATAAAGCGCTGCCACAGACCCTAGTGTACTCGTTGAATTCCAGCAATCATGTCGAATTAGGAAGAATGTTATTCTTTGGAGTCCAATTGGCTCATTTATCACATTTATAAGGTCAAGGTCCAAAATCAGTTCAAATAAGTCCCACAGTCAAACGTTTTACTGTTAAAAGCGATGCAACCTAGTAATATCCGAATTCTATCGCTAAATACGTGTTGGTACGAATATGTGACGCAACCGTTGTAACTCAAACGGATTGACACCGTTAGAAAATCTATTACATATAGTTTTGGAAACTGTCTCTATTTCTTCAGCCCGAACTAACGGCTAGGATTTGTCCCACAGTAAAAACTGACTTATTTGTCTTAGTTTTTTAATAAAGCGCTACCACAGAGCCTAATGTACTCGCTGAATTCCAGCAATCATGTCGAATTAAGAAGAAGGTTATTCCTTGGAGTGCAATTCGCTCATTTATCACACTTATAAGGTCACAGTCCAGAATCAGTTCAATTAAGTCCCACAGTCATTCGTTTCAGTGTTAAAAGCGGTACAACTTAGTAATATCGGAAGAAAATCACTGAATATATGTTGGTACGAATATCTGATGTAACCGTTGTAACTCAAACGGATTGACACCGTTAGAAAATCTATGAAATGTAGTTTTTGAAACTGTCTCTATTTCTTCAGCCCGAACTAACGGCTAGGATTGGTCCCACGGTAAAGAATGACTTATTTGTCTTAATTTTTTAATAAAGCGCTACCACAGCGACCAGTGTAATCGCTGAATTCCAGCAATCATGTCAAATTAAGAAGAATGTTATTTTTGTAGTCAAACTGGCTCATTTATCACATTTATAAGGTCAAAGTCCAAAATCAGTTCAATTAAGTCCCACAGTCAAACGTTTCACTGTTAAAAGCGATGCAACTTAGTAATATCGGAAGAAAATCACTAAATACATGTTGGTACGAATATGTGACGCAACCGTTGTAACTCAAACGGATTGACACCGTTAGAAAGTCAATGAAATGTAGTTTTTGAAACTGTCTCTAATTCTTCTGCCCGAACTAACGGCTAGGATTGGTCCCACAGTAAAAAATGAATTATTTATCTAAATTTTTAATTAAAGCGCTACCACAGAGCCTAGTATACTCGCTGAATTCCAGCAATCATGTCGAATTAAGAAGAATGTTATTCCTTGGAGTGCAATTCGCTCATTTATCACACTTATCAGGTCACAGTCCAGAATCAGTTCAATTAAGTCCCACAGTCATTCGTTTCACTGTTAAAAGCGGTACAACTTAGTAATATCGGAAGAAAATCACTGAATATATGTTGGTACGAATATCTGATGCAACCGTTGTAACTCAAACGGATTGACACCGTTAGAAAATCTATTAAATGTAGTTTTTGAAATTGTCTCTATTTCTTCAGCCCGAACTAACGGCTACGATTGGTCCCACGGTAAAGAATGACTTATTTGTCTTAATTTTTTAATAAAGCGCTACCACAGCGACTAGTGTAATCGCTGAATTCCAGCAATCATGTCAAATTAAGAAGAATGTTATTTTTTGTAGTCAAACTGGCTCATTTATCACATTTATAAGGTCAAAGTCCAAAATCAGTTCAATTAAGTCCCACAGTCAAACGTTTCACTGTTAAAAGCGATGCAACTTAGTAATATCGGAAGAAAATCACTAAATACATGTTGGTACGAATATGTGACGCAACCGTTGTAACTCAAACGGATTGACACCGTTAGAAGGTCAATGAAATGTAGTTTTTGAAACTGTCTCTAATTCTTCTGCGCGAACTAACGGCTAGGATTGGTCGCACAGTAAAAAATGACTTATTTATCTAAATTTTTAATTAAAGCGCTATCACAGAGCCTAGTGTACTCGCTGAATTCCAGCAATCATGTCGAATTAAGAAGAATGTTATTTTTTGTAGTCAAACTGGCTCATTTATCACATTTATAAGGTCACAGTCCAGAATCAGGTCAATTAAGTCTCACAGTCACTCGTTTTACTGTCAAAAGCGATGCAACCTAGTAATATCAGAAAATTATCGCTAAGTACATGTTGGTACGAATATGTGACCCAACCGTTGTAACTCAAACGGACGGACAACGTTAGAAAGTCAGTATAATGTAGTATTTGAAATTGTCTCTAATTCTTCAGTGCGCGCTAACTGCTAGGATTTGTATCACAGTAAAAACTGACTTTTGTATCTTAATTTTTAAGTAAAGCGCTACCACAGACCCTAGTGTACTCGTTGAATTCCAACAATCATGTCGAATTAAAAAGAATGTTATTCTTTGGAGTCCAATTGGCTCATTTATCACATTTATAAGGTCAAGGTCCAAAATCAGTTCAAATAAGTCCCACAGTCAAACGTTTTACTGTTAAAAGCGATGCAACCTAGTAATATCCGAATACTATCGCTAAATACATGTTGGTACAAATATGTGACGCAACCGTTGTATCTCAAACGGATTTATACCGCTAGAAAGTCAATGAAATGTAGTCTTTGGAACTGTTCCTATTTATTCAGCGCGTGTTAACGGCAAGGATTGGTCCCACAGTAAGAAAAGACTTATTTATCTAAATTTTTAAATAAAGCGCTACCACGGAGCCTAATGTAATCGCTGAATTCAAGCAATCATGTCAAATTAAGAAGAATGTTTTTCCTTGGAGACCAATTGGCTCATTTATCACATTTATAAGGCACAGTCCAGAATCAGATCAATTAAGTCCCACAGTTATTCGTTTCACTGTTAAAAGCAATACGACTTAGTAATATTGGAAGAAAATCAATGAATACATGTTGGTACGAATATCTAATGCAACCGTTGTAACTCAAACGGATTGACACCGTTAGAAAATCTATTAAATGTAGTTTTTGAAACTGTCTCTATTTCTTCAGCCCGTACTAACGGCTAGGATTGGTCCCACAGTAAAAAATGACTTATTTGTCTTAATTTTTTAATAAAGCGCTACCACAGCGCCCAGTGTAATCGCTGAATTCCAGCAATCATGTCAAATTAAGAAGAATGTTATTTTTTGTAGTCAAACTGGCTCATTTATCACATTTATAAGGTCACAGTCCAGAATCAGGTCAATTAAGTCCCACAGTCACTCGTTTTACAGTCAAAAGCGATGCAACCTAGTAATATCAGAAAAATATCGCTAAGTACATGTTGGTACGAATATGTGACCCAACCGTTGTAACTCAAACGGATTGACACCGTTAGAAAGTCAATGAAATGTAGTTTTTGGAACTGTCTCTAATTCTTCTGCGCGAACTAACGGCTAGATTGGTCCCACAGTAAAAAATGACTTATTTATCTAAATTTTTAATTAAAGCGCTACCACAGAGCCTAGTGTACTCGCTGAATTCCAGCAATCATGTCGAATTAAGAAGAATGTTATTCTTTGGAGTCCAATTGGCTCACTTATCACATTTATAAGGTCAAGGTCCAAAATCAGTTTAAATAAGTCCCACAGTCAAACGTTTTACTGTTAAAAGCGATGCAACCTAGTAATATCCGAATACTATCGCTAAATACATGTTGGTACGAATATGTGACGCAACCGTTGTATCTCAAACGGATTTATACCGCTAGAAAGTCAATGAAATGTAGCCTTTGGAACTGTTCCTATTTATTCAGCGCGTGTTAATGGCAAGGATTGGTCCCACAGTAAGGAAAGACTTATTTATCTAAATTTTTAAAAAAAGCGCTACCACAGAGCATAATGTAATCGCTGAATTCAAGCAATCATGTCAAATTAAGAAGAATGTTATTCCTTGGAGACCAATTCGCTCATTAATCACATTTATAAGGCACAGTACAGAATCAGATCAATTAAGTCCCACAGTCATTCGTTTCACTGTTAAAAGCGGTACAACTTAGTAATATCGGAAGAAAATCACTGAATATATGTTGGTACGAATATCTGATGCAACCGTTGTAACTCAAACGGATTGACACCGTTAGAAAATCTATTAAATGTAGTTTTTGAAACTGTCTCTATTTCTTCAGTCCGAACTAACGCTAGGATTGGTCCCACAGTAAAAAATGACTTATTTGTCTTAATTTTTTATTAAAGCGATACCACAACGCCCAGTGTAATCGCTGAGTTCCAGCAATCATGTCAAAATAAGAAGAATGTTATTTTTTGTAGTCAAACTGGCTCATTTATCACATTTATAAGGTCAAAGTCCAAAATCAGTTCAATTAAGTCCCACAGTCAAACGTTTCACTGTTAAAAGCGATGCAACTTAGTAATATCGGAAGAAAATCACTAAATACATGTTGGTACGAATATGTGACGCAACCGTTGTAACTCAAACGGATTGACACCCTTAGAAAGTCAATGAAATATAGTTTTTGAAACTGTCTCTAATTCTTCTGCGCGAACTAACGGCTAGGATTGGTCCCACAGTAAAAAATGACTTATTTATCTAAATTTTTAATTAAAGCGCTACCACAGAGCCTAGTGTACTCGCTGAATTCCAGCAATCATGTCGAATTAAGAAGAATGTTATTCCTTGGAGACCAATTGGCTCATTTATTACATTTATAAGGTCACATTCCAGAATCAGTTCAATTAATTCCCACAGTCAATCGTTTCACTGTTAAAAGCAATACAACTTAGTAATATGGGAAGAAGATCACGAAATACATATTGGTACGAATATGTGACGCAACCGTTGTAACTCAAACGGATTGATACCGTTAGAAAGTCAATGAAATGTAGTTTTTGAAACTGTCTCTAATTCTTCTGCGCGAACTAACGGCTAGGATTGGTCCCACAGGAAAAAATGACTTATTTATCTAAATTTTTAATTATAGCGCTACCACAGAGCCTAGTGTACTCGCTGAATTCCAGCAATCATGTCAAAATAAGAAGAATGTTATTTTTTGTAGTCAAACTGGCTCATTTATCACATTTATAAGGTCAAAGTCCAAAATCAGTTCAATTAATCCCACAGTCAAACGTTTCACTGTTAAAAGCGATGCAACTTAGTAATATCGGAAGAAAATCACTAAATACATGTTGGTACGAATATGTGACGCAACCGTTGTAACTCAAACGGATTGACACCCTTAGAAAGTCAATGAAATATAGTTTTTGAAACTGTCTCTAATTCTTCTGCGCGAACTAACGGCTAGGATTGGTCCCACAGTAAAAAATGACTTATTTATCTAAATTTTTAATTAAAGCGCTACCACAGAGCCTAGTGTACTCGCTGAATTCCAGCAATCATGTGAAATTAAGAAGAATGTTTTTCCTTGGAGTGCATTTCGCTCATTTATCACACTTATAAGGTCACAGTCCAGAATCAGTTCAATTAAGTCCCACAGTCATCCGTTTCACTGTTAAAAGCGGTACAACTTAGTAATATCGGAAGAGAATCACTGAATACATGTTGGTACGAATATCTGATGCAACCGTTGTAACTCAAACGGATTGACACCGTTAGAAAATCTATTAAATGTAGTTTTTGAAACTGTCTCTATTTCTTCAGCCCGAACTAACGGCTAGGATTGGTCCCACAGTAAAAACTGACTTATTTGTCTTAGTTTTTTAATAAAGCGCTACCACAGCGCCCAGTGTAATCGCTGAGTTCCAGCAATCATGTCAAATTAGGAAGAATGTTATTTTTCGTAGTCAAACTGGCTCATTTATCACATTTATAAGGTCAAAGTCCAAAATCAGTTCAATTAAGTCCCACAGTCAAACGTTTTACTGTTAAAAGCGATACAACCTAGTACTATCCGAATACTTTAGCTAAATTCATGTTGGTACGAATATGTGACGCAACCATTGTAACACAAACAGATTATTTTCGCTGGAAAGTCAATGAAATGTAGTCTTTGGAACTGTTCCTATTTAATCAGCGTGTGATAACGGCCAGGATTGGTCCCACAATAAGAAAAGACTTATTTATCTAAATTTTTTAATAAGGCGCTACCACAGCGCCCAGTGTAATCGCTGAGTTCCAGCAATCATGTCCAATTAAGAAGAATGTTATTCCTTGGAGACCAATTGGCTCATTCATCACATTTATAAGGTCACATTCCTGAACTAGTTCAATTAATTCCCACAGTCAATCGTTTCACTGTTTAAAGCAATACAACTTAGTAATATCGGAAGGAAATCACTAAATACATGTTGGTACGAATACGTGACGCAACCGTTGTAACTCAATCGGATTGACACCGTTAGTAAGTCAATGAAATGTAGTTTTTGAAACTGTCTCTATTTCTTCAGCACGAACTACAGGCTAGGATTGGTCCCACAGTAAAAAATGACTTATTTATCTTAATTTTTTAATAAGGCGCTACCACAGCGCCCAGTGTAATCGTTGAGTTCCAGTAATCATGTCAAATTAAGAAGAATGTTATTCCTTGGAGACCAATTGGCTCATTTATCACATTTATAAAGTCACATTCCAGAATCAGTTCAATTAATTCCCACAGTCAATCGTTTCACTGTTAAAAGCAATACTACTTAGTAATATCGGAAGAAGATCACTAAATACATGTTGGTACGAATATGTGACGCAACCGTTGTAACTCAAACGGATTGACACCGTTAGAAAGTCAATAAAATGTAGTTGTTGAAACTGTCTCTAATTCTTCAGCGCGAACTAACGGCTAGGATTGGTCCCACAGTAAAAAATGACTTATTTATCTTAATTTTTAATTAAAGCGCTACCACAGAGCCTAGTGTACTCGCTGAATTCCAGCAATCATGTCGAATTAAGAAGAATGTTATTCCTTGGAGACCAATTGGCTCATTTATTACATTTATAAGGTCACATTCCAGAATCAGTTCAATTAATTCCCACAGTCAATCGTTTCACTGTTAAAAGCAATACAACTTAGTAATATGGGAAGAAGATCACGAAATACATATTGGTACGAATATGTGACGCAACCGTTGTAACTCAAACGGATTGATACCGTTAGAAAGTCAATGAAATGTAGTTTTTGAAACTGTCTCTAATTCTTCTGCGCGAACTAACGGCTAGGATTGGTCCCACAGGAAAAAATGACTTATTTATCTAAATTTTTAATTATAGCGCTACCACAGAGCCTAGTGTACTCGCTGAATTCCAGCAATCATGTCAAAATAAGAAGAATGTTATTTTTTGTAGTCAAACTGGCTCATTTATCACATTTATAAGGTCAAAGTCCAAAATCAGTTCAATTAATCCCACAGTCAAACGTTTCACTGTTAAAAGCGATGCAACTTAGTAATATCGGAAGAAAATCACTAAATACATGTTGGTACGAATATGTGACGCAACCGTTGTAACTCAAACGGATTGACACCCTTAGAAAGTCAATGAAATATAGTTTTTGAAACTGTCTCTAATTCTTCTGCGCGAACTAACGGCTAGGATTGGTCCCACAGTAAAAAATGACTTATTTATCTAAATTTTTAATTAAAGCGCTACCACAGAGCCTAGTGTACTCGCTGAATTCCAGCAATCATGTGAAATTAAGAAGAATGTTTTTCCTTGGAGTGCATTTCGCTCATTTATCACACTTATAAGGTCACAGTCCAGAATCAGTTCAATTAAGTCCCACAGTCATCCGTTTCACTGTTAAAAGCGGTACAACTTAGTAATATCGGAAGAGAATCACTGAATACATGTTGGTACGAATATCTGATGCAACCATTGTAACTCAAACGGATTGACACCGTTAGAAAATCTATTAAATGTAGTTTTTGAAACTGTCTCTATTTCTTCAGCCCGAACTAACGGCTAGGATTGGTCCCACAGTAAAAACTGACTTATTTGTCTTAGTTTTTTAATAAAGCGCTACCACAGCGCCCAGTGTAATCGCTGAGTTCCAGCAATCATGTCAAATTAGGAAGAATGTTATTTTTCGTAGTCAAACTGGCTCATTTATCACATTTATAAGGTCAAAGTCCAAAATCAGTTCAATTAAGTCCCACAGTCAAACGTTTTACTGTTAAAAGCGATACAACCTAGTACTATCCGAATACTTTAGCTAAATTCATGTTGGTACGAATATGTGACGCAACCATTGTAACACAAACAGATTATTTTCGCTGGAAAGTCAATGAAATGTAGTCTTTGGAACTGTTCCTATTTAATCAGCGTGTGATAACGGCCAGGATTGGTCCCACAATAAGAAAAGACTTATTTATCTAAATTTTTTAATAAGGCGCTACCACAGCGCCCAGTGTAATCGCTGAGTTCCAGCAATCATGTCCAATTAAGAAGAATGTTATTCCTTGGAGACCAATTGGCTCATTCATCACATTTATAAGGTCACATTCCTGAACTAGTTCAATTAATTCCCACAGTCAATCGTTTCACTGTTTAAAGCAATACAACTTAGTAATATCGGAAGGAAATCACTAAATACATGTTGGTACGAATACGTGACGCAACCGTTGTAACTCAATCGGATTGACACCGTTAGTAAGTCAATGAAATGTAGTTTTTGAAACTGTCTCTATTTCTTCAGCACGAACTACAGGCTAGGATTGGTCCCACAGTAAAAAATGACTTATTTATCTTAATTTTTTAATAAGGCGCTACCACAGCGCCCAGTGTAATCGTTGAGTTCCAGTAATCATGTCAAATTAAGAAGAATGTTATTCCTTGGAGACCAATTGGCTCATTTATCACATTTATAAAGTCACATTCCAGAATCAGTTCAATTAATTCCCACAGTCAATCGTTTCACTGTTAAAAGCAATACTACTTAGTAATATCGGAAGAAGATCACTAAATACATGTTGGTACGAATATGTGACGCAACCGTTGTAACTCAAACGGATTGACACCGTTAGAAAGTCAATGAAATGTAGTTGTTGAAACTGTCTCTAATTCTTCAGCGCGAACTAACGGCTAGGATTGGTCCCACAGTAAAAAATGACTTATTTATCTTAATTTTTTAATAAGGCGCTACCACAGCGCCCAGTGTAATTGCTGAGGTCCAGCAATCATGTCAATATAAAAAGAATGTTTTTTCTTGTTGTCAAACTGCCTCATTTGTCACATTTATAAGTTCAAAGTCCAAAATCAGTTCAATTAAGTCCCACAGTCATTCGATTCACTGTTAAAAGCGGTACAACTTAGTAATATCGGAAGAAAATCACTGAATACATGTTGGTACGAATATGTGACCCAACTGTTGTAACTGAAGCGGATTGATACTGTTAGAAAGTCAATGAAATGTAGTCTTTGAAATTCTTCCTATTTATTCAACGCGTGCTAACGGCCAGGATTGGTTCCACAGTAAAAAGCGACTTATTTATCTAAATTTTTAAATAAAGCGCTACCACAGAGCCTAATGTAATCGCTGAATTTCAGCAATCACGTCAAATTAAGAAAAAAGTTATTCCTTGGAGTCCAATTGGCTCATTTATCGCATTTATAAGGTCCCAGTCCAGAATCAGTTCAATTAAGTCCCACAGTCATTCGTTTCACTGTTAAAAGCGATACAACTTAGTAATATCGGAAGAAAATCACTAAATACATGTTGCAACGAATATGTGACGCAACCGTTGTAACTCAAACGGATTTATACCGCCAGAAAGTCAATAAAATTTAGTCTTTCAAACTGTTCCTATTTATTCAGCGCGTGCTAACGGCCAGGATTTGTCCCGCAGTAAAAAAAACTTATTTATCTAAATTTTTAAATAAAGCGCTACCACAGAGCCTAGTGTACTCGCTGAATTCCAGCAATCATGTCGAATTAAAAGGAATGTTATTCCTTGGAGTGCAGTTCGCTCAGTTTTCACACTTATAAGGTCACAGTCTAGAATCAGTTCAATTAAGTCCCACAGTCACTCGTTTTAGCGTTAAAAGCGATTCAACCTAGTAATATCATAAAAATATCGCTAAGAACATGTTGGTACGAATATGTGACCCAACCGTTGTAACTCAAACGGACTGATGCTGCTAGAAAGTCATTGAAATGTAGTTTTTGAAACTGTCTCTATTTCTTCAGCGCGCGATAACGGCTAGAATTGGTCCCACAGTAAAAAATGACTTATTTATCTAAGTTTTTAAATGAAGCGCTACCATAGCGCTCAGTGTAATCGCTGATTACCAACAATCATGTCAAAGTATAAAGAATTTAATTTTTGGTAGTCCAGTTGGCTCACTTATCACATTTACAAGGTCACAGGCCAAAGTTAGTTCAATTAAGTCTCACAGTCAATCATTTCATTGTTAAAAGCGATATAACTTAGTAATATCGCAAAAATGTCACTAAATACATGTTGGTACGAATATGTGACGCTCCCGTTGTATCTCAAACTGATTGATACCACCAAGAAGTCAATGAGATGTAGTTTTTGAAAATGTCTCTATTTCTTCAGTGCGTGCTAACCACCAGGATTGGACCCACAGTAAGAAAAGACTTATTTATCTAAATTTTTTAATAAGGCGCTACCACAGCACCCAGTGTAAAAGCTGAGTTCCAGCAATCATGTCAAATTAAGAAGAATGTTATTCCTTGGAGACCAATTGGCTCATTTATCACATTTATAAGGTCACATTCCTGAACCAGTTCAATTAATTCCCACAGTCAATCGTTTCACTGTTTAAAGCAATACAACTTAGTAATATCGGAAGAAAATCACTAAATACATGTTGGTACGAATATGTGACGCAACCGTTGTAACTCAATCGGATTGACACCGTTAGTAAGTCAATGAAATGTAGTTTTTGAAACTGTCTCTATTTCTTCAGCACGAACTACAGGCTAGGATTGGTCCCACAGTAAAAAATGACTTATTTATCTTAATTTTTTAATAAGCCGCTACCACAGCGCCAAGTGTAATAGTTGAGTTCCAGCAATCATGTCAAATTAAGAAGAATGTTATTCCTTGGAGGCCAATTGGCTCATTTATCACATTTATAAAGTCACATTCCAGAATCAGTTCAATGAATTCCCACAGTCAATTGTTTCACTGTTAAAAGCAATACTACTTAGTAATATCGGAAGAAGATCACTAAATACATGTTGGTACGATTATGTGACGCAACCGTTGTAACTCAAACGGACTGATGCTGCTAGAAAGTCATTGAAATGTAGTTTTTGAAACTGTCTCTATTTCTTCAGCGCGCGATAACGGCTAGAATTGGTCCCACAGTAAAAAATGACTTATTTATCTAAGTTTTTAAATGAAGCGCTACCATAGCGCTCAGTGTAATCGCTGATTACCAACAATCATGTCAAAGTATTAAGAATATTATTTTTTGTAGTCCAGTTGGCTCACTTATCACATTTACAAGGTCACAGGCCAAAGTTAGTTCAATTAAGTCTCACAGTCAATCATTTCATTGTTAAAAGCGATATAACTTAGTAATAACGCAAAAATGTCACTAAATACATGTTGGTACGAATATGTGACGCAACCGTTGTATCTCAAACGGATTGATACAGCCAAGAAGTCAATGAGATGTAGTTTTTGAAAATGTCTCTATTTCTTCAGTGCGTGCTAACCACCAGGATTGGACCCACAGTAAGAAAAGACTTATTTATCTAAATTTTTTAATACGGCGCTACCACAGCGCACAGTGTAATCGCTGAGTTCCAGCAATCATGTCAAATTAAGAAGAATGTTATTCCTTGGAGACCAATTGGCTGATTTATCACATTTATAAGGTCACATTCCTGAACCAGTTCAATTAATTCCCACAGTCAATCGTTTCACTGTTTAAAGCAATACAACTTGGTAATATCGGAAAAAAATCACTAAATACATGTTGGTACGAATATGTGACGCAACGTTGTAACTCAATCGGATTGACACCGTTAGTAAGTCAATGAAATGTAGTTTTTGAAACTGTCTCTATTTCTTCAGCACGAACTACAGGCTAGGATTGGTCCCACAGTAAAAAATGACTTATTTATCTTAATTTTTTAATAAGGCGCTACCACAGCGCCCAGTGTAATCGTTGAGTTCCAGCAATCATGTCAAATTAAGAAGAATGTTATTCCTTGGAGACCAATTGGCTCATTTATCACATTTATAAAGTCACATTCCAGAATCAGTTCAATTAATTCCCACAGTCAATCGCTTCACTGTTAAAAGCAATACTACTTAGTAATATCGGAAGAAGATCACTAAATACATGTTGGTACGAATATGTGACGCAACCGTTGTAACTCAAACGGATTGACACCGTTAGAAAGTCAATGAAATGTAGTTGTTGAAACTGTCTTTAATTCTTCAGCGCGAACTAACGGCTAGGATTGGTCCCACAGTAAAAAATGACTTATTTATCTTAATTTTTTAATAAAGCGCTACCACAGCGCCCAGTGTAATCGCTGAGGTCCAGCAATCATGTCAATATAAAAAGAATGTTATTTCTTGTAGTCAAACTGGCTCATTTGTCACATGTATAAGTTCAAAGTCCAAAATCAGTTCAATTAAGTCCCACAGTCATTCGTTTCACTGTTAAAAGCGGTACAACTTAGTAATATCGGAAGAAAATCACTGAATACATGTTGGTACGAATATGTGACCCAACTGTTGTAACTGAAGCGGATTGATACTGTTAGAAAGTCAATGAAATGTAGTCTTTGAAATTGTTCCTATTTATTCAACGCGTGCTAACGGCCAGGATTGGTTTCACAGTAAAAAGTGACTTATTTACCTAAATATTTAAATAAAGCGCTTCCACAGAGCCTAATGTAATCGCTGAATTCCAGCAATCACGTCAAATTAAGAAAAAAGTTATTCCTTGGAGTCCAATTGGCTCATTTATCGCATTTATAAGGTCACAGTCCAGAATCAGTTCAATTAAGTCCCACAGTCAATCGCTTCACTGTTAAAAGCGATACAACTTATTAATATCGCAAAAATGTCACTAAATACATGTTGGTACGAATATGTGACGCAACCGTTGTATCTCAAACGGATTGATACCACCAAGAAGTCAATGAGATGTAGTTTTTGAAAATGTCTCTATTTCTTCAGTGCGTGCTAACCACCAGGATTGGACCTACAGTAAGAAAGACTTATTTATCTAAATTTTTTAATAAGGCGCTACCACAGCGCCCAGTGTAATCGCTGAGTTCCAGCAATCATGTCAAATTAAGAAGAATGTTATTCCTTGGAGACCAATTGGCTCATTTATCACATTTATAAGGTCACATTCCTGAACCAGTTCAATTAATTCCCACAGTCAATCGTTTCACTGTTTAAAGCAATACAACTTAGTAATATCGGAAGAAAATCACTAAATACATGTTGGTACGAATATGTGACGCAACCGTTGTAACTCAATCGGATTGACACCGTTAGTAAGTCAATGAAATGTAGTTTTTGAAACTGTCTCTATTTCTTCAGCACGAACTACAGGCTAGGATTGATCCCACAGTAAAAAATGACTTATTTATCTAAGTTTTTAAATAAAGCGCTACCATAGCGCTCAGTGTAATCGCTGATTACCAACAATCATGTCAAAGTATTAAGAATATTATTTTTTGTAGTCCAGTTGGCTCACTTATCACATTTACAAGGTCACAGGTCAAAGTTAGTTCAATTAAGTCTCACAGTCAATCATTTCATTGTTAAAAGCGATATAACTTAGTAATATCGCAAAAATGTCACTAAATACATGTTGGTACGAATATGTGACGCAACCGTTGTATCTCAAACTGATTGATACCGCCAAGAAGTCAATGAGATGTAGTTTTTGAAAATGTCTCTATTTCTTCAGTGCGTGCTAACCACCAGGATTGGACCCATATTAAGAAAAGACTTATTTATCTAAATTTTTTAATAAGGCGCTACCACAGCGCCCAGTGTAATCGCTGAGTTCCAGCAATCATGTCAAATTAAGAAGAATGTTATTCCTTGGAGACCAATTGGCTCATTTATAACATTTATAAGGTCACATTCCTGAACCAGTTCAATTAATTCCCACAGTCAATCGTTTCACTGTTTAAAGCAATACAATTTAGTAATATCGGAAGAAAATCACTAAATACATGTTGGTACGAATATGTGACGCAACCGTTGTAACTCAATCGGATTGACACCGTTAGTAAGTCAATGAAATGTAGTTTTTGAAACTGTCTCTATTTCTTCAGCACGAACTACAGGCTAGGATTGGTCCCACAGTAAAAAATGACTTATTTATCTTAATTTTTTAATAAGCCGCTACCACAGCGCCCAGTGTAATCGTTGAGTTCCAGCAATCATGTCAAATTAAGAAGAATGTTATTCCTTGGAGACCAATTGGCTCATTTATCACATTTATAAAGTCACATTCCAGAATCAGTTAAATTAATTCCCACAGTCAATTGTTTCACTGTTAAAAGCAATAGTACTTAGTAATATCGGAAGAAGATCACTAAATACATGTTGGTACGATTATGTGACGCAACCGTTGTAACTCAAACGGACTGATGCTGCTAGAAAGTCATTGAAATGTAGTTTTTGAAACTGTCTCTATTTCTTCAGCGCGCGATAACGGCTAGAATTGGTCCCACAGTAAAAAATGACTTATTTATCTAAGTTTTTAAATGAAGCGCTACCATAGCGCTCAGTGTAAACGCTGCTTACCAACAATCATGTCAAAGTGTTAAGAATATTATTTTTTGTAGTCCAGTTGGCTCACTTATCACATTTACAAGGTCACAGGCCAAAGTTAGTTCAATTAAGTCTCACAGTCAATCATTTCATTGTTAAAAGCGATATAACTTAGTAATATCGCAAAAATGTCACTAAATACATGTTGGTACGAATATGTGACGCAACCGTTGTATCTCAAACGGATTGATACAGCCAAGAAGTCAATGAGATGTAGTTTTTGAAAATGTCTCTATTTCTTCAGTGCGTGCTAACCACCAGGATTGGACCCATAGTAAGAAAAGACTTATTTATCTAAATTTTTTAATAAGGCGCTACCACAGCGCCCAGTGTAATCGCTGAGTTCCAGCAATCATGTCAAATTAAGAAGAATGTTATTCCTTGGAGACCAATTGGCTGATTTATCACATTTATAAGGTCACATTCCTGAACCAGTTCAATTAATTCCCACAGTCAATCGTTTCACTGTTTAAAGCAATACAACTTAGTAATATCGGAAGAAAATCACTAAATACATGTTGGTACGAATATGTGACGCAACGTTGTAACTCAATCGGATTGACACCGTTAGTAAGTCAATGAAATGTAGTTTTTGAAACTGTCTCTATTTCTTCAGCACGAACTACAGGCTAGGATTGGTCCCACAGTAAAAAATGACTTATTTATCTTAATTTTTTAATAAGGCGCTACCACAGCGCCCAGTGTAATCGTTGAGTTCCAGCAATCATGTCAAATTAAGAAGAATGTTATTCCTTGGAGACCAATTGGCTCATTTATCACATTTAGAAAGTCACATTCCAGAATCAGTTTAATTAATTCCCACAGTCAATCGCTTCACTGTTAAAAGCAATACTACTTAGTAATATCGGAAGAAGATCACTAAATACATGTTGGTACGAATATGTGACGCAACCGTTGTAACTCAAACGGATTGACACCGTTAGAAAGTCAATGAAATGTAGTTGTTGAAACTGTCTTTAATTCTTCAGCGCGAACTAACGGCTAGGATTGTTCCCACAGTAAAAAATGACTTATTTATCTTAATTTTTTAATAAAGCGCTACCACAGCGCCCAGTGTAATCGCTGAGGTCCAGCAATCATGTCAATATAAAAAGAATGTTATTTCTTGTAGTCAAACTGGCTCATTTGTCACATTTATAAGTTCAAAGTCCAAAATCAGTTCAATTAAGTCCCACAGTCATTCGTTTCACTGTTAAAAGCGGTACAACTTAGTAATATCGGAAGAAAATCACTGAATACATGTTGGTACGAATATGTGACCCAACTGTTGTAACTGAAGCGGATTGATACTGTTAGAAAGTCAATGAAATGTAGTCTTTGAAATTGTTCCTATTTATTCAACGCGTGCTAACGGCCAGGATTGGTTTCACAGTAAAAAGTGACTTATTTACCTAAATATTTAAATAAAGCGCTTCCACAGAGCCTAATGTAATCGCTGAATTCCAGCAATCACGTCAAATTAAGAAAAAAGTTATTCCTTGGAGTCCAATTGGCTCATTTATCGCATTTATAAGGTCACAGTCCAGAATCAGTTCAATTAAGTCCCACAGTCAATCGCTTCACTGTTAAAAGCGATACAACTTATTAATATCGGAAGAAAATCATTAAATACATGTTGCTACGAGTATGTGACGCAACCGTTGTAACTCAAACGGATTTATACCGCTAGAAAGTCAGTGAGATATAGTTTGTGAAACTGTCGCTATTTCTTCAGCACGCGATAACGGCTAGGATTGGTCCCACAGTAAAAACTGACTTATTTATCTAAATTTTTTAATAAAGCGCTAGTACAGCGTGCAGTGTAATTGCTGAATTCCAGCAATCGTATTAAACTAAGTAGAATGTTATTTCTTTGAGTGCAATTCACTCATTTATCACATTTATAAGGTCAAAGTCCAGAATCAGTTCAATTAAGTCCCACAGTCAATCGTTTCACTGTTAAAAGCGATACAACGTAGTAATATGGGAAACAAATCACTAAATACATGTTGGTACGAATATGTGACGCAACCGTTGTAACTCAAGCGGATTTATACCGCTAGAAAGTCAGTGAAATGTAGTCTTTGGAACTGTTCCTATTTCTTCAGCGCGAACTAACGCCTAGGATTGGTCCCACAGTAAAAAATGGCTTATTTATCTTAATTTTTTAATAAAGTGCTAGTACAGCGTCCAGTGTAATTGCTGAATTCCAGCAATCATATTAAACTAAGTAGAATGTTATTTCTTTGAGTGCAATTCGCTCATTTATCACATTTATAAGGTCAAAGTCCAGAATCAGTTCAATTAAGTCCCACAGTCAATCGTTTCACTGTTAAAAGCGATACAACGTAGTAATATCGGAAAAAAATCACTAAATACATGTTGGTACGAATATGTGACGCAACCGTTGTAACTCAAGCGGATTTATACCGCTGGAAAGTCAGTGAAATGTAGTCTTTGGAACTGTTCCTATTTCTTCAGCGCGAACTAACGGCTAGGATTGGTCCCAAAGTAAAAAATGACTTATTTATCTAAATTTTTAATTACAGCGCTACCACAGAGCTTAGTGTACTCGCTGAATTCCAGCAATCATGTCGAATTAAGAAGAATGTTATTCCTTGGAGTGCAATTCGCTCATTTATCACACTTATAAGGTCACAGTCCAGAATCAGTTCAATTAAGTCCCACAGTCATTCGTTTCACTGTTAAAAGCGGTACAACTTAGTAATATCGGAAGAAAATCACTGAATACATGTTGGTACGAATTTCTGATGCAACCGTTGTAACTCAAACGGATTGACACCGTTAGTAAGTCAATGAAATGTAGTTTTTGAAACTGTCTCTATTTCTTCAGCGCGAACTACAGGCTAGGATTGGTCCCACAGTTAAAAATGACTTATTTATCTTAATTTTTAATAAGGCGCTACCACAGCGCCCAGTGTAATCGCTGAGTTCCAGCAATCATCTCAAATTAAGAAGAATGTTATTCCTTGGAGACCAATTGGCTTATTTATCACATTTATAAGGTCCCAGTCCAGAATCAGTTCAATTAAGTCCCACAGTCATTCGTTTCACTGTTAAAAGCGATACAACTTAGTAATATCGGAAGAAAATCACTAAATACATGTTGCAACGAATATGTGACGCAACCGTTGTAACTCAAACGGATTTATACCGCCAGAAAGTCAATAAAATTTAGTCTTTCAAACTGTTCCTATTTATTCAGCGCGTGCTAACGGCCAGGATTTGTCCCGCAGTAAAAAAAACTTATTTATCTAAATTTTTAAATAAAGCGCTACCACAGAGCCTAGTGTACTCGCTGAATTCCAGCAATCATGTCGAATTAAAAGGAATGTTATTCCTTGGAGTGCAGTTCGCTCAGTTTTCACACTTATAAGGTCAGAGTCTAGAATCAGTTAAATTAAGTCCCACAGTCACTCGTTTTAGCGTTAAAAGCGATTCAACCTAGTAATATCATAAAAATATCGCTAAGTACATGTTGGTACGAATATGTGACCCAACCGTTGTAACTCAAACGGACTGATGTTGCTAGAAAGTCATTGAAATGTAGTTTTTGAAACTGTCTCTATTTCTTCAGCGCGCGATAACGGCTAGAATTGGTCCCACAGTAAAAAATGACTTATTTATCTAAGTTTTTAAATGAAGCGCTACCATAGCGCTCAGTGTAATCGCTGATTACCAACAATCATGTCAAAGTATTAAGAATATTATTTTTTGTAGTCCAGTTGGCTCACTTATCACATTTACAAGGTCACAGGTCAAAGTTAGTTCAATTAAGTCTCACAGTCAATCATTTCATTGTTAAAAGCGATATAACTTAGTAATATCGCAAAAATGTCACTAAATACATGTTGGTACGAATATGTGACGCAACCGCTGTATCTCAAACGGATTGATACCACCAAGAAGTCAATGAGATGTAGTTTTTGAAAATGTCTCTATTTCTTCAGTGCGTGCTAACCACCAGGATTGGACCCACAGTAAGAAAAGACTTATTTATCTAAGTTTTTAAATGAAGCGCTACCATAGCGCTCAGTGTAATCGCTGATTACCAACAATCATGTCAAAGTATTAAGGATATTATTTTTTGTAGTCCAGTTGGCTCACTTATCACATTTACAAGGTCACAGGCCAAAGTTAGTTCAATTAATTCCCACAGTCAATCGTTTCACTGTTTAAAGCAATACAACTTAGTAATATCGGAAGAAAATCACTAAATACATGTTGGTACGAATATGTGACGCAACCGTTGTAACTCAATCGGATTGACACTGTTAGTAAGTCAATGAAATGTAGTTTTTGAAACTGTCTCTATTTCTTCAGCACGAACTACAGGCTAGGATTGGTCCCACAGTAAAAAATGACTTATTTATCTTAATTTTTTAATAAGCCGCTACCACAGCGCCCAGTGTAATCGTTGAGTTCCAGCAATCATGTCAAATTAAGAAGAATGTTATTCCTTGGAGACCAATTGGCTCATTTATCACATTTATAAAGTCACATTCCAGAATCAGTTCAATTAGTTCCCACAGTCAATTGTTTCACTGTTAAAAGCAATACTACTTAGTAATATCGGAAGAAGATCACTAAATACATGTTGGTACGAATACGTGACGCAACCGTTGTAACTCAAACGGACTGATGCTGCTAGAAAGTCATTGAAATGTAGTTTTTGAAACTGTCTCTATTTCTTCAGCGCGCGATAACGGCTAGAATTGGTCCCACAGTAAAAAATGACTTATTTATCTAAGTTTTTAAATGAAGCGCTACCATAGCGCTCAGTGTAATCGCTGATTACCAACAATCATGTCAAAGTATTAAGAATATTATTTTTTGTAGTCCAGTTGGCTCACTTATCACATTTACAAGGTCACAGGCCAAAGTTAGTTCAATTAAGTCTCACAGTCAATCATTTCATTGTTAAAAGCGATATAACTTAGTAATATCGCAAAAATGTCACTAAATACATGTTGGTACGAATATGTGACGCAACCGTTGTATCTCAAACGGATTGATACAACCAAGAAGTCAATGAGATGTAGTTTTTGAAAATGTCTCTATTTCTTCAGTGCGTGCTAACCACCAGGATTGGACCCACAGTAAGAAAAGACTTATTTATCTAAATTTTTTATTAAGGCGCTACCACAGCGCCCAGTGTAATCGCTGAGTTCCAGCAATCATGTCAAATTAAAAAGAATGTTATTCCTTGGAGACCAATTGGCTCATTTATCACATTTATAAGGTCACATTCCTGAACCAGTTCAATTAATTCCCACAGTCAATCGTTTCACTGTTTAAAGCAATACAACTTAGTAATATCGGAAGAAAATCACTAAATACATGTTGGTACGAATATGTGACGCAACGTTGTAACTCAATCGGATTGACACCGTTAGTAAGTCAATGAAATGTAGTTTTTGAAACTGTCTCTATTTCTTCAGCACGAACTACAGGCTAGGATTGGTCCCACAGTAAAAAATGACTTATTTATCTAAGTTTTTAAATGAAGCGCTACCATAGCGCTCAGTGTAATCGCTGATTACCAACAATCATGTCAAAGTATTAAGAATATTATTTTTTGTAGTCCAGTTGGCTCACTTATCACATTTACAAGGTCACAGGCCAAAGTTAGTTCAATTAAGTCTCACAGTCAATCATTTCATTGTTAAAAGCGATATAACTTAGTAATATCGCAAAAATGTCACTAAATACATGTTGGTACGAATATGTGACGCAACCGTTGTATCTCAAACGGATTGATACAGCCAAGAAGTCAATGAGATGTAGTTTTTGAAAATGTCTCTATTTCTTCAGTGCGTGCTAACCACCAGGATTGGACCCACAGTAAGAAAAGACTTATTTATCTAAATTTTTTATTAAGGCGCTACCACAGCGCCCAGTGTAATCGCTGAGTTCCAGCAATCATGTCAAATTAAGAAGAATGTTATTCCTTGGAGACCAATTGGCTCATTTATCACATTTATAAGGTCACATTCCTGAACCAGTTCAATTAATTCCCACAGTCAATCGTTTCACTGTTTAAAGCAATACAACTTAGTAATATCGGAAGAAAATCACTAAATACATGTTGGTACGAATATGTGACGCAACGTTGTAACTCAATCGGATTGACACCGTTAGTAAGTCAATGAAATGTAGTTTTTGAAACTGTCTCTATTTCTTCAGCACGAACTACAGGCTAGGATTGGTCCCACAGTAAAAAATGACTTATTTATCTTAATTTTTTAATAAGCCGCTACCACAGCGCCCAGTGTAATCGTTGAGTTCCAGCAATCATGTCAAATTAAGAAGAATGTTATTCCTTGGAGACCAATTGGCTCATTTATCACATTTATAAAGTCACATTCCAGAATCAGTTCAATTAATTACCACAGTCAATCGCTTCACTGTTAAAAGCAATACTACTTAGTAATATCGGAAGAAGATCACTAAATACATGTTGGTACGAATATGTGACGCAACCGTTGTAACTCAAACGGATTGACACCGTTAGAAAGTCAATGAAATGTAGTTGTTGAAACTGTCTTTAATTCTTCAGCGCGAACTAACGGCTAGGATTGGTCCCACAGTAAAAAATGACTTATTTATCTTAATTTTTTAATAAAGCGCTACCACAGCGCCCAGTGTAATCGCTGAGGTCCAGCAATCATGTCAATATAAAAAGAATGTTATTTCTTGTAGTCAAACTGGCTCATTTGTCACATTTATAAGTTCAAAGTCCAAAATCAGTTCAATTAAGTCCCACAGTCATTCGTTTCACTGTTAAAAGCGGTACAACTTAGTAATATCGGAAAAAAATCACTGAATACATGTTGGTACGAATATGTGACCCAACTGTTGTAACTGAAGCGGATTGATACTGTTAGAAAGTCAATGAAATGTAGTCTTTGAAATTGTTCCTATTTATTCAACGCGTGCTAACGGCCAGGATTGGTTTCACAGTAAAAAGCGACTTATTTACCTAAATATTTAAATAAAGCGCTTCCACAGAGCCTAATGTAATCGCTGAATTCCAGCAATCACGTCAAATTAAGAAAAAAGTTATTCCTTGGTGTCCAATTGGCTCATTTATCGCATTTATAAGGTCACAGTCCAGAATCAGTTCAATTAAGTCCCACAATCAATCGCTTCACTGTTAAAAGCGATACAACTTATTAATATCGGAAGAAAATCACTAAATACATGTTGCTACGAGTATGTGACGCAACCGTTGTAACTCAAGCGGATTTATACCGCTAGAAAGTCAGTGAGATATAATTTTTGAAACTGTCGCTATTTTTTCAGCACGCGATAACGGCTAGGATTGGTCCCACACTAAAGAATGACTTATTTATCTAAATTCTAAAACGGATTGACACCGTTAGAAAGTCAATTAAATGTCGTTCTTGAAACTATCTCTATTTCTTTAGCGCGCGCTAACGGCTAGGATTGGTCCCACAGTAAAAAATGAATTTTCTATCTTTATTTTTAAATAAAGCGCTACCACAGAGACTAGTGTACTCGCTGAATTCCAGCAATCATGTCGAATTACGAAGAATTTTATTCCTTGGAGTGCAATTGGCTCATTTATAACATTTATAAGGTCAAAGTCCAGAATCAGTTCAATTAAGTCCCACAGTCAATCGTTTCACTGTTAAAAGCGATACAACGTAGTAATATCGGAAAAAAATCACTAAATACATGTTGGTACAAATACGTGACGCAACCGTTGTAACTCAAGCGGATTTATACCGCTAGAAAGTCAGTGAAATGGGGTCTTTGGAACTGTTCCTATTTCTTTAGCGCGAACTAACGGCTAGGATTGGTCCCACAGTAAAAACTGACTTATTTATCTAAATTTTTTAATAAAGCGCTAGTACAGCGTCCAGTGTAATTGCTGAATTCCAGCAATCGTATTAAACTAAGTAGAATGTTATTTCTTTGAGTGCAATTCACTCATTTATCACAATTATAAGGTCAAAGTCCAGAATCAGTTCAATTAAGTCCCACAGTCAATCGTTTCACTGTTAAAAGCGATACAACGTAGTAATATCGGAAACAAATCACTAAATACATGTTGGTACGAATATGTGACGCAACCGTTGTAACTCAAGCGGATTTATACCGCTAGAAAGTCAGTGAAATGTAGTCTTTGGAACTGTTCCTATTTCTTCAGTGCGAACTAACGGCTAGGATTGGTCCCAAAGTAAAAAATGACTTATTTATCTAAATTTTTAATTACAGCGCTACCACAGAGCTTAGTGTACTCGCTGAATTACAGCAATCATGTCGAATTAAGAAGAATGTTATTCCTTGGAGTGCAATTCGCTCATTTATCACACTTATAAGGTCACAGTCCAGAATCAGTTCAATTAAGTCCCATAGTCATTCTTTTCACTGTTAAAAGCGGTACAACTTAGTAATATCGGAAGAAAATCACTGAATACATGTTGGTACGAATTTCTGATGCAACCGTTGTAACTCAAACGGATTGACACCGTTAGTAAGTCAATGAAATGTAGTTTTTGAAACTGTCTCTATTTCTTCGGCGCGAACTACAGGCTAGGATGGGTCCCACAGTAAAAAATGACTTATTTATCTTAGTTTATTAATAAGGCGCTACCACAGCGCCCAGTGTAATCGCTGAATTCCAGCAATCATGTCAAATTAAGAAGCATGTTATTTTTTGTAGTCAAACTGGCTCATTTATCACATTTATAAGGTCAAAGTCCAAAATTAGTTCAATTAAGTCTCACAGTGAAACGTTTCACTGTTAAAAGCGATACAACCTAGTAATATCCGAATACTATCGCTAAGTTCATGTTGGTACGAATATCTGATGCAACCGTTGTAACTCAAACGGATTGACACCGTTAGAAAATCTCTTAAATGTACTTTTTGAAACTGTCTCTATTTCTTCAGCCCGAACTAACGGCTAGGATTGGTCCCACAGTAAAAACTGACTTATTTATCTAAATTTTTAAATAAAGCGCTACAAGAGAGCCTAATGTAACCGCTGAATTCCAGCAATCATGTCGAATTAAGAAGAATGTTATTCCTTGGAAACCAATTGGCTCATTTGTCACATTTATAAGGTCAGCTTCCTGAACCAGTTCAATTAATTCCCAAAGTCAATCGTTTCACTGTTTAAAGCAATACAACTTAGTAATATCGGAAGAAAATCACTAAATACATGTTGCAACGAATATGTTACGCAACCGTTGTAACTCAAACGGATTTATACCGCCAGAAAGTCAATAAAATTTAGTCTTTCAAACTGTTCCTATTTATTCAGCGCGTGCTAACGGCCAGGATTTGTCCCGCAGTAAAAAAAATTATTTATCTAATATTTTAAATAAAGCGCTACCACAGAGCCTAGTGTACTCGCTGAATTCCTGCAATCATGTCGAATTAAGAAGAATGTTATTCCTTGGAAACCAATTGGCTCATTTATCACATTTATAAAGTCACATTCCAGAATCAGTTCAATTAATTCCCACAGTCAATCGCTTCACTGTTAAAAGCGATTCAACCTAGTAATATCATAAAAATATCGCTAAGTACATGTTGGTACGAATATGTGACCCAACCGTTGTAACTCAAACGGACTGATGCTGCTAGAAAGTCATTGAAATGTAGTTTTTGAAACTGTCTCTATTTCTTCAGCGCGCGATAACGGCTAGAATTGGTCCCACAGTAAAAAATGACTTATTTATCTAAGTTTTTAAATGAAGCGCTACCATAGCGCTCAGTGTAATCGCTGATTACCAACAATCATGTCAAAGTATTAAGAATATTATTTTTTGTAGCCCAGTTGGCTCACTTATCACATTTACAAGGTCACAGGCCAAAGTTAGTTCAATTAAGTCTCACAGTCAATCATTTCATTGTTAAAAGCGATATAACTTAGTAATATCGCAAAAATGTCACTAAATACATGTTGGTACGAATATGTGACGCAACCGTTGTATCTCAAACGGATTGATACCGCCAAGAAGTCAATGAGATGTAGTTTTTGAAAATGTCTCTATTTCTTCAGTGCGTGCTAACCACCAGGATTGGACCCACAGTAAGAATAGACTTACTTATCTAAATTTTTAACAAAAGCGCTACCACAGAGCATAGTGTACTCGCTGAATTCCAGCAATCATGTCAAATTAAGAAGAATGTTATTTCTTGGGGTCCAATTTTCTCACTTATAACACTTATAATGTGACAGTCCAGAGTCAGTTCAATTAAGTCTAACAGTCAATCTTTTCACTGTTAAAAGCGATACAACTTAGTAATATCGGAAGAAAATCACTAAATACATGTTGCAACGAATATGTGACGCAACCGTTAAATCTCAAACGGATTGATACCGTTAGAACGTCATTGAAATGTAGTTTTTGAAACTGTCTCTGTTTCTTCAGCACGCGATTACGACTAGGATTGGTCCCACAGTAAAAAATGACTTATTTATCTAAATTTTTGAATGAAGCGCTTCCACAGCGCCCAGTGTAATCGCTGAGTTCCAACAATCATGTCCAAGTAAGAAGAATGTTATTTCTTGGAGTCCAGTTGGCACACTTATCACATTTATAAGGTTACGGGCCAAAGTTAATTCAATTAAATCTCACAGTCAATCACTTCATTGTTAAAAGCGATATAACTTAGTAATATCGGAAAAATGTCACTAAATACATGTTGGTACGAATATGTGACGCAACCGTTGTAACTCAAACGGATTGATACCGCCTAAAAATCAATGAAATGTAGTTTTTGAGAATGCCTCAATTTTTTCGGCGCGTGCTAACGGCCAGGATTGGTCTCACAGTAAAAAAAGACTTATTTATCTAAATTTTTAAATAAATCCCTACTACAGGGCCTAGTGTAATTGCTTAACTCCAGTAATCATGTCGAATTAAGAAGAATGTTATTCCTTGGAGTCCAATTGGCTCATTTATGGCATTAATAATGTCACAGTCCAGAATCAGTCCAATTAAGTCCCACAGTCAATCGTTTCACTGTTAAAAGCAATGCAACCCAGTAGTAGCGAGAAAGTATCGCTAAATACATGTTGGTACGAATATGTGACGCAACCGTTGAATCTCAAACGGATTGATACCGTTAGAACGTCATTGAAATGTAGTTTTTGAAACTGTCTCTGTTTCTTCAGCCCGCGACTACGGCTAGGATTGGTCCCACAGCAAAAAATGACATATTAATCTAAGTTTTTAAATGAAGCGCTACCATAGCGCTCAGTGTAATCGCTGATTACCAACAATCATTTCAAAGTATTAGGAATATTATTTTTTATAGTCCAGTTGGCTCACTTATCACATTTACAAGGTCACAGGCCAAAGTTAGTTCAATTAATTCCCACAGTCAATTATTTCATTGTTAAAAGCGATATAACTTAGTAATATCGGAAAACTGTCGCTAAAAGCATGTTGGTACGAATATGTGACGCAACCGTTGTAACTCAAATGGATTTAAACCGCCAGAAAGTCAATAAAATTTTGTTTTTCAAACTGTTCCTATTTATTCAGCGCGTGCTAACGGCCAGGATTTGTCCCAAAGTAAAAAAAGAATTATTTATCTAAATTTTTAAATCAAGCGCTACCACAGAGCCTAATGGAAACGCTGAATTGCAGCAATCATGTCAAATTAAGAAGAATGTTATTCCTTGGAGACCAATTGGCTCATTTACCACATTTATAAGGCCCCAGTCCAGAATCAGTTCAATTAAGTCCCACAGTCAATGGTTTCACTGTTAAAAGCGATACAACTTAGTAATATCGGAAGAAAATCACTAAATACATGTTGCAACGAATATGTGACGCAACCGTTGTAACTCAAACGGATTTATACCACCAGAAAGTCAATAAAATTTAGTCTTTTAAACTGTTCCTATTTTTTCAGCGGGTGCTAACGGCCAGGATTTGTCCCACAGTAAAAAAAGACTTATTTATCTAAATATTTAAATAAAGCGCTACCACAGAGCCTAGTGTACTCGCTGAATTCCAGCAATCAAGTCGAATTAAAAAGAAATGTTATTCCTTGGAGTGCAATTCGCTCATTTTTCACACTTATAAGGTCACAGTCTAGAATCAGTTCAATTAAGTCCCACAGTCATTCGTTTTATTGGTAAAAGCGATGCAACCTAGTAATATCAGAAAAATATCGCTAAGTACATGTTGGTACGAATATATGACCCAACCATTGTAACTCAAACGAACTGATACCGGTAGAACGTCATTGAAATGTAGTTTTTGAAACTGTCTCTATTTCTTCAGCCCGCGATAGCGGCTGGGATTGGTCCCACAGTAAAAAATGACTTATTTATCTAAATTTTTGAATGAAACGCTTCCACAGCGTCCAATGTAATCACTGAGTTCCAACAATCACGTCCAAGTAAGAAGAATGTTATTTCTTGGAGTCCAGTTGGCTCACTTATCACATTTATAAGGTCACAGGCCAAAGTTAGTTCAATTAAGTCTTACAGTCAATCACTTCATTGTTAAAAGCGATATAACTTAGTAATATCGGTAAAATGTCACTAAATACATGTTGGTACGAATATGTGACGCAGCCGTTGTAACTCAAACGGATTGATACCGCCTAAAAATCAATGAAATGTAGTTTTTGAGAATGCCTTAATTTTTCAGCGCGTGCTAACGACCAGGATTGGTCTGAGTGTAAAAAAAGACTTATTTATCTAAATTTTTATATAAAACCCTACTACAGAGCCTAATGGAATCGCTGAATTGCAGCAATCATGTCAAATTAAAAAGAATGTTATTCCTTGAAGACCAATTGGCTCATTTATCACATTTATAAGGTCCCAGTCCAGAATCAGTTCAATTAAGTGCCACAGTCAATCGTTTCACTGTTAAAAGCGATACAACTTAGTAATATCGGAAGAAAATCACTAAATGCATGTTGCAACGAATATGTGACGCAACCGTTGTAACTCAAACGGATTTATACCGCCAGAAAGTCAATAAAATTTAGTCTTTCAAACTGTTCCTATTTATTCAGCGCGTGCTAACGGCCAGGATTTGTCCCACAGTAAAAAAAGACTTATTTATCTAAATTTTTAAATAAAGCGCTACCACAGAGCCTAGTGTACTCGCTGAATTCCAGCAATCATGTCGAATTAAAAAGAATGTTATTCCTTGGAGTGCAATTCGCTCATTTTTCACACTTATAAGGTCACAGTATAGAATCAGTTCAATTAAGTCCCACAATCATTCGTTTTACTGTTAAAAGCGATGCAACCTAGTAATATCAGAAAAATATCGCTAAGTACATGTTGGTACGAATATATGACCCAACCGTTGTAACTCAAACAAACTGATACCGTTAGAACGTCATTGAAATGTAGTTTTTGAAACTGTCTCTATTTCTTCAGCCCGCGATAACGGCTGGGATTGGTCCCACAGTAAAAAATGACTTATTTATCTAAATTTTTGAATGAAAAGCTTCCACAGCGCCCAATGTAATCGCTGAGTTCCAACAATCACGTCCAAGTAAGAAGAATGTTATTTCTTGGAGTCCAGTTGGCTCACTTATCACATTTATAAGGTCACAGGCCAAAGTTAGTTCAATTAAGTCTTACAGTCAATCACTTCATTGTTAAAAGCGATATAACTTAGTAATATCGGTAAAATGTCACTAAATACATGTTGGTACGAATATGTGACGCAGCCGTTGTAACTCAAACGGATTGATACCGCCTAAAAATCAATGAAATGTAGTTTTTGAGAATGCCTTATTTTTTCAGCGCGTGCTAACGACCAGGATTGGTCTGAGTGTAAAAAAAGACTTATTTATCTAAATTTTTATATAAAACCCTACTACAGAGCCTAATGGAATCGCTGAATTGCAGCAATCATGTCAAATTAAAAAGAATGTTATTCCTTGAAGACCAATTGGCTCATTTATCACATTTATAAGGTCCCAGTCCAGAATCAGTTCAATTAAGTGCCACAGTCAATCGTTTCACTGTTAAAAGCGATACAACTTAGTAATATCGGAAGAAAATCACTAAATGCATGTTGCAACGAATATGTGACGCAACCGTTGTAACTCAAACGGATTTATGCCGCCAGAAAGTCAATAAAATTTACTCTTTCAAACTGTTCCTATTTATTCAGCGCGTGCTAACGGCCAGGATTTGTCCCACAGTAAAAAAAGACTTATTTATCTAAATTTTTAAATAAAGCGCTACCACAGAGCCTAGTGTACTCGCTGAATTCCAGCAATCATGTCGAATTAAAAAGAATGTTATTCCTTGGAGTGCAATTCGCTCATTTTTCACACTTATAAGGTCACAGTATAGAATCAGTTCAATTAAGTCCCACAATCATTCGTTTTACTGTTAAAAGCGATGCAACCTAGTAATATCAGAAAAATATCGCTAAGTACATGTTGGTACGAATATATGACCCAACCGTTGTAACTCAAACAAACTGATACCGTTAGAACGTCATTGAAATGTAGTTTTTGAAACTGTCTCTATTTCTTCAGGCGCGATAACGGCTGGGATTGGTCCCACAGTAAAAAATGACTTATTTATCTAAATTTTTGAATGAAAAGCTTCCACAGCGCCCAATGTAATCGCTGAGTTCCAACAATCACGTCCAAGTAAGAAGAATGTTATTTCTTGGAGTCCAGTTGGCTCACTTATCACATTTATAAGGTCACAGGCCAAAGTTAGTTCAATTAAGTCTTACAGTCAATCACTTCATTGTTAAAAGCGATATAACTTAGTATTATCGAAAAAATGTCACTAAATACATGTTGGTACGAATATGTGACGCAACCGTTGTAACTCAAACGGATTGATACCGCCTAAAAATCAATGAAAGTTAGTTTTTGAGAATGCCTCTATTTTTTCAGCGTGTGCTAACGGCCAGGATTTGTCCCACAGTAAAAAAACACTTATTTATCTAAGTTTTTAAATAAAGCGCTACCACAGAGCCTAGTGTACTCGCTGATTTCCAGCAATCATGTCGAATTAAAAAGAATGTTATTCCTTGGAGTGCAATTGGCTCATTTATCACATTTATAAAGTCCCAGTCCAGAATCAGTTCAATTACGTGCCACAGTCAATCGTTTCACTGTTAAAAGCGATACAACTTAGTAATATCGGAAGAAAATCACTAATTACATGTTGCAACGAATATGTGATGCAACCGTTGTAACTCAAACGGCTTTATACCGCCAGAAAGTCAATAAAATTTAGTCTTTCAAACTGTTCCTATTTATTCAGCGCGTGCTAACGGCCAGGATTTGTGCCACAGTAAAAAAAGACTTATTTATCTAAGTTTTTAAATAAAGCGCTACCACAGAGCCTAGTGTACTCGCTGAATTCCAGCAATCATGTCGAATTAAAAAGAATGTCATTCCTTGGAGTGCAATTCGCTTATTTTTCACACTTATAAGGTCACAGTCTAGAATCAGTTCAATTAAGTCCCACAATCATTCGTTTTACTGTTAAAAGCGATGCAACCTAGTAATATCACAAAAATATCGCTAAGTACATGTTGGTACGAATATATGACCCAACCGTTGTAACTCAAACGAACTGAAACCGTTAGAAGGTCATTGAAATGTAGTTTTAAAAACTGTCTCTATTTCTTTAGCCCGCGATAACGGCTGGGATTGGTCCCACAGTAAAAAATGACTTATTTATCTAAATTTTTGAATGAAACGCTTCCACAGCGCCCAATGTAATCGCTGAGTTCCAACAATCACGTCCAAGTGAGAAGAATGTTATTTCTTGGAGTCCAGTTGGCTCACTTATCAAATTTATAAGGTCACAGGCCAAAGTTAGTTCAATTAAATCTTACAGTCAATCACTTCATTGTTAAAAGCGATATAACTTAGTAATATCGAAAAAATGTCACTAAATACATGTTGGTACGAATATGTGACGCAACCGTTGTAAGTCAAACGGATTGATACCGCCTAAAAATCAATGAAAGTTAGTTTTTGAGAATGCCTCTATTTTTTCAGCGCGCGCTAACGGCCAGGATTGGTCTCACAGTAAAAAAAGACTTATTTATCTAAATTTTTAAATAAAACCCTACTACAGAGCCTAATGGAATCGCTGAATTGCAGCAATCATGTCAAATTAAGAAGAATGTTATTCCTTGGAGACCAATTGTCTCATTTTTCACACTTATAAGGTCACAGTCTAGAATCAGTTCAATTAAGTCCCACAGTCATTCGTTTTGCTGTTAAAAGCGATGCAACCTAGTAATATCAGAAAAATATCGCTAAGTACATGTTCGTACGAATATATGACCCAACCGTTGTAACTTAAACGAACTGATACCGTTACAACGGCATTGAAATGTAGTTTTTGAAACTGTCTCTATTTCTTCAGCCCGCGATAACGGCTAAGATTGGTCCCACAGTAAAAAAATGACTTATTTATCTAAACTTTTGAATGAAGCGCTTCCACAGCGCCCAGTGTAATCGCTGAGTTCCAACAATCACGTCCAAGTAAGAAGAATGTTATTTCTTGGAGTCCAGTTGGCTCACTTATCACATTTATAAGGTCACAGGCCAAAGTTAGTTCAATTAAGTCTTACAGTCAATCACTTCATTGTTAAAAGCGATATAACTTAGTAATATCGGAAAAATGTCACTAAATACATGTTGGTACGCATATGTGACGCAACCGTTGTAACTCAAACGGATTGATACCGCCTAAAAATCAATGAAAGTTAGTTTTTGAGAATGCCTCTATTTTTTCAGCGCGTGCTAACGGCCAGGATTGGTCTCACAGTAAAAAAAGACTTATTTATCTCAATTTTTAAATAAAACCCTACTACAGAGCCTAGTGTAATCGCTGAAATCCAGTAATCATGTCGAATTAAGAAGAATGTTATTCCTTGGAGTCCAATTGGCTCATTTATCGCATTTACAAGGTCCCAGTCCAGAATCAGTTCGATTAAGTTCCACAATCAATCGTTTCACTGTTAAAAGCGATACAACTTAGTAATATCGGAAGAAGATCACTAAATACATGTTGGTACGAATATATGACCCAACCGTTGTAACTCAAACGAACTGAAACCGTTAGAACGTCATTGAAATGTAGTTTTAAAAACTGTCTCTATTTCTTCAGCCCGCGATAACGGCTGGGATTGGTCCCACAGTAAAAAATGACTTATTTATCTAAATTTTTGAATGAAACGCTTCCACAGCGCCCAATGTAATCGCTGAGTTCCAACAATCACGTCCAAGTAAGAAGAATGTTATTTCTTGGAGTCCAGTTGGCTCACTTATCACATTTATAAGGTCACAGGCCAAAGTTAGTTCAATTAAGTCTTACAGTCAATCACTTCATTGTTAAAAGCGATATAACTTAGTAATATCGAAAAAATGTCACTAAGTACATGTTGGTACGAATATGTGACGCAACCGTTGTAACTCAAACGGATTGATATTGCCTAAAAATCAATGAAAGTTAGTTTTTGAGAATGCCTCTATTTTTTCAGCGCGTGCTAACGGCCAGGATTGGTCTCACAGTAAAAAAAGACTTATTTATCTAAATTTTTAAATAAAACCCTACTACAGAGCCTAATGGAATCGCTGAATTGCAGCAATCATGTCAAATTAAGAAGAATGTTATTCCTTGGAGACCAATTGTCTCATTTTTCACACTTATAAGGTCACAGTCTAGAATCAGTTCAATTAAGTCCCACAGTCATTCGTTTTGCTGTTATAAGCGATGCAACCTAGTAATATCAGAAAAATATCGCTAAGTACATGTTCGTACGAATATATGACCCAACCGTTGTAACTTAAACGAACTGATACGGTTACAACGGCATTGAAATGTAGTTTTTGAAACTGTCTCCATTTCTTCAGCCCGCGATAACGGCTAAGATTGGTCCCACAGCAAAAAATGACTTATTTATCTAAACTTTTGAATGAAGCGCTTCCACAGCGCCCAGTGTAATCGCTGAGTTCCAACAATCACGTCCAAGTAAGAAGAATGTTATTTCTTGGAGTCCAGTTGGCTCACTTATCACATTTATAAGGTCACAGGCCAAAGTTAGTTCAATTAAGTCTTACAGTCAATCACTTCATTGTTAAAAGCGATATAACTTAGTATTATCGAAAAAATGTCACTAAATACATGTTGGTACGAATATGTGACGCAACCGTTGTAACTCAAACGGATTGATACCGCCTAAAAATCAATGAAAGTTAGTTTTTGAGAATGCCTCTATTTTTTCAGCGTGTGCTAACGGCCAGGATTTGTCCCACAGTAAAAAAACACTTATTTATCTAAGTTTTTAAATAAAGCGCTACCACAGAGCCTAGTGTACTCGCTGATTTCCAGCAATCATGTCGAATTAAAAAGAATGTTATTCCTTGGAGTGCAATTGGCTCATTTATCACATTTATAAAGTCCCAGTCCAGAATCAGTTCAATTACGTGCCACAGTCAATCGTTTCACTGTTAAAAGCGATACAACTTAGTAATATCGGAAGAAAATCACTAATTACATGTTGCAACGAATATGTGATGCAACCGTTGTAACTCAAACGGCTTTATACCGCCAGAAAGTCAATAAAATTTAGTCTTTCAAACTGTTCCTATTTATTCAGCGCGTGCTAACGGCCAGGATTTGTGCCACAGTAAAAAAAGACTTATTTATCTAAGTTTTTAAATAAAGCGCTACCACAGAGCCTAGTGTACTCGCTGAATTCCAGCAATCATGTCGAATTAAAAAGAATGTCATTCCTTGGAGTGCAATTCGCTTATTTTTCACACTTATAAGGTCACAGTCTAGAATCAGTTCAATTAAGTCCCACAATCATTCGTTTTACTGTTAAAAGCGATGCAACCTAGTAATATCACAAAAATATCGCTAAGTACATGTTGGTACGAATATATGACCCAACCGTTGTAACTCAAACGAACTGAAACCGTTAGAAGGTCATTGAAATGTAGTTTTAAAAACTGTCTCTATTTCTTCAGCCCGCGATAACGGCTGGGATTGGTCCCACAGTAAAAAATGACTTATTTATCTAAATTTTTGAATGAAACGCTTCCACAGCGCCCAATGTAATCGCTGAGTTCCAACAATCACGTCCAAGTGAGAAGAATGTTATTTCTTGGAGTCCAGTTGGCTCACTTATCAAATTTATAAGGTCACAGGCCAAAGTTAGTTCAATTAAATCTTACAGTCAATCACTTCATTGTTAAAAGCGATATAACTTAGTAATATCGAAAAAATGTCACTAAATACATGTTGGTACGAATATGTGACGCAACCGTTGTAAGTCAAACGGATTGATACCGCCTAAAAATCAATAAAAGTTAGTTTTTGAGAATGCCTCTATTTTTTCAGCGCGCGCTAACGGCCAGGATTGGTCTCACAGTAAAAAAAGACTTATTTATCTAAATTTTTAAATAAAACCCTACTACAGAGCCTAATGGAATCGCTGAATTGCAGCAATCATGTCAAATTAAGAAGAATGTTATTCCTTGGAGACCAATTGTCTCATTTTTCACACTTATAAGGTCACAGTCTAGAATCAGTTCAATTAAGTCCCACAGTCATTCGTTTTGCTGTTAAAAGCGATGCAACCTAGTAATATCAGAAAAATATCGCTAAGTACATGTTCGTACGAATATATGACCCAACCGTTGTAACTTAAACGAACTGATACCGTTACAACGGCATTGAAATGTAGTTTTTGAAACTGTCTCTATTTCTTCAGCCCGCGATAACGGCTAAGATTGGTCCCACAGTAAAAAAATGACTTATTTATCTAAACTTTTGAATGAAGCGCTTCCACAGCGCCCAGTGTAATCGCTGAGTTCCAACAATCACGTCCAAGTAAGAAGAATGTTATTTCTTGGAGTCCAGTTGGCTCACTTATCACATTTATAAGGTCACAGGCCAAAGTTAGTTCAATTAAGTCTTACAGTCAATCACTTCATTGTTAAAAGCGATATAACTTAGTAATATCGGAAAAATGTCACTAAATACATGTTGGTACGCATATGTGACGCAACCGTTGTAACTCAAACGGATTGATACCGCCTAAAAATCAATGAAAGTTAGTTTTTGAGAATGCCTCTATTTTTTCAGCGCGTGCTAACGGCCAGGATTGGTCTCACAGTAAAAAAAGACTTATTTATCTCAATTTTTAAATAAAACCCTACTACAGAGCCTAGTGTAATCGCTGAAATCCAGTAATCATGTCGAATTAAGAAGAATGTTATTCCTTGGAGTCCAATTGGCTCATTTATCGCATTTACAAGGTCCCAGTCCAGAATCAGTTCGATTAAGTTCCACAATCAATCGTTTCACTGTTAAAAGCGATACAACTTAGTAATATCGGAAGAAGATCACTAAATACATGTTGGTACGAATATATGACCCAACCGTTGTAACTCAAACGAACTGAAACCGTTAGAACGTCATTGAAATGTAGTTTTAAAAACTGTCTCTATTTCTTCAGCCCGCGATAACGGCTGGGATTGGTCCCACAGTAAAAAATGACTTATTTATCTAAATTTTTGAATGAAACGCTTCCACAGCGCCCAATGTAATCGCTGAGTTCCAACAATCACGTCCAAGTAAGAAGAATGTTATTTCTTGGAGTCCAGTTGGCTCACTTATCACATTTATAAGGTCACAGGCCAAAGTTAGTTCAATTAAGTCTTACAGTCAATCACTTCATTGTTAAAAGCGATATAACTTAGTAATATCGAAAAAATGTCACTAAGTACATGTTGGTACGAATATGTGACGCAACCGTTGTAACTCAAACGGATTGATATTGCCTAAAAATCAATGAAAGTTAGTTTTTGAGAATGCCTCTATTTTTTCAGCGCGTGCTAACGGCCAGGATTGGTCTCACAGTAAAAAAAGACTTATTTATCTAAATTTTTAAATAAAACCCTACTACAGAGCCTAATGGAATCGCTGAATTGCAGCAATCATGTCAAATTAAGAAGAATGTTATTCCTTGGAGACCAATTGTCTCATTTTTCACACTTATAAGGTCACAGTCTAGAATCAGTTCAATTAAGTCCCACAGTCATTCGTTTTGCTGTTATAAGCGATGCAACCTAGTAATATCAGAAAAATATCGCTAAGTACATGTTCGTACGAATATATGACCCAACCGTTGTAACTTAAACGAACTGATACGGTTACAACGGCATTGAAATGTAGTTTTTGAAACTGTCTCTATTTCTTCAGCCCGCGATAACGGCTAGGATTGGTCCCACAGTAAAAAATGACTTATTTGTCTTAATTTTTTAATAAAGCGCTACCACAGCGCCCAGTGTAATCGCTGAGTTCCAGCAATCATGTCAAATTAAGAAGAATGTTATTTTTTGTAGTCAAACAGGCTCATTTATCACATTTATAAGGTCAAAGTCCAAAATCAGTTCAATTAAGTCCCATATTCAAACGTTTCACTGTTAAAAGCGATGCAACCTAGTAATATCCCAATACTATCGCAAAATACATATTGGTAGGAATATGTGACGCAGCCGTTGTAACACAAACGGATTAATACCGCTGGAAAGTCAATGAAATGTAGTCTTTGGAACTGTTCCTATTCATTCAGCGTGTGCTTACGGCCAGGATTGGTCCCACAATAAGAAAAGACTTATTTATCTAAATTTTTAAATGAAGCGCTACAAGAGAGCCTAATGTAACCGCTGAATTCCAGCAATCATGTCGAAATAAGAAGAATGTTATTTCTTGGAGTGCAATTGGCTCATTTATCACACTTATAAGGTCACAGTCCAGAATCAGTTCAATTAAGTCCCACAATCATTCGTTTTACTGTTAAAAGCGATGCAACCTAGTAATATCAGAAAAATATCGCTAAGTACATGTTGGTACGAATATATGACCCAACCGTTGTAACTCAAACAAACTGATACCGTTAGAACGTCATTGAAATGTAGTTTTTGAAACTGTCTCTATTTCTTCAGCCCGCGATAACGGCTGGGATTGGTCCCACAGTAAAAAATGACTTATTTATCTAAATTTTTGAATGAAACGCTTCCACAGCGCCCAATGTAATCGCTGAGTTCCAACAATCACGTCCAAGTAAGAAGAATGTTATTTCTTGGAGTCCAGTTGGCTCACTTATCACATTTATAAGGTCACAGGCCAAAGTTAGTTCAATTAAGTCTTACAGTCAATCACTTCATTGTTAAAAGCGATATAACTTAGTATTATCGAAAAAATGTCACTAAATACATGTTGGTACGAATATGTGACGCAACCGTTGTAACTCAAACGGATTGATACCGCCTAAAAATCAATGAAAGTTAGTTTTTGAGAATGCCTCTATTTTTTCAGCGTGTGCTAACAGCCAGGATTTGTCCCACAGTAAAAAAACACTTATTTATCTAAGTTTTTAAATAAAGCGCTACCACAGAGCCTAGTGTACTCGCTGATTTCCAGCAATCATGTCGAATTAAAAAGAATGTTATTCCTTGGAGTGCAATTGGCTCATTTATCACATTTATAAGGTCCCAGTCCAGAATCAGTTCAATTACGTGCCACAGTCAATCGTTTCACTGTTAAAAGCGATACAACTTAGTAATATCGGAAGAAAATCACTAATTACATGTTGCAACGAATATGTGATGCAACCGTTGTAACTCAAACGGCTTTATACCGCCAGAAAGTCAATAAAATTTAGTCTTTCAAACTGTTCCTATTTATTCAGCGCGTGCTAACGGCCAGGATTTGTGCCACAGTAAAAAAAGACTTATTTATCTAAGTTTTTAAATAAAGCGCTACCACAGAGCCTAGTGTACTCGCTGAATTCCAGCAATCATGTCGAATTAAAAAGAATGTCATTCCTTGGAGTGGAATTCGCTTATTTTTCACACTTATAAGGTCACAGTCTAGAATCAGTTCAATTAAGTCCCACAATCATTCGTTTTACTGTTAAAAGCGATGCAACCTAGTAATATCAGAAAAATATCGCTAAGTACATGTTGGTACGAATATATGACCCAACCGTTGTAACTCAAACGAACTGAAACCGTTAGAACGTCATTGAAATGTAGTTTTAAAAACTGTCTCTATTTCTTCAGCCCGCGATAACGGCTGGGATTGGTCCCACAGTAAAAAATGACTTATTTATCTAAATTTTTGAATGAAACGCTTCCACAGCGCCCAATGTAATCGCTGAGTTCCAACAATCACGTCCAAGTGAGAAGAATGTTATTTCTTGGAGTCCAGTTGGCTCACTTATCACATTTATAAGGTCACAGGCCAAAGTTAGTTCAATTAAATCTTACAGTCAATCACTTCATTGTTAAAAGCGATATAACTTAGTAATATCGAAAAAATGTCGGACGTGATTGTTGGAACTCAGCGATTACATTGGGCGCTGTGGAAGCGTTTCATTCAAAAATTTAGATAAATAAGTCATTTTTTACTGTGGGACCAATCCCAGCCGTTATCGCGGGCTGAAGAAATAGAGACAGTTTTTAAAACTACATTTCAATGACGTTCTAACGGTTTCAGTTCGTTTGAGTTACAACGGTTGGGTCATATATTCGTACCAACATGTATTTAGTGATCTTCTTCCGATATTACTAAGTTGTATCGCTTTTAACAGTGAAACGATTGATTGTGGAACTTAATCGAACTGATTCTGGACTGGGACCTTGTAAATGCGATAAATGAGCCAATTGGACTCCAAGGAATAACATTCTTCTTAATTCGACATGATTACTGGATTTCAGCGATTACACTAGGCTCTGTAGTAGGGTTTTATTTAAAAATTGAGATAAATAAGTCTTTTTTTACTGTGAGACCAATCCTGGCCGTTAGCACGCGCTGAAAAAATAGAGGCATTCTCAAAAACTAACTTTCATTGATTTTTAGGCGGTATCAATCCGTTTGAGTTACAACGGTTGCGTCACATATGCGTACCAACATGTATTTAGTGACATTTTTCCGATATTACTAAGTTATATCGCTTTTAACAATGAAGTGATTGACTGTAAGACTTAATTGAACTAACTTTGGCCTGTGACCTTATAAATGTGATAAGTGAGCCAACTGGACTCCAAGAAATAACATTCTTCTTACTTGGACGTGATTGTTGGAACTCAGCGATTACACTGGGCGCTGTGGAAGCGCTTCATTCAAAAGTTTAGATAAATAAGTCATTTTTTACTGTGGGGCCAATCTTAGCCGTTATCGCGGGCTGAAGAAATAGAGACAGTTTCAAAAACTACATTTCAATGCCGTTGTAACGGTATCAGTTCGTTTAAGTTACAACGGTTGGGTCATATATTCGTACGAACATGTACTTAGCGATATTTTTCTGATATTACTAGGTTGCATCGCTTTTAACAGCAAAACGAATGACTGTGGGACTTATAAGGTCAAAGTCCAAAATCAGTTCAATTAAGTCCCATAGTCAAACGTTTCACTGTTAAAAGCGATGCAACCTAGTAATATCCCAATACTATCGCAAAATACATATTGGTAGGAATATGTGACGCAACCGTTGTAACACAAACGGATTAATACCGCTGGAAAGTCAATGAAATGTAGTCTTTGGAACTGTTCCTATTCATTCAGCGTGTGCTTACGGCCAGGATTGGTCCCACAATAAGAAAAGACTTATTTATCTAAATTTTTAAATGAAGCGCTAAAAGAGAGCCTAATGTAACCGCTGAATTCCAGCAATCATGTCGAAATAAGAAGAATGTTATTTCTTGGAGACCAATTGGCTCATTTATCACATTTATAAGGTCAGATTCCTGAATCAGTTCAATTAATTCCCACAGTCAATCGTTTCACTGTTTAAAGAAATACAACTTAGTAATATCGGAAGAAGATCACTAATTACATGTTGGTATGAATATGTGACGCAACCGTTGTAACTGAAACGGATTGACACCGTTAGAAAGTCAATGAAATGTAGTTTTTGAAACTGTCTCTAATTCTTCTGCGCGAAGTAACGGCTAGGATTTGTCCCACAGTAAAAAATGACTTATTTATTTAAATTTTTATTTAAAGCGCTACCACAGAGCCTAGTGTACTCGCTTAATTCCAGCAATCATGTCAAATTAAGAAGAATGTTATTTTTTGTAGTCAAACTGGCTCATTGATCACATTTATAAGGTCAAAGTCCAAAATCAGTTTAATTAAGTCCCACAATTAAACGTTTCACTGTTAAAAGCGATATAACCTAGTAATATCCGAATACTATCGCTAAATTCATGTTGGTACGAATATGTGACGCAACCGTTGTAACACAAACGGATTAATACCGTTAGAAAGTCAATGAAATGTAGTTTTTGAAACTGTCTCTAATTCTTCTGCGCGAAGTAACGGCTAGGATTTGTCCCACAGTAAAAAATGACTTATTTATTCAAATTTTTAAATAAAGCGCTACCACAGAGCCTAGTGTACTCGCTGAATTCCAGCAATCATGTCAAATTAAGAAGAATGTTATTTCTTGGAGTCCAGTTGGCTCACTTATCACATTTATAAGGTCACAGGCCAAAGTTAGTTCAATTAAGTCTTACAGTCAATCACTTCATTGTTAAAAGCGATATAACTTAGTAATATCGGAAAAATGTCACTAAGTACATGTTGGTACGAATAAGTGACGCAACCGTTGTAACTCAAACGGATTGATACCGCCTAAAAATCAATGAAAGTTAGTTTTTGAGAATGCCTCTATTTTTTCAGCGCGTGCTAACGGCCAGGATTGGTCTCACAGTAAAAAAGACTTATTTATCTAAATTTTTATATAAAACCCTACTACAGAGCCTAATGGAATCGCTGAATTGCAGCAATCATGTCAAATTAAGAAGAATGTTATTCCTTGGAGACCAATTGTCTCATTTTTCACACTTATAAGGTCACAGTCTAGAATCAGTTCAATTAAGTCCCACAGTCATTCGTTTTGCTGTTATAAGCGATGCAACCTAGTAATATCAGAAAAATATCGCTAAGTACATGTTCGTACGAATATATGACCCAACCGTTGTAACTTAAACGAACTGATACCGTTACAACGGCATTGAAATGTAGTTTTTGAAACTGTCTCTATTTCTTCAGCCCGCGATAACGGCCAAGATTGGTCCCACAGTAAAAAATGACTTATTTATCTAAACTTTTGAATGAAGCGCTTCCACAGCGCCCAGTGTAATCGCTGAGTTCCAACAATCACGTCCAAGTAAGAAGAATGTTATTTCTTGGAGTCCAATTGGCTCATTTATGGCATTAATAAGGTCACAGTCCAGAATCAGTTCAATTAAGTCCCACAGTCAATCGTTTCACTGTTAAAAGCAATGCAACCCAGTAGTAGCGAGAAAGTATCGCTAAATACATGTTGGAACGAATATGTGACGCAACCGTTGAATCTCAAACGGATTGATACTGTTAGAACGTCATTGAAATGTAGTTTTTGAAACTGTCTCTGTTTCTTCAGCCCGCGACTACGGCTAGGATTGGTCCTACAGCAAAAAATGACATATTAATCTAAGTTTTTAAATGAAGCGCTACCATAGCGCTCAGTGTAATCGCTGATTACCAACAATCATTTCAAAGTATTAAGAATATTATTTTTTGTAGTCCAGTTGGCTCACTTATCACATTTACAAGGTCACAGGCCAAAGTTAGTTCAATTAATTCCCACAGTCAATTATCTCATTGTTAAAAGCGATACAACTTAGTAATATCAGAAAACAATCACTAAATACATGTTGGTACGAATATGTGACCCAACCGTTGTAACTCAAACGGATTGGCACCGTTACAGAGTCAATGAAATGTAGTTTTTAAACTGTCTCTATTTCTTCAGCCCGCGCTAACGGCTAGAATTGGTCCCACAGTGAAAACTGAATTTTTTATCTTAATTTTTTAATAAAGCGCTACCACAGAGCCCAGTGTACTCGCTGAATTCCAGCTATCATGTCAAATTAAGAGGAATGTTATTCCTTGGAGTCCAATTGGCTCATTTATAACATTTATAAGGTCAAAGTCCAGAATCAGTTCAATTAAGTCGCACAGTCAATCGTTTCACTGTTAAAAGCGATACAACTTAGTAATATCGGAAAAAAATCACTAAATACATGTTGGTACGAATATGTGACGCAACCGTTGTAAATCAAACGGATTGACACTGTTAGAAAGTCAATGAATTTTAGTCTTTGGAACTGTTTCTATTTATTCAGCGCGTGCTAACGGCCAGGATTGGTCCCACAGTAAGAAAAGATTTATTTATCTAAATTTTTAAATAAAGCGCTACCACAGAGCCCAATGTAATCGCTGAATTCCACCAATCATGTCAAATTAAGAAGAATGTTATTCTTTGGAGACCAATTGGCTCATTTATCACATTTATAAGGTCGCATTCCAGAATCAGTTCAATTAAGTCCCACAGTCATTCGTTTCACTGTTAAAAGCGATACAACTTAGTTAGATCGGAAGAAAATCACTAAATACATGTTGGTACGAACATGTGACGCAACCGTTGTAACTCAAACGGATTGACACCGTTAGAAAGTCAATGAAATGTAGTATTTGAAACTGTCTGTATTTCTTCAGCGCGAAATAACAGCTAGAATTGGTCCCACAGTAAAAAATCACTTACTTATCTAAATTTTTAATTAAAGCGCTACTACAGCGTCCAGTGTAATCGCTGAGTTCCAGCAATCATATTAAATTAAGAAGAATGTTTTTCCTTGGAGTCCAATTGGCTCATTTATAACATTTATAAGATCAAAGTCTAGAATCAGTTCAATTAAGTCCCACAGTCAATCGTTTCACTGTTAAAAGCGATACAACTTAGTAATATCGGAAAAATATCACTAAATACATGTTGGTACGAATATGTGACGCAACCGTTGTAACTCAAACGGATTGACACCGTTAGAAATTCAATGAAATGTAGTTGTTGAAACTGCCTCTATTTTTTCAGCGCGAACTAACGGCTGGGATTTGTCCCACAGTAAAAAATGGCTTTTTTATCTTAATTTTTTATTACAGCGCTACTACAGCGCCCAGTGTAATCGCTGAGTTCCAGCAATCATATTAAATTAAAAAGAATGTTATTTCTTGTAGTCTAACTGGCTCATTTATCACATTTATAAGGTCAAAGTCCAAAATCAGTTCAATTAAGTCCGACAGTCAAACGTTTCACTATTGAAAGCGATGCAACCTAGTAATATCCAAATACTATCGCTAAATACATGTTGGTACGTATATGTGACGCAACCGTTGTATCTCAAACGGATTTATACCGCTAGAAAGGCAATGAAATGTAGTCTTTGGAACTGTTCTTATTTATTAAGCGCGCGCTAACGGCTAGGATTGGTCCCACAGTAAAAACTGAATTTTTCATCTTAATTTTTAAATAAAGTGCTACCACACAGCCTAGTGTACTCGCTGAATTCCAGCAATCATGTCGAATTAAGAAGAATGTTATTCCTTGGTGACCAATTGGCTCATTTATCACATTTATAAGGTCACATTCCAGAATCGGTTCAATTAAGTCCCACAGTCAATCGTTTCACTGTTAAAAGCGATACAACTTAGTAATATCGGAAAAATATCACTAAATACATGTTGGTACGAATATGTGACGCAACCGTTGTAACTCAAACGGGATGACACCGTTAGAAATTCAATGAAATGTAGTTGTTGAAACTGTCTCTATTTTTTCAGCGCGAACTAACGGCTGGGATTGGTCCCACAGTAAAAAATGGCTTTTTTATCTTAATTTTTTATTAGAGCGCTACTACAGCGCCCAGTGTAATCGCTGAGTTCCAGCAATCATATTAAATTAAGAAGAATGTTATTTCTTGTAGTCTAACTGGCTCATTTGTCACATTTATAAGGTCAAAGTCCAAAATCAGTTCAATTAAGTCCGACAGTCAAACGTTTCACTATTGAAAGCGATGCAACCTAGTAATATCCAAATACTATCGCTAAATACATGTTGGTACGTATATGTGACGCAACCGTTGTATCTCAAACGGATTTATACCGCTAGAAAGGCAATGAAATGTAGTCTTTGGAACTGTTCCTATTTATTAGGCGCGTGCTAACGGCCAGGATTGGTCCTACAGTAAGAAAGTCTTATTTATCTAAATGTTTAAATAAAGCGCTACCACAGAGCCTAATGTAATCGCTGAATTCCAGCAATTATGTCAAATTAAGAAGAATGTTATTCCTTGGAGACCAATTGGCTCATTTATCACATTTATAAGGTCACATTCCAGAATCAGTTCAATTAAGTCCCACAGTCATTCGTTTCACTGTAAAAAGCGATACAACTTAGTTAGATCGGAAGAAAATCACTAAATACATGTTGGTACGGATATGTGACCCAACCGTTGTAACTCAAACGGACTGACACCGTTAGAAAGTCAGCAAGATGTAGTATTTGAAACTGTCTCTATTTCTTCAGCGTGCGCTAACGGCTAGGATTGGTCCCACATTAAAAACTGAATTTTTCATCTTAATTTTTAAATAAAGCGCTACCACAGAGCCTAGTGTACTCGCTGAATTCCAGCAATCATGTCGAATTAAGAAGAATGTTATTCCTTGGAGTCCAATTCGCTCATTTATCACACTTATAAGGTCACAGTCCAGAATCAGTTCAATTAAGTCCCACAGTCAATCGTTTCACTGTTAAAAGCGATACAACTTAGTAATATCGGAAAAAAATCACTAAATACATGTTGGTACGAATATGTGACGCAACCGTTGTAACTCAAACGGATTGACACCGTTAGAAAATAAATTAAATGTAGTTGTTGAAACTGTCTCTATTTTTTCAGCGCGAACTAACGGCTAGGATTGGTCCCACAGTAAAAAATGGCTTTTTTATCTTAATTTTCTAATAGAGCGCTACTACAGCGCCCAGTGTAATCACTGAGTTCGAGCAATTATATTAAATTAAGAAGAATGTTATTCCTTGGAGTGCAATTCGCTCATTTATCACACTTATAAGGTCACAGTCCAGAATCAGTTCAATTAAGTCCCACAGTCATTCGTTTCACTGTTAAAAGCGATACAACTTAGTAATATCGGAAAACAATCACTAAATACATGTTGGTACGAATATGTGACCCAACCGTTGTAACTCAAACGGATTGACACCGTTACAGAGTCAATGAAATGTAGTTTTTAAACTGTCTCTATTTCTTCAGCGCGCGCTAACGGCTAGGATTGGTCCCACAGTGAAAACTAAATTTTTTATCTTAATTTTTAAATAAAGCGCTACCCCAGAGCCTAGTGTACTCGCTGAATTCCAGCTATCATGTCAAGTTAAGAGGAATGTTATTCCTTGGAGTCCAATTGGCTCATTTATAACATTTATAAGGTTAAAGTCCAGAATCAGTTCAATTAAGTCCCACAGTCAATCGTTTCACTGTTAAAAGCGATACAGCTTAGTAATATCGGAAAAATATCACTAAATACATGTTGGTACGAATATGTGACGCAACCGTTGTAACTCAAACGGATTGACACCGTTAGAAAATAAATTAAATGTAGTTGTTGAAACTGTCTCTATTTTTTCAGCGCGAACTAACGGCTAGGATTGGTCCCACAGTAAAAAATGGCTTTTTTATCTTAATTTTTTAATAGAGCGCTACTACAGCGCCCAGTATAATCGCTGAGTTCGAGCAATTATATTAAATTAAGAAGAATGTTATTTCTTGTAGTCTAACTGGCTCATTTATCACATTTATAAGGTCAAAGTCCAAAATCAGTTCAATTAAGTCCGACAGTCAAACGTTTCACTGTTAAAAGCGATACAACTTAGTAATATCGCAAAAAAATCATAAGTACATGTTCGTACGAATATGTGACGCAACCGTTGTAAATCACACGGATTGACACTGTTAGAAAGTCAATGAAATGTAGTTGTTGAAACTGTCTCTATTTTTTCAGCGCGAACTAACGGCTAGGATTGGTCCCACAGTAAAAAATGACTTATTTATCTAACTTTTTAATTTAAGCGCTACCACAGAGCCTAGTGTACTCGCTGAATTCCAGCAATCATGTGGAATTAAGAAGAATGTTATTCCTTGGAGTGCAATTCGCTCATTTATCACACTTCTAAGGTCACAGTCCAGAATCAGTTCAATTAAGTCCCACGGACATTCGTTTCACTGTTAAAAGCGATACAACTTAGTAATATCGGAAAACAATCACTAAATACATGTTGGTACGAATATGTGACGCAACCGTTGTAACTCAAACGGATTTATACCGCTAGAAAGTCAATGAATTTTAGTGTTTGGAACTGTTCCTATTTATTGAGCGCGTGCTAACGGCCAGGATTGGTCCCACAGTAAGAAAAGACTTATTTATCTAAATTTTTAAATAAAGCGCTACCACAGAGCCTAGTGTACTCGCTGAGTTCGAGCAATTATATTAAATTAAGAAGAATGTTATTTATTGTAGTCTAACTGGCTCATTTATCACATTCATAATGTCACATTCCAGAATCAGTTCAATTAAGTCCCACAGTCATTCGTTTCACTGTTAAAAGCGATACAACTTAGTTAGATCGGAAGAAAATCACTAAATACATGTTGGTACGAATATATGAACCAACCGTTGTAACTCAAACGGACTGACACCGTTTGAAAGTCAGTGAAATGTAGTATTAGAAACTGTCTCTATTTCTTCAGCGCGAAATAACGGCTAGGATTGGTCCCACAGTAAAATATCAGTTATTTATCTAAATTTTTAATTAAAGCGCTACCACAGAGCCTAGTGTACTCGCTGAATTCCAGCTATCATGTCAAATTAAGAAGAATGTTATTCCTTGGAGACCAATTGGCTCATTTATCACATTTATAAGGTCACATTCCAGAATCAGTTCAATTAAGTCCCACAGTCATTCGTTTCACTGTTAAAAGCAATACAACTTAGTAATATCGGAAAAATATCACTAAATACATGTTTGTACGAATATGTGACGCAACCGTTGTAACTCAAACGGATTGACACCGTTAGAAATTCAATGAAATGTAGTTGTTGAAACTGTGTCTATTTTTTCAGCGCGAACTAACGGCTGGGATTGGTCCCACAGTAAAAAATGGCTTTTTTGTCTTAATTTTTTATTAGAGCGCTACTACAGCGCCCAGTGTAATCGCTGAATTCCAGCAATCATATTAAATTAAGAAGAATGTTATTTCTTGTAGTCTAACTGGCTCATTTATCAAATTTATAAGGTCAAAGTCCAAAATCAGTTCAATTAAGTCCGACAGTCAAACGTTTCACTATTGAAAGCGATGCAACCTAGTAATATCCAAATACTATCGCTAAATACATGTTGGTACGAATATGTGACGCAACCGTTGTATCTCAAACGGATTTATACCGCTAGAAAGTCAATGAAATGTAGTCTTTGGAACTGTTCCTATTTATTCAGCGCGTGCTAACGGCCAGGATTGGTCCCACAAAAAGAAAAGACTTATTTATCTAAATTTTTAAATAAAGCGCTACCACAGAGCCTAATGTAATCGCTGAATTCCAGCAATCATGTCAAATTAAGAAGAATGTTATTCCTTGGAGACCAATCGGCTCATTTGTCACAATTATAAGGTCACATTCCAGAATCGGTTCAATTAAGTCCCACAGTCATTCGTTTCACTTTTAAAAGCGATACAACTTAGTTAGATCGGAAGAAAATCACTAAATACATGTTGGTACGAACATGTGACGCAACCGTTGTAACTCAAACGGATTGACACCGTTAGAAAGTCAATGAAATGTAGTATTTGAAACTGTCTGTATTTCTTCAGCGCGAAATAACAGCTAGAATTGGTCCCACAGTAAAAAATCACTTATTTATCTAAATTCTTAATTAAAGCGCTACTACAGCGTCCAGTGTAATCGCTGAGTTCCAGCAATCATATTAAATTAAGAAGAATGTTTTTCCTTGGAGTCCAATTGGCTCATTTATAACATTTATAAGATCAAAGTCTAGAATCAGTTCAATTAAGTCCCACAGTCAATCGTTTCACTGTTAAAAGCGATACAACTTAGTAATATCGGAAAAATATCACTAAATACATGTTGGTACGAATATGTGACGCAACCGTTGTAACTCAAACGGATTGACACCGTTAGAAATTCAATGAAATGTAGTTGTTGAAACTGCCTCTATTTTTTCAGCGCGAACTAACGGCTGGGATTTGTCCCACAGTAAAAAATGGCTTTTTTATCTTAATTTTTTATTACAGCGCTACTACAGCGCCCAGTGTAATCGCTGAGTTCCAGCAATCATATTAAATTAAGAAGAATGTTATTTCTTGTAGTCTAACTGGCTCATTTATCACATTTATAAGGTCAAAGTCCAAAATCAGTTCAATTAAGTCCGACAGTCAAACGTTTCACTATTGAAAGCGATGCAACCTAGTAATATCCAAATACTATCGCTAAATACATGTTGGTACGTATATGTGACGCAACCGTTGTATCTCAAACGGATTTATACCGCTAGAAAGGCAATGAAATGTAGTCTTTGGAACTGTTCTTATTTATTAAGCGCGCGCTAACGGCTAGGATTGGTCCCACAGTAAAAACTGAATTTTTCATCTTAATTTTTAAATAAAGTGCTACCACAGAGCCTAGTGTACTCGCTGAGTTCCAGCAATCATATTAAATTAAGAAGAATGTTATTTCTTGTAGTCTAACTGGCTCATTTGTCACATTTATAAGGTCAAAGTCCAAAATCAGTTCAATTAAGTCCGACAGTCAAACCTTTCACTATTGAAAGCGATGCAACCTAGTAATATCCAAATACTATCGCTAAATACATGTTGGTACGTATATGTGACGCAACCGTTGTATCTCAAACGGATTTATACCGCTAGAAAGGCAATGAAATGTAGTCTTTGGAACTGTTCCTATTTATTAGGCGCGTGCTAACGGCCAGGATTGGTCCTACAGTAAGAAAGTCTTATTTATCTAAATGTTTAAATAAAGCGCTACCACAGAGCCTAATGTAATCGCTGAATTCCAGCAATTATGTCAAATTAAGAAGAATGTTATTCCTTGGAGACCAATTGGCTCATTTATCACATTTATAAGGTCACATTCCAGAATCAGTTCAATTAAGTCCCACAGTCATTCGTTTCACTGTAAAAAGCGATACAACTTAGTTAGATCGGAAGAAAATCACTAAATACATGTTGGTACGGATATGTGACCCAACCGTTGTAACTCAAACGGACTGACACCGTTAGAAAGTCAGTAAGATGTAGTATTTGAAACTGTCTCTATTTCTTCAGCGTGCGCTAACGGCTAGGATTGGTCCCACAGTAAAAACTGAATTTTTCATCTTAATTTTTAAATAAAGCGCTACCACAGAGCCTAGTGTACTCGCTGAATTCCAGCAATCATGTCGAATTAAGAAGAATGTTGTTCCTTGGAGTCCAATTGGCTCATTTACAACATTTATAAGGTCAAAGTCCAGAATCAGTTCAATTAAGTCTCACAGTCAATCGTTTCACTGTTAAAAGCGATACAACTTAGTAATATCGGAAAAATATCACTAAATACATGTTGGTACGAATATGTGACCCAACCGTTGTATCTCAAACGGATTGACACCGTTAGAAATTCAATGAAATGTAGTTGTTGAAACTGTCTCTATTTTTTCAGCGCGAACTAACGGCTGGGATTGGTCCCACAGTAAAAAATGGCTTTTTATCTTAATTTTTTATTAGAGCGCTACTACAGCGCCCATTGTAATCGCTGAGTTCCAGCAATCATATTAAATAAAGAAGAATGTTATTTCTTGTAGTCTAACTGGCTCATTTATCACATTTATAAGGTCAAAGTGCAAAATCAGTTCAATTAAGTCCGACAGTCAAACGTTTCACTATTGAAAGCGATGCAACCTAGTAATATACAAATACTATCGCTAAATACATGTTGGTACGTATATGTGACGCAACCGTTGTATCTCAAACGGATTTATACCGCTAGAAAGGCAATGAAATGTAGTCTTTGGAACTGTTCCTATTTATTAGGCGCGTGCTAACGGCCAGGATTGGTCCTACAGTAAGAAAGACTTATTTACCTAAATTTTTAAATAAAGCGCTACCACAGAGCCTAATGTAATCGCTGAATTCCAGCAATTATGTCAAATTAAGAAGAATGTTATTCCTTGGAGACCAATTGGCTCATTTATCACATTTATAAGGTCACATTCCAGAATCAGTTCAATTAAGTCCCACAGTCATTCGTTTCACTGTTAAAAGCGATACAACTTAGTTAGATCGGAAGAAAATCACTAAATACATGTTGGTACGAATATGTGACCCAACCGTTGTAACTCAAATGGACTGACACCGTCAGAAAGTCAGTAAGATGTAGTATTTGAAACTGTCTCTATTTTTTTAGCGCGCGCTAACGGCTAGGATTGGTCCCACAGTAAAAACTGAATTTTTCATCTTAATTTTTAATTGAAGCGCTACCACAGAGCCTAGTGTACTCGCTGAATTCCAGCAATCATGTCGAATTAAGAAGAATGTTATTCCTTGGAGAACAATTGGCTCATTTATAGCATTTATAAGGTCAAAGTCCAGAATCAGTTCAATTAAGTCCCACAGTCATTCGTTTCACTGTTAAAAGCGATACAACTTAGTGATATCGGAAAACAATCACTAAATACATGTTGGTACGAATATGTGACGCAACCGTTCTAACTCAAACGGATTTATTCCGCTAGAAAGTCAATGAAATGTAGTCTTTGGAACTGTTCCTATTTACTCAGCGCGTGCTAACGGCCAGGATTGGTCCCACAGTAAGAAAAGACTTATTTATCTAAATTTTTAAATAAAGCGCTACCACAGAGCCTAATGTAATCGCTGAAATCCAGCAATCATGTCAAATTAAGAAGAATGTTATTCCTTGGAGACCAATTGGATCATTTATCACATTTATAAGGTCACATTCCAGAATCGGTTCAATTTAGTCCCACAGTCATACGTTTCACTATTAAAAGCGATACAACTTAGTTAGATCGGAAGAAAATCACTAAATACATGTTGGTACGAATATGTGACGCAACCGTTGTAACTCAAACGGATTGACACCGTTAGAAAGTCAGTGAAATGTAGTATTTGAAACTGTCTCTATTTCTTCAGCGCGAAATTACGACTAGGATTGGTCCCACAGTAAAAAATCACTTATTTATCTAAATTTTTAATTAAAGCGCTACTACAGCGTCCAGTGTAATCGCTGAGTTCCAGCAATCATATTAAATTAAGAAGAATGTTATTCCTTGGAGACCAATTGGCTCATTTATCACATTTATAAGGTCACATTCCAGAATCAGTTCAATTAAGTCCCACAGTCATTCGTTTCACTGTTAAAAGCGATACAACTTAGTTAGATCGGAAGAAAATCACTAAATACATGTTGGTACGAATATGTGACGCAACCGTTGTAACTCAAACGGATTGACACCGTTAGAGAGTCAATGAAATGTAGTTTTTGAAACTGTCTCTATTTCTTCAGCGCGCGCTAACGGCTAGGATTGGTCCCACAGTAAAAAATCACTTATTTATCTAAATTTTTAATTAAAGCGCTACCACAGAGCCTAATGTAATCGCTGAATTCCAGCAATCATGTCAAATTAAGAAGAATGTTATTCCTTGGAGACCAATTGGCTCATTTATCACATTTATAAGGTCACATTCCAGAATCAGTTCAATTAAGTCCCACAGTCATTCGTTTCACTGTTAAAAGCGATACAACTTAGTTAGATCGGAAGAAAATCACTAAATACATGTTGGTACGAATATGTGACGCAACCGTTGTAACTCAAACGGATTTACACCGTTAGAAAGTCAGTGAAATGTAGTATTTGAAACTGTCTCTATTTCTTCAGCGCGAAATAACGGCTAGGATTGGTCCCACAGTAAAAAATCACCTATTTATCTAAATTTTTAAATAAAGCGCTACCACATAGCCTAATGTAATCGCTGAATTCCAGCAATCATGTCAAATTAAGAAGAATGTTATTCCTTGGAGACCAATTGGCTCATTTATCACATTTATAAGGTCACATTCCAGAATCAGTTCAATTAAGTCCCACAGTCATTCGTTTCACTGTTAAAAGCGATACAACTTAGTTAGATCGAAAGAAAATCACTAAATACATGTTGGTACGAATATGTGACGCAACCGTTGTAACTCAAACCGACTGACACCGTTAGAAAGTCAGTGAAATGTAGTATTTGAAACTGTCTCTATTTCTTCAGCGCGAAATAACGGCTAGGATTGGTCCCACAGTAAAAAATCACTTATTTATCTTTCTTTTTAAATAAACCGCTACCACAGAGCCTAATGTAATCGCTGAGTTCCAGCAATCATATTAAATTAAGAAGAATGTTATTCCTTGAAGACCAATTGGCTCATTTATCACATTTATAGGGTCACATTCCACAATCAGTTCAATTAAGTCCCACAGTCCTTGGTTTCACTGTTAAAAGCGATACAACTTAGTTAGATCGGAAGAAAATCACTAAATACATGTTGGTACGAATATGTGCCCAACCGTTGTAACTCAAAAGGACTGACACCGTTAGAAAGTCAGTGAAATGTAGTATTTGAAACCGTCTCTATTTCTTCAGCGCGAAATAACGGCTAGGATTGGTCCCACAGTAAAAAATCACTTATTTATCTAAATTTTTAAATAAAGCGCTACCATAGAGCCTAATGTAATCGCTGAATTCCAGCAATCATGTCAAATTAAGAAGAATGTTATTCCTTGGAGACCAATTGGCTCATTTATCACATTTATAAGGTCACATTCCAGAATCAGTTCAATTAAGTCCCACAGTCATTTGTTTCACTGTTAAAAGCGATACAACTTAGTTAGATCGAAAGAAAATCACTAAATACATGTTGGTACGAATATGTGACGCAACCGTTGTAACTCAAACCGACTGACACCGTTAGAAAGTCAGTGAAATGTAGTATTTGAAACTGTCTCTATTTCTTCAGCGCGAAATAACGAGGAGGATTGGTCCCACAGTAAAAAATCACTTATTTATCTTTATTTTTAAATAAACCGCTACCACAGAGCCTAATGTAATCGCTGAGTTCCAGCAATCATATTAAATTAAGAAGAATGTTATTCCTTGAAGACCAATTGGCTCATTTATCACATTTATAGGGTCACATTCCACAATCAGTTCAATTAAGTCCCACAGTCCTTGGTTTCACTGTTAAAAGCGATACAACTTAGTTAGATCGGAAGAAAATCACTAAATACATGTTGGTACGAATACGTGACGCAACCGTTGCAACTCAAACGGATTGACACCGTTAGAAAGTCAATGAAATTTAGTTTTTGAAACTGTCACTATTTCTTCAGCGCGAAGTAACGGCTAGGATTGGTGCCACAGTAAAAAATGACTTATTTATCTAAATTTTTTAAATAAAGCGCTACCACAGAGCCTAATTAATCGCTGAATTCCAGCAATCATGTCAAATTTAGAAGAATGTTATTCCTTGGAGACCAATTGGCTCATTTATCACATTTATAAGGTCACATTCCAGAATCAGTTCAATTAAGTCCCACAGTCATTCGTTTCACTGTTAAAAGCGATACAACTTAGTTAGATCGGAAGAAAATCACTAAATACATGTTGGTACGAAAATGTGACGCAACCGTTGTAACTCAAACGGATTTACACCGTTAGAAAGTCAGTGAAATGTAGTATTTGAAACTGTCTCTATTTCTTCAGCGCGAAATAACGGCTAGGATTGGTCCCACAGTAAAAAATCACCTATTTATCTAAATTTTTAAATAAAGCGCTACCACATAGCCTAATGTAATCGCTGAATTCCAGCAATCATGTCAAATTAAGAAGAATGTTATTCCTTGGAGACCAATTGGCTCATTTATCACATTTATAAGGTCACATTCCAGAATCAGTTCAATTAAGTCCCACAGTCATTCGTTTCACTGTTAAAAGCGATACAACTTAGTTAGATCGAAAGAAAATCACTAAATACATGTTGGTACGAATATGTGACGCAACCGTTGTAACTCAAACCGACTGACACCGTTAGAAAGTCAGTGAAATGTAGTATTTGAAACTGTCTCTATTTCTTCAGCGCGAAATAACGGCTAGGATTGGTCCCACAGTAAAAAATCACTTATTTATCTTTCTTTTTAAATAAACCGCTACCACAGAGCCTAATGTAATCGCTGAGTTCCAGCAATCATATTAAATTAAGAAGAATGTTATTCCTTGAAGACCAATTGGCTCATTTATCACATTTATAGGGTCACATTCCACAATCAGTTCAATTAAGTCCCACAGTCCTTGGTTTCACTGTTAAAAGCGATACAACTTAGTTAGATCGGAAGAAAATCACTAAATACATGTTGGTACGAATATGTGCCCAACCGTTGTAACTCAAAAGGACTGACACCGTTAGAAAGTCAGTGAAATGTAGTATTTGAAACCGTCTCTATTTTTTCAGCGCGAAATAACGGCTAGGATTGGTCCCACAGTAAAAAATCACTTATTTATCTAAATTTTTAAATAAAGCGCTACCATAGAGCCTAATGTAATCGCTGAGTTCCAGCAATCATATTAAATTAAGAAGAATGTTATTTCTTGTAGTCTAACTGGCTCATTTATCACATTTATAAGGTCAAAGTCCAAAATCAGTTCAATTAAGTCCGACAGTCAAACGTTTCACTATTGAAAGCGATGCAACCTAGTAATATCCAAATACTATCGCTAAATACATGTTGGTACGTATATGTGACGCAACCGTTGTATCTCAAACGGATTTATACCGCTAGAAAGGCAATGAAATGTAGTCTTTGGAACTGTTCTTATTTATTAAGCGCGCGCTAACGGCTAGGATTGGTCCCACAGTAAAAACTGAATTTTTCATCTTAATTTTTAAATAAAGTGCTACCACAGAGCCTAGTGTACTCGCTGAGTTCCAGCAATCATATTAAATTAAGAAGAATGTTATTTCTTGTAGTCTAACTGGCTCATTTGTCACATTTATAAGGTCAAAGTCCAAAATCAGTTCAATTAAGTCCGACAGTCAAACCTTTCACTATTGAAAGCGATGCAACCTAGTAATATCCAAATACTATCGCTAAATACATGTTGGTACGTATATGTGACGCAACCGTTGTATCTCAAACGGATTTATACCGCTAGAAAGGCAATGAAATGTAGTCTTTGGAACTGTTCCTATTTATTAGGCGCGTGCTAACGGCCAGGATTGGTCCTACAGTAAGAAAGTCTTATTTATCTAAATGTTTAAATAAAGCGCTACCACAGAGCCTAATGTAATCGCTGAATTCCAGCAATTATGTCAAATTAAGAAGAATGTTATTCCTTGGAGACCAATTGGCTCATTTATCACATTTATAAGGTCACATTCCAGAATCAGTTCAATTAAGTCCCACAGTCATTCGTTTCACTGTAAAAAGCGATACAACTTAGTTAGATCGGAAGAAAATCACTAAATACATGTTGGTACGGATATGTGACCCAACCGTTGTAACTCAAACGGACTGACACCGTTAGAAAGTCAGTAAGATGTAGTATTTGAAACTGTCTCTATTTCTTCAGCGTGCGCTAACGGCTAGGATTGGTCCCACAGTAAAAACTGAATTTTTCATCTTAATTTTTAAATAAAGCGCTACCACAGAGCCTAGTGTACTCGCTGAATTCCAGCAATCATGTCGAATTAAGAAGAATGTTGTTCCTTGGAGTCCAATTGGCTCATTTACAACATTTATAAGGTCAAAGTCCAGAATCAGTTCAATTAAGTCTCACAGTCAATCGTTTCACTGTTAAAAGCGATACAACTTAGTAATATCGGAAAAATATCACTAAATACATGTTGGTACGAATATGTGACCCAACCGTTGTATCTCAAACGGATTGACACCGTTAGAAATTCAATGAAATGTAGTTGTTGAAACTGTCTCTATTTTTTCAGCGCGAACTAACGGCTGGGATTGGTCCCACAGTAAAAAATGGCTTTTTATCTTAATTTTTTATTAGAGCGCTACTACAGCGCCCATTGTAATCGCTGAGTTCCAGCAATCATATTAAATAAAGAAGAATGTTATTTCTTGTAGTCTAACTGGCTCATTTATCACATTTATAAGGTCAAAGTGCAAAATCAGTTCAATTAAGTCCGACAGTCAAACGTTTCACTATTGAAAGCGATGCAACCTAGTAATATACAAATACTATCGCTAAATACATGTTGGTACGTATATGTGACGCAACCGTTGTATCTCAAACGGATTTATACCGCTAGAAAGGCAATGAAATGTAGTCTTTGGAACTGTTCCTATTTATTAGGCGCGTGCTAACGGCCAGGATTGGTCCTACAGTAAGAAAGACTTATTTACCTAAATTTTTAAATAAAGCGCTACCACAGAGCCTAATGTAATCGCTGAATTCCAGCAATTATGTCAAATTAAGAAGAATGTTATTCCTTGGAGACCAATTGGCTCATTTATCACATTTATAAGGTCACATTCCAGAATCAGTTCAATTAAGTCCCACAGTCATTCGTTTCACTGTTAAAAGCGATACAACTTAGTTAGATCGGAAGAAAATCACTAAATACATGTTGGTACGAATATGTGACCCAACCGTTGTAACTCAAATGGACTGACACCGTCAGAAAGTCAGTAAGATGTAGTATTTGAAACTGTCTCTATTTTTTTAGCGCGCGCTAACGGCTAGGATTGGTCCCACAGTAAAAACTGAATTTTTCATCTTAATTTTTAATTGAAGCGCTACCACAGAGCCTAGTGTACTCGCTGAATTCCAGCAATCATGTCGAATTAAGAAGAATGTTATTCCTTGGAGAACAATTGGCTCATTTATAGCATTTATAAGGTCAAAGTCCAGAATCAGTTCAATTAAGTCCCACAGTCATTCGTTTCACTGTTAAAAGCGATACAACTTAGTGATATCGGAAAACAATCACTAAATACATGTTGGTACGAATATGTGACGCAACCGTTCTAACTCAAACGGATTTATTCCGCTAGAAAGTCAATGAAATGTAGTCTTTGGAACTGTTCCTATTTACTCAGCGCGTGCTAACGGCCAGGATTGGTCCCACAGTAAGAAAAGACTTATTTATCTAAATTTTTAAATAAAGCGCTACCACAGAGCCTAATGTAATCGCTGAAATCCAGCAATCATGTCAAATTAAGAAGAATGTTATTCCTTGGAGACCAATTGGATCATTTATCACATTTATAAGGTCACATTCCAGAATCGGTTCAATTTAGTCCCACAGTCATACGTTTCACTATTAAAAGCGATACAACTTAGTTAGATCGGAAGAAAATCACTAAATACATGTTGGTACGAATATGTGACGCAACCGTTGTAACTCAAACGGATTGACACCGTTAGAAAGTCAGTGAAATGTAGTATTTGAAACTGTCTCTATTTCTTCAGCGCGAAATTACGACTAGGATTGGTCCCACAGTAAAAAATCACTTATTTATCTAAATTTTTAATTAAAGCGCTACTACAGCGTCCAGTGTAATCGCTGAGTTCCAGCAATCATATTAAATTAAGAAGAATGTTATTCCTTGGAGACCAATTGGCTCATTTATCACATTTATAAGGTCACATTCCAGAATCAGTTCAATTAAGTCCCACAGTCATTCGTTTCACTGTTAAAAGCGATACAACTTAGTTAGATCGGAAGAAAATCACTAAATACATGTTGGTACGAATATGTGACGCAACCGTTGTAACTCAAACGGATTGACACCGTTAGAGAGTCAATGAAATGTAGTTTTTGAAACTGTCTCTATTTCTTCAGCGCGCGCTAACGGCTAGGATTGGTCCCACAGTAAAAAATCACTTATTTATCTAAATTTTTAATTAAAGCGCTACCACAGAGCCTAATGTAATCGCTGAATTCCAGCAATCATGTCAAATTAAGAAGAATGTTATTCCTTGGAGACCAATTGGCTCATTTATCACATTTATAAGGTCACATTCCAGAATCAGTTCAATTAAGTCCCACAGTCATTCGTTTCACTGTTAAAAGCGATACAACTTAGTTAGATCGGAAGAAAATCACTAAATACATGTTGGTACGAATATGTGACGCAACCGTTGTAACTCAAACGGATTTACACCGTTAGAAAGTCAGTGAAATGTAGTATTTGAAACTGTCTCTATTTCTTCAGCGCGAAATAACGGCTAGGATTGGTCCCACAGTAAAAAATCACCTATTTATCTAAATTTTTAAATAAAGCGCTACCACATAGCCTAATGTAATCGCTGAATTCCAGCAATCATGTCAAATTAAGAAGAATGTTATTCCTTGGAGACCAATTGGCTCATTTATCACATTTATAAGGTCACATTCCAGAATCAGTTCAATTAAGTCCCACAGTCATTCGTTTCACTGTTAAAAGCGATACAACTTAGTTAGATCGAAAGAAAATCACTAAATACATGTTGGTACGAATATGTGACGCAACCGTTGTAACTCAAACCGACTGACACCGTTAGAAAGTCAGTGAAATGTAGTATTTGAAACTGTCTCTATTTCTTCAGCGCGAAATAACGGCTAGGATTGGTCCCACAGTAAAAAATCACTTATTTATCTTTCTTTTTAAATAAACCGCTACCACAGAGCCTAATGTAATCGCTGAGTTCCAGCAATCATATTAAATTAAGAAGAATGTTATTCCTTGAAGACCAATTGGCTCATTTATCACATTTATAGGGTCACATTCCACAATCAGTTCAATTAAGTCCCACAGTCCTTGGTTTCACTGTTAAAAGCGATACAACTTAGTTAGATCGGAAGAAAATCACTAAATACATGTTGGTACGAATATGTGCCCAACCGTTGTAACTCAAAAGGACTGACACCGTTAGAAAGTCAGTGAAATGTAGTATTTGAAACCGTCTCTATTTCTTCAGCGCGAAATAACGGCTAGGATTGGTCCCACAGTAAAAAATCACTTATTTATCTAAATTTTTAAATAAAGCGCTACCATAGAGCCTAATGTAATCGCTGAATTCCAGCAATCATGTCAAATTAAGAAGAATGTTATTCCTTGGAGACCAATTGGCTCATTTATCACATTTATAAGGTCACATTCCAGAATCAGTTCAATTAAGTCCCACAGTCATTTGTTTCACTGTTAAAAGCGATACAACTTAGTTAGATCGAAAGAAAATCACTAAATACATGTTGGTACGAATATGTGACGCAACCGTTGTAACTCAAACCGACTGACACCGTTAGAAAGTCAGTGAAATGTAGTATTTGAAACTGTCTCTATTTCTTCAGCGCGAAATAACGAGGAGGATTGGTCCCACAGTAAAAAATCACTTATTTATCTTTATTTTTAAATAAACCGCTACCACAGAGCCTAATGTAATCGCTGAGTTCCAGCAATCATATTAAATTAAGAAGAATGTTATTCCTTGAAGACCAATTGGCTCATTTATCACATTTATAGGGTCACATTCCACAATCAGTTCAATTAAGTCCCACAGTCCTTGGTTTCACTGTTAAAAGCGATACAACTTAGTTAGATCGGAAGAAAATCACTAAATACATGTTGGTACGAATACGTGACGCAACCGTTGCAACTCAAACGGATTGACACCGTTAGAAAGTCAATGAAATTTAGTTTTTGAAACTGTCACTATTTCTTCAGCGCGAAGTAACGGCTAGGATTGGTGCCACAGTAAAAAATGACTTATTTATCTAAATTTTTTAAATAAAGCGCTACCACAGAGCCTAATTAATCGCTGAATTCCAGCAATCATGTCAAATTTAGAAGAATGTTATTCCTTGGAGACCAATTGGCTCATTTATCACATTTATAAGGTCACATTCCAGAATCAGTTCAATTAAGTCCCACAGTCATTCGTTTCACTGTTAAAAGCGATACAACTTAGTTAGATCGGAAGAAAATCACTAAATACATGTTGGTACGAATATGTGACGCAACCGTTGTAACTCAAACGGATTTACACCGTTAGAAAGTCAGTGAAATGTAGTATTTGAAACTGTCTCTATTTCTTCAGCGCGAAATAACGGCTAGGATTGGTCCCACAGTAAAAAATCACCTATTTATCTAAATTTTTAAATAAAGCGCTACCACATAGCCTAATGTAATCGCTGAATTCCAGCAATCATGTCAAATTAAGAAGAATGTTATTCCTTGGAGACCAATTGGCTCATTTATCACATTTATAAGGTCACATTCCAGAATCAGTTCAATTAAGTCCCACAGTCATTCGTTTCACTGTTAAAAGCGATACAACTTAGTTAGATCGAAAGAAAATCACTAAATACATGTTGGTACGAATATGTGACGCAACCGTTGTAACTCAAACCGACTGACACCGTTAGAAAGTCAGTGAAATGTAGTATTTGAAACTGTCTCTATTTCTTCAGCGCGAAATAACGGCTAGGATTGGTCCCACAGTAAAAAATCACTTATTTATCTTTCTTTTTAAATAAACCGCTACCACAGAGCCTAATGTAATCGCTGAGTTCCAGCAATCATATTAAATTAAGAAGAATGTTATTCCTTGAAGACCAATTGGCTCATTTATCACATTTATAGGGTCACATTCCACAATCAGTTCAATTAAGTCCCACAGTCCTTGGTTTCACTGTTAAAAGCGATACAACTTAGTTAGATCGGAAGAAAATCACTAAATACATGTTGGTACGAATATGTGCCCAACCGTTGTAACTCAAAAGGACTGACACCGTTAGAAAGTCAGTGAAATGTAGTATTTGAAACCGTCTCTATTTCTTCAGCGCGAAATAACGGCTAGGATTGGTCCCACAGTAAAAAATCACTTATTTATCTAAATTTTTAAATAAAGCGCTACCATAGAGCCTAATGTAATCGCTGAATTCCAGCAATCATGTCAAATTAAGAAGAATGTTATTCCTTGGAGACCAATTGGCTCATTTATCACATTTATAAGGTCACATTCCAGAATCAGTTCAATTAAGTCCCACAGTCATTTGTTTCACTGTTAAAAGCGATACAACTTAGTTAGATCGAAAGAAAATCACTAAATACATGTTGGTACGAATATGTGACGCAACCGTTGTAACTCAAACCGACTGACACCGTTAGAAAGTCAGTGAAATGTAGTATTTGAAACTGTCTCTATTTCTTCAGCGCGAAATAACGAGGAGGATTGGTCCCACAGTAAAAAATCACTTATTTATCTTTATTTTTAAATAAACCGCTACCACAGAGCCTAATGTAATCGCTGAGTTCCAGCAATCATATTAAATTAAGAAGAATGTTATTCCTTGAAGACCAATTGGCTCATTTATCACATTTATAGGGTCACATTCCACAATCAGTTCAATTAAGTCCCACAGTCCTTGGTTTCACTGTTAAAAGCGATACAACTTAGTTAGATCGGAAGAAAATCACTAAATACATGTTGGTACGAATACGTGACGCAACCGTTGCAACTCAAACGGATTGACACCGTTAGAAAGTCAATGAAATTTAGTTTTTGAAACTGTCACTATTTCTTCAGCGCGAAGTAACGGCTAGGATTGGTGCCACAGTAAAAAATGACTTATTTATCTAAATTTTTTAAATAAAGCGCTACCACAGAGCCTAATTAATCGCTGAATTCCAGCAATCATGTCAAATTTAGAAGAATGTTATTCCTTGGAGACCAATTGGCTCATTTATCACATTTATAAGGTCACATTCCAGAATCAGTTCAAATAAGTCCCACAGTCATTCGTTTCACTGTTAAAAGCGATACAACTTAGTTAGATCGGAAGAAAATCACTAAATACATGTTGCTACGAATATGTGCCCAACCGTTGTAACTCAAACGGACTGACACCGTTAGAAAGTCAGTGAAATGTAGTATTTGAAACTGTCTCTATTTCTTCAGCGCGAAATAACAGCTAGGATTGGTCCCACAGTAAAAAATCACTTATTTATCTAAATTTTTAATTAAAGTGCTACCACAGAGCCTAGTGTACTCGCTGAATTCCAGCTATCATGTCGAATTAAGAAGAATGTTATTCCTTGGAGTCCAATTGGCTCATTTATAACATTTATAAGGTCAAAGTCTAGAACCAGTTCAATTAAGTCCCACAGTCAATCGTTTCACTGTTGAAAGCGATGCAACTTAGTAATATCAGAAAAATATCACTAAATACATGTTGGTACGAATATGTGACGTAAACGTTGTAACTCAAACGGATTGACACCGTTAGAAAGTCAATGAAATGTAGTTGTTGAAACTTGTTCTATTTTTTCAGCGCGAACTAACGGCTAGGACTGGTCCCACAGTAAAAAATGGCTTTTTGATCTTAATTTTTTAATAGAGCGCTACAACAGCGCCCAGTGTAATCGCTGAGTTCCAGCAATCATATTAAATTTAGAAGAACGTTATTTCTTGTAGTCTAACTGGCTCTTTTATCACATTTATCAGGTCACATTCCAGAATCAGTTCAATTAAGTCCCACAGTCATTCGTTTCACTGTTAAAAGCGATACAACTTAGTTAGATCGGAAGAAAATCACTAAATACATGTTGGTACGAATATGTGACCCAACCGTTGTAACTCAAACGGATTGACACCGTTAGAAAGTCAATGAAATGTAGTTGTTGAAACTATCTCTATTTTTTCAGCGCGAAATAACGGCTAGGATTGGTCCCACAGCCTAATGTAATCGCTGAATACCAGCAATCATGTCAAATTAAGAAGAATGTTATTCCTTGGAGACCAATCGGCTCATTTATCACATTTATAAGGTCACATTCCAGAATCAGTTCAATTAAGTCCCACAGTCATTCGTTTCACTGTTAAAAGCGATACAACTTAGTTAGATCGGAAGAAAATCACTAAATGCATGTTGGTACGAATATGTGACCCAACCGTTGTAACTCAAACGGACTGACACCGTTAGAAAGTCAGTGAAATGTAGTATTTGAAATTGTCTCTATTTCTTCAGCGCGAAATAACGGCTAGGATTGGTCCCACAGTAAAAAATTTCTTATTTATCTAAATTTTTAATTAAAGCGCTACCACAGAGACTAGTGTACTCGTTGAATTCCAGCTATCATGTCGAATTAAGAAGAATGTTATTCCTTGGAGTGCAATTCGCTCATTTATCACACTTATAAGGTCAAAGTCCAGAATCAGTTCAATTAAGTCCCACAGTCAATCGTTTCACTGTTAAAAGCGATACAACTTAGTAATATCGGAAAAATATCACTAAATACATGTTGGTACGAATATGTGACGCAACCGTTGTAACTCAAACGGATTGACACCGTTAGAAAACAAATGAAATGTAGTTGTTGAAACTGTCTCTATTTTTTCAGCGTGAACTAACGGCTAGGATTGGTCCCACAGTAAAAAATGGCTTTTTTATCTTAATTTTTTAATAGAGCGCTACTACTGCGCCCAGTGTAATCGCTGAGTTCGAGCAATTATATTAAATTAAGAAGAATGTTATTTCTTGTAGTCTAACTGGCTCATTTATCACATTTATAAGGTCAAAGTTCAAAATCAGTTCAATTAAGTCCGACAGTCAAACGTTTCACTGTTAAAAGCGATACAACTTAGTAATATCGGAAAACAATCACTAAATACATGTTGGTACGAATATGTGACGCAACCGTTGTAAATCAAACGGATTGACACTGTTAGAAAGTCAATGAAATGTAGTTGTTGAAACTGTCTCTATTCTTTCAGCGCGAACTAACGGCTAGGATTGGTCCCACAGTAAAAAATGACTTATTTATCTAAATTTTTAATTAAAGCGCTACCACAGAGCCTAGTGTACTCGCTGAATTCCAGCAATCATGTGGAATTAAAAAGAATGTTATTCCTTGGAGTGCAATTCGCTCAATTATAACATTTATAAGGTCACATTCCAGAATCAGTTCAATTAAGTCCCACAGTCATTCGTTTCACTGTTAAAAGCGATACAACTTAGTTAGATCGGAAGAAAATCACTAAATACATGTTGGTACGAATATGTGACGCAACCGTTGTAACTCAAATGGATTGACACCGTTAGAAAGTCAATGAAATATAGTTTTTGAAACTGTCACTATTTCTTCGGCGCGAAGTAACGGCTAGGATTGGTGCCACAGTAAAAAATGACTTACTTATCTAAATTTTTAATTAAAGCGCTACCAAAGAGCCTAATGTAATCGCTGAATTCTAGCAATCATGTCAAATTAAGAAGAATGTTATTCCTTGGAGACCAATTGGCTCATTTATCACATTTATAAGGTCACATTCCAGAATCAGTTCAATTAAGTCCCACAGTTATTCGTTTCACTGTTAAAACCGATACAACTTAGTTAGATCGGAAGAAAATCACTAAATGCATGTTGGTACGAATATGTGACCCAACCGTTGCAACTCAAACGGACTGACACCGTTAGAAAGTCAGTGAAATGTAGTATTTGAAACTGTCTCTATTTCTTCAGCGCGAAATAACGGTTAGGATTGGTCCCACAGTAAAAAATGGCTTTTTGATCTTAATTTTTTAATAGAGCGCTACTACAGCGCCCAGTGTAATCGCTGAGTTCCAGCAATCATATTAAATTTAGAAGAATGTTATTTCTTGTAGTCTAACTGGCTCTTTTATCACATTTATCAGGTCACATTCCAGAATCAGTTCAATTAAGTCCCACAGTCATTCGTTTCACTGTTAAAAGGGATACAACTTAGTTAGATCGGAAGAAAATCACTAAATACATGTTGGTACGAATATGTGACGCAACCGTTGTAACTCAAACGGATTGACACCGTTAGAGAGTCAATGAAATGTAGTTTTTGAAACTGTCTCTATTTCTTCAGCGCGCGCTAACGGCTAGGATTGGTCCCACAGTAAAAAATCACTTATTTATCTAAATTTTTATTTAAAGCGCTACCACAGAGCCTATTGTACTCGCTGAATTCCAGCTATCATGTCGAATTAAGAAGATGTTATTCCTTGGAGTCCAATTGGTTCATTTATAACATTTATAAGGTCAAAGTCTAGAACCAGTTCAATTAAGTCCCACAGTCAATCGTTTCACTGTTAAAAGCGATACAACTTAGTAATATCGGAAAAATATCACTAAATACATGTGGTACGAATATGTGACGCAAACGTTGTAACTCAAACGGATTGACACCGTTAGAAAGTCAATGAAATGTAGTTTTTGAAACTGTCACTATTTCTTCTGCGCGAAGTAACGGCTAGGATTGGTGCCACAGTAAAAAATGACTTATTTATCTAAATTTTTAATTAAAGCGCTACCAAAGAGCCTAATGTAATCGCTGAATTCTAGCAATCATGTCAAATTAAGAAGAATGTTATTCCTTGGAGACCAATTGGCTCATTTATCACATTTATAAGGTCACATTCCAGAATCAGTTCAATTATGTCCCACAGTCATTCGTTTCACTGTTAAAAGCGATACAACTTAGTAATATCGGAAAAATATCACTAAATACATGTTGGTACGTATATGTCACGCAACCGTTGTATCTCAAACGGATTTATACCGCTAGAAAGTCAATGAAATGTAGTCTTTGGAACTGATCCTATTTATTCAGCGCGTGCTAACGGCCAGGATTGGTCCCACAGTAAAAAAAGACTTATTTATCTCAATTTTTAAATAAAGCCCTACCACAGAGCCTAATGTAATCGCTGAATTCCAGCAATTTTTTGATTTTTTTTGATTTTCTCTTTATTTAACGTCGATAGATACAATAGTATTTAAATAACTAATTTAAATCGACAACAAAACGTAAAACAAGGCAAACAGCGATAAAAAATAAGAAAAATAAATAAATAAATAAGTAAAGTTAAAATATGTATGGTATATCCATGCATATTTTACAGGTGCAAACATCACCTTCCCAAAATTTTATTGAGCTACGGAAGGCTTCGAGAGAAGGAGCATTCTTTGTAGCGTCAGGCGCAGATATCCATAGCTTCCCTGCAATATTTGATAAAGTATTTAAGCCATAGTACGTTGTCCGACAAGTTGGTCGCCTGATCAAATTAAAGCAACGAAGGTTGTACTTGTTTTCCCTAACAGAAAATATCTCGTTCATATATAGAGGTGACAATCCATTTAAAAATTTGTAAACCTCTTTCATTAAATTCTGTAAATTGATGATGTGAATATTTTTAACATTACATAAAGATAAAAGTTCATCGTAACTGCCATTTATATCGTCCTGTATGATTCTTAGCAATCATGTCAAATTAAGAAGAATGTTATTCCTTGGAGACCAATCGGCTCATTTATCACATTTATAAGGTCACATTCCAGAATCAGTTCAATTAAGTCCCACAGTCATTCGTTTCACTGTTAAAACCGATACAACTTAGTTAGATCGGAAGAAAATCACTAAATGCATGTTGGTACGAATATGTGACCCAACCGTTGCAACTCAAACGGACTGACACCGTTAGAAAGTCAGTGAAATGTAGTATTTGAAACTGTCTCTATTTCTTCAACGCTAAATAACGGCTAGGATTGGTCCCACAGTAAAAAATCACTTATTTATCTAAATTTTTATTTAAAGCGCTACCACAGAGCCTATTGTACTCGCTGAATTCCAGCTATCATGTCGAATTAAGAAGATGTTATTCCTTGGAGTCCAATTGGTTCATTTATAACATTTATAAGGTCAAAGTCTAGAACCAGTTCAATTAAGTCCCACAGTCAATCGTTTCACTGTTAAAAGCGATACAACTTAGTAATATCGGAAAAATATCACTAAATACATGTGGTACGAATATGTGACGCAAACGTTGTAACTCAAACGGATTGACACCGTTAGAAAGTCAATGAAATGTAGTTTTTGAAACTGTCACTATTTCTTCTGCGCGAAGTAACGGCTAGGATTGGTGCCACAGTAAAAAATGACTTATTTATCTAAATTTTTAATTAAAGCGCTACCAAAGAGCCTAATGTAATCGCTGAATTCTAGCAATCATGTCAAATTAAGAAGAATGTTATTCCTTGGAGACCAATTGGCTCATTTATCACATTTATAAGGTCACATTCCAGAATCAGTTCAATTATGTCCCACAGTCATTCGTTTCACTGTTAAAAGCGATACAACTTAGTAATATCGGAAAAATATCACTAAATACATGTTGGTACGTATATGTCACGCAACCGTTGTATCTCAAACGGATTTATACCGCTAGAAAGTCAATGAAATGTAGTCTTTGGAACTGATCCTATTTATTCAGCGCGTGCTAACGGCCAGGATTGGTCCCACAGTAAAAAAAGACTTATTTATCTCAATTTTTAAATAAAGCCCTACCACAGAGCCTAATGTAATCGCTGAATTCCAGCAATTTTTTGATTTTTTTTGATTTTCTCTTTATTTAACGTCGATAGATACAATAGTATTTAAATAACTAATTTAAATCGACAACAAAACGTAAAACAAGGCAAACAGCGATAAAAAATAAGAAAAATAAATAAATAAATAAGTAAAGTTAAAATATGTATGGTATATCCATGCATATTTTACAGGTGCAAACATCACCTTCCCAAAATTTTATTGAGCTACGGAAGGCTTCGAGAGAAGGAGCATTCTTTGTAGCGTCAGGCGCAGATATCCATAGCTTCCCTGCAATATTTGATAAAGTATTTAAGCCATAGTACGTTGTCCGACAAGTTGGTCGCCTGATCAAATTAAAGCAACGAAGGTTGTACTTGTTTTCCCTAACAGAAAATATCTCGTTCATATATAGAGGTGACAATCCATTTAAAAATTTGTAAACCTCTTTCATTAAATTCTGTAAATTGATGATGTGAATATTTTTAACATTACATAAAGATAAAAGTTCATCGTAACTGCCATTTATATCGTCCTGTATGATTCTTAGCAATCATGTCAAATTAAGAAGAATGTTATTCCTTGGAGACCAATCGGCTCATTTATCACATTTATAAGGTCACATTCCAGAATCAGTTCAATTAAGTCCCACAGTCATTCGTTTCACTGTTAAAACCGATACAACTTAGTTAGATCGGAAGAAAATCACTAAATGCATGTTGGTACGAATATGTGACCCAACCGTTGCAACTCAAACGGACTGACACCGTTAGAAAGTCAGTGAAATGTAGTATTTAAAACTGTCTCTATTTCTTCAGCGCGAAATAACGGTTAGGATTGGTCCCACAGTAAAAAATGGCTTTTTGATCTTAATTTTTTAATAGAGCGCTACTACAGCGCCCAGTGTAATCGCTGAGTTCCAGCAATCATATTAAATTTAGAAGAATGTTATTTCTTGTAGTCTAACTGGCTCTTTTATCACATTTATCAGGTCACATTCCAGAATCAGTTCAATTAAGTCCCACAGTCATTCGTTTCACTGTTAAAAGCGATACAACTTAGTTAGATCGGAAGAAAATCACTAAATACATGTTGGTACGAATATGTGACCCAACCGTTGTAACTCAAACGGACTGACACCGTTAGAAAGTCAGTGAAATATAGTATTTGAAACTGTCTCTATTTCTTCAACGCTAAATAACGGCTAGGATTGGTCCCACAGTAAAAAATCACTTATTTATCTAAATTTTTATTTAAAGCGCTACCACAGAGCCTATTGTACTCGCTGAATTCCAGCTATCATGTCGAATTAAGAAGATGTTATTCCTTGGAGTCCAATTGGTTCATTTATAACATTTATAAGGTCAAAGTCTAGAACCAGTTCAATTAAGTCCCACAGTCAATCGTTTCACTGTTAAAAGCGATACAACTTAGTAAGATCGGAAAAATATCACTAAATACATGTGGTACGAATATGTGACGCAAACGTTGTAACTCAAACGGATTGACACCGTTAGAAAGTCAATGAAATGTAGTTTTTGAAACTGTCACTATTTCTTCAGCGAGAAGTAACGGCTAGGATTGGTGCCACCGTAAAAAATGACTTATTTATCTAAATTTTTAGTTAAAGCGCTACCAAAGAGCCTAATGTAATCGCTGAATTCTAGCAATCATGTCAAATTAAGAAGAATGTTATTCCTTGGAGACCAATTGGCTCATTTATCACATTTATAAGGTCACATTCCAGAATCAGTTCAATTAAGTCCCACAGTCATTCGTTTCATTGTTAAAAGCGATACAACTTAGTAATATCGGAAAAATATCACTAAATACATGTTGGTACGTATATGTCACGCAACCGTTGTATCTCAAACGGATTTATACCGCTAGAAAGTCAATGAAATGTAGTCTTTGGAACTGATCCTATTTATTCAGCGCGTGCTAACGGCCAGGATTGGTCCCACAGTAAAAAAAGACTTATTTATCTCAATTTTTAAATAAAGCCCTACCACAGAGCCTAATGTAATCGCTGAATTCCAGCAATCATGTCAAATTAAGAAGAATGTTATTCCTTGGAGACCAATCGGCTCATTTATCACATTTATAAGGTCACATTCCAGAATCAGTTCAATTAAGTCCCACAGTCATTCGTTTCACTGTTAAAACCGATACAACTTAGTTAGATCGGAAGAAAATCACTAAATGCATGTTGGTACGAATATGTGACCCAACCGTTGCAACTCAAACGGACTGACACCGTTAGAAAGTCAGTGAAATGTAGTATTTGAAACTGTCTCTATTTCTTCAGCGCGAAATAACGGTTAGGATTGGTCCCACAGTAAAAAATGGCTTTTTGATCTTAATTTTTTAATAGAGCGCTACTACAGCGCCCAGTGTAATCGCTGAGTTCCAGCAATCATATTAAATTTTGAAGAATGTTATTTCTTGTAGTCTAACTGGCTCTTTTATCACATTTATCAGGTCACATTCCAGAATCAGTTCAATTAAGTCCCACAGTCATTCGTTTCACTGTTAAAAGCGATACAACTTAGTTAGATCGGAAGAAAATCACTAAATACATGTTGGTACGAATATGTAACCCAACCGTTGTAACTCAAACGGACTGACACCGTTAGAAAGTCAGTGAAATATAGTATTTGAAACTGTCTCTATTTCTTCAACGCTAAAGAACGGCTAGGATTGGTCCCACAGTAAAAAATCACTTATTTATCTAAATTTTTAATTAAAGCGCTACCACAGAGCCTAGTGTACTCGCTGAATTCTAGCTATCATGTCGAATTAAGAAGATGTTATTCCTTGGAGTCCAATTGGTTCATTTATAACATTTATAAGGTCAAAGTCTAGAACCAGTTCAATTAAGTCCCACAGTCAATCGTTTCACTGTTAAAAGCGATACAACTTAGTAATATCGGAAAAATATCACTAAATACATGTGGTACGAATATGTGACGCAAACGTTGTAACTCAAGCGGATTGACACCGTTAGAAAGTCAATGAAATGTAGTTGTTGAAACTATCTCTATTTTTTCAGCGCGAATTAACGGCTAGGATTGGTCCCACAGTAAAAAATGGCTTTTTTTTCTTAATTTTTTAATAGAGCGCTACTACAGCGCCCAGTGTAATCGTTGAGTTCCAGCAATCATAATAAATTAAGAAAAATGTTATTTCTTGTAGTCTAACTGGCTCATTTATCACATTTATAAGGTCAAAGTTCAAAATCAGTTCAATTAAGTCTGACAGTCAAGCGTTTCACTGTTAAAAGCGATGCAACCTAGTAATATCCAAATACTATCGCTAAATCCATGTTGGTACGTATATGTGACGCAACCGTTGTATCTCAAACGGATTTATACCGCTAGAAAGTCAATGAAATGTAGTCTTTGGAACTGTTCCTATTTATTCAGCGCGTGCTAACGGCCAGGATTGGTCCCACAGTAAAAAAAGACTTATTTATCTAAATTTTTAAATAAAGCGCTACCACAGAGCCTAATGTAATCGCTGAATACCAGCAATCATGTCAAATTAAGAAGAATGTTATTCCTTGGAGACCAATCGGCTCATTTATCACATTTATAAGGTCACATTCCAGAATCAGTTCAATTAAGTCCCACAGTCATTCGTTTCACTGTTAAAAGCGATACAACTTAGTTAGATCGGAAGAAAATCACTAAATGCATGTTGGTACGAATATGTGACCCAACCGTTGTAACTCAAACGGACTGACACCGTTAGAAAGTCAGTGAAATGTAGTATTTGAAATTGTCTCTATTTCTTCAGCGCGAAATAACGGCTAGGATTGGTCCCACAGTAAAAAATTTCTTATTTATCTAAATTTTTAATTAAAGCGCTACCACAGAGACTAGTGTACTCGTTGAATTCCAGCTATCATGTCGAATTAAGAAGAATGTTATTCCTTGGTGTGCAATTCGCTCATTTATCACACTTATAAGGTCAAAGTCCAGAATCAGTTCAATTAAGTCCCACAGTCAATCGTTTCACTGTTAAAAGCGATTCAACTTAGTAATATCGGAAAAATATCACTAAATACATGTTGGTACGAATATGTGACGCAACCGTTGTAACTCAAACGGATTGACACCGTTAGAAAAGAAATGAAATGTAGTTGTTGAAACTGTCTCTATTTTTTCAGCGTGAACTAACGGCTAGGATTGGTCCCACAGTAAAAAATGGCTTTTTTATCTTAATTTTTTAATAGAACGCTACTACTGCGCCCAGTGTAATCGCTGAGTTCGAGCAATTATATTAAATTAAGAAGAATGTTATTTCTTGTAGTCTAACTGGCTCATTTATCACATTTATAAGGTCAAAGTTCAAAATCAGTTCAATTAAGTCCGACAGTCAAACGTTTCACTGTTAAAAGCGATACAACTTAGTAATATCGGAAAACAATCACTAAATACATGTTGGTACGAATATGTGACGCAACCGTTGTAAATCAAACGGATTGACACTGTTAGAAAGTCAATGAAATGTAGTTGTTGAAACTGTCTCTATTCTTTCAGGGCGAACTAACGGCTAGGATTGGTCCCACAGTAAAAAATGACTTATTTATCTAAATTTTTAATTATTGCTACCACAGAGCCTAGTGTACTCGCTGAATTCCAGCAATCATGTGGAATTAAAAAGAATGTTATTCCTTGGAGTGCAATTCGATCAATTATAACATTTATAAGGTCACATTCCAGAATCAGTTCAATTAAGTCCCACAGTCATTCGTTTCACTGTTAAAAGCGATACAACTTAGTTAGATCGGAAGAAAATCACTAAATACATGTTGGTACGAATATGTGACGCAACCGTTGTAACTCAAACGGTTTGCACCGTTAGAAAGTCAATGAAATGTAGTTTTTGAAACTGTCACTATTTCTTCAGCGCGAAGTAATGGCTAGGATTGGTGCCACAGTAAAAAATCACTTATTTATCTAAATTTTTAAATAAAGCGCTACCACAGAGCCTAATGTAATCGCTGAATTCCAGCAATCATGTCAAATTAAGAAGAATGTTATTCCTTGGAGACCAATCGGCTCATTTATCACATTTTCAAGGTCACATTCCAGAATCAGTTCAATTAAGTCCCACAGTCATTAGTTTCACTGTTAAAAGCGATACAACTTAGTTAGATCGGAAGAAAATCACTAAATACATGTTGGTACGAATATGTGACCCAACCGTTGTAACTCAAACGGACTGACACCGTTAGAAAGTCAGTGAAATGTAGTATTTGAAACTGTCTCTATTTCTTCAGCGCGAAATAACGGCTAGGATTTGTGCCACAGTAAAAAATGACTTATTTATCTAAATTTTTAATTAAAGCGCTACCAAAGAGCCTAATGTAATCGCTGAATTCTAGCAATCATGTCAAATTAAGAAGAATGTGATTCCTTGGAGACCAATTGGCTCATTTATCACATTTATAAGGTCACATTCCAGAATCAGTTCAATTAAGTCCCACAGTCATTCGTTTCACTGTTAAAAGCGATACAACTTAGTAATATCGGAAAAATATCACTAAATACATGTTAGTGCAAATATGTGACGCAGCCTTTGTAACTCAAACGGATTGACACCGTTAGAAAATCAATTAAATGTAGTTGTTGAAACTGTCTCTATTTTTTCAGCGCGAAGTAACGGCTAGGATTTGTGCCACAGTAAAAAATCACTTATTTATCTAAATTTTTAAATAAAGCGCTACCACAGAGCCTAATGTAATCGCTGAATTCCAGCAATCATGTCAAATTAAGAAGAATGTTATTCCTTGGAGACCAATCGGCTCATTTATCACATTTTCAAGGTCACATTCCAGAATCAGTTCAATTAAGTCCCACAGTCATTAGTTTCACTGTTAAAAGCGATACAACTTAGTTAGATCGGAAGAAAATCACTAAATACATGTTGGTACGAATATGTGACCCAACCGTTGTAACTCAAACGGACTGACACCGTTAGAAAGTCAGTGAAATGTAGTATTTGAAACTGTCTCTATTTCTTCAGCGCGAAATAACGGCTAGGATTTGTGCCACAGTAAAAAATGACTTATTTATCTAAATTTTTAATTAAAGCGCTACCAAAGAGCCTAATGTAATCGCTCAATTCTAGCAATCATGTCAAATTAAGAAGAATGTGATTCCTTGGAGACCAATTGGCTCATTTATCACATTTATAAGGTCACATTCCAGAATCAGTTCAATTAAGTCCCACAGTCATTCGTTTCACTGTTAAAAGCGATACAACTTAGTAATATCGGAAAAATATCACTAAATACATGTTAGTGCAAATATGTGACGCAGCCTTTGTAACTCAAACGGATTGACACCGTTAGAAAATCAATTAAATGTAGTTGTTGAAACTGTCTCTATTTTTTCAGCGCGAATTAACGGCTAGGATTGGTCCCACAGTAAAAAATGGCTTTTTTATCTTAATTTCTTAATAGAGCGCTACTACAGCGCCCAGTGTAATCGCTGAGTTGCAGCAATCATATTAAATTAAGAAGAATGTTATTTCTTGTAGTCTAACTGGCTCATTTATCACATTTATAAGGTCAAAGTTTAAAATCAGTTCAATTAAGTCTGACAGTCAAGCGTTTCACTGTTAAAAGCGATGCAACCTAGTAATATCCAAATACTATCGCTAAATACATGTTGGTACGTATATGTGACGCAACCGTTGTATCTCAAATGGATTTACACCGCTAGAAAGTCAATGAAATGTAGTCTTTGGAACTGTTCCTATTTATTCAGCGCGTGCTAACGGCCAGGATTGCTCCCATAGTAAGAAAAGACTTATTTATCTAAATTTTTAAATAAAGCGCTACCACAGAGCCTAACGTAATCGCTGAATTCCAGCAATCATGTCAAATTAAGAAGAATGTTATTCCTTGGAGACCAATCGGCTCATTTATCCCATTTATAAGGTCACATTCCAGAATCAGTTCAATTAAGTCCCACAGTCAATCGTTTCACTGTTAAAAGCGATACAACTTAGTTAGATCGGATGAAAATCACTAAATACATGTTGGTACGAATATGTGACCCAACCGTTGTAACTCAAACGGACTGACACCGTTAGAAAGTCAGTGAAATATAGTATTTGAAACTGTCTCTATTTCTTCAACGCTAAATAACGGCTAGGGTTGGTCCCACAGTAAAAAATCACTTATTTATCTAAATTTTTAATTAAAGCGCTACCACAGAGCCTAGTGTACTCGCTGAATTCCAGCTATCATGTCGAATTAAGAAGAATGTTATTCCTTGGAGTCCAATTCGCTCATTTATCACATTTATAAGGTCAAAGTCTAGAACCAGTTCAATTAAGTCCCACAGTCAATCGTTTCACTGTTAAAAGCGATACAACTTAGTAATATCGGAAAAATATCACTAAATACATGTTGGTACGAATATGTGACGCAACCGTTGTAACTCAAACGGATTTATACCGCTAGAAAGTCAATGAAATGTAGTCATTGGAACTGTTCCTATTTATTCAGCGCGTGCTAACGGCCAGGATTGCTCCCACAGTAAGAAAAGACTTATTTATCTAATTTTTTAAATAAAGCGCTACCACAGAGCCTAATGTAATCGCTGAATTCCAGCAATCATGTCAAATTAAGAAGAATGTTATTCTTTGGAGACCAATCGGCTCATTTATCCCATTTATAAGGTCACATTCCAGAATCAGTTCAATTAAGTCCCACAGTCAATCGTTTCACTGTTAAAAGCGATACAACTTAGTTAGATCGGAAGAAAATCACTAAATACATGTTGGTACGAATATTTGACCCAACCGTTGTAACTCAAACGGACTGACACCGTTAGAAAGTCAGTGAAATGTAGTATTTGAAACTGTCTCTATTTCTTCAACGCGAAATAACGGCTAGGATTGGTCCCACATTAAAAAATCACTTATTTATCTAAATTTTTAATTAAAGCGTTACCACAGAGCCTAGTGTACTCGCTGAATTCCAGCCATCATGTCGAATTAAGAAGAATGTCATTCCTTGAAGTGCAATTCGCTCATTTATCACACTTATAAGGTCAAAGTCCAGAATCAGTTCAATTAAGTCCCACAGTCAATCGTTTCACTGTTAAAAGCGATACAACTTAGTAATATCGGAAAAATATCACTAAATACATGTTGGTACGAATATGTGACGCAACCGTTGTAACTCAAACGGATTGACACCGTTAGAAAACAAATGAAATGTAGTTGTTGAAACTGTCTCTATTTTTTCAGCGTGAACTAACGGCTAGGATTGGTCCCACAGTAAAAAATGGCTTTTTTATCTTAATTTTTTAATAGAGCGCTACTACAGCGCCCAGTGTAATCGCTGAGTTCCAGCAATCATATTAAATTAAGAAGAATGTTATTTCTTGTAGTCTAACTGGCTCATTTATCACATTTATAAGGTCAAAGTTTAAAATCAGATCAATTAAGTCTGACAGTCAAGCGTTTCACTGTTAAAAGCGATGAAACCTAGTAATATCCAAATACTATCGCTAAATACATGTTGGTACGTATATGTGACGCAACCGTTGTATCTCAAATGGATTTATACCGCTAGAAAGTCAATGAAATGTAGTCTTTGGAACTGTTCCTATTTATTCAGCGCGTGCTAACGGCCAGGATTGCTCCCACAGTAAAAAAGACTTATTTATCTAAATTTTTAAATAAAGCGCTACCACAGAGCCTAATGTAATCGCTGAATTCCAGCAATCATGTCAAAGAAAGAAGAACGTTATTCCTTGAAGACCAATCGGCTCATTTATCCCATTTATAAGGTCACATTCCAGAATCAGTTCAATTAAGTCCCACAGTCAATCGTTTCACAGTTAAAAGCGATACAACTTAGTTAGATCGGAAGAAAATCACTAAATACATGTTGGTACGAATATGTGACCCAACCGTTGTAACTCAAACGGACTGACACCGTTAAAGAGGCAGTGAAATGTAGTATTTGAAACTGCCTCTATTTCTTCAGCGCTAAATAACGGCTAGGATTGGTCCCACAGTAAAAAATCACTTATTTATCTAAATTTTTAATTAAAGCGTTACCACAGAGCCTAGTGTACTCGCTGAATTCCAGCCATCATGTCGAATTAAGAAGAATGTTATTCCTTGGAGTCTAATTGGCTCATTTATAACATTTATAAGGTCAAAGTCTAGAACCAGTTCAATTAAATCCCACAGTCAATCGTTTCACTGTTAAAAGCGATGCAACTTAGTAATATCAGAAAAATATCACTAAATACATGTTGGTACGAATATGTGACGCAAACGTTGTAACTCAAACGGATTGACACCGTTAGAAAGTCAATGAAATGTAGTTGTTGAAACTGTCTCTATTTTTTCAGCGCGAACTAACGGCTAGGATTGGTCCCACAGTAAAAAATGGCTTTTTGATCTTAATTTTTTAATAGAGCGCTACTACAGCGCCCAGTGTAATCGCTGAGTTCCAGCAATCATATTAGATTTAGAAGAATGTTATTTCTTGTAGTCTAACTGGCTCATTTATCACATTTATAAGGTCACATTCCAGAATCAGTTCAATTAAGTCCCACAGTCATTCGTTTCACTGTTAAAAGCGATACAACTTAGTTAGATCGGAAGAAAATCACTAAATACATGTTGGTACGAATATGTGACCCAACCGTTGTAACTCAAACAGACTGACACCGTTAGAAAGTCAGTGAAATGTAGTATTTGAATCTGTCTCTATTTCTTCAGCGCAAAATAACGGCTAGGATTGATCCCACAGTAAGAAATGGCTTTTTTATCTTAATTTTTTAATAGAGCGCTACTACTGCGCCCAGTGTAATCGCTGAGTTTGAGCAATTATATTAAATTAAGAAGAATGTTATTTCCTGTAGTCTAACTGGCTCATTTATCACATTTATAAGGTCAAAGTTCAAAATCAGTTCAATTAAGTCCGACGGTCAAACGTTTCACTGTTAAAAGCGATACAACTTAGTAATATCGGAAAACAATCACTAAATACATGTTGGTACGAATATGTGACGCAACCGTTGTAAATCAAACGGATTGACACTGTTAGAAAGTCAATGAAATGTAGTTGTTGAAACTGTCTCTATTCTTTCAGCGCGAACTAACGGCTAGAATTGGTCCAACAGTAAAAAATGACTTATTTATCTAAATTTTTAATTAAAGCGCTACCAAAGAGCCTAATGTAATCGCTGAATTCTAGCAATCATGTCAAATTAAGAAGAATGTTATTCCTTGGAGACCAATTGGCTCATTTATCACATTTATAAGGTCACATTCCAGAATCAGTTCAATTAAGTCCCACAGTCATTCGTTTCACTGTTAAAAGCGATACAACTTAGTAATATCGGAAAAATATCACTAAATACATGTTGGTGCAAATATGTGCCGCAGCCTTTGTAACTCAAACGGATTGACACCGTTAGAAAGTAAATGAAATGTAGTATTTGAAACTGTCTCGATTTCTTCAGCGCGAAATAACGGCTAGGATTGGTCCCACAGTAAAAAATCACTTATTTATCTAAATTTTTAAATAAAGCGCTACCACAGAGCCTAATGTAATCGCTGAATTCCAGCAATCATGTCAAATTAAGAAGAATGTTATTCCTTGGAGACCAATCGGCTCATTTATCACATTTTCAAGGTCACATTCCAGAATCAGTTCAATTAAGTCACACAGTCATTCGATTCACTGTTAAAAGCGATACAACTTAGTTAGATCGGAAAAATATCACTAAATACATGTTGGTACGAATATGTGACGCAACCGTTGTAACTCAAACGGATTGACACCGTTAGAAAACAAATGAAATGTAGTTGTTGAAACTGTCTCTATTTTTTCAGCGTGAACTAACGGCTAGGATTGGTCCCACAGTAAGAAATGGCTTTTTTATCTTAATTTTTTAATAGAGCGCTACTACTGCGCCCAGTGTAATCGCTGAGTTTGAGCAATTATATTAAATTAAGAAGAATGTTATTTCCTGTAGTCTAACTGGCTCATTTATCACATTTATAAGGTCAAAGTTCAAAATCAGTTCAATTAAGTCCGACAGTCAAACGTTTCACTGTTAAAAGCGATACAACTTAGTAATATCGGAAAACAATCACTAAATACATGTTGGTACGAATATGTGACGCAACCGTTGTAAATCAAACGGATTGACACTGTTAGAAAGTCAATGAAATGTAGTTGTTGAAACTGTCTCTATTCTTTCAGCGCGAACTAACGGCTAGAATTGGTCCCACAGTAAAAAATGACTTATTTATCTAAATTTTTAATTAAAGCGCTACCAAAGAGCCTAATGTAATCGCTGAATTCTAGCAATCATGTCAAATTAAGAAGAATGTTATTCCTTGGAGACCAATTGGCTCATTTATCGCATTTATAAGGTCACATTCCAGAATCAGTTCAATTAAGTCCCACAGTCATTCGTTTCACTGTTAAAAGCGATACAACTTAGTAATATCGGAAAAATATCACTAAATACATGTTGGTGCAAATATGTGACGCAGCCTTTGTAACTCAAACGGATTGACACCGTTAGAAAGTAAATGAAATGTAGTATTTGAAACTGTCTCGATTTCTTCAGCGCGAAATAACGGCTAGGATTGGTCCCACAGTAAAAAATCACTTATTTATCTAAATTTTTAAATAAAGCGCTACCACAGAGCCTAATGTAATCGCTGAATTCCAGCAATCATGTCAAATTAAGAAGAATGTTATTCCTTGGAGACCAATCGGCTCATTTATCACATTTTCAAGGTCACATTCCAGAATCAGTTCAATTAAGTCACACAGTCATTCGATTCACTGTTAAAAGCGATACAACTTAGTTAGATCGGAAAAATATCACTAAATACATGTTGGTACGAATATGTGACGCAAACGTTGTAACTCAAACGGATTGACACCGTTAGAAAATCAATGAAATGTAGTTGTTGAAACTGTCTCTATTTTTTCAGCGCGAATTAACGGCTAGGATTGGTCCCACAGTAAAAAATGGCTTTTTTATCTTAATTTTTTAATAGAGCGCTACTACAGCGCCCAGTGTAATCGCTGAGTTCCAGCAATCATATTAAATTAAGAAGAATGTTATTTCTTGTAGTCTAACTGGCTCATTTATCACATTTACAAGGTCACATTCCAGAATCAGTTCAATGAAGTCTGACAGTCAAGCGTTTCACTGTTAAAAGCGATGCAACTTAGTTAGATCGGAAGAAAATCACTAAATACATGTTGGTACGAATATGTGACCCAACCGTTGTAACTCAAACAGACTGACACCGTTAGAAAGTCAGTGAAATGTAGTATTTGAAACTGTCTCTATTTCTTCAGCGCAAAATAACGGCTAGGATTGATCCCACAGTAAAAAATCACTTATTTATCTAAATTTTTAAATAAAGCGCTAGCACAGAGCCTAGTGTACTCGCTGAATTCCACCTATCATGTCGAATTAAGAAGAATGTTATTCCTTGGAGTGCAACTCGCTCATTTATCACACTTATAAGGTCACATTCCAGAATCAGTTCAAATAAGTCCCACAGTCATTCGTTTCACTGTTAAAAGCGATACAACTTAGTAATATCGGAAAAATATCACTAAATACATGTTGGTACGAATATCTGACGCAACCGTTGTAACTCAAACGGATTGACACCGTTAGAAAACAAATGAAATGTAGTTGTTGAAACTGTCTCTATTTTTTCAGCGTGAACTAACGGCTAGGATTGGTCCCACAGTAAGAAATGGCTTTTTTATCTTAATTTTTTAATAGAGCGCTACTACTGCGCCCAGTGTAATCGCTGAGTTTGAGCAATTATATTAAATTAAGAAGAATGTTATTTCCTGTAGTCTAACTGGCTCATTTATCACATTTATAAGGTCAAAGTTCAAAATCAGTTCAATTAAGTCCGACAGTCAAACGTTTCACTGTTAAAAGCGATACAACTTAGTAATATCGGAAAACAATCACTAAATACATGTTGGTACGAATATGTGACGCAACCGTTGTAAATCAAACGGATTGACACTGTTAGAAAGTCAATGAAATGTAGTTGTTGAAACTGTCTCTATTCTTTCAGCGCGAACTAACGGCTAGAATTGGTCCCACAGTAAAAAATGACTTATTTATCTAAATTTTTAATTAAAGCGCTACCAAAGAGCCTAATGTAATCGCTGAATTCTAGCAATCATGTCAAATTAAGAAGAATGTTATTCCTTGGAGACCAATTGGCTCATTTATCACATTTATAAGGTCACATTCCAGAATCAGTTCAATTAAGTCCCACAGTCATTCGTTTCACTGTTATAAGCGATACAACTTAGTTAGATCGGAAGAAAATCACTAAATGCATGTTGGTACGAATATGTGACCCAACCGTTGTAACTCAAACGGACTGACACCGTTAGAAAGTCAGTGAAATGTAGTATTTGAAATTGTCTCTATTTCTTCAGCGCGAAATAACGGCTAGGATTGGTCCCACAGTAAAAAATTTCTTATTTATCTAAATTTTTAATTAAAGCGCTACCACAGAGACTAGTGTACTCGTTGAATTCCAGCTATCATGTCGAATTAAGAAGAATGTTATTCCTTGGAGTGCAACTCGCTCATTTATCACACTTATAAGGTCACATTCCAGAATCAGTTCAAATAAGTCCCACAGTCATTCGTTTCACTGTTAAAAGCGATACAACTTAGTAATATCGGAAAAATATCACTAAATACATGTTGGTACGAATATGTGACGCAACCGTTGTAACTCAAACGGATTGACACCGTTAGAAAACAAATGAAATGTAGTTGTTGAAACTGTCTCTATTTTTTCAGCGTGAACTAACGGCTAGGATTGGTCCCACAGTAAGAAATGGCTTTTTTATCTTAATTTTTTAATAGAGCGCTACTACTGCGCCCAGTGTAATCGCTGAGTTTGAGCAATTATATTAAATTAAGAAGAATGTTATTTCCTGTAGTCTAACTGGCTCATTTATCACATTTATAAGGTCAAAGTTCAAAATCAGTTCAATTAAGTCCGACAGTCAAACGTTTCACTGTTAAAAGCGATACAACTTAGTAATATCGGAAAACAATCACTAAATACATGTTGGTACGAATATGTGACGCAACCGTTGTAAATCAAACGGATTGACACAGTTAGAAAGTCAATGAAATGTAGTTGTTGAAACTGTCTCTATTCTTTCAGCGCAAACTAACGGCTAGAATTGGTCCCACAGTAAAAAATGACTTATTTATCTAAATTTTTAATTAAAGCGCTACCAAAGAGCCTAATGTAATCGCTGAATTCTAGCAATCATGTCAAATTAAGAAGAATGTTATTCCTTGGAGACCAATTGGCTCATTTATCACATTTATAAGGTCACATTCCAGAATCAGTTCAATTAAGTCCCACAGTCATTCGTTTCACTGTTAAAAGCGATACAACTTAGTAATATCGGAAAAATATCACTAAATACATGTTGGTGCAAATATGTGACGCAGCCTTTGTAACTCAAACGGATTGACACCGTTAGAAAGTAAATGAAATGTAGTATTTGAAACTGTCTCGATTTCTTCAGCGCGAAATAACGGCTAGGATTGGTCCCACAGTAAAAAATCACTTATTTATCTAAATTTTTAAATAAAGCGCTACCACAGAGCCTAATGTAATCGCTGAATTCCAGCAATCATGTCAAATTAAGAAGAATGTTATTCCTTGGAGACCAATCGGCTCATTTATCACATTTTCAAGTTCACATTCCAGAATCAGTTCAATTAAGTCACACAGTCATTCGATTCACTGTTAAAAGCGATACAACTTAGTTAGATCGGAAAAATATCACTAATTACATGTTTGTACGAATATGTGACGCAAACGTTGTAACTCAAACGGATTGACACCGTTAGAAAATCAATGAAATGTAGTTGTTGAAACTGTCTCTATTTTTTCAGCGCGAATTAACGGCTAGGATTGGTCCCAAAGTAAAAAATGGCTTTTTTATCTTAATTTTTTAATAGAGCGCTACTACAGCGCCCAGTGTAATCGCTGAGTTCCAGCAATCATATTAAATTAAGAAGAATGTTATTTCTTGTAGTCTAACTGGCTCATTTATCACATTTACAAGGTCAAAGTTTAAAATCAGTTCAATTAAGTCTGACAGTCAAGCGTTTCACGGTTAAAAGCGATGCAACTTAGTTAGATCGGAAGAAAATCACTAAATACATGTTGGTACGAATATGTGACCCAACCGTTGTAACTCAAACAGACTGACACCGTTAGAAAGTCAGTGAAATGTAGTATTTGAAACTGTCTCTATTTCTTCAGCGCGAAATAACGGCTAAGATTGGTCCCACAGTAAAAAATCACTTATTTATCTAAATTTTTAATTAAAGCGTTACCACAGAGCCTAGTGTACTCGCTGAATTCGAGCCATCATGTCGAATTAAGAAGAATGTTATTCCTTGGAGTCCAATTGGCTCATTTATAACATTTATAAGGTTAAAGTCTAGAACCAGTTCAATTAAGTCCCACAGTCAATCGTTTCACTGTTAAAAGCGATACAACTTAGTAATATCGGAAGAATATCACTAAATACATGTTGGTACGAATATGTGACGCAAACGTTGTAACTCAAACGGATTGACACCGTTAGAAAGTCAATGAAATGTAGTTTTTGAAACTGTCTCTATTTTTTCAGCGCGAATTAACGGCTAGGATTGGTCCCACAGTAAAAAATGGCTTTTTTATCTTAATTTTTTAATAGAGCGCTACTACAGCGCCCAGTGTAATCGCTGAGTTCCAGCAATCATATTAAATTAAGAAGAATGTTATTTCCTGTAGTCTAACTGGCTCATTTATCACATTTATAAGGTCAAAGTTCAAAATCAGTTCAATTAAGTCTGACAGTCAAGCGTTTCACTGTTAAAAGCGATGCAACCTAGTAATATCCAAATACTATCGCTAAATACATGTTGGTACGTATATGTGACGCAACCGTTGTATCTCAAACGGATTTATACCGCTAGAAAGTCAATGAAATGCAGCCTTTGAAACTGTTCCTATTTATTCAGCGCGTGCTAACGGCCAGGATTGGTCCCACAGTAAGAAAAGACTTATTTAGCTAAATTTTTAAATAAAGCGCTAGCACAGATCCTAATGTAATCGCTGAATTCCAGCAATCATGTCAAATTAAGAAGAATGTTATTCCTTGGAGACCAATCGGCTCATTTATCACATTTATAAGGTCACATTCCAGAATCAGTTCAATTAAGTCCCACAGTCATTCGTTTCACTGTTAAAAGCGATACAACTTAGTTAGATCGGAAGAAAATCACTAAATGCATGTTGGTATGAATATGTGACGCAACCGTTGTAACTCAAACGGATTGACACCGTTAGAGAGTCAATGAAATGTAGTTTTGAAACTGTTTCTATTTCTGCAGCGCGCGCTAACGGCTAGGATTGGTCCCACAGTAAAAACTGAATTTTTTATCTTATTTTTTCAATAAAGCGCTACCACAGAGCCTAGTGTACTCGCTGAATTCCAGCTATCATGTCGAATTAAGAAGAATGTTATTCCTTGGAGTGCAATTCGCTCATTTATCACACTTATAAGGTCACAGTCCAGAATCAGTTCAATTAAGTCCCACAGTCATTCGTTTGACTGTTAAAAGCGATACAACTTAGTAATATCGGAAAACAATCACTAAATACATGTTGGTACGAATATGTGACGCAACCGTTGTAACTCAAACGGATTGACACCGTTAGAGAGTCAATAAAATGTAGTTTTGAAACTGTTTCTATTTCTTCAGCGCGCGCTAACGGCTAGGATTGGTCCCACAGTAAAAACTGAATTTTTTATCTTAATTTTTCAATAAAGCGCTACCACAGAGCCTAGTGTACTCACTGAATTCCAGCTATCATGTCGAATTAAGAAGAATGTTATTCCTTGGAGTCCAATTGGCTCATTTATAACATTTATAAGGTCAAAGTCCAGAATCAGTTCAATTAAGTCCCACAGTCAATCGTTTACCTGTTAGAAGCGATACAACTTAGTAATATCGGAAAAATATCACTAAATACATGTTGGTACGAATATGTGACGCAACCCTTGTATCTCAAACGGATTTATACCGCTAGAAAGTCAATGAAATATAGTCTTTGGAACTGTTCCTATTTATTCAGCGCGTGGTAACGGCCAAGATTGGTCCCTCAGTAAGAAAAGACTTATGTATCTAAATTTTTAAATAAAGCGCTACCACAAAGCCTAATGTAATCGCTGAATTCCAGCAATCATGTCAAATTAAGAAGAATGTTATTCCTTAAAAGACCAATTGGCTCATTTATCACATTTATAAGGTCACATTCCAGAATCAGTTCAATTAAGTCCCACAGTCATTCGTTTCACTGTTAAAAGCGATACAACTTAGTTAGATCGGAAGAAAATCACTAAATACATGTTGGTATGAATATGTGACCCAACCGTTGTAACTCAAACGGACTGACACCGTTAGAAAGTCAGTGAAATGTAGTATTTGAAACTGTGTCTATTTCTTAAGCGCGAAATAACGGCTAGGATTGGTCCCACAGTAAAAAATGAATTTTTTATCTTAATTTTTAATTAAAGCGCTACCACAGAGCCTAGTGTTCTCGCTGAATTCCAGCTATCATGTCGAATTAAGAAGAATGTTATTCCTTGGAGTCCAATTGGCTCATTTATAACATTTATAAGGTCAAAGTCCAGAATCAGTTCAATTAAGTCCCACAGTCAATCGTTTAACTGTTAAAAGCGATACAACTTAGTAATATCGGAAAAATATCACTAAATACATGTTGGTACGAATATGTGACGCAACCGTTGTATCTCAAACGGATTTATACCGCTAGAAAGTCAATGAAATATAGTCTTTGGAACTGTTCCTATTTATTCAGCGCGTGGTAACGGCCAAGATTGGGCCCTCAGTAAGAAAAGACTTATGTATCTAAATTTTTAAATAAAGCGCTACCACAAAGCCCAATGTAATCGCTGAATTCCAGCAATCATGTCAAATTAAGAAGAATGTTATTCCTTAAAAGACCAATTGGCTCATTTATCACATTTATAAGGTCACATTCCAGAATCAGTTCAATTAAGTCCCACAGTCATTCGTTTCACTGTTCAAAGCGATACAACTTAGTTAGATCGGAAGAAAATCACTAAATACATGTTGGTATGAATATGTGACCCAACCGTTGTAACTCAAACGGACTGACACCGTTAGAAAGTCAGTGAAATGTAGTATTTGAAACTGTGTCTATTTCTTAAGCGCGAAATAACGGCTAGGATTGGTCCCACAGTAAAAAATGAATTTTTTATCTTAATTTTTAATTAAAGCGCTACCACAGAGCCTAGTGTTCTCGCTGAATTCCAGCTATCATGTCGAATTAAGAAGAATGTTATTCCTTGGAGTCCAATTGGCTCATTTATAACATTTATAAGGTCAAAGTCCAGAATCAGTTCAATTAAGTCCCACAGTCAATCGTTTAACTGTTAAAAGCGATACAACTTAGTAATATCGGAAAAATATCACTAAATACATGTTGGTACGAATATGTGACGCAACCGTTGTATCTCAAACGGATTTATACCGCTAGAAAGTCAATGAAATATAGTCTTTAGAACTGTTCCTATTTATTCAGCGCGTGGTAACGGCCAGGATTGGTCCCTCAGTAAGAAAAGACTTATTTATCTAAATTTTTAAATAAAGCGCTACCACAAAGCCTAATGTAATCGCTGAATTCCAGCAATCATGTCAAATTAAGAAGAATGTTATTCCCTAAAAGACCAATTGGCTCATTTATCACATTTATAAGGTCACATTCCAGAATCAGTTCAATTAAGTCCCACAGTCATTCGTTTCACTGTTAAAAGCGATACAACTTAGTAATATCGGAAAAATATCACTAAATACATGTTGGTACGAATATGTGACGCAACCGTTGTATCTCAAACGGATTTATACCGCTAGAAAGTCAATGAAATATAGTCTTTGGAACTGTTCCTATTTATTCAGCGCGTGGTAACGGCCAAGATTGGTCCCTCAGTAAGAAAAGACTTATGTATCTAAATTTTTAAATAAAGCGCTACCACAAAGCCTAATGTAATCGCTGAATTCCAGCAATCATGTCAAATTAAGAAGAATGTTATTCCTTAAAAGACCAATTGGCTCATTTATCACATTTATAAGGTCACATTCCAGAATCAGTTCAATTAAGTCCCACAGTCATTCGTTTCACTGTTAAAAGCGATACAACTTAGTTAGATCGGAAGAAAATCACTAAATACATGTTGGTATGAATATGTGACCCAACCGTTGTAACTCAAACGGACTGACACCGTTAGAAAGTCAGTGAAATGTAGTATTTGAAACTGTGTCTATTTCTTAAGCGCGAAATAACGGCTAGGATTGGTCCCACAGTAAAAAATGAATTTTTTATCTTAATTTTTAATTAAAGCGCTACCACAGAGCCTAGTGTTCTCGCTGAATTCCAGCTATCATGTCGAATTAAGAAGAATGTTATTCCTTGGAGTCCAATTGGCTCATTTATAACATTTATAAGGTCAAAGTCCAGAATCAGTTCAATTAAGTCCCACAGTCAATCGTTTAACTGTTAAAAGCGATACAACTTAGTAATATCGGAAAAATATCACTAAATACATGTTGGTACGAATATGTGACGCAACCGTTGTATCTCAAACGGATTTATACCGCTAGAAAGTCAATGAAATATAGTCTTTGGAACTGTTCCTATTTATTCAGCGCGTGGTAACGGCCAAGATTGGTCCCTCAGTAAGAAAAGACTTATGTATCTAAATTTTTAAATAAAGCGCTACCACAAAGCCTAATGTAATCGCTGAATTCCAGCAATCATGTCAAATTAAGAAGAATGTTATTCCTTAAAAGACCAATTGGCTCATTTATCACATTTATAAGGTCACATTCCAGAATCAGTTCAATTAAGTCCCACAGTCACTCGTTTCACTGTTAAAAGCGATACAACTTAGTTAGATCGGAAGAAAATCACTAAATGCATGTTGGTATGAATATGTGACGCAACCGTTGTAACTCAAACGGATTGACACCGTTAGAGAGTCAATGAAATGTAGTTTTGAAACTGTTTCTATTTCTTCAGCGCGCGCTAACGGCTAGGATTGGTCCCACAGTAAAAACTGAATTTTTTATCTTAATTTTTAATTAAAGCGCTACCACAGAGCCTAGTGTACTCGCTGAATTCCAGCTATCATGTCGAATTAAGAAGAATGTTATTCCTTGGAGTGCAATTCGCTCATTTATCACACTTATAAGGTCACAGTCCAAAATCAGTTCAATTAAGTCCCACAGTCATTCGTTTGACTGTTAAAAGCGATACAACTTAGTTAGATCGGAAGAAAATCACTAAATACATGTTGGTATGAATATGTGACCCAACCGTTGTAACTCAAACGGACTGACACCGTTAGAAAGTCAGTGAAATATAGTAATTGAAACTGTGTCTATTTCTTAAGCGCGAAATAACGGCTAGGATTGGTCCCACAGTAAAAAATGAATTTTTTATCTTAATTTTTAATTAAAGCGCTACCACAGAGCCTAGTGTACTCGCTGAATTCCAGCTATCATGTCGAATTAAGAAGAATGTTATTCCTTGGAGTGCAATTCGCTCATTTATCACACTTATAAGGTCACAGTCCAGAATCAGTTCAATTAAGTCCCACAGTCATTCGTTTCACTGTTAAAAGCGATACAACTTAGTAATATCGGAAAACAATCACTAAATACATGTTGGTACGAATATGTGACGCAACCGTTGTAACTCAAACGGATTGACACCGTTAGAGAGTCAATGAAATGTAGTTTTGAAACTGTTTCTATTTCTTCAGCGAGCGCTAACGGCTAGGATTGGTCCCACAGTAAAAACTGAATTTTTTATCTTAATTTTTAATTAAAGCGCTACCACAGAGCCTAGTGTACTCGCTGAATTCCAGCTATCATGTCGAATTAAGAAGAATGTTATTCCTTGGAGTGCAATTCGCTCATTTATCACACTTATAAGGTCACAGTCCAGAATCAGTTCAATTAAGTCCCACAGTCATTCGTTTGACTGTTAAAAGCGATACAACTTAGTAATATCGGAAAACAATCATTAAATACATGTTGGTACGAATATGTGATGCAACCGTTGTAACTCAAACGGATTGACACCGTTAGAGAGTCAATGAAATGTAGTTTTGAAACTGTTTCTATTTCTTCAGCGCGCGCTAACGGCTAGGATTGGTCCCACAGAAAAACTGAATTTTTTATCTTAATTTTTCAATAAGGCGCTACCACAGAGCCTAGTGTACTCACTGAATTCCAGCTATCATGACGAATTAAGAAGAATGTTATTCCTTGGTGTCCAATTGGCTCATTTATAACATTTATAAGGTCAAAGTCCAGAATCAGTTCAATTAAGTCCCACAGTCAATCGTTTAACTGTTAAAAGCGATACAACTTAGTAATATCGGAAAAATATCACTAAATACATGTTGGTACGAATATGTGACGCAACCGTTGTATCTCAAGCGGATTTATACCGCTAGAAAGTCAATGAAATATAGTCTTTGGAACTGTTCCTATTTATTCAGCGCGTGGTAACGGCCAGGATTGGTCCCTCAGTAAGAAAAGACTTATTTATCTATATTTTTAAATAAAGCGCTACCACAAAGCCTAATGTAATTCCTGAATTCCAGCAATCATGTCAAATTAAGAAGAATGTTATTCCTTAAAAGACCAATTGGCTCATTTATCACATTTATAAGGTCACATTCCAGAATCAGTTCAATTAAGTCCCACAGTCATTCGTTTCACTGTTAAAAGCGATACAACTTAGTTAGATCGGAAGAAAATCACTAAATACATGTTGGTATGAATATGTGACCCAACCGTTGTAACTCAAACGGACTGACACCGTTAGAAAGTCAGTGAAATATAGTATTTGAAACTGTGTCTATTTCTTAAGCGCGAAATAACGGCTAGGATTGGTCCCACAGTAAAAAATGAATTTTTTATCTTAATTTTTAATTAAAGCGCTACCACAGAGCCTAGTGTACTCGCTGAATTCCAGCTATCATGTCGAATTAAGAAGAATGTTATTCCTTGGAGTGCAATTCGCTCATTTATCACACTTATAAGGTCACAGTCCAGAATCAGTTCAATTAAGTCCCACAGTCATTCGTTTCACTGTTAAAAGCGATACAACTTAGTAATATCGGAAAACAATCACTAAATACATGTTGGTACTAATATGTGACGCAACCGTTGTAACTCAAACGGATTGACACCGTTAGAGAGTCAATGAAATGTAGTTTTGAAACTGTTTCTATTTATTCAGCGCGTGGTAACGGCCAGGATTGGTCCCTCAGTAAGAAAAGACTTATTTATCTATATTTTTAAATAAAGCGCTACCACAAAGCCTAATGTAATTCCTGAATTCCAGCAATCATGTCAAATTAAGAAGAATGTTATTCCTTAAAAGACCAATTGGCTCATTTATCACATTTATAAGGTCACATTCCAGAATCAGTTCAATTAAGTCCCACAGTCATTCGTTTCACTGTTAAAAGCGATACAACTTAGTTAGATCGGAAGAAAATCACTAAATACATGTTGGTATGAATATGTGACCCAACCGTTGTAACTCAAACGGACTGACACCGTTAGAAAGTCAGTGAAATATAGTATTTGAAACTGTGTCTATTTCTTAAGCGCGAAATAACGGCTAGGATTGGTCCCACAGTAAAAAATGAATTTTTTATCTTAATTTTTAATTAAAGCGCTACCACAGAGCCTAGTGTACTCGCTGAATTCCAGCTATCATGTCGAATTAAGAAGAATGTTATTCTTTGGAGTGCAATTCGCTCATTTATCACACTTATAAGGTCACAGTCCAGAATCAGTTCAATTAAGTCCCACAGTCATTCGTTTCACTGTTAAAAGCGATACAACTTAGTAATATCGGAAAACAATCACTAAATACATGTTGGTACTAATATGTGACGCAACCGTTGTAACTCAAACGGATTGACACCGTTAGAGAGTCAATGAAATGTAGTTTTGAAACTGTTTCTATTTCTTCAGCGAGCGCTAACGGCTAGGATTGGTCCCACAGTAAAAACTGAATTTTTTATCTTAATTTTTCAATAAAGCGCTACCACAGAGCCTAGTGTACTCGCTGAATTCCAGCTATCATGTCGAATTAAGAAGAATGTTATTCCTTGGAGTCCAATTGGCTCGTTTATAACATTTATAAGGTCAAAGTCCAGAATCAGTTCAATTAAGTCACACAGTCAATCGTTTAACTGTTAAAAGCGATACAACTTAGTAATATCGGAAAAATATCACTAAATACATGTTGGTACGAATATGTGACGCAACAATTGTATCTCAAACGGATTTATACCGCTAGAAAGTCAATGAAATATAGTCTTTAGAACTGTTCCTATTTACTCAGCGCGTGGTAACGGCCAGGATTGGTCCCTCAGTAAGAAAAGACTTATTTATCTAAATTTTTAAATAAAGCGCTACCACAAAGCCTAATGTAATCGCTGAATTCCAGCAATCATGTCAAATTAAGAAGAATGTTATTCCTTAAAAGACCAATTGGCTCATTTATCACATTTATAAGGTCACATTCCAGAATCAGTTCAATTAAGTCCCACAGTCATTCGTTTCACTGTTAAAAGCGATACAACTTAGTTATATCGGAAGAAAATCACTAAATACATGTTGGTACGAATATGTGACCCAACCGTTGTAACTCAAGCGGATTGACACCGTTAGAAAGTCAGTGAAATATAGTATTTGAAACTGTGTCTATTTCTTAAGCGCGAAATAACGGCTAGGATTGGTCCCACAGTAAAAACTGAATTTTTTATCTTAATTTTTAATTAAAGCGCTACCACAGAGCCTAGTGTACTCGCTGAATTCCAGCTATCATGTCGAATTAAGAAGAATGTTATTCCTTGGAGTGCAATTCGCTCATTTATCACACTTATAAGGTCACAGTCCAGAATCAGTTCAATTAAGTCACACAGTCAATCGTTTAACTGTTAAAAGCGATACAACTTAGTAATATCGGAAAAATATCACTAAATACATGTTGGTACGAATATGTGACGCAACGGTTGTATCTCAAACGGATTTATACCGCTAGAAAGTCAATGAAATATAGTCTTTAGAACTGTTCCTATTTACTCAGCGCGTGGTAACGGCCAGGATTGGTCCCTCAGTAAGAAAAGACTTATTTATCTAAATTTTTAAATAAAGCGCTACCACAAAGCCTAATGTAATCGCTGAATTCCAGCAATCATGTCAAATTAAGAAGAATGTTATTCCTTAAAAGACCAATTGGCTCATTTATCACATTTATAAGGTCACATTCCAGAATCAGTTCAATTAAGTCCCACAGTCATTCGTTTCACTGTTAAAAGCGATACAACTTAGTTATATCGGAAGAAAATCACTAAATACATGTTGGTACGAATATGTGACCCAACCGTTGTAACTCAAGCGGATTGACACCGTTAGAAAATAAATGAAATGTAGTTGTTGAAACTGTCTCTATTTTTTCAGCTTGAAGTAACGGCTAGGATTGGTCCCACAGTAAAAAATGGCTTTTTTAACTTAATTTTGTAATAGGGCGCTACTACTGCGCCCAGTGTAATCGCTGAGTTCGAGCAATTACATTAAATTAAGAAGAATGTTATTTCTTGTAGTCTAACTGGCTCATTTATCACATTTATAAGGTCAAAGTTCAAAATCAGTTCAATTAATTCCGACAGTCAAACGTTTCACTGTTAAAAGCGATACAACTTAGTAACATCGGGCAACAATCACTAGATACATGTTGGCACGAATATGTGACGCAACCGTTGTAAATCAAACGGTTTGACACTGTTAGAAAGTCAATGAAATGAAGTTGTTGAAACTGTCTGTATTTTTTCAGCACGAACTAACGGCTAGGATTGGTCCCACAGTAAAAAATGACTTATTTATCTAAGTTTTTAATTAAAGCGCTACCACATAGCCTAGTGTACTCGCTGAATTCCAGCAATCATGTGGAATTAAGAAGAATGTTATTCCTTGGAGTGCAATTCGCTCATTTATCACACTTATAAGGTCACAGTCCAGAATCTGTTCAATTAAGTCCCACAGTCATTCGTTTCACTGTTAAAAGCGATACAACTTAGTTAGATCGGAAGAAAATCACTAAATACATGTTGGTATGAATATGTGACCCAACCGTTGTAACTCAAACGGACTGACACCGTTAGAAAGTCAGTGAAATGTAGTATTTGAAACTGTGTCTATTTATTAAGCGCGAAATAACGGCTAGGATTGGTCCCTCAGTAAAAAATGAATTTTTTATCTTAATTTTTAATTAAAGCGCTACCACAGAGCCTAGTGTACTCGCTGAATTCCAGCTATCATGTCGACTTAAGAAGAATGTTATTCCTTGGAGTGCAATTCGCTCATTTATCACACTTATAAGGTCACAGTCCAGAATCAGTTCAATTAAGTCCTACAGTCATTCGTTTGACTGTTAAAAGCGATACAACTTAGTAATATCGGAAAACAATCACTAAATACATGTTGGTACGAATATGTGACGCAACCGTTGTAACTCAAACGGATTGACACCGTTAGAGAGTCAATGAAATGTAGTTTTGAAACTGTTTCTATTTCTTCAGCGAGCGCTAACGGCTAGGATTGGTCCCACACCAGAATCAGTTCAATTAAGTCCCACAGTCAATCGTTTAACTGTTAAAAGCGATACAACTTAGTAATATCGGAAAAATATCACTAAATACATGTTGGTACGAATATGTGACGCAACCGTTGCATCTCAAACGGATTTATATCGCTAGAAAGTCAATGAAATATAGTCTTTAGAACTGTTCCTATTTATTCAGCGCGTGGTAACGGCCAGGATTGGTCCCTCAGTAAGAAATGACTTATTTATCTAAATTTTGAATTAAAGCGCTACCACATAGCCTAGTGTACTCGCTGAATTCCAGCAATCATGTGGAATTAAGAAGAATGTTATTCCTTGGAGTCCAATTGGCTCATTTATAACATTTATAAGGTCAAAGTCCAGAATCAGTTCAATTAAGTCCCACAGTGAATCGTTTAACTGTTAAAAGCGATACAACTTAGTAATATCGGAAAAATATCACTAAATACATGTTGGTACGAATATGTGACGCAACCGTTGTAACTCAAACGGATTGACACCGTTAGAAAGTCAATGAAATATAGTCTTTGGAACTGTTCCTATTTATTCAGCGCGTGCTAACGGCCAGGATTGGTCCCTCAGTAAGAAAAGACTTATTTATCTAAATTTTTAAATAAAGCGCCACCACAGAGGCTAATGTAATCGCTGAATTCCAGCAATCATGTCAAATTAAGAAGAATGTTATTCCTTGGAGACCAATTGGCTCATTTATCACATTTATAAGGTCACATTCCAGAACCAGTTCAATTAAGTCCCACAGTCAATCGTTTCACTGTTAAAAGCGATACAACTTAGTAATTTAGGAAAAATATCACTAAATACATGTTGGTACGAATATGTGACGCAAACGTTGTAACTCAAACGGATTGACACCGTTAGAAAGTCAATGAAATGTAGTTGTTGAAACTGTCTCTATTTTTTCAGCGCGAACTAACGGCTAGGATTGGTCCCACAGTAAAAAAAATGGCTTTTTTAACTTAATTTTTTAATAGAGCGCTACTACAGCGCCCAGGGTAATCGCTAAGTTCCAGCAATCATATTAAATTAAGAAGAATGTTAATTCTTGTAGTCTAACTGGCTCATTTATCACATTTATAAGGTCGAAGTTCAAAATCAGTTCAATTAAGTCTGACAGTCAAACGTTTCACTGTTAAAAGCGATGCAACCTAGTAATATCCAAAAACTATCGCTAAATACATGTTGGTACGTATATGTGACGCAACCGTTGCATCTCAAACGGATTTATACCGCTAGAAAGTCAATGAAATGTAGTCTTTGGAACTGTTTCTATTTATTCAGCGCGTGCTAACGGCTAGGATTGGTCCCACAGTAAAAAATGGCTTTTTTATCTTAATTTTTTAATAGAGCGCTACTACAGCGCCCAGGTTAATCGCTGAATTCCAGCAATCATGTCAAATTAAGAAGAATGTTATTCCTTGGAGTCCAATTGGCTCATTTATCACATTTATAAGGTCACAATGCAGAATCAGTTCAATTAAGTCCCACAGTCATTCGTTTCACTGTTAAAAGCGATACAACTTAGTTACATCGGAAAAAAATCACTAAATACATGTTGGTACGAATATGTGACCCAACCGTTGTAACTCAAACGGACTGACACCGTTAGAAAGTCAGTGAAATGTAGTATTTGAAACTGTCTCTATTTCTTCCGCGCGAAATAACGGCTAGGATTGGTCCCACAGTAAAAAATGACTTATTTATCTAAATTTTTAATTAAAGCGCTACCACAGAGGCTAGTGTACACGCTGAATTCCATCTATCATGTCGAATAAAGAAGAATGTTATTCCTTAGAGTGCAATTCGCTCATTTATCACACTTATAAGGTCAAAGTCCAGAATCAGTTCAATTAAGTCCCACAGTCAATCGTTTCACTGTTAAAAGCGATACAGCTTAGTAATATCGGAAAAATATCACTAAATACATGCTGGTACGAATATGTGACGCAACCGTTGTAACTTAAACGGATTGACACCGTTAGAAAGTAAATGAAATGTAGTTGTTGAAACTGTCTCTATTTTTTCAGCGCGAACTAACGGCTAGGATTGGTCCCACAGTAAAAAATGGCTTTTTTATCTTAATTTTTTAATAGAGCGCTACTACAGCGCCCAGTGTAATCGCTGAGTTCGAGCAATTATATTAAATTAAGAAGAATGTTATTTCTTGTAGTCTAAGTGGCTCATTTATCACATTTATAAGGTCAACGTCCTGAATCAGTTCAATTAAGTCCCACAGTCAATCGTTTCACTGTTAAAAGCGATGCAACTTAGTAATATCGGAAAAATATCACTAAATACATGTTGGTACGAATATGTGACGCAACCGTTGCATCTCAAACGGATTTATACCGCTAGAAAGTCAATGAAATGTAGTCTTTTGAATTGTTCCTATTTATTCAGCGCGTGCTTACGGCCAGTATTGGTCCCACAGTAAAAAAGGACTTATTTATCTAAATTTTTAATTAAAGCGCTACCACAGAGCCTAGTGTACTCGCTGAATTCCAGCAATCATGTCGAATTAAGAAGAATGTTATTCCTTGGAGAGAAATTCGCTCATTTATCACACTTAAAAGGACACAGTCCAGAATCAGTTCAATTAAGTCCCACAGTCATTCGTTTCACTGTTAAAAGCGATACAACTTAGTAATATCGGAAAACAATCACTAAATACATCTTGGTACGAATATGTGAAGCAACCGTTGTAACTCAAACGGATTGACGGCGTTAGGGAGTCAAGGAGATGTAGTTTTTGAAACTGTCTCTATTTCTTCAGTGCGCGCTAACGGCTAGGATTGGTCCCACAGTAAAAATTAAATTTTTTATCTTAATTTTTAAATAAAGCGCTACCACAGAGCCTAGTGTACTCGCTGAATTCCAGCTATCATGTCGAATTAAGAAGAATGTTCTTCCTTGGAGACCAACTGGCTCATTTATCACATTTATAAGGTCACATTCCAGAATCAGTTCAATTTAGTCCCACAGTCATTCGTTTCACTGTTAAAAGCGATACAACTTAGTTAGATCGGAAAAAAATCACTAAATACATGTTGGTACGAATATATGACCCAACCGTTGTAACCCAAACGGACTGACACCGTTAGAAAGTCAGTGAAATGTAGTATTTGAAACTGTCTCTATTTCTTCAGCGCGAAATAACGGCTAGGATTGGTCCCACAGTAAAAAATGACTTATTTATCTACGTTTTTAATTAAAGCGCTACCACAGAGGCTAGTGTACTCGCTGAATTCCATCTATCATGTCGAATAAAGAAGAATGTTATTCCTTGGAGTGCAATTCGCTCATTTATCACACTTATAAGGTGAACGTCCAGAATCAGTTCAATTAAGTCCCACAGTCAATCGTTTCACTGTTAAAAGCGATAAAGCTTAGTAATATCGGAAAAATATCACTAAATACATGTTGGTACGAATATGTGACGCAACCGTTGTAACTCAAACGGATTGACACCGTTAGAAAATAAATGAAATGTAGTTTTTGAAACTGTCTCTATTTTTTCAGCGCGAAATAACGGCTAGGATTGGTCCCACAGTAAAAAATGGCTTTTTTCTCTTAATTTTTTAATAGAGCGCTACTACAGTGCCCAGTGTAATCCCTGAGTTCGAGCAATTATATTAAATTAAGAAGAATGTTATTTCTTGTAGTCTAACTGGCTCATTTACCATATTTATAAGGTCAAAGTCTAGAATCAGTTCAATTAAGTCCCACAGTCAATCGTTTCACTGTTAAAAGCGATGCAACTTAGTAATATCGGAAAAATATCACTAAATACATGTTGGTACGAATATGTGACGCAACCGTTGTATCTCAAACGGATTTATACCGCTAGAAAGTCAATGAAATGTAGTCTTTGGAACTGTTCCTATTTATTCAGCGCGTGCTAACGGCCAGTATTGGTCCCACAGTAAAAAATGACTTATTTATCTAAATTTTTAATTAAAGCGCTACCGCAGAGCCTAGTGTACTCGCTGAATTACAGCAATCATGTCGAATTAAGAAGAATGTTATTCCTTGGGGTGCAATTCGCTCATTTATCACACTTATAAGGTCAAAGTCCGGAATCAGTTCAATTAAGTCCCACAGTCAATCGTTTCACTGTTAAAAGCGATACAACTTAGTAATATCGGAAAACAATCACTAAATACATGTTGGTAGGAATATGTGACGCAACTGTTGTAACTCAAACGGATTGACACCGTTAGAGAGTCAATGAAATGTAGTTTTGAAACTGTCTCTATTCTTCACAGCGCGCTAACGGCTAGGATTGGTCCCACAGAAAAAACTGAATTTTTTATCTTAATTTTTCAATAAAGCGCTACCACAGAGCCTAGTGTACTTGCTGAATTCCAGCTATCATGTCGAATTAAGAAGAATGTTATTCCTTGGAGTGCAATTCGCTCATTTATCACACTTATAAGGTCAAAGTCCAGAATCAGTTCAATTAAGTCCCACAGTCAATCGTTTCACTGTTAAAAGCGATACAGCTTAGTAATATCGGAAAAATATCACTGAATACATGTTGGTACGAATATGTGACGCAACCGTTGTAACTCAAACGGATTGACACCGTTAGAAAATAAATGAAATGTAGTTGTTGAAACTGTCTCTATTTTTTCAGCGCGAACTAACGGCTAGGATTGGTCCCACAGTAAAAAATGGCTTTTTTATCTTAATTTTTTAATAGAGCGCTACTACAACGCCCAGTGTAATTGCTGAGTTTGAGCAATTATATTAAATTAAGAAGAATGTTATTTCTTGTAGTCTAACTTGCTCATTTATCACATTTATAAGGTCAAAGTACAGAATCAGTTCAATTAAGTCCCACAGTCATTCGTTTCACTGTTAAAAGCGATACAACTTAGTAATATCGGAAAAATATCACTAAATACATGTTGGTACGAATATGTGACCAAAACGTTGTATCTCAAACGGATTTATACAGCTAGAAAGTCAATGAAATGTAGTCTTTGGAACTGTTCCTATTTATTCAGCGCGTGCTAACGGCTAGGATTGGTCCCACAGTAAAAAATGGCTTTTTTATCTTAATTTTTTAATAGAGCGCTACTACAGCGCCCAGGGTAATCGCTGAATTCCAGCAATCATGTCAAATTAAGAAGAATGTTATTTCTGGGAGACCAATTGGCTCATTTATTACATTTATAAGGTCACAATCCAGAATCAGTTCAATTAAGTCCCACAGTCATTCGTTTCACTGTTAAAAGCGATACAACTTAGTAATATCGGAAAACAATCACTAAATACATCTTGGTACGAATATGTGAAGCAACCGTTGTAGCTCAAACGGATTGACGGCGTTAGAGAGTCAATGAGATGTAGTTTTTGAAACTGTCTCTATTTCTTCAGCGCGCGCTAACGGCTATGATTGGTCCCACAGTAAAAATTAAATTTTTTATCTTAATTTTAAAATAAAGCGCTACCACAGAGCCTAGTGTACTCGCTGAATTCCAGCTATCATGTCGAATTAAGAAGAATGTTATTCCTTGGAGACCAACTGGCTCATTTATCACATTTATAAGGTCACATTCCAGAATCAGTTCAATTAAGTCCCACAGTCATTCGTTTCACTGTTAAAAGCGATACAACTTAGTTAGATCGGAAAAAAATCACTAAATACATGTTGGTACGAATATGTGACCCAACCGTTGTAACTCAAACGAACTGACACCGTTAGAAAGTCAGTGAAATGTAGTATTTGAAACTGTCTCTATTTTTTCAGCGCGAAATAACGGCTAGGATTGGTCCCACAGTAAAAAATGGCTTTTTTATCTTAATTTTTTAATAGAGCGCTACTACAGCGCCCAGGGTAATCGCTGAGTTCCAGCAATCATATTAAATTAAGAAGAATGTTATTTCTTGTAGTCTAACTGGCTCATTTATCACATTTATAAGGTCAAAGTCCAGAATCAGTTCAATTAAGTCCCACAGTCAATCGTTTCACTGTTAAAAGCGATACAACTTAGTAATATCGGAAAAATATCACTAAATACATGTTGGTACGAATATGTGACGCAACCGTTGTAACTCAAACGGATTGACACCGTTAGAGAGTCAATGAAATGTAGTTTTGAAACTGTCTCTATTTCTTCACAGCGCGCTAACGGCTAGGATTGGTCCCACAGTAAAAACTGAATTTTTTATCTTAATTTTTCAATAAAGCGCTACCACAGAGGCTAGTGTACTTGCTGAATTCCAGCAATCATGTCGAATTAAGAAGAATGTTATTCTTTGGAGTCCAATTGGCTCATTTATAACATTTATAAGGTGAAAGTCTAGAACCAGTTCAATTAAGTCCCACAGTCAATCGTTTCACTGTTAAAAGCGATACAACTTAGTAATATCGGAAAAATATCACTAAATACATGTTGGTACGAATATGTGACGCAAACGTTGTAACTCAAACGGATTGACACCGTTAGAAATTCAATGTAATGTAGTTGTTGAAACTGTCTCTATTTTTTCAGCGCGAACTAACGGCTAGGATTGGTCCCACAGTAAAAAATGGCTTTTTTATCTTAATTTTTTAATAGAGCACAACTACAGCGCCCAGGGTAATCGCTGAGTTCCAGGAATCATATTAAATTAAGAAGAATGTTATTTCTTGTAGTCTAACTGGCTCATTTATCACATTTATAAGGTCGAAGTTCAAAATCAGTTCAATTAAGTCTGACAGTCAAACGTTTCACTGTTAAAACCGATGCAACCTAGTAATATCCAAAAACTATCGCTAAATACATGTTGGTACGTATATGTGACGCAACCGTTGCATCTCAAACGGATTGACACCGTTAGAATTTCAATGAAATGTAGTTGTTGAAACTGTCTCTATTTTTTCAGCGCGAAATAACGGCTAGGATTGGTCCAACAGTAAAAAATCAATTATTTATCTAAATTTTTAATTAAAGCGCAACTACAGCGCCCAGTGTAATCGCTGAGTTCGAGCAATTATATTAAATTAAGAAGAATGTTATTTCTTGTAGTCTAAGTGGCTCATTTATCACATTTATAAGGTCAAAGTCCAGAATCAGTTCAATTAAGTCCCACAGTCAATCGTTTCACTGTTAAAAGCGATACAACTTAGTAATATCGGAAAAATATCACTAAATACATGTTGGTACGAATATGTGACGCAACCGTTGTAACTCAAACGGATTGACACCGTTAGAGAGTCAATGAAATGTAGTTTTGAAACTGTCTCTATTTCTTCACAGCGCGCTAACGGCTAGGATTGGTCCCACAGTAAAAACTGAATTTTTTATCTTAATTTTTCAATAAAGCGCTACCACAGAGCCTAGTGTACTTGCTGAATTCCAGCAATCATGTCGAATTAAGAAGAATGTTATTCTTTGGAGTCCAATTGGCTCATTTATAACATTTATAAGGTGAAAGTCTAGAACCAGTTCAATTAAGTCCCACAGTCAATCGTTTCACTGTTAAAAGCGATACAACTTAGTAATATCGGAAAAATATCACTAAATACATGTTGGTACGAATATGTGACGCAAACGTTGTAACTCAAACGGATTGACACCGTTAGAAAGTCAATGAAATGTAGTTGTTGAAACTGTCTCTATTTTTTCAGCGCGAACTAACGGCTAGGATTGGTCCCACAGTAAAAAATGGCTTTTTTATCTTAATTTTTTAATAGAGCGCAACTACAGCGCCCAGGGTAATCGCTGAGTTCCAGGAATCATATTAAATTAAGAAGAATGTTATTTCTTGTAGTCTAACTGGCTCATTTATCACATTTATAAGGTCGAAGTTCAAAATCAGTTCAATTAAGTCTGACAGTCAAACGTTTCACTGTTAAAACCGATGCAACCTAGTAATATCCAAAAACTATCGCTAAATACATGTTGGTACGTATATGTGACGCAACCGTTGCATCTCAAACGGATTGACACCGTTAGAATGTCAATGAAATGTAGTTGTTGAAACTGTCTCTATTTTTTCAGCGCGGAATAACGGCTAGGATTGGTCCAACAGTAAAAAATCACTTATTTATCTAAATTTTTAATTAAAGCGCTACCACAGAGACTAGTGTACTTGCTGAATTCCAGCAATCATGTCAAATTAAGAAGAATGTTATTCCTTGGAGTCCAATTGGCTCATTTATCACATTTATAAGGTCACAATCCAGAATCAGTTCAATTAAGTCCCACAGTCATTCGTTTCACTGTTAAAAGCGATACAACTTAGTTACATCGGAAAAAAATCACTAAATACATGTTGGTACGAATATGTGACCCAACCGTTGTAACTCAAACGGACTGACACCGTTAGAAAGTCAGTGAAATGTAGTATTTGAAACTGTCTCTATTTCTTCCGCGCGATATAACGGCTAGGATTGGTCCCACAGTAAAAAATGACTTATTTATCTAAATTTTTAATTAAAGCGCTACCACAGAGGCTAGTGTACACGCTGAATTCCATCTATCATGTCGAATAAAGAAGAATGTTATTCCTTGGAGTGCAATTCGCTCATTTATCACACTTATAAGGTCAAAGTCCAGAATCAGTTCAATTAAGTCCCACAGTCAATCGTTTCACTGTTAAAAGCGATACAGCTTAGTAATATCGGAAAAATATCACTAAATACATGCTGGTACGAATATGTGACGCAACCGTTGTAACTCAAACGGATTGACACCGTTAGAAAGTAAATGAAATGTAGTTGTTGAAACTGACTCTATTTTTTCAGCGCGAACTAACGGCTAGGATTGGTCCCACAGTAAAAAATGGCTTTTTTATCCTAATTTTTTAATAGAGCGCTACTACAGCGCCCAGTGTAATCGCTGAGTTCGAGCAATTATATTATATTAAGAAGAATGTTATTTCTTGTAGTCTAAGTGGCTCATTTATCACATTTATAAGGTCAAAGTCCAGAATCAGTTCAATTAAGTCCCACAGTCAATCGTTTCACTGTTAAAAGCGATGCAACTTAGTAATATCGGAAAAATATCACTAAATACATGTTGGTACGAATATGTGACGCAACCGTTGCATCTCAAACGGATTTATACCGCTAGAAAGTCAATGAAATGTAGTCTTTTGAATTGTTCCTATTTATTCAGCGCGTGCTTACGGCCAGTATTGGTCCCACAGTAAAAAAGGACTTATTTATCTAAATTTTTAATTAAAGCGCTACCACAGAGCCTAGTGTACTCGCTGAATTCCAGCAATCATGTCGAATTAAGAAGAATGTTATTCCTTGGAGTGAAATTCGCTCATTTATCACACTTAAAAGGTCACAGTCCAGAATCAGTTCAATTAAGTCCCACAGTCATTCGTTTCACTGTTAAAAGCGATACAACTTAGTAATATCGGAAAACAATCACTAAATACATCTTGGTACGAATATGTGAAGCAACCGTTGTAACTCAAACGGATTGACGGCGTTAGAGAGTCAATGAGATGTAGTTTTTGAAACTGTCTCTATTTCTTCAGCGCGCGCTAACGGCTAGGATTGGTCCCAAAGTAAAAATTAAATTTTTTATCTTAATTTTTAAATAAAGCGCTACCACAGAGCCTAGTGTACTCGCTGAATTCAGCTATCATGTCGAATTAAGAAGAATGTTATTCCTTGGAGACCAACTGGCTCATTTATCACATTTATAAGGTCACATTCCAGAATCAGTTCAATTTAGTCCCACAGTCATTCGTTTCACTGTTAAAAGCGATACAACTTAGTTAGATCGGAAAAAAATCACTAAATACATGTTGGTACGAATATATGACCCAACCGTTGTAACCCAAACGGACTGACACCGTTAGAAAGTCAGTGAAATGTAGTATTTGAAACTGTCTCTATTTCTTCAGCGCGAAATAAGGGCTAGGATTGGTCCCACAGTAAAAAATGACTTATTTATCTAAATTTTTAATTAAAGCGCTACCACAGAGGCTAGTGTACTCGCTGAATTCCATCTATCATGTCGAATAAAGAAGAATGTTATTCCTTGGAGTGCAATTCGCTCATTTATCACACTTATAAGGTGAACGTCCAGAATCAGTTCAATTAAGTCCCACAGTCAATCGTTTCACTGTTAAAAGCGATAAAGCTTAGTAATATCGGAAAAATATCACTAAACACATGTTGGTACGAATATGTGACGCAACCGTTGTAACTCAAACGGATTGACACCGTTAGAAAATAAATGAAATGTAGTTGTTGAAACTGTCTCTATTTTTTCAGCGCGAAATAACTGCTAGGATTGGTCCCACAGTAAAAAATGGCTTTTTTTTTCTTAATTTTTTAATAGAGCGCTACTACAGCGCCCAGTGTAATCCCTGAGTTCGAGCAATTATATTAAATTAGGAAAATGTTATTTCTTGTAGTCTAACTGGCTCATTAATCACATTTATAAGGTCAAAGTCCAGAATCAGTTCAATTAAGTCCCACAGTCAATCGTTTCACTGTTAAAAGCGATGCAACTTAGTAATATCGGAAAAATATCACTAAATACATGTTGGTACGAATATGTGACGCAACCGTTGTATCTCAAACGGATTTATACCGCTAAAAAGTCAATGAAATGTAGTCTTTGGAACTGTTCCTATTTATTCAGCGCGTGCTAACGGCCAGTATTGGTCCCACAGTAAAAAATGACTTATTTATCTAAATTTTTAATTAAAGCGCTACCACAGAGCCTAGTGTACTCGCTGAATTACAGCAATCATGTCGAATTAAGAAGAATGTTATTCCTTGGATTGCAATTCGCTCATTTATCACACTCATAAGGTCACAGTCCAGAATCAGTTCAATTAAGTTCCACAGTCATTCGTTTCACTGTTAAAAGCGATACAACTTAGTAATATCGGAAAACAATCACTAAATACATGTTGGTAGGAATATGTGACGCAACTGTTGTAACTCAAACGGATTGACACCGTTAGAGAGTCAATGAAATGTAGTTTTGAAACTGTCTCTATTTCTTCACAGCGCGCTAACGGCTAGGATTGGTCCCACAGAAAAAACTGAATTTTTTATCTTAATTTTTCAATAAAGCGCTACCACAGAGCCTAGTGTACTTGCTGAATTCCAGCAATCATGTCGAATTAAGAAGAATGTTATTCTTTGGAGTCCAATTGGCTCATTTATAACATTTATAAGGTGAAAGTCTAGAACCAGTTCAATTAAGTCCCACAGTCAATCGTTTCACTGTTAAAAGCGATACAACTTAGTAATATCAGAAAAATATCACTAAATACATGTTGGTACGAATATGTGACGCAAACGTTGTAACTCAAACGGATTGACACCGTTAGAAAGTCAATGAAATGTAGTTGTTGAAACTGTCTCTATTTTTTCAGCGCAAACTAACGGCTAGGATTGGTCCCAGAGTAAAAAATGGCTTTTTTATCTTAATTTTTTAATAGAGCGCAACTACAGCGCCCAGGGTAATCGCTGAGTTCCAGGAATCATATTAAATTAAGAAGAATGTTATTTCTTGTAGTCTAACTGGCTCATTTATCACATTTATAAGGTCGAAGTTCAAAATCAGTTCAATTAAGTCTGACAGTCAAACGTTTCACTGTTAAAACCGATGCAACCTAGTAATATCCAAAAACTATCGCTAAATACATGTTGGTACGTATATGTGACGCAACCGTTGCATCTCAAACGGATTGACACCGTTAGAATGTCAATGAAATGTAGTTGTTGAAACTGTCTCTATTTTTTCAGCGCGGAATAACGGCTAGGATTGGTCCAACAGTAAAAAATCACTTATTTATCTAAATTTTTAATTAAAGCGCTACCACAGAGACTAGTGTACTTGCTGAATTCCAGCAATCATGTCAAATTAAGAAGAATGTTATTCCTTGGAGTCCAATTGGCTCATTTATCACATTTATAAGGTCACAATCCAGAATTAGTTCAATTAAGTCCCACAGTCATTCGTTTCACTGTTAAAAGCGATACAACTTAGTTACATCGGAAAAAAATCACTAAATACATGTTGGTACGAATATGTGACCCAACCGTTGTAACTCAAACGGACTGACACCGTTAGAAAGTCAGTGAAATGTAGTATTTGAAACTGTCTCTATTTCTTCCGCGCGAAATAACGGCTAGGATTGGTCCCACAGTAAAAAATGACTTATTTATCTAAATTTTTAATTAAAGCGCTACCACAGAGGCTAGTGTACACGCTGAATTCCATCTATCATGTCGAATAAAGAAGAATGTTATTCCTTGGAGTGCAATTCGCTCATTTATCACACTTATAAGGTCAAAGTCCAGAATCAGTTCAATTAAGTCCCACAGTCAATCGTTTCACTGTTAAAAGCGATACAGCTTAGTAATATCGGAAAAATATCACTAAATACATGCTGGTACGAATATGTGACGCAACCGTTGTAACTCAAACGGATTGACACCGTTAGAAAGTAAATGAAATGTAGTTGTTGAAACTGTCTCTATTTTTTCAGCGCGAACTAACGGCTAGGATTGGTCCCACAGTAAAAAATGGCTTTTTTATCTTAATTTTTTAATAGAGCGCTACTACAGCGCCCAGTGTAATCGCTGAGTTCGAGCAATTATATTAAATTAAGAAGAATGTTATTTCTTGTAGTCTAAGTGGCTCATTTATCACATTTATAAGGTCAAAGTCCAGAATCAGTTCAATTAAGTCCCACAGTCAATCGTTTCACTGTTAAAAGCGATGCAACTTAGTAATATCGGAAAAATATCACTAAATACATGTTGGTACGAATATGTGACGCAACCGTTGTATCTCAAACGGATTTATACCGCTAGAAAGTCAATGAAATGTAGTCTTTTGAATTGTTCCTATTTATTCAGCGCGTGCTTACGGCCAGTATTGGTCCCACAGTAAAAAAGGACTTATTTATCTAAATTTTTAATTAAAGCGCTACCACAGAGCCTAGTGTACTCGCTGAATTCCAGCAATCATGTCGAATTAAGAAGAATGTTATTCCTTGGAGTGAAATTCGCTCATTTATCACACTTAAAAGGTCACAGTCCAGAATCAGTTCAATTAAGTCCCACAGTCATTCGTTTCACTGTTAAAAGCGATACAACTTAGTAATATCGGAAAACAATCACTAAATACATCTTGGTACGAATATGTGAAGCAACCGTTGTAACTCAAACGGATTGACGGCGTTAGAGAGTCAATGAAATGTAGTTTTTGAAACTGTCTCTATTTTTTCAGCGCAAACTAACGGCTAGGATTGGTCCCAGAGTAAAAAATGGCTTTTTTATCTTAATTTTTTAATAGAGCGCAACTACAGCGCCCAGGGTAATCGCTGAGTTCCAGGAATCATATTAAATTAAGAAGAATGTTATTTCTTGTGGTCTAACTGGCTCATTTATCACATTTATAAGGTCGAAGTTCAAAATCAGTTCAATTAAGTCTGACAGTCAAACGTTTCACTGTTAAAACCGATGCAACCTAGTAATATCCAAAAACTATCGCTAAATACATGTTGGTACGTATATGTGACGCAACCGTTGCATCTCAAACGGATTGACACCGTTAGAATGTCAATGAAATGTAGTTGTTGAAACTGTCTCTATTTTTTCAGCGCGGAATAACGGCTAGGATTGGTCCAACAGTAAAAAATCACTTATTTATCTAAATTTTTAATTAAAGCGCTACCACAGAGACTAGTGTACTTGCTGAATTCCAGCAATCATGTCAAATTAAGAAGAATGTTATTCCTTGGAGTCCAATTGGCTCATTTATCACATTTATAAGGTCACAATCCAGAATTAGTTCAATTAAGTCCCACAGTCATTCGTTTCACTGTTAAAAGCGATACAACTTAGTTACATCGGAAAAAAATCACTAAATACATGTTGGTACGAATATGTGACCCAACCGTTGTAACTCAAACGGACTGACACCGTTAGAAAGTCAGTGAAATGTAGTATTTGAAACTGTCTCTATTTCTTCCGCGCGAAATAACGGCTAGGATTGGTCCCACAGTAAAAAATGACTTATTTATCTAAATTTTTAATTAAAGCGCTACCACAGAGGCTAGTGTACACGCTGAATTCCATCTATCATGTCGAATAAAGAAGAATGTTATTCCTTGGAGTGCAATTCGCTCATTTATCACACTTATAAGGACAAAGTCCAGAATCAGTTCAATTAAGTCCCACAGTCAATCGTTTCACTGTTAAAAGCGATACAGCTTAGTAATATCGGAAAAATATCACTAAATACATGCTGGTACGAATATGTGACGCAACCGTTGTAACTCAAACGGATTGACACCGTTAGAAAGTAAATGAAATGTAGTTGTTGAAACTGTCTCTATTTTTTCAGCGCGAACTAACGGCTAGGATTGGTCCCACAGTAAAAAATGGCTTTTTTATCTTAATTTTTTAATAGAGCGCTACTACAGCGCCCAGTGTAATCGCTGAGTTCGAGCAATTATATTAAATTAAGAAGAATGTTATTTCTTGTAGTCTAAGTGGCTCATTTATCACATTTATAAGGTCAAAGTCCAGAATCAGTTCAATTAAGTCCCACAGTCAATCGTTTCACTGTTAAAAGCGATGCAACTTAGTAATATCGGAAAAATATCACTAAATACATGTTGGTACGAATATGTGACGCAACCGTTGTATCTCAAACGGATTTATACCGCTAGAAAGTCAATGAAATGTAGTCTTTTGAATTGTTCCTATTTATTCAGCGCGTGCTTACGGCCAGTATTGGTCCCACAGTAAAAAAGGACTTATTTATCTAAATTTTTAATTAAAGCGCTACCACAGAGCCTAGTGTACTCGCTGAATTCCAGCAATCATGTCGAATTAAGAAGAATGTTATTCCTTGGAGTGAAATTCGCTCATTTATCACACTTAAAAGGTCACAGTCCAGAATCAGTTCAATTAAGTCCCACAGTCATTCGTTTCACTGTTAAAAGCGATACAACTTAGTAATATCGGAAAACAATCACTAAATACATCTTGGTACGAATATGTGAAGCAACCGTTGTAACTCAAACGGATTGACGGCGTTAGAGAGTCAATGAGATGTAGTTTTTGAAACTGTCTCTATTTCTTCAGCGCGCGCTAACGGCTAGGATTGGTCCCACAGTAAAAATTAAATTTTTTATCTTAATTTTTAAATAAAGCGCTACCACAGAGCCTAGTGTACTCGCTGAATTCCAGCTATCATGTCGAATTAAGAAGAATGTTATTCCTTGGAGACCAACTGGCTCATTTATCACATTTATAAGGTCACATTCCAGAATCAGTTCAATTTAGTCCCACAGTCATTCGTTTCACTGTTAAAAGCGATACAACTTAGTTAGATCGGAAAAAAATCACTAAATACATGTTGGTACGAATATATGACCCAACCGTTGTAACCCAAACGGACTGACACCGTTAGAAAGTCAGTGAAATGTAGTATTTGAAACTGTCTCTATTTCTTCAGCGCGAAATAAGGGCTAGGATTGGTCCCACAGTAAAAAATGACTTATTTATCTAAATTTTTAATTAAAGAGCTACCACAGAGGCTAGTGTACTCGCTGAATTCCATCTATCATGTCGAATAAAGAAGAATGTTATTCCTTGGAGTGCAATTCGCTCATTTATCACACTTATAAGGTGAACGTCCAGAATCAGTTCAATTAAGTCCCACAGTCAATCGTTTCACTGTTAAAAGCGATAAAGCTTAGTAATATCGGAAAAATATCACTAAACACATGTTGGTACGAATATGTGACGCAACCGTTGTAACTCAAACGGATTGACACCGTTAGAAAATAAATGAAATGTAGTTGTTGAAACTGTCTCTATTTTTTCAGCGCGAAATAACTGCTAGGATTGGTCCCACAGTAAAAAATGGCTTTTTTTTTCTTAATTTTTTAATAGAGCGCTACTACAGCGCCCAGTGTAATCCCTGAGTTCGAGCAATTATATTAAATTAAGAAGAATGTTATTCCTTGGAGACCAACTGGCTCATTTATCACATTTATAAGGTCACATTCCAGAATCAGTTCAATTTAGTCCCACAGTCATTCGTTTCACTATTAAAAGCGATACAACTTAGTTAGATCGGAAAAAAATCACTAAATACATGTTGGTACGAATATATGACCCAACCGTTGTAACCCAAACGGACTGACACCGTTAGAAAGTCAGTAAAATGTAGTATTTGAAACTGTCTCTATTTCTTCAGCGCGAAATAAGGGCTAGGATTGGTCCCACAGTAAAAAATGACTTATTTATCTAAATTTTTAATTAAAGCGCTACCACAGAGGCTAGTGTACTCGCTGAATTCCATCTATCATGTCGAATAAAGAAGAATGTTATTCCTTGGAGTGCAATTCGCTCATTTATCACACTTATAAGGTGAACGTCCAGAATCAGTTCAATTAAGTCCCACAGTCAATCGTTTCACTGTTAAAAGCGATAAAGCTTAGTAATATCGGAAAAATATCACTAAACACATGTTGGTACGAATATGTGACGCAACCGTTGTAACTCAAACGGATTGACACCGTTAGAAAATAAATGAAATGTAGTTGTTGAAACTGTCTCTATTTTTTCAGCGCGAAATAACTGCTAGGATTGGTCCCACAGTAAAAAATGGCTTTTTTTTCTTAATTTTTTAATAGAGCGCTACTACAGCGCCCAGTGTAATCCCTGAGTTCGAGCAATTATATTAAATTAGGAAAATGTTATTTCTTGTAGTCTAACTGGCTCATTAATCACATTTATAAGGTCAAAGTCCAGAATCAGTTCAATTAAGTCCCACAGTCAATCGTTTCACTGTTAAAAGCGATGCAACTTAGTAATATCGGAAAAATATCACTAAATACATGTTGGTACGAATATGTGACGCAACCGTTGTATCTCAAACGGATTTATACCGCTAAAAAGTCAATGAAATGTAGTCTTTGGAACTGTTCCTATTTATTCAGCGCGTGCTAACGGCCAGTATTGGTCCCACAGTAAAAAATGACTTATTTATCTAAATTTTTAATTAAAGCGCTACCACAGAGCCTAGTGTACTCGCTGAATTACAGCAATCATGTCGAATTAAGAAGAATGTTATTCCTTGGAGTGCAATTCGCTCATTTATCACATTTATAAGGTCACATTCCAGAATCAGTTCAATTAAGTCCCACAGTCATTCGTTTCACTGTTAAAAGCGATACAACTTAGTTAGATCGGAAAAAAATCACTAAATACATGTTGGTACGAATATGTGACCCAACCGTTGTAACTCAAACGAACTGACACCGTTAGAAAGTCAGTGAAATGTAGTATTTGAAACTGTCTCTATTTTTTCAGCGCGAAATAACGGCTAGGATTGGTCCCACAGTAAAAAATGGCTTTTTTATCTTAATTTTTTAATAGAGCGCAACTACAGCGCCCAGGGTAATCGCTGAGTTCCAGCAATCATATTAAATTAAGAAGAATGTTATTTCTTGTAGTCTAACTGGCTCATTTATCATATTTATAAGGTCGAAGTTTAAAATCAGTTCAATTAAGTCTGACAGTCAAACGTTTCACTGTTAAAAGCGATGCAACCTAGTAATATCCAAAAACTATCGCTAAATACATGTTGGTACGTATATGTGACGCAACCGTTGCATCTCAAACGGATTTATACCGCTAGAAAGTCAATGAAATGTAGTCTTTGGAACTGTTCCTATTTATTCAGCGCGTGCTAACGGCCAGGATTGGTCCCACAGTAAGAAAAGACTTATTTATCTAAATTTTTAAATAAAGCGCTACCACAGAGCCTAATGTAATCGCTGAATTCCAGCAATCATTTCAAATTAAGAAGAATGTTATTCCTTGGAGACCAATTGGCTCATTTATCAAATTTATAAGGTCACATTCCAGAATCAGTTCAATTAAGTCCCACAGTCATTCGTTTCACTGTTAAAAGCGATACAACTTAGTTAGATCGGAAAAAAATCACTAAATACATGTCGGTACGATAATGTGACCCAACCGTTGTAACTCAAACGGACTGACACCGTTAGAAAGTCAGTGAAATGTAGTATTTGAAACTGTGTCTATTTTTTCAGCGCGAAATAACTGCTAGGATTGGTCCCACAGTAAAAAATGGCTTTTTTTTTCTTAATTTTTTAATAGAGCGCTACTACAGCGCCCAGTGTAATCCCTGAGTTCGAGCAATTATATTAAATTAGGAAAATGTTATTTCTTGTAGTCTAACTGGCTCATTAATCACATTTATAAGGTCAAAGTCCAGAATCAGTTCAATTAAGTCCCACAGTCAATCGTTTCACTGTTAAAAGCGATGCAACTTAGTAATATCGGAAAAATATCACTAAATACATGTTGGTACGAATATGTGACGCAACCGTTGTATCTCAAACGGATTTATACCGCTAAAAAGTCAATGAAATGTAGTCTTTGGAACTGTTCCTATTTATTCAGCGCGTGCTAACGGCCAGTATTGGTCCCACAGTAAAAAATGACTTATTTATCTAAATTTTTAATTAAAGCGCTACCACAGAGCCTAGTGTACTCGCTGAATTACAGCAATCATGTCGAATTAAGAAGAATGTTATTCCTTGGAGTGCAATTCGCTCATTTATCACACTCATAAGGTCACAGTCCAGAATCAGTTCAATTAAGTTCCACAGTCATTCGTTTCACTGTTAAAAGCGATACAACTTAGTAATATCGGAAAACAATCACTAAATACATGTTGGTAGGAATATGTGACGCAACTGTTGTAACTCAAACGGATTGACACCGTTAGAGAGTCAATGAAATGTAGTTTTGAAACTGTCTCTATTTCTTCACAGCGCGCTAACGGCTAGGATTGGTCCCACAGAAAAAACTGAATTTTTTATCTTAATTTTTCAATAAAGCGCTACCACAGAGCCTAGTGTACTTGCTGAATTCCAGCAATCATGTGGAATTAAGAAGAATGTTATTCTTTGGAGTCCAATTGGCTCATTTATAACATTTATAAGGTGAAAGTCTAGAACCAGTTCAATTAAGTCCCACAGTCAATCGTTTCACTGTTAAAAGCGATACAACTTAGTAATATCAGAAAAATATCACTAAATACATGTTGGTACGAATATGTGACGCAAACGTTGTAACTCAAACGGATTGACACCGTTAGAAAGTCAATGAAATGTAGTTGTTGAAACTGTCTCTATTTTTTCAGCGCAAACTAACGGCTAGGATTGGTCCCAGAGTAAAAAATGGCTTTTTTATCTTAATTTTTTAATAGAGCGCAACTACAGCGCCCAGGGTAATCGCTGAGTTCCAGGAATCATATTAAATTAAGAAGAATGTTATTTCTTGTAGTCTAACTGGCTCATTTATCACATTTATAAGGTCGAAGTTCAAAATCAGTTCAATTAAGTCTGACAGTCAAACGTTTCACTGTTAAAACCGATGCAACCTAGTAATATCCAAAAACTATCGCTAAATACATGTTGGTACGTATATGTGACGCAACCGTTGCATCTCAAACGGATTGACACCGTTAGAATGTCAATGAAATGTAGTTGTTGAAACTGTCTCTATTTTTTCAGCGCGGAATAACGGCTAGGATTGGTCCAACAGTAAAAAATCACTTATTTATCTAAATTTTTAATTAAAGCGCTACCACAGAGACTAGTGTACTTGCTGAATTCCAGCAATCATGTCAAATTAAGAAGAATGTTATTCCTTGGAGTCCAATTGGCTCATTTATCACATTTATAAGGTCACAATCCAGAATCAGTTCAATTAAGTCCCACAGTCATTCGTTTCACTGTTAAAAGCGATACAACTTAGTTACATCGGAAAAAAATCACTAAATACATGTTGGTACGAATATGTGACCCAACCGTTGTAACTCAAACGGACTGACACCGTTAGAAAGTCAGTGAAATGTAGTATTTGAAACTGTCTCTATTTCTTCCGCGCGAAATAACGGCTAGGATTGGTCCCACAGTAAAAAATGACTTATTTATCTAAATTTTTAATTAAAGCGCTACCACAGAGCCTAGTGTACTCGCTGAATTCCAGCAATCATGTCGAATTAAGAAGAATGTTATTCCTTGGAGTGAAATTCGCTCATTTATCACACTTAAAAGGTCACAGTCCAGAATCAGTTCAATTAAGTCCCACAGTCATTCGTTTCACTGTTAAAAGCGATACAACTTAGTAATATCGGAAAACAATCACTAAATACATCTTGGTACGAATATGTGAAGCAACCGTTGTAACTCAAACGGATTGACGGCGTTAGAGAGTCAATGAGATGTAGTTTTTGAAACTGTCTCTATTTCTTCAGCGCGCGCTAACGGCTAGGATTGGTCCCACAGTAAAAATTAAATTTTTTATCTTAATTTTTAAATAAAGCGCTACCACAGAGCCTAGTGTACTCGCTGAATTCCAGCTATCATGTCGAATTAAGAAGAATGTTATTCCTTGGAGACCAACTGGCTCATTTATCACATTTATAAGGTCACATTCCAGAATCAGTTCAATTTAGTCCCACAGTCATTCGTTTCACTGTTAAAAGCGATACAACTTAGTTAGATCGGAAAAAAATCACTAAATACATGTTGGTACGAATATATGACCCAACCGTTGTAACCCAAACGGACTGACACCGTTAGAAAGTCAGTGAAATGTAGTATTTGAAACTGTCTCTATTTCTTCAGCGCGAAATAAGGGCTAGGATTGGTCCCACAGTAAAAAATGACTTATTTATCTAAATTTTTAATTAAAGCGCTACCACAGAGGCTAGTGTACTCGCTGAATTCCATCTATCATGTCGAATAAAGAAGAATGTTATTCCTTGGAGTGCAATTCGCTCATTTATCACACTTATAAGGTGAACGTCCAGAATCAGTTCAATTAAGTCCCACAGTCAATCGTTTCACTGTTAAAAGCGATAAAGCTTAGTAATATCGGAAAAATATCACTAAACACATGTTGGTACGAATATGTGACGCAACCGTTGTAACTCAAACGGATTGACACCGTTAGAAAATAAATGAAATGTAGTTGTTGAAACTGTCTCTATTTTTTCAGCGCGAAATAACTGCTAGGATTGGTCCCACAGTAAAAAATGGCTTTTTTTTTCTTAATTTTTTAATAGAGCGCTACTACAGCGCCCAGTGTAATCCCTGAGTTCGAGCAATTATATTAAATTAAGAAGAATGTTATTCCTTGGAGACCAACTGGCTCATTTATCACATTTATAAGGTCACATTCCAGAATCAGTTCAATTTAGTCCCACAGTCATTCGTTTCACTGTTAAAAGCGATACAACTTAGTTAGATCGGAAAAAAATCACTAAATACATGTTGGTACGAATATATGACCCAACCGTTGTAACCCAAACGGACTGACACCGTTAGAAAGTCAGTAAAATGTAGTATTTGAAACTGTCTCTATTTCTTCAGCGCGAAATAAGGGCTAGGATTGGTCCCACAGTAAAAAATGACTTATTTATCTAAATTTTTAATTAAAGCGCTACCACAGAGGCTAGTGTACTCGCTGAATTCCATCTATCATGTCGAATAAAGAAGAATGTTATTCCTTGGAGTGCAATTCGCTCATTTATCACACTTATAAGGTGAACGTCCAGAATCAGTTCAATTAAGTCCCACAGTCAATCGTTTCACTGTTAAAAGCGATAAAGCTTAGTAATATCGGAAAAATATCACTAAACACATGTTGGTACGAATATGTGACGCAACCGTTGTAACTCAAACGGATTGACACCGTTAGAAAATAAATGAAATGTAGTTGTTGAAACTGTCTCTATTTTTTCAGCGCGAAATAACTGCTAGGATTGGTCCCACAGTAAAAAATGGCTTTTTTTTCTTAATTTTTTAATAGAGCGCTACTACAGCGCCCAGTGTAATCCCTGAGTTCGAGCAATTATATTAAATTAGGAAAATGTTATTTCTTGTAGTCTAACTGGCTCATTAATCACATTTATAAGGTCAAAGTCCAGAATCAGTTCAATTAAGTCCCACAGTCAATCGTTTCACTGTTAAAAGCGATGCAACTTAGTAATATCGGAAAAATATCACTAAATACATGTTGGTACGAATATGTGACGCAACCGTTGTATCTCAAACGGATTTATACCGCTAAAAAGTCAATGAAATGTAGTCTTTGGAACTGTTCCTATTTATTCAGCGCGTGCTAACGGCCAGTATTGGTCCCACAGTAAAAAATGACTTATTTATCTAAATTTTTAATTAAAGCGCTACCACAGAGCCTAGTGTACTCGCTGAATTACAGCAATCATGTCGAATTAAGAAGAATGTTATTCCTTGGAGTGCAATTCGCTCATTTATCACACTCATAAGGTCACAGTCCAGAATCAGTTCAATTAAGTTCCACAGTCATTCGTTTCACTGTTAAAAGCGATACAACTTAGTAATATCGGAAAACAATCACTAAATACATGTTGGTAGGAATATGTGACGCAACTGTTGTAACTCAAACGGATTGACACCGTTAGAGAGTCAATGAAATGTAGTTTTTGAAACTGTCTCTATTTCTTCACAGCGCGCTAACGGCTAGGATTGGTCCCACAGAAAAAAATGAATTTTTTATCTTAATTTTTCAATAAAGCGCTACCACAGAGCCTAGTGTACTTGCTGAATTCCAGCTATCATGTCAAATTAAGAAGAATGTTATTCCTTGGAGTGCAATTCGCTCATTTATCACACTTATTAGGTAAAAGTCCAGAATCAGTTCAATTAAGTCCCACAGTCAATCGTTTCACTGTTAAAAGCGATACAGCTTAGTAATATCGGAAAAATATCACTAAATACATGCTGGTACGAATATGTGACGCAACCGTTGTAACTCAAACGGATTGACACCGTTAGAAAATAAATGAAATGTAGTTGTTGAAACTGTGTCTATTTTTTCAGCGCGAACTAACGGCTAGGATTGGTCCCACAGTAAAAATTAAATTTTTTATCTTAATTTTTAAATAAAGCGCTACCACAGAGCCTAGTGTACTCGCTGAATTCCAGCTATCATGTCTAATTAAGAAGAATGTTATTCCTTGGAGACCAACTGGCTCATTTATCACATTTATAAGGTCACATTCCAGAATCAGTTCAATTAAGTCCCACAGTCATTCGTTTCACTGTTAAAAGCGATACAACTTAGTTAGATCGGAAAAAAATCACTAAATACATGTTGGTACGAATATGTGACCCAACCGTTGTAACTCAAACGAACTGACACCGTTAGAAAGTCAGTGAAATGTAGTATTTGAAACTGTCTCTATTTTTTCAGCGCGAAATAACGGCTAGGATTGGTCCCACAGTAAAAAATGGCTTTTTTATCTTAATTTTTTAATAGAGCGCAACTACAGCGCCCAGGGTAATCGCTGAGTTCCAGCAATCATATTAAATTAAGAAGAATGTTATTTCTTGTAGTCTAACTGGCTCATTTATCATATTTATAAGGTCGAAGTTTAAAATCAGTTCAATTAAGTCTGACAGTCAAACGTTTCACTGTTAAAAGCGATGCAACCTAGTAATATCCAAAAACTATCGCTAAATACATGTTGGTACGTATATGTGACGCAACCGTTGCATCTCAAACGGATTTATACCGCTAGAAAGTCAATGAAATGTAGTCTTTGGAACTGTTCCTATTTATTCAGCGCGTGCTAACGGCCAGGATTGGTCCCACAGTAAGAAAAGACTTATTTATCTAAATTTTTAAATAAAGCGCTACCACAGAGCCTAATGTAATCGCTGAATTCCAGCAATCATTTCAAATTAAGAAGAATGTTATTCCTTGGAGACCAATTGGCTCATTTATCAAATTTATAAGGTCACATTCCAGAATCAGTTCAATTAAGTCCCACAGTCATTCGTTTCACTGTTAAAAGCGATACAACTTAGTTAGATCGGAAAAAAATCACTAAATACATGTCGGTACGATAATGTGACCCAACCGTTGTAACTCAAACGGACTGACACCGTTAGAAAGTCAGTGAAATGTAGTATTTGAAACTGTGTCTATTTCTTCAGCGCGAAATAACGGCTAGGATTGGTCCCACAGTAAAAATGACTTATTTATCTAAATTTTTAATTAAAGCGCTACCACAGAGGCTAGTGTACTCGCTGAATTCCATCTATCATGTCGAATAAAGAAGAATGTTATTCCTTGGAGTGCAATTCGCTCATTTATCACACTTATAAGGTCAAAGTCCAGAATCAGTTCAATTAAGTCCCACAGTCAATCGTTTCACTGTTAAAAGCGATACAGCTTAGTAATATCGGAAAAATATCACTAAATACATGCTGGTACGAATATGTGACGCAACCGTTGTAACTCAAACGGATTGACACCGTTAGAAAATAAATGAAATGTAGTTGTTGAAACTGTCTCTATTTTTTCAGCGCGAACTAACGGCTAGGATTGGTCCCACAGTAAAAAATGGCTTTTTTATCTTAATTTTTTAATAGAGCGCTACTACAGCGCCCAGTGTAATCGCTGAGTTCGAGCAATTATATTAAATTAAGAAGAATGTTATTTCTTGTAGTCTAAGTGGCTCATTTATCACCTTTATAAGGTCAAAGTCCGGAATCAGTTCAATTAATTCCCACAGTCAATCGTTTCACTGTTAAAAGCGATGCAACTTAGTAATATCGGAAAAATATCACTAAATACATGTTGGTACGAATATGTGACGCAACCGTTGTATCTCAAACGGATTTATACCGCTAGAAAGTCAATGAAATGTAGTCTTTTGAATTGTTCCTATTTATTCAGCGCGTGCTTACGGCCAGTATTGGTCCCACAGTAAAAAAGGACTTATTTATCTAAATTTTTAATTAAAGCGCTACCACAGAGCCTAGTGTACTCGCTGAATTCCAGCAATCATGTCGAATTAAGAAGAATGTTATTCCTTGGAGTGAAATTCGCTCATTTATCACACTTAAAAGGTCACAGTCCAGAATCAGTTCAATTAAGTCCCACAGTCATTCGTTTGACTGTTAAAAGCGATACAACTTAGTAATATCGGAAAACAATCACTAAATACATCTTGGTACGAATATGTGAAGCAACCGTTGTAACTCAAACGGATTGACGGCGTTAGAGAGTCAATGAGATGTAGTTTTTGAAACTGTCTCTATTTCTTCAGCGCGCGCTAACGGCTAGGATTGGTCCCACAGTAAAAATTAAATTTTTTATCTTAATTTTTAAATAAAGCGCTACCACAGAGCCTAGTGTACTCGCTGAATTCCAGCTATCATGTCGAATTAAGAAGAATGTTATTCCTTGGAGACCAACTGGCTCATTTGTCACATTTATAAGGTCACATTCCAGAATCAGTTCAATTTAGTCCCACAGTCATTCGTTTTACTGTTAAAAGCGATACAACTTAGTTAGATCGGAAAAAAATCACTAAATACATGTTGGTACGAATATATGACCCAACCGTTGTAACCCAAACGGACTGACACCGTTAGAAAGTCAGTGAAATGTAGTATTTGAAACTGTCTCTATTTCTTCAGCGCGAAATAAGGGCTAGGATTGATCCCACAGTAAAAAATGACTTATTTATCTAAATTTTTAATTAAAGCGCTACCACAGAGGCTAGTGTACTCGTTGAATTCCATCTATCATGTCGAATAAAGAAGAATGTTATTCCTTGGAGTGCAATTCGCTCATTTATCACACTTATAAGGTGAACGTCCAGAATCAGTTCAATTAAGTCCCACAGTCAATCGTTTCACTGTTAAAAGCGATAAAGCTTAGTAATATCGGAAAAATATCACTAAATACATGTTGGCACGAATATGTGACGCAACCGTTTTAACTCAAACGGATTGACACCGTTAGAAAGTCAATGAAATGTAGTTGTTGAAACTGTCTCTATTTTTTCAGCGCGAACTAACGGCTAGGATTGGTCCCACAGTAAAAAATGGCTTTTTTATCTTAATTTTTTAATAGAGCGCAACTACAGCGCCCAGGGTAATCGCTGAGTTCCAGCAATCATATTAAATTAAGAAGAATGTTATTTCTTGTAGTCTAACTGGCTCATTTATCATATTTATAAGGTCGAAGTTCAAAATCAGTTCAATTAAGTCTGACAGTCAAACGTTTCACTGTTAAAAGCGATGCAACCTAGTAATATCCAAAAACTATCGCTAAATACATGTTGGTACGTATATGTGACGCAACCGTTGCATCTCAAACGGATTTATACCGCTAGAAAGTCAATGAAATGTAGTCTTTGGAACTGTTCCTATTTATTCAGCGCGTGCTTACGGCCAGGATTGGTCCCACAGTAAGAAAAGACTTATTTATCTAAATTTTTAAATAAAGCGCTACCACAGAGCCTAATGTAATCGCTGAATTCCAGCAATCATTTCAAATTAAGAAGAATGTTATTCCTTGGAGACCAATTGGCTCATTTATCAAATTTATAAGGTCACATTCCAGAATCAGTTCAATTAAGTCCCACAGTCATTCGTTTCACTGTTAAAAGCGATACAACTTAGTTAGATCGGAAAAAAATCACTAAATACATGTCGGTACGATAATGTGACCCAACCGTTGTAACTCAAACGGACTGACACCGTTAGAAAGTCAGTGAAATGTAGTATTCGAAACTGTGTCTATTTCTTCAGCGCGAAATAACGGCTAGGATTGGTCCCACAGTAAAAATGACTTATTTATCTAAATTTTTAATTAAAGCGCTACCACAGAGGCTAGTGTACTCGCTGAATTCCATCTATCATGTCGAATAAAGAAGAATGTTATTCCTTGGAGTGCAATTCGCTCATTTATCACACTTATAAGGTCAAAGTCCAGAATCAGTTCAATTAAATCCCACAGTCAATCGTTTCACTGTTAAAAGCGATACAGCTTAGTAATATCGGAAAAATATCACTAAATACATGCTGGTACGAATATGTGACGCAACCGTTGTAACTCAAACGGATTGACACCGTTAGAAAATAAATGAAATACAGTTGTTGAAACTGTCTCTATTTTTTCAGCGCGAACTAACGGCTAGGATTGGTCCCACAGTAAAAAATGGCTTTTTTATCTTAATTTTTTAATAGAGCGCAACTACAGCGCCCAGGGTAATCGCTGAGTTCCAGCAATCATATTAAATTAAGAAGAATGTTATTTCTTGTAGTCTAACTGGCTCATTTATCATATTTATAAGGTCGAAGTTCAAAATCAGTTCAATTAAGTCTGACAGTCAAACGTTTCACTGTTAAAAGCGATGCAACCTAGTAATATCCAAAAACTATCGCTAAATACATGTTGGTACGTATATGTGACGCAACCGTTGCATCTCAAACGGATTTATACCGCTAGAAAGTCAATGAAATTTAGTCTTTGGAACTGTTCCTATTTATTCAGCGCGTGCTAACGGCCAGGATTGGTCCTACAGTAAGAAAAGACTTATTTATCTAAATTTTTAAATAAAGCGCTACCACAGAGCCTAATGTAATCGCTGAATTCCAGCAATCATTTCAAATTAAGAAGAATGTTATTCCTTGGAGACCAATTGGCTCATTTATCAAATTTATAAGGTCACATTCCAGAATCAGTTCAATTTAGTCCCACAGTCATTCGTTTTACTGTTAAAAGCGATACAACTTAGTTAGATCGGAAAAAAATCACTAAATACATGTTGGTACGAATATATGACCCAACCGTTGTAACCCAAACGGACTGACACCGTTAGAAAGTCAGTGAAATGTAGTATTTGAAACTGTCTCTATTTCTTCAGCGCGAAATAAGGGCTAGGATTGGTCCCACAGTAAAAAATGACTTATTTATCTAAATTTTTAATTAAAGCGCTACCACAGAGGCTAGTGTACTCGTTGAATTCCATCTATCATGTCGAATAAAGAAGAATGTTATTCCTTGGAGTGCAATTCGCTCATTTATCACACTTATAAGGTGAACGTCCAGAATCAGTTCAATTAAGTCCCACAGTCAATCGTTTCACTGTTAAAAGCGATAAAGCTTAGTAATATCGGAAAAATATCACTAAATACATGTTGGCACGAATATGTGACGCAACCGTTTTAACTCAAACGGATTGACACCGTTAGAAAGTCAATGAAATGTAGTTGTTGAAACTGTCTCTATTTTTTCAGCGCGAACTAACGGCTAGGATTGGTCCCACAGTAAAAAATGGCTTTTTTATCTTAATTTTTTAATAGAGCGCAACTACAGCGCCCAGGGTAATCGCTGAGTTCCAGCAATCATATTAAATTAAGAAGAATGTTATTTCTTGTAGTCTAACTGGCTCATTTATCATATTTATAAGGTCGAAGTTCAAAATCAGTTCAATTAAGTCTGACAGTCAAACGTTTCACTGTTAAAAGCGATGCAACCTAGTAATATCCAAAAACTATCGCTAAATACATGTTGGTACGTATATGTGACGCAACCGTTGCATCTCAAACGGATTTATACCGCTAGAAAGTCAATGAAATGTAGTCTTTGGAACTGTTCCTATTTATTCAGCGCGTGCTTACGGCCAGGATTGGTCCCACAGTAAGAAAAGACTTATTTATCTAAATTTTTAAATAAAGCGCTACCACAGAGCCTAATGTAATCGCTGAATTCCAGCAATCATTTCAAATTAAGAAGAATGTTATTCCTTGGAGACCAATTGGCTCATTTATCAAATTTATAAGGTCACATTCCAGAATCAGTTCAATTAAGTCCCACAGTCATTCGTTTCACTGTTAAAAGCGATACAACTTAGTTAGATCGGAAAAAAATCACTAAATACATGTCGGTACGATAATGTGACCCAACCGTTGTAACTCAAACGGACTGACACCGTTAGAAAGTCAGTGAAATGTAGTATTCGAAACTGTGTCTATTTCTTCAGCGCGAAATAACGGCTAGGATTGGTCCCACAGTAAAAATGACTTATTTATCTAAATTTTTAATTAAAGCGCTACCACAGAGGCTAGTGTACTCGCTGAATTCCATCTATCATGTCGAATAAAGAAGAATGTTATTCCTTGGAGTGCAATTCGCTCATTTATCACACTTATAAGGTCAAAGTCCAGAATCAGTTCAATTAAATCCCACAGTCAATCGTTTCACTGTTAAAAGCGATACAGCTTAGTAATATCGGAAAAATATCACTAAATACATGCTGGTACGAATATGTGACGCAACCGTTGTAACTCAAACGGATTGACACCGTTAGAAAATAAATGAAATACAGTTGTTGAAACTGTCTCTATTTTTTCAGCGCGAACTAACGGCTAGGATTGGTCCCACAGTAAAAAATGGCTTTTTTATCTTAATTTTTTAATAGAGCGCAACTACAGCGCCCAGGGTAATCGCTGAGTTCCAGCAATCATATTAAATTAAGAAGAATGTTATTTCTTGTAGTCTAACTGGCTCATTTATCATATTTATAAGGTCGAAGTTCAAAATCAGTTCAATTAAGTCTGACAGTCAAACGTTTCACTGTTAAAAGCGATGCAACCTAGTAATATCCAAAAACTATCGCTAAATACATGTTGGTACGTATATGTGACGCAACCGTTGCATCTCAAACGGATTTATACCGCTAGAAAGTCAATGAAATTTAGTCTTTGGAACTGTTCCTATTTATTCAGCGCGTGCTAACGGCCAGGATTGGTCCTACAGTAAGAAAAGACTTATTTATCTAAATTTTTAAATAAAGCGCTACCACAGAGCCTAATGTAATCGCTGAATTCCAGCAATCATTTCAAATTAAGAAGAATGTTATTCCTTGGAGACCAATTGGCTCATTTATCAAATTTATAAGGTCACATTCCAGAATCAGTTCAATTAAGTCCCACAGTCATTCGTTTCACTGTTAAAAGCGATACAACTTAGTTAGATCGGAAAAAAATCACTAAATACATGTCGGTACGATAATGTGACCCAACCGTTGTAACTCAAACGGACTGACACCGTTAGAAAGTCAGTGAAATGTAGTATTCGAAACTGTGTCTATTTCTTCAGCGCGAAATAACGGCTAGGATTGGTCCCACAGTAAAAATGACTTATTTATCTAAATTTTTAATTAAAGCGCTACCACAGAGGCTAGTGTACTCGCTGAATTCCATCTATCATGTCGAATAAAGAAGAATGTTATTCCTTGGAGTGCAATTCGCTCATTTATCACACTTATACGGTCAAAGTCCAGAATCAGTTCAATTAAATCCCACAGTCAATCGTTTCACTGTTAAAAGCGATACAGCTTAGTAATATCGGAAAAATATCACTAAATACATGCTGGTACGAATATGTGACGCAACCGTTGTAACTCAAACGGATTGACACCGTTAGAAAATAAATGAAATATAGTTGTTGAAACTGTCTCTATTTTTTCAGCGCGAACTAACGGCTAGGATTGGTCCCACAGTAAACAATGGCTTTTTTATCTTAATTTTTTAATAGAGCGCTACTACAGCGCCCAGTGTAATCGCTGAGTTCGAGCAATTATATTAAATTAAGAAGAATGTTATTTCTTGTAGTCTAAGTGGCTCATTTATCACATTTATAAGGTCAAAGTCCGGAATCAGTTCAATTAAGTCCCACAGTCAATCGTTTCACTGTTAAAAGCGATGCAACTTAGTAATATCGGAAAAATATCACTAAATACATGTTGGTACGAATATGTGACGCAACCGTTGTATCTCAAACGGATTTATACCGCTAGAAAGTCAATGAACTGTAGTCTTTTGAATTGTTCCTATTTATTCAGCGCGTGCTTACGGCCAGTATTGGTCCCACAGTAAAAAAGGACTTATTTATCTAAATTTTTAATTAAAGCGCTACCACAGAGCCTAGTGTACTCGCGGAATTACAGCAATCATGTCGAATTAAGAAGAATGTTATTCCTTGGAGTGAAATTCGCTCATTTGTCACACTTAAAAGGTCACAGTCCAGAATCAGTTCAATTAAGTCCCACAGTCATTCGTTTCACTGTTAAAAGCGATACAACTTAGTTAGATCGGAAAAAAATCACTAAATACATGTCGGTACGATAATGTGACCCAACCGTTGTAACTCAAACGGACTGACACCGTTAGAAAGTCAGTGAAATGTAGTATTCGAAACTGTGTCTATTTCTTCAGCGCGAAATAACGGCTAGGATTGGTCCCACAGTAAAAATGACTTATTTATCTAAATTTTTAATTAAAGCGCTGCCACAGAGGCTAGTGTACTCGCTGAATTCCATCTATCATGTCGAATAAAGAAGAATGTTATTCCTTGGAGTGCAATTCGCTCATTTATCACACTTATACGGTCAAAGTCCAGAATCAGTTCAATTAAATCCCACAGTCAATCGTTTCACTGTTAAAAGCGATACAGCTTAGTAATATCGGAAAAATATCACTAAATACATGCTGGTACGAATATGTGACGCAACCGTTGTAACTCAAACGGATTGACACCGTTAGAAAATAAATGAAATATAGTTGTTGAAACTGTCTCTATTTTTTCAGCGCGAACTAACGGCTAGGATTGGTCCCACAGTAAAAAATGGCTTTTTTATCTTAATTTTTTAATAGAGCGCTACTACAGCGCCCAGTGTAATCGCTGAGTTCGAGCAATTATATTAAATTAAGAAGAATGTTATTTCTTGTAGTCTAAGTGGCTCATTTATCACATTTATAAGGTCAAAGTCCGGAATCAGTTCAATTAAGTCCCACAGTCAATCGTTTCACTGTTAAAAGCGATGCAACTTAGTAATATCGGAAAAATATCACTAAATACATGTTGGTACGAATATGTGACGCAACCGTTGTATCTCAAACGGATTTATACCGCTAGAAAGTCAATGAACTGTAGTCTTTTGAATTGTTCCTATTTATTCAGCGCGTGCTTACGGCCAGTATTGGTCCCACAGTAAAAAAGGACTTATTTATCTAAATTTTTAATTAAAGCGCTACCACAGAGCCTAGTGTACTCGCTGAATTCCAGCAATCATGTCGAATTAAGAAGAATGTTATTCCTTGGAGTGAAATTCGCTCATTTGTCACACTTAAAAGGTCACAGTCCAGAATCAGTTCAATTAAGTCCCACAGTCATTCGTTTCACTGTTAAAAGCGATACAACTTAGTAATATCGGAAAACAATCACTAAATACATCTTGGTACGAATATGGGAAGCAACCGTTGTAACTCAAACGGATTGACGGCGTTAGAGAGTCAATGAGATGTAGTTTTTGAAACTGTCTCTATTTCTTCAGCGCGCACTAACGGCTAGGATTGGTCCCACAGTAAAAATTAAATTTTTTATCTTAATTTTTAAATAAAGCGCTACCACAGAGGCTAGTGTACTCGCTGAATTCCATCTATCATGTCGAATAAAGAAGAATGTTATTCCTTGGAGTGCAATTCGCTCATTTATCACACTTATAAGGTGAACGTCCAGAATCAGTTCAATTAAGTCCCACAGTCAATCGTTTCACTGTTAAAAGCGATAAAGCTTAGTAATATCGGAAAAATATCACTAGATACATGTTGGTACGAATATGTGACGCAACCATTGTAAATCAAACGGTTTGACACTGTTAGAAAGTCAATGAAATGGAGTTGTTGAAACTGTCTCTATTTTTTCAGCGCGAAGTAACGGCTAGGGTTGGTCCCACAGTAAAAAATGACTTATTTATCTAAATTTTTAATTAAAGCGCTACCACAGAGCCTAGTGTACTCGCTGAATTCCAGCAATCATGTGGAATTAAGAAGAATGTTATTCCTTGGAGTGCAATTCGCTCATTTATCACACTCATAAGGTCACAGTCCAGAATCAGTTCAATTAAGTTCCACAGTCATTCGTTTCACTGTTAAAAGCGATACAACTTAGTAATATCGGAAAACAATCACTAAATACATGTTGGTAGGAATATGTGACGCAACTGTTGTAACTCAAACGGAGTGACACCGTTAGAGAGTTATTGAAATGTAGTTTTGAAACTGTCTCTATTTCTTCACAGCGCGCTAACGGCTAGGATTGGTCCCACAGAAAAAAATGAATTTTTTATCTTAATTTTTCAATAAAGCGCTACCACAGAGCCTAGTGTACTTGCTGAATTCCAGCTATCATGTCGAATTAAGAAGAATGTTATTCCTTGGAGTGCAATTCGCTCATTTATCACACTTATAAGGTCAAAGTCCAGAATCAGTTCAATTAAGTCCCACAGTCAATCGTTTCACTGTTAAAAGCGATACAGCTTAGTAATATCGGAAAAATATCACTAAATACATGCTGGTACGAATATGTGACGCAACCGTTGTAACTCAAACGGATTGACACCGTTAGAAAATAAATGAAATGTAGTTGTTGAAACTGTCTCTATTTTTTCAGCGCGAACTAACGGCTAGGATTGGTCCCACAGTAAAAAATGGCTTTTTTATCTTAATTTTTTAATAGAGCGCTACTACAGCGCCCAATGTAATCGCTGAGTTCGAGCAATTATATTAAATTAAGAAGAATGTTATTTCTTGTAGTCTAACTGGCTCATTTATCACATTTATAAGGTCAAAGTCCAGAATCAGTTCAATTAAGTCCCACAGTCAATCGTTTCACTGTTAAAAGCGATGCAACTTAGTAATATCGGAAAAATATCACTAAATACATGTTGGTACGAATATGTGACCCAACCGTTGTATCTCAAACGGATTTATACCGCTAGAAAGTCAATGAAATGTAGTCTTTGTAACTGTTCCTATTTATTCAGCGCGTGCTAACGGCCAGGATTGGTCCCACTGTAAGAAAAGACTTATTTATCTAAATTTTTAAATAAAGCGCTACCACAGAGCCTAATGTAATCGCTGAATTCCAGCAATCATGTCAAATTAAGAAGAATGTTATTCCTTGGAGTGCAATTCGCTCATTTATCACACTCATAAGGTCACAGTCCAGAATCAGTTCAATTAAGTTCCACAGTCATTCGTTTCACTGTTAAAAGCGATACAACTTAGTAATATCGGAAAACAATCACTAAATACATGTTGGTAGGAATATGTGACGCAACTGTTGTAACTCAAACGGATTGACACCGTTAGAGAGTCATTGAAATGTAGTTTTGAAACTGTCTCTATTTCTTCACAGCGCGCTAACGGCTAGGATTGGTCCCACAGAAAAAAATGAATTTTTTATCTTAATTTTTCAATAAAGCGCTACCACAGAGCCTAGTGTACTTGCTGAATTCCAGCTATCATGTCGAATTAAGAAGAACGTTATTCCTTGGAGTGCAATTCGCTCATTTATCACACTTATAAGGTCAAAGTCCAGAATCAGTTCAATTAAGTCCCACAGTCAATCGTTTCACTGTTAAAAGCGATACAGCTTAGTAATATCGGAAAAATATCACTAAATACATGCTGGTACGAATATGTGACGCAACCGTTGTAACTCAAACGGATTGACACCGTTAGAAAATAAATGAAATGTAGTTGTTGAAACTGTCTCTATTTTTTCAGCGCGAACTAACGGCTAGGATTGGTCCCACAGTAAAAAATGGCTTTTTTATCTTAATTTTTTAATAGAGCGCTACTACAGCGCCCAATGTAATCGCTGAGTTCGAGCAATTATATTAAATTAAGAAGAATGTTATTTCTTGTAGTCTAACTGGCTCATTTATCACATTTATAAGGTCAAAGTCCAGAATCAGTTCAATTAAGTCCCACAGTCAATCGTTTCACTGTTAAAAGCGATGCAACTTAGTAATATCGGAAAAATATCACTAAATACATGTTGGTACGAATATGTGACCCAACCGTTGTATCTCAAACGGATTTATACCGCTAGAAAGTCAATGAAATGTAGTCTTTGTAACTGTTCCTATTTATTCAGCGCGTGCTAACGGCCAGGATTGGTCCCACTGTAAGAAAAGACTTATTTATCTAAATTTTTAAATAAAGCGCTACCACAGAGCCTAATGTAATCGCTGAATTCCAGCAATCATGTCAAATTAAGAAGAATGTTATTCCTTGGAGACCAATTGGCTCATTTATCACATTTATAAGGTCACATTCCAGAATCAGTTCAATTAAGTCCCACAGTCATTCGTTTCACTGTTAAAAGCGATACAACTTAGTTAGATCGGAAAAAAATCACTAAACACATGTTGTTACAAATATGTAACCCAACCGTTGTAACTCAAACGAACTGACACCGTTAGAAAGTCAGTGAAATGTAGTATTTGAAACTGTCTCTATTTCTTCAGCGCGAAATAACGGCTAGGATTGGTCCCACAGTAAAAAATGACTTATTTATCTAAATTTTTTATTAAAGCGCTACCACAGAGGCTAGTGTACTCGCTGAATTCCATCTATCATGTCGAATAAAGAAGAATGTTATTCCTTGGAGTGCAATTCGCTCATTTATCACACTTATAAGGTCAAAGTCCAGAATCAGTTCAATTAAGTCCCACAGTCAATCGTTTCACTGTTAAAAGCGATACAGCTTAGTAATATCGGAAAAATATCACTAAATACATGTTGGTACGAATATGTGACGCAACCGTTGTAACTCAAACGGATTGACACCGTTAGAAAATAAATGAAATGTAGTTGTTGAAACTGTCTCTATTTTTTCAGCGCGAACTAACGGCTAGGATTGGTCCCACAGTAAAAAATGGCTTTTTTATCTTAATTTTTTAATAGAGCGCTACTACAGCGCCCAGTGTAATCGCTGAGTTTGAGCAATTATATTAAATTAAGAAGAATGTTATTTCTTGTAGTCTAACTTGCTCATTTATCACATTTATAAGGTCAAAGTCCAGAATCAGTTCAATTAAGTCCCACAGTCATTCGTTTCACTGTTAAAAGCAATACAACTTAGTAATATCGGAAAAATATCACTAAATACATGTTGGTACGAATATGTGACCAAAACGTTGTATCTCAAACGGATTTATACCGCTAGAAAGTCAATGAAATGTAGTCTTTGGAACTGTTCCTATTTATTCAGCGCGTGCTAACGGCTAGGATTGGACCCACAGTAAAAAATGGCTTTTTTATCTTAATTTTTTAATAGAGCGCTACTACAGCGCCCAGGGTAATCGCTGAATTCCAGCAATCATGTCAAATTAAGAAGAATGTTATTCCTGGGAGAGCAATTGGCTCATTTATTACATTTATAAGGTCACAATCCAGAATCAGTTCAATTAAGTCCCACAGTCATTCGTTTCACTGTTAAAAGCGATACAACTTAGTAATATCGGAAAACAATCACTAAATACATCTTGGTACGAATATGTGAAGCAACCGTTGTAGCTCAAACGGATTGACGGCGTTAGAGAGTCAATGAGATGTAGTTTTGAAACTGTCTCTATTTCTTCAGCGCGCGCTAACGGCTAGGATTGGTCCCACAGTAAAAATTAAATTTTTTATCTTAATTTTTAAATAAAGCGCTACCACAGAGCCTAGTGTACTCGCTGAATTCCAGCTATCATGTCGAATTAAGAAGAATGTTATTCCTTGGAGACCAACTGGCTCATTTATCACATTTATAAGGTCACATTCCAGAATCAGTTCAATTAAGTCCCACAGTCATTCGTTTCACTGTTAAAAGCGATACAACTTAGTTAGATCGGAAAAAAATCACTAAATACATGTTGGTACGAATATGTGACGCAACCGTTGTAACTCAAACGGATTGACACCGTTAGAGAGTCAATGAAATGTAGTTTTGAAACTGTCTCTATTTCTTCACAGCGCGCTAACGGCTAGGATTAGTCCCACAGTAAAAACTGAATTTTTTATCTTAATTTTTCAATAAAGCGCTACCACAGAGCCTAGTGTACTTGCTGAATTCCAGCAATCATGTCGAATTAAGAAGAATGTTATTCTTTGGAGTCCAATTGGTTCATTTATAACATTTATAAGGTCAAAGTTTAGAACCAGTTCAATTAAGTCCCACAGTCATTCGTTTCACTGTTAAAAGCGATACAACTTAGTAATATCCAAAAACTATCGCTAAATACATGTTGGTACGTATATGTGACGCAACCGTTGCATCTCAAACGGATTTATACCGCTAGAAAGTCAATGAAATGTAGTCTTTGGAACTGTTCCTATTTATTTAGCGCGTGCTAACGGCCAGGATTGGTCCCACAGTAAGAAAAGACTTATTTATCTAAATTTTTAAATAAAGCGCTACCACAGAGCCTAATGTAATCGCTGAATTCCATCTATCATGTCGAATAAAGAAGAATGTTATTCCTTGGAGTGCAATTCGCTCATTTATCACACTTATAAGGTCAAAGTCCAGAATCAGTTCAATTAAGTCCCACAGTCAATCGTTTCACTGTTAAAAGCGATACAGCTTAGTAATATCGGAAAAATATCACTAAATACATGCTGGTACGAATATGTGACGCAACCGTTGTAACTCAAACGGATTGACACCGTTAGAAAATAAATGAAATGTAGTTGTTGAAACTGTCTCTATTTTTTCAGCGCGAACTAACGGCTAGGATTGGTCCCACAGTAAAAAATGGCTTTTTTATCTTAATTTTTTAATAGAGCGCTACTACAGCGCCCAGTGTAATCGCTGAGTTCGAGCAATTATATTAAATTAAGAAGAATGTTATTTCTTGTAGTCTAACTGGCTCATTTATCACATTTATAAGGTCAAAGTCCAGAATCAGTTCAATTAAGTCCCACAGTCATTCGTTTCACTGTTAAAAGCGATACAACTTAGTAATATCGGAAAAATATCACTAAATACATGTTGGTACGAATATGTGACCAACACGTTGTATCTCAAACGGATTTATACAGCTAGAAAGTCAATGAAATGCAGTCTTTGGAACTGTTCCTATTTATTCAGCGCGTGCTAACGGCTAGGATTGGTCCCACAGTAAAAAATGGCTTTTTTATCTTAATTTTTGCGGAGAGAAGCGGAGGGCGCGTCAGCGCCCAGAGCGTAGCGGAGCCCATTTCCTCATTAAATAAGCCAAATATAAAAGAAAAAGTAAGCACGGTGGAGAGTATATAGGATTTCTATACGATTTCCGCGCCCCGTCCCCCTATACATCAAAAATATCAAAAATCGGTCGTTTTGGGGCCTAGTCTCCCAGCGATTTCATATGGTCATTCTTAAGTACGTTTTTCTAGTGAGCGAGACAACATGTTTTTAGCACGGCGATGGAGTTTTTGTTGTTTTTTAAATATGGTACCAAGCGTAAATGGTGCCGTTTCCAGTTTAGGTTAAATCTGCCTACACTTTTTAGCCACGTGATACATAAATCACTTTTACTAACATCACATGACATTTTCTCGGACACATAGCGCCTTAAACTCAATCTAAGCCATATCGCAACCAACGGAAGGGCTTGTTATGTTCAAGAAAGCGAAGAAAGAAAGGGTATGTAATGAACTCTTTCTTATTCTCACTCACACCTAAGGCTAGCTAGCATAAAACTACTCACTGAGCTGGAATAATAATAGAACTTAAATAGCTAGCTAGAGCTACTTGAATTGAAGAGCTATCTAGCTAATAGCATAAAAAAGATAAAACAATATCATAATGGCTAGTATAAAACTAGCTAGCTACAAAGAAATAGATTTTCTGGCTATAGCTCTACACAGTGAGTGAGATAATACACTCAATCATAGTGCCGTGTTTAATTTTTAATCTTTAAGAGAAACTTTTTGCATTAAATATTGCGGGGGTTTTTTGCTTAGAGAAGCTAAAAACACGTTATAAACTGTATTTTTATTTTTGAATGTTACAAAATTTTCCACAAAGTATATAAAATTGTTTTAGCTGCGTAGGATAAGAACAGGTTGTTAACTGTCTGTTTGTTTGAACTGAAGTTAGGATAGGTTTTTAGAAATGGGTATTGTGCCGAAACGTATGTGCGAAACAGTATACCTGTACAAATCACTCAGCCCTGTGTTAACAACAAGCTGTTACCTGTGTTTCTATTTAACAGAAGTTTAAGCTAATCTTTTGTTTGAAATGGTATTAAATCTATATGGATGTGCAACATACCTGTACTAAGCACTCACCCTGGATTGAAATTCACTTTTTAAGTTTTGCCAGAAACATTTTGAAAAAATTCGCTAAGATGGGCACAACATATAAACTGTATTTTTGCAAAAAAGTTATTATTTAAAAAATATATTACACCTGAGACATCTTACTGTTATGTGTGCTTCACATAATTTATCATATATATACTGCATGTACTAAAGCGCTCCACGTGAATGTGTGGCACAGTTTACAAAACGTATAAATCGCGCCAGGTGTTATAGTTACTTGTGACTAAACCAGACATAATCAACGCCAGGTCCCCCTGCCTAGTTAGTAAAAAGGCTATGTGAGCATATATAAGATACACATGTAAAGTTTTTCATATATATATATATATATATTCATGCCCTGTTGGTCTAATGGCTATGACACTCATGCAAATGAGAGATCCAGGTTCAAATCCTGGACAGGGCTAGGAAAAACATAATTATCTTGCACCTACAACAATCAGGTAAAAGTATTGCCTTTTTCGTGGACTTCTCTGAATATTTCTAAATCTTGACTTTTTAATGTTGTTGTCATTAACCAAGTTAACTTTTAATCTCAGATTTATGAAAAAATGATAGTTTTTTTGGCGTTATGACCGATTGTTTAAATACTTGTATTGGCACATAATTCTGCTAACATTATTCACTGTATATATTGACCCGATATAAATTTGAGACCTTTGTTTGAGCTATTGAATTTGAAATATTTGCAAATGAACTTATAAGTTTTTTTTACAACTAAACGGTCCGTTTAAACTTACCGTGTATTTTAGCCTTTAAAAAACTTATATTTTTTTTTAGCAGAAGAGCTTTATAAATAAAACAAGAAGCCCTGGGAGCTCTAAGAATTTCCACGCGCTACCAAATTATTTGATGAAAACCTGCTAATTCGTTGTGTTATTGTGCCAAACATTCGAAGGGGTTTGGTGCATGAACCTCTGAAGATAAAGCACACCAGTGACATTATATCTTACAACAAACGCAAACAAAACGAAACGTGTCATAGTAAACTCACATTTTAAAAGAAATTGCTAACAAAAAATACAGCCTATCATTCATGGTTGAAAGTCTTGCGATTGAAACGTTTATGGTCTTAAACGGCATTAGTTGACAAAAAATCAAAATTTTGATGTGACCATCATTTTCAGCATACTTTTTTTATTAACTGTGTCAATTTTTGTCGAAAATAAAGCAGTTTTAATTTTTAGATAAATTTTGACCTGAAATGACATTTAGGTGACAAAAAATCAAACTTTTGTACCATCAACATTTTCAGCATACTTTATTTGTTAACTGTGCCAAATTTTGTCGAAAACAAATACCAATTTTGGCCTGAAGCGTCAATACTGGACTTCCCAGTAGTTAAGGAGCTTGGGTACGAAGCTTACATCTGTGACAGACCAACGTGAAATCCCAGGGTCGATTTTTTCTCAAAAAATGCTCCGAAAGAAAAAAACGACGGTTTTAAAGAATTTCCTACGCCTTCGGGCGCGGAAATTCAATTATAAATGCAACCTTTATGTTTTTTTTAAACCTTCTCCCTAGTATTTATTTGGTTTTGTCATAAAAACTATGGTGAAAGAAACTGCCGTCCGGAACTAATACGGAATTGCAAACATTTTTCCAAAACAAAAATTTTTCGATTTAATTGGATATAATGGATCACGTGAAGTTTTTGAAACACAAACATTATTCGCTTTGATTGGACAAAATAGATCACGTGGTTTAGCGACCGAAATATACTTTTTCGGCGCCACTTTTTTTTTAAACCCTCTGGTATTTTACCGGAGCGTGTTGGTTTTGTTTGCTGGGATTTTTTTGATACTTCACAGATTATTGGATAAGTATTATTTGATAATTTTTTCTGTGTCTTCTACTAGCAAACAAACAAACATTTAGGTGCAAAGTGCAGCTTGGTGCATCTTTTACTAGATTATTATTTACTGTTCATATCTCATTTAGGTGCAATAACTGCTGCTAGGTGCATCTGTAATACTGATAGTTAAAACACATAGTAAAAAAAAAATAATCATGATATCAGTCCAGGCATATCGTGCCAACATCGGTTCGTTTTATAATGTAGCTGCTATTCATTCCAGTAATGATATTAAGAATAAAACAAATTTCCACAGCCATACAGGAATGTTTTTTGACAATCTGGATAATAGCAACCACTTCATTTATTTTTTGAAAGTTTTTAGTTTATTAATTTTTATGTGTTGTCTAAGCTGTAACATCAATCTTGCATGTTTGAAGTTACTGTTATTGTTATCAGGGGATATTGAAAGCAATCCTGGACCCTTCAATAACAATGATATTGACTTCCAAATAGCACTACAAGAGTCTTATGCTGCCCATCTTTTAAATGAGTCAAATTCTGCAGACCATATAATTGCTTATGCTAGAAGTATTGGTCTGTCAAATATAACATATCGTGAAGTGACGATAGGAGATGGCAACTGTTTTTATAGAGCAGTAGTACAGCAACTTGATCGGCCTGAGATCAGACAAATTGTCCCCTCTGAACTTAATTTCCAGAACCATGTTGAACTACGAGCAGCTGTGGTCAAATTTGTCCGTGAAAATAGCAACATAGAAATTTTTCAAAATAGTAGGACCTTTTTAGTAAAAAGCCCTGAAGAGTGGGAACGCGACTTACAAATGCAGTCAAAACCTACTGTTTATGTTGACGAAATTTTCATACGAGCTGCTGCAATAATGCTGGGCGTTAACATTTTGATAACATCTGATACCAGTACTGCAATGCACCCATATACCCTTATTAGTCCTACTTATGATGAAACACATGATATTGCCGGGGAACAGCAATTGGCACATCTATTGTCTGATGGTACCACTGCAGGTGCTTTTATTTTGCTTGGGAGAGTAAATAGAAATCACTACCAATCATTGGTCTTTGATGACAATTTGAGCCTTCCTTCTGTTGCATCATCCACACCACTCAGTCCACCTAAAAAAATTTCCTGTTTGTCATCAAATAATGTAATTCAACCTAAAGATACAACAAATAAAAAATGTGATAAAAATAAAGTGATTACTTTGATGGAAAAGCAAGATCTTCTAGTGAAAAAAGTAATGAAGTCTCGTATTTCTGTTGTCATACAAAACAGACCTAAAAATAAAAATTTTTTTAATAAAGAACTTGCTCTAAAGCAAAAGTGTCTTCAGTTAAATGTTAAATATGAAGAACCTGAAGTCAATGAGACAACTATCAAGACCAAAAGAAGGCGCAAGCGAATAACTTACAGATGCAAAAAAGCCGTTTGTAAAACACCTGTGGGTAAACAGAAAAATTCAAGTTTAAAAAAGCAGCCTGTGACACTGCCAATTACTACACACAATTTACAAACTACACACTCCATGTCAACAACTCAGTCAACGGCAACAAATGTAACAACTACGCAGACAATACCAAAAAATTTGCCGACCACACAACAGCCAATACCAAAAGATTTACCAACCATACAACAGTCCATACCAACAAATTTGTCAACCCTACAGTCAATCTCGACAGTTGTCACAGGCAACCAGTCCAGTTATCAAGACAACATTTTGGAAAGTGAAACTGCCACCATTCATCAAAATCCCGATGTAGTGGCTGCTGTAATACAGTTTGAGGAAGGTGAGAAATTACATAGTTTATCAACCTGTAAAACTTGTCTTGAAACTCGCCCAGTATTTTATGCAACACCTCCCATAAGACCTACTGCAAAAAATGAAACAAAACCAATTACTGTTAAGCCTTGGAAAATATTCAGCGATGGTAGGTGTGATAGGTGTCACAGGGAGAGTCTTAGTCGTTTTAAAAAGAATGTTAAGACACCTGCTAGATTTTCAGGTATACTGTCAGCTGATGATGACGACTTGGGTCCGTTACACGATAACATTCGTCATAATGATATGCATTTTTTACCAGTACCACCATATCTCCAAAATTTGACCATACTAGAAGTAGCATTAATTCGTCGTATTACTGTCATTATGAATATACACCTCCTGCGGTATGGCATGCTTGCATCAAAAGGTCATTGCATCAGTTTTCCTCAAAGAATGCAAATTGCTACCGAACTGCCATCATTACCGTCAGAAGTTGGAATAGTGGTTATTAAAAAGAAAGGAAGTCAAAATTCAGTTCAACAGTATACTGTGCAAAGGGGTAAAGTTGAAAACGCATTACGGGGACTGTGTTTTGGATACCCAGAAGGGGGTGTTGAAGGTCCAGATACTAAAAATAAACATCAATACAATGGCTCTGATCACATTGACAAACCTTTAAAAGGACGCTACTTCCAGTTCCTGCCGAATGAATACTATAAGGATGTCTCAATAAAATATGACCGCATTCAAAATTTACCAGAGATGCGTTCTGAATTACCTGATTTGCCAGTTGTGGAATTGCCAAATATCATACCAGAAGGAGATAAGGGTCCTGCTGAAAATCAATTTCAACAAAACTTACCTGACGATGACGAGAGTATAACCCGTTCTGGTTTAGTTTGCCCGGTTGAACCTAAAGATGCTGACAAAGAGTTACGAATAGTACTGGAGAAGCTCTTGGGTTCTGAAGATGCAGTTAATCAAGCTCTTCAACATGGCACAGTTGCGAATGCAAATTTAGAATATACACGAGAACAGCCTATTTGGGAATTAAAAACTCCTGGGTTTTTTACTATGGCATACCCAACTGTTTTTATTAATGGAAATTGTGACTTAACTGTTCCAAGGTTAAATAAAATTAACTTTGAGGAATACATCGAACATATATATTATTGTTCTGATAATCGTGTAGCACGTCATCCGTACTTGAAATTTTTCTTATTAAATATGCGTTTGCGAATGCAAGCATTGCAGCAGGGTAGCTTTCTTGTTTCCCAACAATTAAATGATGCTCATCTCACAATCGCTGAACTTCGAGATAATTTACAAAATGATGATGATTCAGTTCCACGTAAAATTATTAGTATTGGAAAAAACCTGGTAAATACCGATCCATACTGGAGAGACCAAAAAAAAAAATTGGATGCCATGCTGTTTTTTAGACGAAATGAATTTGGCGATTTACCAGCATATTTTGATACCAACAGTTGTGCCGAATTTCATTGGAAACCATTGCATGAACTACTTATTAAGTATTATGCGTTAATAAACAATGTAAACGAAGATGCTGTACGCCAGCAAATGGAAAGTGATAATAAATTTAAGCGGGAAATGATTCTACAAAATCTTCATATTGTGACGCAGTATTTCGATGCAAGGACTATAAATTACTTCGCCACAGTTAGTAAGGAAGTATTTCAATATGATGACTATTGGTTGCGATATGAATTTGCTAAAAGTCGAGGTGAGATACATGGACACGCAATAATATCGTCATCTAAACATGCCCGGAAAGTCAAAACTATAATGGATAGCTTGTCTGATGATGTTGCAGACTCACAAGCATTAAAACCTGCAGCGCAAGAACTTCAAAATTGGTTACAAACAACAAATGAAGACAGTAATGACATTTTTTCACCAATGTTTACTTCACTGCATCCTGCTGGTGGAAATGAAATTATAGATACTTCTGGAATTAGAACTTGGGTTCCAAACAAAGATCAATGGGCCAGACCAGAGGGGACTCAAGCTCCACCGGACCATAACCCATTGGCACAAGAACTTTCGGATGTTGCTAGTCATGAAGGTGGTATAAAAGAGCAACATACCCATCTCGTGAACAGAATTGGCCTCCATAATTGTAATTCCAATTGTTTGCGTTATCGCCGTAAGAATAAAAAAGATACTGCTCCACAGAAGTACTGTCGCTTTCATTTTGGCGATCTTGATCCACAAACCAAAAAAACAAGTGGTAAAGAGATTCATCCTTTTAACGCTGTCATAACAGAGGGGGAACATCCTAGATATGAGGGACCACGGGATCATCCTCGCTTGATGATGCATGTAAAAACACGCCTACTTAGTTGGCTAGCAAATTGTGATAGTCAACCCATTATCGATCAGAACCTTCTCGCTCTACAAAAATACATTGCTAGTTATGCTTGCAAAGGTGCTGCTTCAACGGAAGATTTAGTACATGTTTATCGCCATCTCATTGAAAACACTGATGATGGAAGCACTGTTAAAAATTTGGCTCAACGACTACTTCAAAAAATTGCGGGTTTAGTAGATGTTCCAGGTGCTGCGGCGGATTTCATTAATAGTGGTGGTCGTCTGACTAGATGTACCAGGAATTTTCGATACATTGGTATCAGTGGTTTCCGAGCCTTGGATACGTCTGGTGAAGATGGAACTGTTACAAAAAGTAGCGCATTAGACAAATACTTAAGTGATAAGCGGAGAGAAACTGAGCCAGAAATATCATTATGGAACTGGAGCAAAAAGTGTAATTGTACCTGCAAAGTAGATCACGTCCCAGTTTTTACAGAAATATCTACAAAACCTGTCTGGCCTGTTACTGAGGACTATGCAAAAGCTATGCTCATTATATTTTCTGTTGGAACGTGGCACAATACTGAAGATTTGAAGGGACAACATGAGTCATTTGCTGCTGCTTTGGCTTCCCTTGTTCAAACTGAAGAATGCCCATCAATATTAATTGATTCATTGAAAGAGGCTAAACAATCATTCGATAAAAAAAGCGAGAGAACACAAAGTCACACCCGTGCAATCAATATTGAAACCAATACTCAGTCTTCGGATCAATCATCACAATATACAGATGCAAGTTCCCAATGTTCCCAAAATTCTGCCATTGCACAAATGAACATAGGTAGAGCAATAATGAGAGATATTGCTAGGCACCATGTTGCTGATATCAATGAGCCAAATGTACAACAGGTTCTTCCTGATGGTGGGCCTACATTTAATTGGAATAATTATGCAATTCAAAGTTTTGGTAGTCCATGGCCAATTAATGCTGACTTATGGTTACAATCTATATCTGAAGAAGCAGAAAAAATGAATTGCAGCATGCTGAAGAATGTACTTTACCCCAAATAAACATCTTAAATGCTAATGAATTACAAAGAACAGCCATTGGTATAAATCTTCAGCATTTATTACAAGTCGCAAAAGGAACTGTGCCAACAGGTACCCAGCCAATACGTTTATTAATACAAGGAACAGCCGGTGTCGGGAAAACATTCATCATTACCGCGCTTACTAGAATCGTTCGTCGTATTTTTAAGCGAAATTCTGCTGTTATGAACTTGGCCCCAACTGGGGCAGCATCAGTCCTCATACCTAATGGTCGCACTATACACTCAATGACTCCACCACCACACAAACTTAAAAAAGATAAGAATTTAAATTCTGTCCAGCTTTCTGACTATCCGTTGGGTGATGTAGCTCTAAGAAAGCTAAGAAAATATACAGGCATGCATGAAAACAATGAACTGAAATTGATTCAACTTAATATTGATGAACGTAGCATGCAGTCGAAGCTTCTAGTGGCTTGGTGCAGCCAAAGATTATGTGAGGCAACAGGAGACTTTGATAATTATTATGGAGGTGTACCAACTGTCAATTTCTTTGGGGACCTTGGTCAACTTGGACCAATTCGTGCTTTGGATTTACATCAGCCGCCGAAACATGATGATTCCACAATCAACTTTGCTGGTTATGCAATCTATCGCTCATTTCAAGATGTTATTGTTCTTACAGAAACAATGCGCCAAGGACCAGATCAGTTGGCCCTTCTACAGCGGCTACTTAGAATACGCAATGGATCGATTACTCAACAAGACTGGCAAGATATAAATAGTCGTTATGAAAATGCTTTGCCCCATGCCGAAAAATGTAACTTTTTGCATGGTCGCGTCCTTACATTAATGGAAACATGGAATGAAGTTAATGAAGAAAACCATAATAAATTAGCTAACCTTGGTGTGCCAGTTGCTGTTATTCCATCAAGAGGACGTGGTAAACATCACTCTTTAACTGATAAGCAACTGGGTCAAATACCACTAAGATCTTTAATGGCAGTTGGTGCAACTGTAATCCTTACCAAGAACCAAAAGGGTCTTACAGGCCTTGGCCTAAATAATGGTGCCATGGGAAAAGTAATTGCAATCCTTTATTCACCAAATATGTCACCACCTGAATTTCCAATAGCTGTTGTAGTCGATTTCCCAAATTATAAAGGCCCGTCATGGATTCAAGAACATCCGAAATGGATACCAATTACTGCGGTTGAAGGTCGATGTGAGTCTGATTGTTGCAGCAGAAATGGCCTGCCGTTAATGCCAGGATATGCAATAACTATTGCCAAAAGTCAGGGTATGTCAATTGGAGATGGTAAAACTGCCACCCACATGCGTATCAAGTTACAACAATCAATTCAGATGGAAAAAAATAACCTTGGTACAGCTTACACTGCATTCTCCAGATGCGAAAAAGAAAGAAATTGGGCACTTGTCGAACCAATTACTCAAGAACGACTCTTGTACATTAATACACATCCCCGTATGAAAGCCAGACAAGAGGAAGAGAAACGCCTGAAGGCATTATCGAATAAAACCGTCAAAAAATACAATATCACTATGGAAAAGTATATTAACTTGGTGAAAGAACTTGACCAGTTTTGTGATGATGGTATTGAAGATGCAGTTTGTCCTTCACCATCTGTAAATTGCACATGTATAATATGCCTATCTCATTCATAATGATAATTACAATCTGAATTCACCTATTTTGCAGACAATCACAATCTTGGCCCCTAAAAACCATTCTAATCTGAACAAGGTGCAAATGCAACCTGAACAAGGTGGATTGACATTACAGCATTATACTGATTATTAATGGTGTTGTTGGAGGTGGAGGTAGAGGGTCATAACACAGCCTAACAAAGGTCTGTGATTGTTACATTAACCATGGATACATTTGATATCCAGTTGCATATCTATTTCATCCGTATCACATCGATCATCATACCACAATACCATACCGTTTTGACTTATCGCAATCAACATAATCGTCTGTACCCTACCAATCATACCACAATTACCATACTGCATGACTGAATTCAACCTTGCATTAACATTACACCTTTGTGCTGATTATTAATGGCGTTTAGGCCAATTGCAACCTGAACAAGGTGAACATTACAGCTTTATGCCTATTATTAATGGCGTTGCTGGAGGTGGAGGTGGAGGGTCATAACACAGCCTAACAAAGATCTGTGATTGTTACATTAACCACTGATGCATTTAATATCCAGTTGCATATCTATTTTATCCGTATCACATCGATCGTCATACCACAATTACCGTACCATTTTGACTTATCGCAATCAACATATCGTCTGTACCCTACCGATTATCATACCACAATTACCATGCCACATGACAGAATGCAACCTGAACAAGGTGCATTTCTAATACAGCTTTGTGCTGATTGTTAATGGCGTTGTAAGCCAATTGCAACCTGAACAAGGTGCATTAATATTGCAGCTCTGTGCTGATTATTAATGGCATTGTAAGCCAATTGCAACCTAAACGAGGTGCATTAACATTACAGATTTGTGCTGATTATTAATGGCGTTGTAAGCCAATTGCAACCTAAACGAGATGCATTAACATTACAGCTTTGTGCTGATTATTAATGGCGTTGTAAGCCAATTGCAACCTGAACAAGGTGCACATGCAACCTAAACAAGGTGTGCATTACAGCATTGAGCTGATTGCACAATTTTTTTTATAAGCAACTTAGGATTGTAGTCAGATCTTAAGTTATTTTTTACCCAATACCCAGGTCTAAAGGTTCTTAATGGTTGTTTAATTTTATTTAACTAATTTTTGTAATATATCTAAACGGGGGAAATGAAAAGAAGTCATATTGCTGTTAAAAAAAAAATTCTTGAAAAAAAACTGAGAAGTTTTTTAGTTTTCTTTTGTTCAAAAAGTGTGTCTTTTTTCTATTTTCTTAAAAGAAAAAAAATTTTTGCTTATGCTTTTATTTGTACAAAACTAAATTTTTTTAAAATTCAGTTTAGTTGCTTATAAAAAGAATGTGTATTAACATAAAGGTTTAAATTCAAAACCTTACCATACATACAGCCTTATCGCAATCAACATATTGTCTGTACCGTCCCTGTCATACCACGATTACCGTGCTGTTTTGACTTATCGCAATCAAAATCTCGTCTTTACCTTATTGGTCATCATAACACAATTACCATACCATTTCGACTTTTTGCAATCAACATATTGCCTTACCGTACCGATCATCATACCACAATTACCATTTCGACCTAAAGGATTCAACATAAATCGTCAGTACCCATCATACCACAATTACCATACCGTTTTCACTTATCGCAATCAACGTATCGTCTGTACCTTACCGATCATCATAACACAATTACCATACCCTTTCGATTTACCAGATTCAACATATCGCCTGCACCCATTATACCACAATTACCATACCGTTTCGACTTATCCCAATCAACATATCGTTTTACCATACCGATCATTGTACCACAATTACCATACCCTTTCTACTTACCAGATTCAACATATTGTCTGTACCCATTATATCACAATTACTTAAACAAGGTACATTAACATTACAGCTTTGTGCTGATTATTAATGGCGTTGTAGGCCAATTGCAGCCTGAACAAGGTGCATTAACATTACAGCTTTGTGCTGATTATTAATGGCGTTGTAAGCCAATTGTAACCTGAACAAGGTGCACATGCAACCTGAACAAGGTGCATTACAGCATTGAGCTGATTGCACAATTTTTTTTATAAGCAAATTGGATTTTGGTCAGATCTCATGTTATTTTTTAGTCAATATCTAAGTCTTATTTTTGTTAAACATATATATAATAAACGGGAAAAAGAAACTAAGTCATATTTTGGTAAAAAAGATATTTCTTAAAAATAAACTGAAGTGTGCAAAAAAAATTATTCTTGCTTGTGCTTATATTTGTCCAGAACTAAAATTGCTTAAAACATTTCAAATCCAGTTCAGTTGCTTAAAAAATGAGTTGCTTATTGAAAAAAATTGTGTATTAACATAATCCAATTTCAAAACCTGAACAAGGTGCATTACTATTACAACATTATGCTGCTTATTACCTTATCGCACCATATGCAACCTAAACAAGGTGCTTTAACGTTACAGCATTATTCAGTCTCATCCGTACCCTACCGATCATCACAGCCCAATCACCCTACCATAATGACTTACAACAATCAACCTACCAGCCATCACACCTCAGTTACTGTAAGTTATGCAACATCAAGTAAACAATTACATCACCAAAATGGGGCAACTCTTTTTTACTTAAAATGTTAATTGCAACATAAATCTGTCCTTTATTTTAGGTATGACCTGCTTAGTCCCATTGGCTACCTTCTCGTGGTGCAGGTTGTCAAGAAGAGCTTGTAGACATATGACATTTTTACTTAGGATATTAAAATTTAATAAATACATGTTGTTTTGAAGTAGAGTAGAAATGTGTCTACACGCTCTTCAACCAACAGCCAGGGCAATAAAACTCTCTTTGCATGAAATGTTTGCAAACATTCTTTTTGTTTCAGTGCTTTTAACTCCCATTAAAAGGTGTTGTATTAGAAATTTACCTATCGCTTAATATTAGTTTTAAATTTATATTTAGTAATAATAATAATTATGAATAACCAAGTTGTTGATGTAAGTATTTTCATAGTTTGCTTTTTACCTTTTCAATACTGAAATTGCATTTCTTTGATGCAAAATTTTGCATTCATATAAAGCTTTTTGTATTAAAATTTAATACTGAGGAAGGTTTGAGACACATTTGTGTCCTATGTTTCTGTGTTATATCTTTACAGCAATTGCTAAAAAATTTGCCACATAACGGCGATGTTACATAGACTAGCTGTTTCTATTTGGTTGGTTTCCTGACTGCCATAGATTGTCATCTCATTATACGTAATAGATAAAATTGTAATTGAAACAGCAAATATATACTACCACTACTACTTTTAGCGGCCAAATGAGATAATATAAAACTTAGTTAGATTAGCATACGAGAATTAGCATATGAAAGTACAGTATTAAATTAATTTGAGAGGAATCTTTATGTAGGAGTTGAAACAGCGAGTTGATTTATTGGAGGGAAAAGTTGCTGAGTTAGAGGAGAAGGTTAAAGTAAGTTATGCACTAGAAATAATTGCTTTGAAGTGTAGAATGTGGTAAAACAGTAAATATAACTTAATGAATGATTAGAAAAGTCGATCAACTTTGCATGTTTTTGGAAGTTTTGAATGTAGCACAATTGGATCGTGTTTTTAGGAATTATCAGCTGAGAAAAAGGACTTATCTTGGGACGCCTTCCGGGACTTTTGTTCCCTAAATAAATCTTTGGGAGCTTATATAAGCTCACAAAATTACAAGTCCTGGAAGGCGTCTGGTGGCTCCCGCACCTTCACGGAGGAGGACGATGTGCGGGAGCGGATGAAGCTGAAGAGGAGCAGTGGAAGTGGAAGAGGAAGAGGAAGAGGAGGGTATCGGTGGTGAAAAAAAATAAAAAAATGCTAAAACTTGCTGTTCTTAATTCATTCCTCTCAACCCATCGCCAGACTTTTCTTCTTATAAATTTTTTCTTTTGCACAACAGCATGCCTTTTTTATATTTAACGTAGTGTATAGTTATATAGTCAGTTAGCAAGCTTAACTTTAGGTTATAAAATTCTTGACTCGTTAATTTCATGGAATAACGTAGTTTGTTTTGATAATAGTCGTTTCTTTACATCTTGGGAAAATTTTCAATAAACATACTTAGTTTTACCTCAAGTTTTGGGATTAAGCCTGAAATACACGATCCTTTAAAACGAAAGGTCAAAACCTGATGGACAGTAACCAATATTTTTTAAAAGCTTAGTTAATTAGACACAAGTGTAAACATTTAAGTATATGTAATTAACAAAATTACATAATTATTACGCTCTGTTGGTCTAATGGCTATGACACTCTTGCAAACGAGAGATCCAGGTTCGAATCCTGGACAGGGCATGAAAAACAATTATCTTGCACCTACAACAACCAGGTTGTATTATATTGGCACATAATTCTGCTAATATGATTCACTGTATATTGACCTTATATAAATGTAATACCTTACATTGAGTACATCTTTGAGTTGTAGGGGGAGAGAGTTTCTATTAAGGTGCCTGCCCTGCCTTGCCGTCCCTTTGCCATTGCCTAACCTTCCTATGCCTTTTCTGTTGCCTGCCTTCTATGGTCTTGTGTTTGCCTACCATGCCTTGCCTACCCCTGCCTTGCTGATTCCTCTTCCTGTTTCCTTGTTCCTCCTCCTGTTTCCTTGCCTGCTTTGCCGTGCTTCTCTGATTATTTCTATATCTTGACTTTTTAATGTTGTAGTCATTGGAACCAAGTTAATCTCAGATTTATCAAAAAATAATATGTCGTTATGACCGATTGTTTAAATACTTGTAATGGCACATAATTCTGCTATGATTCACTGTGTATTGACCTGAGATAAATTTGAGACTTTTTTTTGAGATATTGAATTTAAAACATTTGCACCTCAATATTTTCTATACTCCTGGACTAATATGATACTTAACTTAGACATATTGAGTATACGCAATCTTTGAGTTGTAAGGTGGAGATTTTCTACTAAAGTCATGCACGCCTGCCTTGCCGTTCCATTGCCCTGCCAGCACTGTCCGTGCCTTTCTTTGCCTACCCTTCCTATGCCTTTTCTGGTGCCTGCCTACTATGTCCTTGCCTGTGGCTCCCATGCCTTGCCTACCCCTGCCTTCCTGATTCCTCTTCCTATTTCCTTGCATGCCTTTGCCTTGGCAACCTCTCCGCAACACTTTCTATATTGATTTAATAGAGCGCTACTACAGCGCCCAGGGTAATCGCTGAATTCCAGCAATCATGTCAAATTAAGAAGAATGTTATTCCTGGGAGACCAATTGGCTCATTTATTACATTTATAAGGTGACAATCCAGAATCAGTTCAATTAAGTCCCACAGTCATTCGTTTCACTGTTAAAAGCGATACAACTTAGTAATATCGGAAAACAATCACTAAATACATCTTGGTACGAATATGTGAAGCAACCGTTGTAACTCAAACGGATTGACGGCGTTAGAGAGTCAATGAGATGTAGTTTTTGAAACTGTCTCTATTTCTTCAGCGCGCGCTAACGGCTAGGATTGGTCCCACAGTAAAAATTAAATTTTTTATCTTAATTTTTAAATAAAGCGCTACCACAGAGCCTAGTGTACTCGCTGAATTCCAGCTATCATGTCGAATTAAGAAGAATGTTATTCCTTGGAGACCAACTGGCTCATTTATCACATTTATAAGGTCACATTCCAGAATCAGTTCAATTAAGTCCCACAGTCATTCGTTTCACTGTTAAAAGCGATACAACTTAGTTAGATCGGAAAAAAATCACTAAATACATGTTGGTACGAATATGTGACCCAACCGTTGTAACTCAAACGAACTGACACCGTTAGAAAGTCAGTGAAATGTAGTATTTGAAACTGTCTCTATTTTTTCAGCGCGAAATAACGGCTAGGATTGGTCCCACAGTAGAAAATGGCTTTTTTATCTTAATTTTTTAATAGAGCGCTACTACAGCGCCCAGGGTAATCGCTGAGTTCCAGCAATCATATTAAATTAAGAAGAATGTTATTTCTTGTAGTCTAACTGGCTCATTTATCACATTTATAAGGTCAAAGTCCAGAATCAGTTCAATTTAGTCCCACAGTCAATCGTTTCACTGTTAAAAGCGATGCAACTTAGTAAAATCGGAAAAATATCACTAAATACATGTTGGTACGAATATGTGACGCAACCGTTGTATCTCAAACGGATTTATACCGCTAGAAAGTCAATGAAATGTAGTCTTTGGAACTGTTCCTATTTCTTCAGCGCGTGCTAACGGCCAGTATTGGTCCCACAGTAAAAAATGACTCATTTATCTAAATTTTTAATTAAAGCGCTACCACAGAGACTAGTATACTCGCTGAATTCCAGCGATCATGTCGAATTAAGAAGAATGTTATTCCTTGGAGTGCAATTCGCTCATTTATCACACTTATAAGGTCAAAGTCCGGAATCAGTTCAATTAAGTCCCACAGTCAATCGTTTCACTGTTAAAAGCGATACAACTTAGTAATATCGGAAAAATATCACTAAATACATGTTGGTACGAATATGTGACGCAACCGTTGTAACTCAAACGGATTGACACCGTTAGAGAGTCAATGAAATGTAGTTTTGAAACTGTCTCTATTTATTCACAGCGCGCTAACGGCTAGGATTGGTCCCACAGTAAAAACTGAATTTTTTATCTTAATTTTTCAATAAAGCGCTACCACAGAGCCTAGTGTACTTGCTAAATTCCAGCAATCATGTCGAATTAAGAAGAATGTTATTCTTTGGAGTCCAATTGGCTTATTTATAACATTTATAAGGTCAAAGTCTAGAACCAGTTCAATTAAGTCCCACAGTCAATCGTTTCACTGTTAAAAGCGATACAACTTAGTAAAATCGGAAAAATATCACTAAATACATGTTGGTACGAATATGTGACGCAAACGTTGTAACTCAAACGGATTGACACCGTTAGAAAGTCAATGAAATGTAGTTGTTGAAACTGTCTCTATTTTTTCAGCGCGAACTAACGGCTAGGATTGGTCCCACAGTAAAAAATGGCTTTTTTATCTTAATTTTTTAATAGAGCGCTACTACAGCGCCCAGGGTAATCGCTGAGTTCCAGCAATCATATTAAATTAAGAAGAATGTTATTTCTTGTAGTCTAACTGGCTCATTTATCACATTTATAAGGTCGAAGTTCAAAATCAGTTCAATTAAGTCTGACAGTCAAACGTTTCACTGTTAAAAGCGATGCAACCTAGTAATATCCAAAAACTATCGCTAAATACATGTTGGTACGTATATGTGACGCAACCGTTGCATCTCAAACGGATTTATACCGCTAGAAAGTCAATGAAATGTAGTTTTTGGAACTGTTCCTATTTATTCAGCGCGTGCTAACGGCCAGGATTGGTCCCACAGTAAGAAAAGACTTATTTATCTAAATTTTTAAATAAAGCGCTACCACAGAGCCTAATGTAATCGCTGAATTCCAGCAATCATGTCAAATTAAGAAGAATGTTATTCCTTGGAGACCAATTTGCTCATATATCAAATTTATAAGGTCACATTCCAGAATCAGTTCAATTAAGTCCCACAGTCATTCGTTTCACTGTTAAAAGCGATACAACTTAGTTAGATTGGAAAAAATCAATAAATACATGTCGGTACGATAATGTGACCCAACTGTTGTAACTCAAACGGACTGACACCGTTAGAAAGTCAGTGAAATGTAGTATTTGAAACTGTGTCTATTTCCTCAGCGCGAAATAACGGCTAGGATTGGTCCCACAGTAAAAATGACTTATTTATCTAAATTTTTAATTAAAGCGCTACCACAGAGGCTAGTGTACTCGCTGAATTCCATCTATCATGTCGAATAAAGAAGAATGTTATTCCTTGGAGTGCAATTCGCTCATTTATCACACTTATAAGGTCAAAGTCCAGAATCAGTTCAATTAAGTCCCACAGTCAATCGTTTCACTGTTAAAAGCGATACAGCTTAGTAATATCGGAAAAATATCACTAAATACATGTTGGTACGAATATGTGACGCAACCGTTGTAACTCAAACGGATTGACACCGTTAGAAAATAAATGAAATGTAGTTGTTGAAACTGTCTCTATTTTTTCAGCGCGAACTAACGGCTAGGATTGGTCCCACAGTAAAAAATGGCTTTTTTATCTTAATTTTTTAATAGAGCGCTACTACAGCGCCCAGTGTAATCGCTGAGTTCGAGCAATTATATTAAATTAAGAAGAATGTTATTTCTTGTAGTCTAAGTGGCTCATTTATCACATTTATAAGGTCAAAGTCCGGAATCAGTTCAATTAAGTCCGACAGTCAATCGTTTCACTTTTAAAAGCGATGCAACTTAGTAATATCGGAAAAATATCACTAAATACATGTTGGTACGAATATGTGACGCAACCGTTGTATCTCAAACGGATTTACACCGCTAGAAAGTCAATGAAATGTAGTCTTTGTAACTGTTCCTATTTATTCAGCGCGTGCTAACGGCCAGGATTGGTCCCACTGTAAGAAAAGACTTATTTATCTAAATTTTTAAATAAAGCGCTACCACAGAGCCTAATGTAATCGCTGAATTCTAGCAATCATGTCAAATTAAGAAGAATGTTATTCTTTGGAAACCAATTGGCTCATTTATCACATTTATAAGGTCACATTCCAGAATCAGTTCAATTAAGTCCCACAGTCATTCGTTTCACTGTTAAAAGCGATACAACTTAGTTAGATCGGAAAAAAATCACTAAATTCATGTTGGTACAAATATGTGACCCAACCGTTGTAACTCAAACGGACTGACACCGTTAGAAAGTCAGTGAAATGTAGTATTTGAAACTGTCTCTATTTCTTCAGCGCGAAATAACGGCTAGGATTGGTGCCACAGTAAAAAATGACTTATTTATCTAAATTTTTAATTAAAGCGCTACCACAGAGGCTAGTGTACTCGCTGAATTCCATCTATCATGTCGAATAAAGAAGAATGTTATTCCTTGGAGTGCAATTCGCTCATTTATCACACTTATAAGGTCAAAGTCCAGAATCAGTTCAATTAAGTCCCACAGTCAATCGTTTCTCTGTTAAAAGCGATACAGCTTAGTAATATCGGAAAAATATCACTAAATACATGTTGGTACGAATATGTGACGCAACCGTTGTAACTCAAACGGATTGACACCGTTAGAAAATAAATGAAATGTAGTTGTTGAAACTGTCTCTATTTTTTCAGCGCGAACTAACGGCTAGGATTGGTCCCACAGTAAAAAATGGCTTTTTTATCTTAATTTTTTAATAGAGCGCTACTACAGCGCCCAGTGTAATCGCTGAGTTCGAGCAATTATAATAAATTAAGAAGAATGTTATTTCTTGTAGTCTAACTGGCTCATTTATCACATTTATAAGGTCAAAGTCCAGAATCAGTTCAATTAAGTCCCACAGTCATTCGTTTCACTGTTAAAAGCGATACAACTTAGTTAGATCGGAAAAAAATCACTAAATTCATGTTGGTACAAATATGTGACCCAACCGTTGTAACTCAAACGGACTGACACCGTTAGAAAGTCAGTGAAATGAAGTATTTGAAACTGTCTCTATTTCTTCAGCGCGAAATAACGGCTAGGATTGGTCCCACAGTAAAAAATGACTTATTTATCTAAATTTTTAATTAAAGCGCTACCACAGAGGCTAGTGTACTGGCTGAATTCCATCTATCATGTCGAATAAAGAAGAATGTTATTCCTTGGAGTGCAATTCGCTCATTTATCACACTTATAAGGTCAAAGTCCAGAATCAGCTCAATTAAGTCCCACAGTCAATCCTTTCACTGTTAAAAGCGATACAGCTTAGTAATATCGGAAAAATATCACTAAATACATGTTGGTACGAATATGTGACGCAACCGTTGTAACTCAAACGGATTGACACCGTTAGAAAATAAATGAAATGTAGTTGTTGAAACTGTCTCTATTTTTTCAGCGCGAACTAACGGCTAGGATTGGTCCCACAGTAAAAAATGGCTTTTTTATCTTAATTTTTTAATAGAGCGCTACTACAGCGCCCAGTGTAATCGCTGAGTTCGAGCAATTATAATAAATTAAGAAGAATGTTATTTCTTGTAGTCTAACTGGCTCATTTATCACATTTATAAGGTCAAAGTCCAGAATCAGTTCAATTAAGTCCCACAGTCATTCGTTTCACTGTTAAAAGCGATACAACTTAGTAATATCGGAAAAATATCACTAAATACATGTTGGTACGAATATGTGACCCAACCGTTGTATCTCAAACGGATTTATACCGTTACAAAGTCAGTGAAATGTAGTATTTGAAACTGTCTCTATTTCTTCAGCGCGAAATAACGGCTAGGATTGGTCCCACAGTAAAAAATGAATTATTTATCTAAATTTTTAATTAAAGCGCTACCACAGAGGCTAGTGTACTCGCTGAATTCCATCTATCATGTCGAATAAAGAAGAATGTTATTCCTTGGAGTGCAATTCGCTCATTTATCACACTTATAAGGTCAAAGTCCAGAATCGGTTCAATTAAGTCCCACAGTCAATCGTTTCACTGTTAAAAGCGATACAGCTTAGTAATATCGGAAAAATATAACTAAATACATGTTGGTACGAATATGTGACGCAACCGTTGTAACTCAAACGGATTGACACCGTTAGAAAATAAATGAAATGTAGTTGTTGAAACTGTCTCTATTTTTTCAGCGCGAACTAACGGCTAGGATTGGTCCCACAGTAAAAAATGGCTTTTTTATCTTAATTTTTTAATAGAGCGCTACTACAGCGCCCAGTGTAATCGCTGAGTTCGAGCAATTATATTAAATTAAGAAGAACGTTATTTCTTGTAGTCTAACTGGCTCATTTATCACATTTATAAGGTCAAAGTCCAGAATCAGTTCAATTAAGTCCCACAGTCATTCGTTTCACTGTTAAAAGCGATACAAATTAGTAATATCGGAAAAATATCACTAAATACATGTTGGTACGAATATGTGACGCAATTGTTGTATCTCAAACGGATTTATACCGCTAGAAAGTCAATGAAATGTAGTCTTTGGAACTGTTCCTATTTATTCAGCGCGTGCTAACGGCCAGTATTGGTCCCACAGTAAAAAATGACTTATTTATCTAAATTTTTAATTAAAGCGCTACCACAGAGCCTAGTGTACTCGCTGAATTCCAGCAATCATGTCGAATTAAGAAGAATGTTATTCCTTGGAGTGCAATTCGCTCATTTATCACACTTATAAGGTCACAGTCCAGAATCAGTTCAATTAAGTCCCACAGTCATTCGTTTCACTGTTAAAAGCGATACAACTTAGTAATATCGGAAAACAATCACTAAATACATGTTGGTACGAATATGTGACGCAACCGTTATAACTTAAACGGATTGACAACGTTAGAGAGTCAATAAAATGTAGTTGTTAAAACTGTCTCTATTTTTTCAGCGCTAACTAACGGCTAGGATTGGTCCCACAGTAAAAAATGACTTATTTATCTAAATTTTTAATTAAAGCGCTACCACAGAGGCTAGTGTACTCGCTGAATTCCATCTATCATGTCGAATAAAGAAGAATGTTATTCCTTGGAGTGCAATTCGCTCATTTATCACACTTATAAGGTCAAAGTCCAGAATCAGGTCAATTAAGTCCCACAGTCAATCGTTTCACTGTTAAAAGCGATACAGCTTAGTAATATCGGAAAAATATCACTAAATACATGTTGGTACGAATATGTGACGCAACCGTTGTAACTCAAACGGATTGACACCGTTAGAAAATAAATGAAATGTAGTTGTTGAAACTGTCTCTATTTTTTCAGCGCGAACTAACGGCTAGGATTGGTCCCACAGTAAAAAATGACTTATTTATCTAAATTTTTAATTAAAGCGCTACCACAGAGGCTAGTGTACTCGCTGAATTCCATCTATCATGTCGAATAAAGAAGAATGTTATTCCTTGGAGTGCAATTCGCTCATTTATCACACTTATAAGGTCAAAGTCCAGAATCAGTTCAATTAAGTCCCACAGTGAATCGTTTCACTGTTAAAAGCGATACAGCTTAGTAATATCGGAAAAATATCACTAAATACATGTTGGTACGAATATGTGACGCAACCGTTATAACTCAAACGGATTGACACCGTTAGAAAATAAATAAAATGTAGTTGTTGAAACTGTCTCTATTATTTCAGCGCGAACTAACGGCTAGGATTGGTCCCACAGAAAAAAATGGCTTTTTTATCTTAATTTTTTAATAGAGCGCTACTACAGCGCCCAGTGTAATTGCTGAGTTCGAGCAATTATATTAAGTTAAGAAGAACGTTATTTCTTGTAGTCTAACTGGCTCATTTATCACATTTATAAGGTCAAAGTCCAGAATCAGTTCAATTAAGTCCCACAGTCATTCGTTTCACTGTTAAAAGCGATACAACTTAGTTAGATCGGAAAAAAATCACTAAATACATGTTGGTACGAATATGTGACCCAACCGTTGTAACTCAAACGAACTGACACCGTTAGAAAGTCAGTGAAATGTAGTATTTAAAACTGTCTCTATTTCTTCAGCGCGAAATAACGGCTAGGATTGGTCCCACAGTAAAAAATGACTTATTTATCTAAATTTTTAATTAAAGCGCTACCACAGAGGCTAGTGTACTCGCTGAATTCCATCTATCATGTCGAATAAAGAAGAATGTTATTCCTTGGAGTGCAATTCGCTCATTTATCACACTTATAAGGTCACAGTCCAGAATCAGTTCAATTAAGTCCCACAGTCATTCGTTTCACTGTTAAAAGCGATACAACTTAGTAATATCGGAAAACAATCACTAAATACATGTTGGTACGAATATGTGACGCAACCGTTGTAACTTAAACGGATTGACAACGTTAGAGAGTCAATAAAATGTAGTTGTTGAAACTGTCTCTATTTTTTCAGCGCGAACTAACGGCTAGGATTGGTCCCACAGTAAAAAATGGCTTTTTTATCTTAATTTTTTAATAGAGCGCTACTACAGCGCACAGTGTAATCGCTGAGTTCGAGCAATTATATTAAATTAAGAAGAACGTTATTTCTTGTAGTCTAACTGGCTCATTTATCACATTTATAAGGTCAAAGTCCAGAATCAGTTCAATTAAGTCCCACAGTCATTCGTTTCACTGTTAAAAGCGATACAACTTAGTAATATCGGAAAAATATCACTAAATACATGTTGGTACGAATATGTGACGCAATTGTTGTATCGCAAACGGATTGACAACGTTAGAGAGTCAATAAAATGTAGTTGTTGAAACTGTTCCTATTTATTCAGCGCGTGCTAACGGCCAGTATTGGTCCCACAGTAAAAAATGACTTATTTATCTAAATTTTTAATTAAAGCGCTACCACAGAGCCTAGTGTACTCGCTGAATTCCAGCAATCATGTCGAATTAAGAAGAATGTTATTCCTTGGAGTGCAATTCGCTCATTTATCACACTTATAAGGTCACAGTCCAGAATCAGTTCAATTAAGTCCCACAGTCATTCGTTTCACTGTTAAAAGCGATACAACTTAGTAATATCGGAAAACAATCACTAAATACATGTTGGTACGAATATGTGACGCAACCGTTATAACTTAAACGGATTGACAACGTTAGAGAGTCAATAAAATGTAGTTGTTAAAACTGTCTCTATTTTTTCAGCGCTAACTAACGGCTAGGATTGGTCCCACAGTAAAAAATGACTTATTTATCTAAATTTTTAATTAAAGCGCTACCACAGAGGCTAGTGTACTCGCTGAATTCCATCTATCATGTCGAATAAAGAAGAATGTTATTCCTTGGAGTGCAATTCGCTCATTTATCACACTTATAAGGTCAAAGTCCAGAATCAGTTCAATTAAGTCCCACAGTCAATCGTTTCACTGTTAAAAGCGATACAGCTTAGTAATATCGGAAAAATATCACTAAATACATGTTGGTACGAATATGTGACGCAACCGTTGTAACTCAAACGGATTGACACCGTTAGAAAATAAATGAAATGTAGTTGTTGAAACTGTCTCTATTTTTTCAGCGCGAACTAACGGCTAGGATTGGTCCCACAGTAAAAAATGACTTATTTATCTAAATTTTTAATTAAAGCGCTACCACAGAGGCTAGTGTACTCGCTGAATTCCATCTATCATGTCGAATAAAGAAGAATGTTATTCCTTGGAGTGCAATTCGCTCATTTATCACACTTATAAGGTGAAAGTCCAGAATCAGTTCAATTAAGTCCCACAGTGAATCGTTTCACTGTTAAAAGCGATACAGCTTAGTAATATCGGAAAAATATCACTAAATACATGTTGGTACGAATATGTGACGCAACCGTTATAACTCAAACGGATTGACACCGTTAGAAAATAAATAAAATGTAGTTGTTGAAACTGTCTCTATTATTTCAGCGCGAACTAACGGCTAGGATTGGTCCCACAGAAAAAAATGGCTTTTTTATCTTAATTTTTTAATAGAGCGCTACTACAGCGCCCAGTGTAATTGCTGAGTTCGAGCAATTATATTAAGTTAAGAAGAACGTTATTTCTTGTAGTCTAACTGGCTCATTTATCACATTTATAAGGTCAAAGTCCAGAATCAGTTCAATTAAGTCCCACAGTCATTCGTTTCACTGTTAAAAGCGATACAACTTAGTTAGATCGGAAAAAAATCACTAAATACATGTTGGTACGAATATGTGACCCAACCGTTGTAACTCAAACGAACTGACACCGTTAGAAAGTCAGTGAAATGTAGTATTTGAAACTGTCTCTATTTCTTCAGCGCGAAATAACGGCTAGGATTGGTCCCACAGTAAAAAATGACTTATTTATCTAAATTTTTAATTAAAGCGCTACCACAGAGGCTAGTGTACTCGCTGAATTCCATCTATCATGTCGAATAAAGAAGAATGTTATTTCTTGGAGTGCAATTCGCTCATTTATCACACTTATAAGGTCACAGTCCAGAATCAGTTCAATTAAGTCCCACAGTCATTCGTTTCACTGTTAAAAGCGATACAACTTAGTAATATCGGAAAACAATCACTAAATACATGTTGGTACGAATATGTGACGCAACCGTTGTAACTTAAACGGATTGACAACGTTAGAGAGTCAATAAAATGTAGTTGTTGAAACTGTCTCTATTTTTTCAGCGCGAACTAACGGCTAGGATTGGTCCCACAGTAAAAAATGGCTTTTTTATCTTAATTTTTTAATAGAGCGCTACTACAGCGCACAGTGTAATCGCTGAGTTCCAGCAATCATATTAAATTAAGAAGAATGTTATTTCTTGTAGTCTAACTGGCTCATTTATCAGATTTATAAGGTCGAAGTTCAAAATCAGTTCAATTAAGTCTGACAGTCAAACGTTTCACTGTTAAAAGCGATGCAACCTAGTAATATCCAAAAACTATCGCTAAATACATGTTGGTACGCATATGTGACGCAACCGTTGCACCTCAAACGGATTTTTACCGCTAGAAAGTCAATGAAATGTAGTCTTTGGAACTGTTCCTATTTATTCAGCGCGTGCTAACGGCCAGGATTGGTCCCACAGTAAGAAAAGACTTACTTATCTAAATTTTTAAATAAAGCGCTACCACAGAGCCTAATGTAATCGCTGAATTCCAGCAATCATGTCAAATTAAGAAGAATGTTATTCCTTGGAGACCAATTGGCTCATTTATCACATTTATAAGGTCACATTCCAGAATCAGTTCAATTAAGTCCCACAGTCATTCGTTTCACTGTTAAAAGCGATACAACTTAGTTAGATCGGAAAAAAATCACTAAATACATGTTGGTACGAATATGTGACCCAACCGTTGTAACTCAAACGAACTGACACCGTTAGAAAGTCAGTGAAATGTAGTATTTGAAACTGTCTCTATTTCTTCAGCGCGAAATAACGGCTAGGATTGGTCCCACAGTAAAAAATGACTTATTTATCTAAATTTTTAATTAAAGCGCTACCACAGAGGCTAGTGTACTCGCTGAATTCCATCTATCATGTCGAATAAAGAAGAATGTTATTCCTTGGAGTGCAATTCGCTCATTTATCACACTTATAAGGTCACAGTCCAGAATCAGTTCAATTAAGTCCCACAGTCATTCGTTTCACTGTTAAAAGCGATAAAACTTAGTAATATCGGAAAACAATCACTAAATACATGTTGGTACGAATATGTGACGCAACCGTTGTAACTTAAACGGATTGACAACGTTAGAGAGTCAATAAAATGTAGTTGTTGAAACTGTCTCTATTTTTTCAGCGCGAACTAACGGCTAGGATTGGTCCCACAGTAAAAAATGGCTTTTTTATCTTAATTTTTTAATAGAGCGCTACTACAGCGCACAGTGTAATCGCTGAGTTCCAGCAATCATATTAAATTAAGAAGAATGTTATTTCTTGTAGTCTAACTGGCTCATTTATCACATTTGTAAGGTCGAAGTTCAAAATCAGTTCAATTAAGTCTGACAGTCAAACGTTTCACTGTTAAAAGCGATGCAACCTAGTAATATCCAAAAACTATCGCTAAATACATGTTGGTACGTATATGTGACGCAACCGTTGCATCTCAAACGGATTTATACCGCTAGAAAGTCAATGAAATGTAGTCTTTGGAACTGTTCCTATTTATTCAGCGCGTGCTAACGGCCAGGATTGGTCCCACAGTAAGAAAAGACTTATTTATCTAAATTTTTAAATAAAGCGCTACCACAGAGCCTAATGTAATCGCTGAATTCCAGCAATCATGTCAAATTAAGAAGAATGTTATTCCTTGGAGACCAATTGGCTCATTTATCACATTTATAAGGTCAAAGTCCAGAATCAGTTCAATTAAGTCCCACAGTCATTCGTTTCACTGTTAAAAGCGATACAACTTAGTAATATCGGAAAAATATCACTAAATACATGTTGGTACGAATATGTGACGCAACCGTTGTAACTCAAACGGATTGACACCGTTAGAGAGTCAATGAAATGTAGTTGTTGAAACTGTCTCTATTTTTTCAGCGCGAACTAACGGCTAGGATTGGTCCCACAGTAAAAAATGACTTATTTATGTTGTATCTCAAACGGATTTATACCGCTAGAAAGTCAATGAAATGTAGTCTTTGGAACTGTTCCTATTTATTCAGCGCGTGCTAACGGCCAGTATTGGTCCCACAGTAAAAAATGACTTATTTATCTAAATTTTCAATTAAAGCGCTACCACAGAGCCTAGTGTACTCGCTGAATTCCAGCAATCATGTCCAATTAAGAAGAATGTTATTCCTTGGAGTGCAATTCGCTCATTTATCACACTTATAAGGTCACAGTCCAGAATCAGTTCAATTAAGTCCCACAGTCATTCGTTTCACTGTTAAAAGCGATACAACTTAGTAATATCGGAAAACAATCACTAAATACATGTTGGTACGAATATGTGACGCAACCGTTGTAACTCAAACGGATTGACACAGTTAGAGAGTCAATGAAATGTAGTTGTTGAAACTGTCTCTATTTTTTGAGCGCGAACTAACGGCTAGGATTGGTCCCGCAGTAAAAAATGACTTATTTATCTTGTATCTCAAACGGATTTATACCGCTAGAAAGTCAATGAAATGTAGGCTTTGGAACTGTTCCTATTTATTCAGCGCGTGCTAACGGCCAGTATTGGTCCCACAGTAAAAAATGACTTATTTATCTAAATTTTTAATTAAAGCGCTACCACAGAGCCTAGTGTACTCACTGAATTCCAGCAATCATGTCGCATTAAGAAGAATGTTATTTCTTGGAGTGCAATTCGCTCATTTATCACACTTATAAGGTCACAGTCCAGAATCAGTTCAATTAAGTCCCACAGTCAATCGTTTCACTGTTAAAAGCGATGCAACTTAGTAATATCGGAAAAATATCAATAAATACATGTTAGTACGAATATGTGACGCAACCGTTGTAACTCAAAGGGATTGACACCGTTAGAGAGTCAATGAAATGTAGTTGTTGAAACTGTCTCTATTTTTTCAGCGCGAACTAACGGCTAGGATTGGTCCCACAGTAAAAAATGGCTTTTTTATCTTAATTTTTTATTAGTGCGCTACTACAGCGCCCAGTGTAATTGCTGAGTTCCAGCAATCATATTAAATTAAGAAGAATGTTATTTCTTGTAGTCTAACTGGCTCATTTATCACATTTATAAGGTCAAAGTCCAAAATCAGTTCAATTAAGTCCGACAGTCAAACGTTTCACTATTAAAAGCGATGCAACCTAGTAATATCCAAATACTCTAGCTAAATACATGTTGGTACGTATATGTAACGCAACTGTTGTATCTCAAACGGATTTGTAAAGCTAGAAAGGCAATGAAATGTATTCTTTGGAACTGTTCCTATTTATTAGGCGCGTGCTAACGGCCAGGATTGGTCCCACAGTAAGAAAGACTTATTTATCTAAATTTTTTAATAAAGCACTACCACAGAGCCTAGTGTACTCGCTGAATTCCAGCAATCATGTCGAATTAAGAGGAATGTTATTCCTTGGAGTCCAATTGGCTCATTTATAGCATTTATAAGGTCAAAGTCCAGAATCAGTTCAATTAAGTCCCACAGTCATTCGTTTCACTGTTAAAAGCGATGCAACTTAGTAATATCGGAAAACAATCACTAAATACATGTTGGTACGAATATGTGACGCAACCGTTGTAACTCAAACGGATTGACAGCGTTAGAGAGTCAATGAAATGTAGTTTCTGAAACTGTCTCTATTTCTTCAGCGCGCGCTAAGGAATAGGATTGGTCCCACAGTAAAAACTAAATTTTTTATCTTAATTTTTAAATAAAGCGCTACCACAGAGCCTAGTGTACTCGCTGAATTCCAGCAATCATGTCGAATTAAGAAGAATGTTATTCCTTGGAGTGCAATTCGCTCATTTATCACACTTATAAGGTCACAGTCCAGAATCAGTTCAATTAAGTCCCACAGTCATTCGTTTCACTGTTAAAAGCGATGCAGCTTAGTAATATCGGAAAAATATCACTAAATACATGTTGGTACGAATATGTGACGCAACCGTTGTAACTCAAATGGATTAACACCGTTAGAAAATGAATGAAATGTAGTTGTTGAAACTGTCTCTATTTTTTCAGCGCAAACTAACGGCTAGGATTGGTCCCACAGTAAAAAATGGCTTTTTTATCTTAATTTTTTAATAGAGCGCTACTACAGCGCCCAGTGTAATCGCTGAGTTCGAGCAATTATATTAAATTAAGAAGAATGTTATTTCTTGTAGTCTAACTGGCTCATTTATCACATTTATAAGGTCAAAGTCCAGAATCAGTTCATTTAAGTCCCACAGTCATTCGTTTCACTGTCAAAAGCGATACAACTTAGTAATATCGGAAAAATATCACTAAATACATGTTGGCACGAATTTGTGACGCAATTGTTGTATCTCAAACGGATTTATACCGCTAGAAAGTCAATGAAATGTAGTCTTTGGAACTGTTCCTATTTATTCAGCGCGTGCTAACGGCCAGTATTGGTCCCACAGTAAAAAATGACTTATTTATCTAAATTTTTAATTAAAGCGCTACCACAGAGCCTAGTGTACTCGCTGAATTCCAGCAATCATGTCGAATTAAGAAGAATGTTATTCCTTGGAGTGCAATTCGCTCATTTATCACACTTATAAGGTCACAGTCCAGAATCAGTTCAATTAAGTCCCACAGTCATTCGTTTCACTGTTAAAAGCGATGCAGCTTAGTAATATCGGAAAAATATCACTAAATACATGTTGGTACGAATATGTGACGCAACCGTTGTAACTCAAATGGATTAACACCGTTAGAAAATGAATGAAATGTAGTTGTTGAAACTGTCTCTATTTTTTCAGCGCAAACTAACGGCTAGGATTGGTCCCACAGTAAAAAATGGCTTTTTTATCTTAATTTTTTAATAGAGCGCTACTACAGCGCCCAGTGTAATCGCTGAGTTCGAGCAATTATATTAAATTAAGAAGAATGTTATTTCTTGTAGTCTAACTGGCTCATTTATCACATTTATAAGGTCAAAGTCCAGAATCAGTTCATTTAAGTCCCACAGTCATTCGTTTCACTGTCAAAAGCGATACAACTTAGTAATATCGGAAAAATATCACTAAATACATGTTGGCACGAATTTGTGACGCAATTGTTGTATCTCAAACGGATTTATACCGCTAGAAAGTCAATGAAATGTAGTCTTTGGAACTGTTCCTATTTATTCAGCGCGTGCTAACGGCCAGTATTGGTCCCACAGTAAAAATGACTTATTTATCTAAATTTTTAATTAAAGCGCTACCACAGAGCCTAGTGTACTCGCTGAATTCCAGCAATCATGTCGAATTAAGAAGAATGTTATTCCTTGGAGTGCAATTCGCTCATTTATCACACTTATAAGGTCACAGTCCAGAATCAGTTCAATTAAGTCCCACAGTCATTCGTTTCACTGTTAAAAGCGATGCAGCTTAGTAATATCGGAAAAATATCACTAAATACATGTTGGTACGAATATGTGACGCAACCGTTGTAACTCAAATGGATTAACACCGTTAGAAAATGAATGAAATGTAGTTGTTGAAACTGTCTCTATTTTTTCAGCGCAAACTAACGGCTAGGATTGGTCCCACAGTAAGAAATGGCTTTTTCATCTTAATTTTTTAATAGAGCGCTACTACATCGCAGAGTGTAATCGCTGAGTTCGAGCAATAATATTAAATTAAGAAGAATGTTATTTCTTGTAGTCTAACTTGCTCATTTATCACATTTATAAGGTCAAAGTCCAGAATCAGTTCAATTAAGTCCCACAGTCAATCGTTTCACTGTTAATAGCGATGCAACTTAGTAATATCGGAAAAATATCACTAAATACATGTTGGTACGATTATGTGACGCAACCGTTGTATCTCAAACGGATTTATACCGCTAGAAAGTCAATGAAATGTAGTCTTTGGAACTGTTCCTATTTATTCAGCGCGTGCTAACGGCCAGTATTGGTCCCACAGTAAAAAATGACTTATTTATCTAAATTTTTAATTAAAGCGCTACCACAGAGCCTAGTGTACTCGCTGAATTCCAGCAATCATGTCCAATTAAGAAGAATGTTATTCCTTGGGGTGCAATTCGCTCATTTATCACACTTATAAGGTCACAGTCCAGAATCAGTTCAATTAAGTCCCACAGTCATTCGTTTCACTGTTAAAAGCGATACAACTTAGTAATATCGGAAAACAATCACTAAATACATGTTGGTACGAATATGTGACGCAACCGTTGTAACTCAAACGGATTGACACCGTTAGAGAGTCAATGAAATGTAGTTGTTGAAACTGTCTCTATTTTTTGAGCGCGAACTAACGGCTAGGATTGGTCCCGCAGTAAAAAATGACTTATTTATCTTGTATCTCAAACGGATTTATACCGCTAGAAAGTCAATGAAATGTAGTCTTTGGAACTGTTCCTATTTATTCAGCGCGTGCTAACGGCCAGTATTGGTCCCACAGTAAAAAATGACTTATTTATCTAAATTTTTAATTAAAGCGCTACCACAGAGCCTAGTGTACTCACTGAATTCCAGCAATCATGTCGAATTAAGAAGAATGTTATTCCTTGGAGTGCAATTCGCTCATTTATCACACTTATAAGGTCACAGTCCAGAATCAGTTCAATTAAGTCCCACAGTAGAGATAGGAAAATGCCGATGTTAGGACAGACCCCGTTAGCACTTTACCATTCCACGTCAAATTATAGGCCATCCACGTCAAATCAACGATAGAAGAGTCTATAAAATCCGTTAGCACCTACGAATGTCCGGATCCGCCCCAACCCCCCAACCCCCGCCGTGTCCCCTCCCCATGGGTCTCTCCCCACCCTCATCTGTCGTGCCTTATAATTTATAGTGTTATGTGTGTCTATCTTTACCAGAAACAAGTAAAGATGATTGCAACATTGCAAGGTTTAGCGCCACATAATGTCATAACTGAAGAATTGATTTTGATGATTATTTTGAGATTGTTTGAGACCATTTGATCTGACAAAGGCATCAACCTTGAAACTATAATCCTTCAATTCATCGCAAAGTTTTGCAGGCAACCATGTCTTATATTTATTTCCCATTCTATCTTGAACCTCCGCATACATAGATTTTTCAGAAAGAGCACCAGGTCTTGATATTTCCATCTCTTTCACATATTTAACAAGGTAAATATCGTTTTTAGGCAGCTCTCTCCACTTTATGATCGGAGCAACTTGTTCTATGTTTTGTTCAAATTCTTCAACTGTTGGAAAAGCCATTGTGTTTATATTCACGATTACATCTCTTTATACCACTTTATAAATAACAACACGCAAGCAGTTTTTGTTATCTACCATCTGTCAATCAAACGCTTATAACAATAGGATTTTACATATTTTACATACCAGAAAGTTGTTTACATAAGAAAAAAGTCAAAACGAAAGTAGCCGTTGCTAAGGATATTTGGTATGTAAGGAATGCATTGTTTCTCTATTGTTATTCTGGCTTGATTGACATTTAATTGACGTCATTCTTTATCTAAACAAATACCATATGAAATAAACCGTTGTCATAACAATCACAAGAGCGATCTTCTCATCTTCGTGTGTAGGAGGAGTATCTTTGTGGTAAGGTGCAGTAATGTGTTTATCTGTAGTATCCACGTGGTGTGCGGTAATGTGTTTATCAGGATGGATATCAGGATGATCGGGTGTTACCGGCTTCTTTTTAGTTATCTTATGTGATTCGGTAACATTGACCTTTCGATTAATACCGATGGTAAGATCCTCACCCGATATCAAAATCTTGTTGTTGTAACCCACCACCCCTGTCTTAATTCTGAGATTCATGTCACTAGGTAACATATAAATACCTTGTCCAACCGAATAATCAACCTTACTTGAAGCGTAGTTTAACGTATCCTGATAACGTTTAATGTCCTCCTGAATATCGACCCTACGGTTAACAATGTCCTCAAGGTTATTCATAAAAACTTTTTGGGCGGTCAGAGCACTTGAATCATTACCGAGGATGGAGGATCGCGCTGAGGCTTGAGAACTAAGAACAAGATACGCATAGGCCCTGACACTGCTCGAGATCTTCACAAGGCCCGTTTTTGTAAATCCATCGGATTTTTCCACAATCCACCGCGTCATGGAGTCGTTTGTGAAATAACTTAACCCCGGAGTTGGATATTCTTTACGTCTTTTTTGATATGAGCTGAAAAAGTTCTGACCCCTGTATTTCACGGGGTTGGGATCAACTCCATAATCGCCGCAGATTTTTAAAAACTCCTCATTTGAATAGGGATTGTCGTATCGATTGAAGCTATCCTCAAAGGGTAGAGGTGTCTGTAGGCGCTTAATGATTCGCCTAATGTGATAATACACATGAAAACGATATATTGACCTGACCATAGATCTACCATCCTTCAGGTGTTCCGAACTTACCCCACAGGCACTTGAAGCGCACCAAGTGGCGAAATTTAGCTGGGTTTGCCATAATCTAAAAGGTTGCTCATTCCAAATTCTCATACGTTGCGCGTTATGACTAAGTTCATAATCGGTAAAAATATTAGGAAAGGAAGCGGGGAAAGAGCCACTTTCAGACACAATAATGGCCTGTTTGTACAGATCCCTAGCGCTCAATATTTGAAGATCCCGCCCCCCATTTGGCTTATATGCCGCATTCGGGTTATATCTGAAAATGTCATCCATTCTTTGATTTAAATATATTCACAATCTCTAATATAATAATGTATATCACAATAAAGGACGTAAATAGCGAGAAGAAAATCTATTTGTATCAACCGATAGATAACTCACATGGTACAAAGGAGGTTGCGATCGTGGAGACGTTTTCGGATAATGTCACATATGTAGCTACAGCTCCAATAGATATACCCTTGGCTGACGGAGTTACCACGGTTAGGTTACAACAGGGTCAGCACTACACAGGGAGGGAGTTGAATTCAATCGTGAGAGGTGATGTAAAATCAACACAACTAGCTAGAAACTCTAAGTTGAGTAAAATATTCAATCTAGGGGGTATAACGGAACTACATTTTAATCTTAATGAATTGGATAACTCGTTAAATCTTAAAGATGGTGAATATAGCAACAACCTGATGACATATCATATATCCGAGTATGGTGGAGATTTTACATATATTGAACCGAAAAATCCGCAATATAAGAAACTAAAGAAAGGTTTACTTCAATCACTTACCATGAGAGTCACAGGTCAGGATGGTAAGGTGCTATGGGGTGGTATGAAGACAGCAGTTACACTACACATAAGAGATACGGCGGACAGATGATACCGTAGCATTAACCGAATTAAAGTAAAATAAAATAAAAGTAATATGGAATAGAATGGAATACGGGAAAAAGTTAAACCCAGAGCGTTCACTTAGGATCGCACATGGCGTAAAAGGAACGCATCAAAAAGTAATTGTCACTCACAACCCAAGTGAGATTGATCAGAACCAGTTACTCCTGATTAGGTTCCCTAATTTAGGTAACGATGATGTCATTGTTCCGGGTACTTCGAAAATAAGTTTCGACATTGAACTCGAGTCAAAAGTCGACACGAAGAGAACATTGGTCTCTAACATAGGGAGGGCAATTGTTAAAAAGTTGGCCATCAAGTTCGAGGGTACCGAGATTCTTAGCATTGATGACTTTGATCTTTTCGGGTGCTACAGAGATTTATGGTTAACCAAGTCTGAAAAAAGAAATGCAATAAGACAAGGTATCATCTTTGATGAAGGGTGCACGGAAAATTGCATGAAACTGAGAGTTGGAGCCGCGGATAAAGATACATCAGAGGTAGCGGACAAAGCAATCTATGATGCATACAAAAACAAGTTCACCATACCACTAGATTTTGAAATGTTGGATAGCACGATTCCTTATTATCAGGCCGGATTAGGTAATAGGCTGTGTTATGAGATAACATTCAACAATTATGACAGGGTAGTATTATCAACACCAACCAAACCTTCCGGTGCCGCATCGGCACCCGCGCCGGATGCTAAATACAAAATCTCCAACATATCTCTCGAATATGAGATTGTGACACAACCCACACTCGCCAGATTCATTTCAAATGAATACCAAAACATGGCCGTACTCTATGACAGATTTCTGAGACATAGACAAATTAGGGTGGATAAGTCGGACACAACGTGGAATTGGTCATTCAATACACCGTGCAAGTCCCTGAAGGGTATATTGGTTCTGTTTGAGGAAGAGAAAGCTTACAAACGAGATACCGGTAGGTTCTACAATCCTAAGATCAAAAAGGTATCCGCCATAGTTGAGGGTAAGCCTAACCAACTTTTCGCTCAGGGGATGCAACCGTTTGAGCATTATGGTGAAATATGCAAGTATTTCGCAGAGGGAAAGCAAAAGGACAGCAACGCCGGTGAAATACAGAAACATCTGCAACTACATGATGTGAAGGTCGCGGACTACCTAACCACGAAATATGCTCTATGGCTGGATTTCAGAACCATAGATGAAAACTCACTGCACGGGACCGGTCGACGGATTGAAAATGCGAGCGAGGGGATCACACTACAAGTTGAAAAGACGGCCGAAACCGCGGGATCCTTAAACGCTTACATATATCTAATCATGGATGCTCAATTAAATATTCAAAACGGTGAAATTATGGATGTACTATATTAAGATGGACTACATGAAAGATCCTCACACGGCACTATTCGTCGGTCCAACTGGCTGCGGAAAATCCAAACGCGTAGTAACACTGCTGGAGAGTGAATACTTTGATCACTTCGATTTCATTGTGATTATATGTCCAACATTAAGATGGAACAAGACATATATGGGGAGTAACTGGTTCTGGAGGGATAGATATGTGATTCTAATTGAGCCCAGAGGTATGTTATATGAATGGATTCAAAAGATGACGGATTTCTGTGCCGGGTACAAAACATTATTCCTGATCGACGACATCATCGCAGATGAGAAACTGGACAAAAAGAGGCAACCGCTTCTGGAGCTGGCCATCAGCGGTCGGCATCGAAACCACACCATGTGGCTACTCACACAATCATACACCGCGATACCGAAGAACTTACGAAGGCAGGCAAAAATGTTATATGTGTGGTATCCGAAGGACAGACATGATCTCGCAACCATCCACGAAGAGAATGATGTCATTGAATCGTCGGAGATCCAGAAGGTTAAGGAAAGGCTGAAAGATGGCAAATATACACATTTAGTCATGAGGATGGAACATCCAAGAACTCACGTGATTTGCTAGAATGGACATTTTTTGTTGCAAGAGTCTTGTAACAAATCTATAGGAAAACTACAGTACTATCCTATAATGATAGAATATATAAATTTCATATTACTGGTGATAGCTGTAGTGCTATTGCTGGTATTGGTTAGTTTCTGTCTTTTTTGTATTAAAAAATACCTATGGCTATTGAAAATGGCCGAAACGGTAATTGACAACCTAATTTTTATCGATGAACGGGATGATGGGAAGAGACAGAAATTGCTCGAGTGCGTGCTGACCGGGAATAGTAAGTTATATCTTGGTAAGATGTATACGGAGGCGGAGATCCAGAAGCTCAAGAATGATGAGGTGGATAAACTGTTCACCATATACGAGGCTAAACTATCCGGTCAAATGGTTAAGTCTTTAGGACAGTCAATAATCCATATGTACTCTCTGGGTGCCTGTGCGGCCCTGGGCATAAAAAATCAAAAGGCTCTGAGTCATGACCTGGAGAATGATCCATTCCTAAACTCCGCCCTTCAAAGGTTCACGTGCGATTTGTATTATAAGTTCGGATCACTACTATCACCAATCAGTGTGGGTCTAATTACAGGTAGGCATTATATCGCTGGAAGAAATTTAAACGCAAATAATAATATAGATATAGATATAGATAATAAAGATGTCAGAGGAACAGACTCCTATTCAGGTGACAACGAAGAACCCTAAAAAGGTTGAGGCTGGTAAGAGGGTGGCCGAATTCAACCGCAAACAGAGGGAAGACTATAAAAGACTGCTCATGGCGCAGGCAGAGACGCAGGCGAAGACGGAATCGACACCAACGCGGTCGACACCTCAGACACTGTTGGAGGATCCTAAGGATATTGTAATTGAGGATTCCGTGACAGATGTTCCCAAGGGTGGGGTTAACAACTACGCAATAATGGGCGGCGGTGTGATTGTGATGCTAATAATTGGAGCGTTGGTGGTGATGAGGAACAACACCTCACAGAGTAAGGTGAAGGATCCCTCACCGAGAGCTCCATCGGACACTAGAAAAACCAGGAGTAAACTTGAAATGGAATAAAGGGATAATATCGCGATATTATAATCTAGAAGTATATAAACATGGATAAGAAAAGTATAGTCAACGATATTTATAAGGCATCGGTCGTATGCGTTTTCGCTGTAGGCTATTCAATGCTCGGGAAAAAGGTATTAAAAATGACACCACCCTCAATTCAGAAGTTTGACCTGGAAGATACCGGAAAGCTTGTAGCCATAGTCGCCGCAAGTGAAATAACAAGAGAATATCTAGTTAAGCAGAAAATTATACCCGAAACTATAAATATATAATGTTGCGAATACTGGAATGGTTGGTCTGGGTTTTATGCCAGCGTAAGAAAGTTGAGAGGATTTTACCCAAGGTGGAATACCTCGATACCGAGGTAATAGACGACTCCGAGGCTATCGTATTAAAATAACGCCACTATATTATACCGGATTATATAAACATGGCTTCAATTGCAATGATGTTGGGAGGTGCCTTCGCGAACGCTTTGGCCTTCACCGGATCAAGCTACCTCTTTTCAAGTTTATCAAAGGATAGGATAGATAAGGAACGGAAGCGGCATGATCTAGCCATAGAACAGCTGCAGAAGGCTCAGGTTATATGGCAACGTAAAAGACAAGAGAGGGTTGACTTTATCAATAAGCAGCTCAGACTTGAGAAGAAGGCCGAGGGTAAATTCACGGAGCTGGATGACGCGATGCGGGAATATAAAAAAGTATTTGGAGGATCACCTCTCGCAGATATTCCGCGCAGGCCCGTATTGAGCGACTTTTATACACCCAGCAATGGCCAGCATGAACGGGAATTGGCATTTATCGCGCTAAGCATGATTGGTGTCGGGGGCGCCGTGTGGTATTTCGAAAAATAGTACTATGCCGCGGGTATTATGTTACATGACACATGTAACATATATTCGGAATAGCTAACGCTTTGTAACCATGTAGGTGTATATCAGACCTCCGATTCCAACTATCAAAGCCCACAGGTTTTGACTCAACCAACCGACGGCTTCCTTTGCTCTATTTAGGATCCATGATACGATGGATCCAATTATACCGGGCAGTGATGCGGCTGCGGCACCGGCTAATCTACCTAGGAGAGATCCAAGCGCACTCAGCTTGTTCTTTATCCATTCCCTCGCACCACCTTCGGTTTTTTCATGATTTTTTGTATTACCGGTGGATGACCCCCCACCCCCTGGTGTCAAAGTTTCAACTAGAAGGCCGATAACCATACCAAATGCCGTTAGTACACTGAAGATGGTGATACCCTGTTCACGGAATAGCGTTCGTATCTTTTCACCCAATGTAGTTTCTTTGTCAAGTACTTTGGTAATCGTCTCCCTGATGCTTTTTATTTGACTGTTAAGTTTACCTTTGAGAATATCGATAATCTCTTGCCGGCCTTTCAACTCATTTTGCAAACCTTTCAACCTTTCTTTCGCTTCATTTTGTTGTTCCTCGGTCATATTTGGTGTTTTTTCCATCTCTTCCAACTTGTTTTTTTCTCTGTCAATATGCTGTTCGAGCTGAACCTTTTTTGCAACTTCATCCTGAAGACTTCCTCTTATGTTTCTCAATGATCTATCCAATCCTAGCAATTCACGCATAGGATATTCAAATAGATCACCGGTCTGGGTTGCTTCATGGTCTACAGATTGTTGTTTGACCAATGAAATTAAATCTTCCGCACTGTTCACAACATCTCCAGACATGGTTTCTAATTCTATATCCGTCGCATTCTCTATTTTATCCGGTGATGGTAGTCTCTCTTCTATTTTGTTTAGCATAGCGGCCTGTCGGGGGGTAATACTACCTTTCGGTATATCAAACCCCAAACTGCGCAGCCTTTTCTTGCCCAGTATATCCGCAATGGTGCCGACGGTCCTTAGAGATCCACCATTTGTCAGAGGTCTGTTATCACCCTTGTAGTATAATTCACGACCACGAGACTCAAACAGATCGGTATGTATCACGCTCGGGTTCTCGTTTGGATATATAGTTAGTAGCTTCTCATAGAGCGATTTAACCAGCTCACTGGTAACTCTGGAGCGCAGAGAGGTTTCTCCACCGAATGATGTCTCCTCATCGGTAGTATGTATCTGTACTCGTGTGCGTTCCCTCGGTACCAGAGGTGTGGAGTCATCGGTACCCTCGTCGGGTTGGTCGTGGTCACCAAACGGATCAATATCAATGTCCGCCATTATTTTATTTAAAGGATAGTTTTTTTCCTAATATAATAGAAATGGCAGAGAGTTCTAGTACCAGAGAAGAAACTTTTAAAACGGATATATCCAATTCCCAACTTGAGGAGCTAGTGAAATTACGAGGCAAGTTCCAAGACCTCGAGAAGGAACGCTGGAGGTCTCTGATCATATGGTCGGTTCTGGAGGGATTATCCGGAACCACGGCCATTGCCGGCTCGATAGCGACCGCGGCGACCATTATTAGAAATTTAGGCGGTCCCCGTGGGAATTACATGCAGAATTCTGGCATGTGTCTGTTGGGCTCGGCTTCCTATGCGGTTACCAGCCAATATGTTGGAACATATCGGGAGAAACTTGACAAATTAAGAGCCGCGTATCGCGTTGTACAAAATGCCATCGATGTGTTCGATCAAACGCTACCCTGGAACACTCGGGACATCTGTAGAGCAGATTTTGAGAGTTTGTGTGATACTTATCATGAAACTCTCAAGGATCTGGATAAACTGGATATAGGTTATTTAGAGTAAAGTTTTTTTCTTTGTAGTAACCACACAATGGCAGAGATTTATCCGAAGCTACCCACGGCTCCCGAGTATTCGAGCGAGCAGGACAAGTTTAATACTAATACCGTGAACTCTCAACTTGGGGAGCTTAGAAAATTACGTGATAAGTTCAATACAAAATATGAGAAATATAACAAGACGCTGCACAGACTGGTGCTTTTAAACGCCAGCGCCACGGCCCTAACCGTCGCTTCGGGCATAGGTTCGGTGGTAACCGGTGCCACGCTCATCGGAATCCCCGCTTCCGTCGGATTGGGAGCCGTAGCACTGTCCGGAACCATTTTCACGGGCTCCGTCATGGCCCTGATTAAAAGATATCGGAGCAAACTTGACAAGGTCATGAAATTATATGATGTTGCGACGTCCGCCATCGCCGTGTTTGAAAACTCCGTCTCGCGGGCTCTGAATAATGACGACATTAGTCACATTGAATTTCAAACCCTGAGCGGTATATACTACGAAGCTCTGGACAAGATGACGAAAACCGACAGAAAGATGGAGAGCGAAACTCGCAGCCAGTTTGAAAAAAGTCTAATGGACGAGGTTCAAAGCCTCAGAAGGACCGTAAATCAAGGTTAGTGATGTGCGCATGTACACCGCTCGCATATTTCGTGTGGTACGATAAAAGTGCTTAAAGTTTTTAGCCGTACATGTACATGCCATAATATGTCGGACATGAATACCACGCCGGACTACAAATTGATGAAACTGCGAGAGTTGCGAGAGATTGCCAAAGCTCGTGGGGTGAAGTATATTTGCGCGATGAAAAAGGCCAGGCTGATTGAGGTGATTGAGAAGAATGATCTGGATCCGTCATACACCATAGATCCGGATACCAAGCGGGGATGGTATGGATACTGTACCGGCTGGAGGGAGAAAAACAGGGAGGCGTACCTGAAATGTCAAAAACGTTATAACGACAAGAGATCTAAGTGATTGTGCGCATTTTTGTTACTCGTACGGGTAACAAATATCGGTGGGTGGAGATATCCATGGCGTGCGGATCGCTAACCTCAAATACGATCTATAAAAATTGGAATAAAAATTCCTATATCGTATATCATATCATATCATATCCAACCATGACGTCGAGATTTACAGATGACGAAAACCGACAGTTCCTCGAAAGATTCGGCTCCTGGGCGGACGAATATTTCGGCCGCACAATAGACCCATGCCTGAATTCCGCATCCAGCAGATCTTGTTGCGAAGAATTACTGAACATGGTCGAAATATTGGAACTACAATATGATGACTTTGAGGGGATCGGTCCGGACTCTGATCATAAATCCTATGATGATATTATAGAACACGTAAAAGCTCGAAGTGTCTTACGCACCGGAGGAGTCGGACTCGGATACTATGGAACTCCCATAATAGAAGCGCGCGTCTATGCAGTCGCCACGGGTCCGTATGAAATATGGACATATATGGACATAGATGATGTCGAGGAGTACGACGATGAGGAGGAAGAGGAGGAAGAGGAGGAAGAGGAGTACAACGATGAGGAGGAAGAGGAAGAGGAGTACAACGATGAGGAGGAAGAGGAGGAAGAAGAGGAAGAGGAGTACGACGATGAGAAGAGGACGACGAGGACAAGAGCGCTGATTGATCGTGATTTTTTTAGTGATGACGATGATGACCTAGAGGACGAGGACAAATGCATAATTTGTCTTTCTAAAAGAAAGAGCGCAACCATTGTTCATGGTAGAACGGGACATTGCTGCTGCTGTCTATCATGTGCATATAAATTGGAGAATAATAGGAGGGATAAATGTCCCGTGTGTCGAGCGCCAATAGATTTTGTCATTAGACAATATTGAACGCGAATTCCCGGCCTTTGTTACCCGCCCGAGTAACAAAAATGCGCACAATCACTTAGATCTTTTGTCGTTATAACGTTTTTGAGCTTTTAGATATGCCTCCCTGTTTTTCGTCCTCTACCTTGAATAGTATCCGTACCGTTGCCGTTTGGTATCCGGATCGATGGTGTAGGATGGGTCGAGATCATTCTTCTCAATCACCTCAACCAGTTTAGCCTTTCTCATACCCACGATATACTTAATTCCGCGGGATTTAGCAACCTCTTGCAACTCTCGCAGTTTCATCAATTTGTAGTCTGGTGTGGTATTCATGTCCGACATATACGCATATACATATACATATAAAAACTTTAAGCACTTTTATCGTACCACATCATAACAAAAAGGAGATAAATAAAGGTGTGCATAAATAAAACATGTCAAAACTTCAAGAGACTTACTATCAACCTCAAAATTTATGGAAAGGACAAAAGGCTGTTCAGAATTTAAGAGGATTCGGCTTCAAACCAAAGGAGATTAAGAAGTGGCTATCAAAACAAGCATTTTGGCAAGTACATTTACCCGCCCCAAAACATGTTGAAAGACCACATTATGAAGTTACCACCCCTAATGATTTACATCAATTCGATTTATTGTACATGCCCGGTGACATACTGTATGGTAATAAATATAAGTACATTTTGTCGGGAATCGATGCTGCTTCCAGATACAAGGTAGCCCGACCTTTGAGGACTAAGAAAGCCAAAGAGGTTGCCGCTATGATTGAAGACATCTACAAGGCCGGACCATTAACTTATCCAAAAACTTTCCAATGTGATAACGGTTCAGAATTCAAAGCAGATGTGACAAAGCTGTTGGAGAAGCATAAGGTTGAAATTAAAAGGGCGACTACAAAATATAAGCATACGCACACAGCTTTTGTTGAGGCGTTGAACAAGATACTTGCGGAAAATTTATTCAAAATACAAGATGCTCAAGAACTGAATGATTCTGAAAAGGTATCATCTACATGGGTTAAGCATCTGTATAAACTGATTGATAGGCTAAACGATACAAAGACGCAGATGATTGGTATGAAACCAAAAGATGCTATTATAATGAAAGAGGTGCCTCTGGTTAATCAAGAGAATTATCCACCTGAAGTAGAATTACCAAAAGATGGCCTGTATAGATATCTACTACAACCTGGTGAAGAGCATGATGATGGGCGGAGACGGGCAACCGATAGAATATGGTCGAAAAACACATATAGATTGCGTGAGGTAATAGCGCAACCTGGTAACCGTGTAATGTACTATGTTCAAGACGGACCCGGACGGGCTTTTGTAAAAGAGGAATTGATGTTAATACCTGAAGATACAGAATTACCTCCTGATTATGTGCAAGGTTGGTGAAAAAGGGGGCGATATCTTTACCTGTTTCTGGTAAAGATGATGCTGGGGATCGCGCAGGGTGGTCGGCAGATATGGCCGCTATGGCTCAGTCTTGGGGGACGATCGACACCTCAGGATTTTTGTTACTCGGGCGGGTAACAAATATCGGGAATTCATGTTCAATATTGTCTAATGACAAAATCTATTGGCGCTCGACACACGGGACAATTATCTTCCCCCTTTTCCAATTTATATGCGCACCATAAACAGCAGCAGCAATGTCCCGTTCTATCATGAACAAAGGTTGCGCTCTTTCTTTTAGAAAGACAAATGATACATCTATCATCTTCATCTAGGTCATCATCGTCATCACTAAAAAAATCACGATCAATCAGCGCTCTTGTCCTCGTCGTCCTCTTCTCATCATCGTCCTCATCTTCATCAATGTCAAGCTGTGCTGGTACCGATCCAGGTGCTGGTTGTTGAAATGGAGGTGGTCTGGTGGGTCCGGGCTCATTATAATGAGTATGATCTATTGATAATAATAATTGGATAAGCTCGTCCCTTCTTAGATGCGAGTATCTAGATGCGCCGAGGAAACCCGCTCGGTTTCGTAAATCACGGACCGTGAAAAGACTAAAGTCATCAATATATTCTCTACTGTAGGTGGGTGGTGTCGGTCTAGGTGTCGGAACACTCTCGATTGCTATCCGGCGGGAATAATGCGATAGATCAATCGATAATAATAATCTGATAAGCTCAGCCCTTCTGAGCCGCGAGTATCCATGTAGGCCAAGGTACCTCGCTCTGGCTCTTAAATCAGGGAGCGTGAAAAGACTAAAGTCATCAATATATTCTCTGCTGTAGGTGAGGGCGCGTACGATCGGTGAAGACATGGTTGGATATGATATACGAATACAGAATCTTTAACCCGATTTTATAGATCGTATTTGAGGTTGGCGATTCGCACGCCATGGATATCTCCGCGAATTCCTGGCCTTTGTTACTCGGACGGGTAAAAAAAAATCCCGTGGTGTCGATGGATACTCACCCACGGTGGATCGGCACTCTGTGTGTTTTAGCGTGTTTTACTACAATTTTAGCACGGTGTGGCAACCACAAACTAGGACACTCATGACCCTCCAACACGGTTTACGATTTTTTTAAAAAAAGGGTTAAAGATTCTGTATTCGTATATCATACGCAAGCATGACTTCGAGAAATACCTTTGCTGAATTAAGAAAACTCGCTAAGGAACGCGGCCTACATGGCTACGAAAAGCTCAGAAAGGCCGAGATTATCGAATTATTGGGACCAACTACCGTTTCAGCACCGGTTAGACCAGTACCCATGCCGAGACCCTCGAGACCCGTACCGGTGTCGAGACCTAGACCGAGACCGAGACCGGCACCTAGACCGGTGTCGAGACCGATACCGGCACCTAGATACACCGGACCGCCTAGACTCTACAGCCCTTTACCAACATCTAGACCCGCCATACATGTACCACCTACATCAATCAAATCTCTGGGGAGTTTTCTAGGATCCGATGGATCTGTACCCATACCAACACCGAGACCGAGACCTAGACCATTTAGATCTGGCTCTGACATGGATATTTTTGAGCAGGAAGAAATGTCTAAAACCAGACCTATAGTGAAAAGCAAGTTGATTGAATGGAGAGACTGGTTGACGAAACATGTACCTAAGGCTATTAAGGATAAAACAACAAAAGCTTTCAAAGCCATGAAGGATAAGATCATGGGTTTGTATAAAAAGGGCAGTGGAGAGGAAGAGGTGGAAGAGGTGAAAGAGGAAAACCCCTATACCCCCATTGAGGAGGCGTTTGACCGTTCATACAAACGTTTCAAGATAAACTCGGATGGTAAGAAGAGGAATGTCAAGGTCTTTCTCAAACAGCTTAAGCCTATCGTTAAGAGGTTGATGAAGGAAGTGCTCAGGCAGAAGAAGTCGCTGAAGACTCAGGCTACACTGTGGGTGAAATGGGTAAAGGAGGACACCGGCTCGACCGATGCCCCACGTGTATATGTTGACAAAGCATTCAATAGCTATATTGAGGTATTACATTCCAACGATGACATTTCTAATGTTTTTGATCGGATCCGTAATAAGATAATCGAGCAGATTGAAAACCCTGCTCTACCCGCCAGTGGGTTCACAATCGATAAAATCTTGCATATGCATGTGGACTTTCATAAGCTAAAATTAACGAGAGGTAGTTCTTACTTACAGCTACCCAAGAATTTCAGTGGAAAGCGATCTGTGATTAACCCACATAACGAGGATGAAGAATGCTTCAAATGGGCCGTTATCGCTGCTCTCAATCATGATAAGATTGATAATCATCCTGAACGAATCTCAAACCTTAAGAAGTTTGAAGACAAGTGCAATTGGGGTGGCCTAACTTTCCCAATGGCTCTAAACAAGATAGATTTATTTGAGAGAAGGAACCCTGATATCGCCGTGCATGTTTTGACAAAAGATGACATAGAGGGTGTCTATATGTGTCGAAAGTCGAAGCATCTTGACCGGGATGAGACGGTTGTTTTGTTTTTACTGTGTGAAGGGGATAAGAGGCATTATATCGCTGTTAAGAACCTGAGCGGTGTCCTGAGCAAGGCCAACTCAAAGCATGAACATAAAGAGCATTATTGCTTGAATTGTCTCTCTGGTTTTCCAAGCGAACGGAAAAGGGATGAGCACTTTGAGTATTGTAAGAATAACGATGCCGTTAATATTCAACTCCCTAAGGAGGGTAGCACCTTAACCTTCACCCACGGTCAGTACCAGCTCAAAGCCCCATTCATCATGTATGCCGATTTTGAAGCTTTTACAAAACCTGAAGAGATAGAGTGTGGATCGTCCACCGAGAAAGTTGGTAAACATATCCCCACCGGATTCTGTTGTTATAGTAAATATGCTCATGGTGAAGTTTTGGACCCTCTGAAGCTTTACCGTGGTGATGACTGTGTTCCGCGCTTTGTGGATCATGTGGTTTCCGAGGCGAAAAGGTTATACAACATGTTTCCACAACTTGGTATGCAAGATCTAACCGATGAAGAACTTGATGGATATGAAAATTCCACCAACTGCCACATCTGTATGAGAGAATTTGGTGATGATGACATCAAGGTCAGGGATCACTGTCATTTTACCGGAAAGTTTCGTGGATCGGCACACATGGAATGTAATCTCCGTTACAAGGTGCCTAATTATATTCCGGTTGTCTTCCATAATCTGAGCGGATATGATGCGCATCTATTTATCAAAGAGCTTGCGAAGAAGTATGGAGAAGGTGGTATGAGTGTAATCGCTGAAAATAAAGAGAAATATATCTCTTTCTCTACCGATGTTAAGGTTGGTGAATACACCAACAAAAATGGTGAGACCAAAGACAAAAAGATAAAGCTGAGATTCATCGATTCATTTAGATTTATGTCAAGAGGATTAGGTTCCTTGGCTGACAATCTATCCGATGATCAGTGTAAAAACCTTAGAAAATTCTTCAATGATGAGCAATTCAACATAATGAGAAGGAAGGGTGTATACCCATATGAGTATGTTGATTCATTCGATAGGTTTAATGAAACCAGACTTCCTTCGAAAGATGACTTTTATAGCAAGTTGAACATGAATGGTATCAGCGATGCTGATTATGCGCATGCCCAGAAGGTGTGGAAGGACATGAAAGTTGAAAATATGGGCGTTTATCATGATATCTATCTCAAGACGGATGTTCTGCTTCTGAGTGATGTGTTTGAGACATTCAGAGAGACATGTTTGAAAAACTATAAACTAGATCCCGCTCATTTTTACACGGCCCCCGGATTAGCTTGGCAGGCATGCCTGAAAAAGACAGATGTTAAGCTGGATTTGTTGTCAGATATGGATATGTTACTGTTTGTGGAGATGGGTATTAGGGGCGGTCTCTGTCAGGCCGTTCACAGACACGCGAAGGCAAATAATCCATATATGGGTGATATGTATAATACTTCAGAAGATACAACCTATCTACAGTATCTTGATGCTAACAATCTGTATGGATGGGCTATGATACAGAAGATGCCCACCGGGGGGTTTGAGTGGGATGATTCCGGTAAATTTACACCCGAACTCATTTCAGAGTTGGCTGTGGAAAACGGTGAAAAGGGGTACATGCTTGAGGTTGATGTTAGATATCCACATGATCTTCATGACGCACATAACGATCTTCCTTTCATGCCTGAGAGGAAGGTTATCAATGGTGTCGAGAAGCTGACACCATGTCTTTCGGACAAGAAGAACTATGTGATTCATATCCGTGCGCTTGCTCAAGCTTTGAATCACGGTCTTGTTCTGGATAAGGTTCATAGGGTACTGAGGTTTGATCAGAGCGCATGGTTGAAACCTTACATCGACTTCAATACACAGCTGCGCACGGAGTCAAAGAATGACTTTGAAAAGGATTTCTTCAAGCTGATGAACAATTCCGTCTTTGGTAAGACAATGGAGAATCAACGAAGACAGAAAGATATACGTTTGGCCACCAACCAAAAGAATTATGAGAAAATGGTGATGAAGCCAAACTTCAGGGGTGCAATCCGTTTCTCGGAAACACTGATGGGGATAGAGATGTCCAAGATCAAGATCAAGATGAACAAATCGATCTACCTCGGCCCCACAATCCTCCATCTACCCAAGATGGTTATGTATGAGTTCCACCATGATTACATGAGACCGAAATATGGTGATGATGTGAAGCTTTGCTACATGGATACGGATTCATTCGTTTACCACATAAAAACAGACAACTTCTACAAAGATATCGCGAACGATGTGTCTGCGAGATTTGACACATCTGGGTATGATAAGGAAGATGGTAGACCTCTACCATTAGGTTTGAATAAAAAGATCATTGGGCTAATGAAGGACGAGTTGGGTGGTAAGGTGATGACTGAGTTCATCGCCCTAAGAGCTAAGACATACGCATACAAACAGCTATGGGGTAGGGAAGGTAAGAGATGTAAGGGGGTGAAGAAATGTGTGGTGAGGGAGACCATAGGTTTCGCCGATTATAAGAGATGTCTGTTTGAGGGTGAGAACATTTACAGAACCCAAATGACCTTTCAATCGATTAAGCATGATGTTCACACGGTGAAAACAAACAAACTGGCGCTCAATGCCGATGATGATAAACGCATAATTTTGGAAGATGGTATTAACACACTGGCGAGAGGACATTATAGACACACATAACACTATAAATTATAAGGCACGACAGATGAGGGTGGGGAGGGACCCATGGGGAGGGGACACGGCGGGGGTTGGGGGGTTGGGGCGGATCCGGACATTCGTAGGTGCTAACGGATTTTATAGACTCTTCTATCGTTGATTTGACGTGGATGGCCTATAATTTGACGTGGAATGGTAAAGTGCTAACGGGGTCTGTCCTAACATCGGCATTTTCCTATCTCTACAGTCAATCGTTTCACTGTTAAAAGCGATGCAACTTAGTAATATCGGAAAAATATCAATAAATACATGTTAGTACGAATATGTGACGCAACCGTTGTAACTCAAAGGGATTGACACCGTTAGAGAGTCAATGAAATGTAGTTGTTGAAACTGTCTCTATCTTTTCAGCGCGAACTAACGGCTAGGATTGGTCCCACAGTAAAAAATGGCTTTTTTATCTTAATTTTTTATTAGTGCGCTACTACAGCGCCCAGTGTAATTGCTGAGTTCCAGCAATCATATTAAATTAAGAAGAATGTTATTTCTTGTAGTCTAACTGGCTCATTTATCACATTTATAAGGTCAAAGTCCAAAATCAGTTCAATTAAGTCCGACAGTCAAACGTTTCACTATTAAAAGCGATGCAACCTAGTAATATCCAAATACTCTAGCTAAATACATGTTGGTACGTATATGTAACGCAACTGTTGTATCTCAAACGGATTTATACCGCTAGAAAGGCAATGAAATGTATTCTTTGGAACTGTTCCTATTTATTAGGCGCGTGCTAACGGCCAGGATTGGTCCCACAGTAAGAAAGACTTATTTATCTAAATTTTTTAATAAAGCGCTACCACAGAGCCTAGTGTACTCGTTGAATTCCAGCAATCATGTCGAATTAAGAAGAATGTTATTCCTTGGAGTCCAATTGGCTCATTTATAGCATTTATAAGGTCAAAGTCCAGAATCAGTTCAATTAAGTCCCACAGTCATTCGTTTCACTGTTAAAAGCGATGCAACTTAGTAATATCGGAAAACAATCACTAAATACATGTTGGTACGAATATGTGACGCAACCGTTGTAACTCAAACGGATTGACAGCGTTAGAGAGTCAATGAAATGTAGTTTTTGAAACTGTCTCTATTTCTTCAGCGCGCGCTAAGGAATAGGATTGGTCCCACAGTAAAAACTAAATTTTTTATCTTAATTTTTAAATAAAGCGCTACCACAGAGCCTAGTGTACTCGCTGAATTCCAGCTATCATGTCGAATTAAGAAGAATGTTATTCCTTGGAGTCCAATTGGCTCATTTATAACATTTATAAGGTCAAAGTCCAGAATCAGTTCAATTAAGTCCCACAGTCAATCGTTTCACTGTTAAAAGCGATACAGCTTAGTAATATCGGAAAAATATCACTAAATACATGTTGGTACGAATATGTGACCCAACCGTTGTATCTCAAACTGATTTATACCGCTAGAAAGTCAATGAAATGTAGTTGTTGAAACTGTCTCTATTTTTTCAGTGCGAACTAACGGCTAGGATTGGTCCCACAGTAAAAAATGGCTTTTTTATCTTAATTTTTTAATAGAGCGCTACTACAGCGCCAAGTGTAATCGCTAAGTTTGAGCAATTATATTAAATTAAGAAGAATGTTATTTCTTGTAGTCTAACTGGCTCATTTATCACATTTATAAGGTCAAAGTCCAAAATTTGTTCAATTAAGTCCGACAGTCAAACGTTTCACTGTTAAAAGCGATACAACTTAGTAATATCGGAAAACAATCACTAAATACATGTTGGTACGAATATGTGACCCAACCGTTGTATCTCAAACTGATTTATACCGCCAGAAAGTCAATGAAATGTAGTCTTTGGAACTGTTCCTATTTATTCAGCGCGTGCTAACGGTCAGGATTGGTCCCAGAGTAGGAAAAGACTTATTTATCTAAATTTTTAAATAAAGCGCTACCACAGAGCCTAATGTAATCGCTGAATTCCAGCAATCATGTCAAATTAAGAAGAATGTTATTCCTTGGAGTGCAATTCGCTCATTTATCACACTTATAAGGTCAAAGTCCAGAATCAGTTCAATTAAGTCCCACAGTCAATCGTTTCACTGTTAAAAGCGATACAGCTTAGTAATATCGGAAAAATATCACTAAATACATGTTGGTACGAATATGTGACGCAACCTTTGTAACTCAAACGGATTGACACCGTTAGAAAATAAATGAAATGTAATTGTTGAAACTGTCTCTATTTTTTCAGCGCGAACTAACGGCTAGGATTCGTCCCACAGTAAAAAATGGCTTTTTTATCTTAATTTTTTAATAGAGCGCTACTACAGCGCCCAGTGTAATCGCTGAGTTCGAGCAATTATATTAAATTAAGAAGAATGTTATTTCTTGTAGTCTAACTGGCTCATTTATCACATTTATAAGGTCAAAGTCCAGAATCAGTTCAATTAAGTCCCACAGTCATTCGTTTCACTGTTAAAAGCGATACAACTTAGTAATATCGGAAAAATATCACTAAATACATGTTGGTACGAATATGTGACGCAATTGTTGTATCTCAAACGGATTTATACCGCTAGAAAGTCAATGAAATGTAGTCTTTGGAACTGTTCCTATTTATTCAGCGCGTGCTAACGGCCAGTATTGGTCCCACAGTAAAAAATGACTTATTTATCTAAATTTTTAATTAAAGCGCTACCACAGAGCCTAGTGTACTCGCTGAATTCCAGCAATCATGTCGAATTAAGAAGAATGTTATTCCTTGGAGTGCAATTCGCTCATTTATCACACTTATAAGGTCACAGTCCAGAATCCGTTCAATTAAGTCCTACAGTCATTCGTTTCACTGTTAAAAGCGATGCAGCTTAGTAATATCGGAAAAATATCACTAAATACATGTTGGTACGAATATGTGACGCAACCGTTGTAACTCAAATGGATTGACACCGTTAGAAAATGAATGAAATGTAGTTGTTGAAACTGTCTCTATTTTTTCAGCGCAAACTAACGGCTAGGATTGGTCCCACAGTAAAAAATGGTTTTTTTATCTTAATTTTTTAATAGAGCGCTACTACAGCGCAGAGTGTAATCGCTGAGTTCGAGCAATTATATTAAATTAAGGAGAATGTTATTTGCTGTAGTCTAACTTGCTCATTTATCACACTTATAAGGTCACAGTCCAGAATCAGGTCAATTAAGTCCCACAGTCATTCGTTTCACTGTTAAAAGCGATACAACTTAGTAATATCGGAAAACAATCACTAAATACATGTTGGTACGAATATGTGACGCAACTGTTGTAACTCAAACGGATTGACACCGTTAGAGAGTCAATGAAATGTAGTTGTTGAAACTGTCTCTATTTTTTCAGCGCGAACTAACGGCTAGGATTGGTCCCACAGTAAAAAATGACTTATTTATCTTGTATCTCAAACGGATTTATACCGCTAAAAAGTCAATGAAATGTAGTCTTTGGAACTGTTCCTATTTATTCAGCGCGTGCTAACGGCCAGTATTGGTCCCACAGTAAAAAATGACTTATTTATCTAAATTTTTAATTAAAGCGCTACCACAGAGCCTAGTGTACTCACTGAATTCCAGCAATCATGTCGAATTAAGAAGAATGTTATTCCTTGGAGTGCAATTCGCTCATTTATCACACTTATAAGGTCACAGTCCAGAATCAGTTCAATTAAGTCCCACAGTCAATCGTTTCACTGCTAAAAGCGATGCAACTTAGTAATATCGGAAAAATATCACTAAATACATGTTAGTACGAATATGTGACGCAACCGTTGTAACTCAAACGGATTGACACCGTTAGAGAGTCAATGAAATGTAGTTGTTGAAACTGTCTCTATTTTTTCAGCGCGAACTAACGGCTAGGATTGGTCCCACAGTAAAAAATGGCTTTTTTATCTTAATTTTTTATTAGTGCGCTACTACAGCGCCCAGTGTAATTGCTGAGTTCCAGCAATCATATTAAATTAAGAAGAATGTTATTTCTTGTAGTCTAACTGGCTCATTTATCACATTTATAAGGTCAAAGTCCAAAATCAGTTCAATTAAGTCCGACAGTCAAACGTTTCACAATTAAAAGCGATGCAACCTAGTAAAATCCAAATACTCTAGCTAAATACATGTTGGTACGTATATGTAACGCAACCGTTGTATCTCAAACGGATTTATACCGCTAGAAAGGCAATGAAATGTATTCTTTGGAACTGTTCCTATTTATTAGGCGCGTGCTAACGGCCAGGATTGGTCCCACAGTAAGAAAGACTTATTTATCTAAATTTTTTAATAAAGCGCTACCACAGAGCCTAGTGTACTCGCTGAATTCCAGCTATCATGTCGAATTAAGAAGAATGTTATTCCTTGGAGTCCAATTGGCTCATTTATAACATTTATAAGGTCAAAGTCCAGAATCAGTTTAATTAAGTCCCACAGTCAATCGTTTCACTGTTAAAAGCGATACAACTTAGTAATATCGGAAAACAATCACTAAATACATGTTGGTACGAATATGTGACCCAACCGTTGTATCTCAAACTGATTTATACCGCTAGAAAGTCAATGAAATGTAGTCTTTGGAACTGTTCCTATTTATTCAGCGCGTGCTAACGGTCAGGATTTGTCCCAGAGTAGGAAAAGACTTATTTATCTAAATTTTTAAATAAAGCGCTACCACAGAGCCTAATGTAATCGCTGAATTCCAGCAATCATGTCAAATTAAGAAGAATGTTATTCCTTGGAGACCAATTGGCTCATTTATCACATTTATAAGGTCACATTTCAGAATCAGTTCAATTAAGTCCCACAGTCATTCGTTTCACTGTTAAAAGCGATACAACTTAGTTAGATCAAAAGAAAATCGCTAAATACATGTTGGTACGAATATGTGACGCAACCGTTGTAACTCAAACGGATTGACACCGTTAGAAAATAAATGAAATGTAATTGTTGAAACTGTCTCTATTTTTTCAGCGCGAACTAACGGCTAGGATTCGTCCCACAGTAAAAAATGGCTTTTTTATCTTAATTTTTTAATAGAGCGCTACTACAGCGCCCAGTGTAATCGCTGAGTTCGAGCAATTATATTAAATTAAGAAGAATGTTATTTCTTGTAGTCTAACTGGCTCATTTATCACATTTATAAGGTCAAAGTCCAGAATCAGTTCAATTAAGTCCCACAGTCATTCGTTTCACTGTTAAAAGCGATACAACTTAGTAATATCGGAAAAATATCACTAAATACATGTTGGTACGAATATGTGACGCAATTGTTGTATCTCAAACGGATTTATACCGCTAGAAAGTCAATGAAATGTAGTCTTTGGAACTGTTCCTATTTATTCAGCGCGTGCTAACGGCCAGTATTGGTCCCACAGTAAAAAATGACTTATTTATCTAAATTTTTAATTAAAGCGCTACCACAGAGCCTAGTGTACTCGCTGAATTCCAGCAATCATGTCGAATTAAGAAGAATGTTATTCCTTGGAGTGCAATTCGCTCATTTATCACACTTATAAGGTCACAGTCCAGAATCCGTTCAATTAAGTCCTACAGTCATTCGTTTCACTGTTAAAAGCGATGCAGCTTAGTAATATTGGAAAAATATCACTAAATACATGTTGGTACGAATATGTGACGCAACCGTTGTAACTCAAATGGATTGACACCGTTAGAAAATGAATGAAATGTAGTTGTTGAAACTGTCTCTATTTTTTCAGCGCAAACTAACGGCTAGGATTGGTCCCACAGTAAAAAATGGTTTTTTTATCTTAATTTTTTAATAGAGCGCTACTACAGCGCAGAGTGTAATCGCTGAGTTCGAGCAATTATATTAAATTAAGAAGAATGTTATTTGCTGTAGTCTAACTTGCTCATTTATCACACTTATAAGGTCACAGTCCAGAATCAGGTCAATTAAGTCCCACAGTCATTCGTTTCACTGTTAAAAGCGATACAACTTAGTAATATCGGAAAACAATCACTAAATACATGTTGGTACGAATATGTGACGCAACCGTTGTAACTCAAACGGATTGACACCGTTAGAGAGTCAATGAAATGTAGTTGTTGAAACTGTCTCTATTTTTTCAGCGCGAACTAACGGCTAGGATTGGTCCCACAGTAAAAAATGACTTATTTATCTTGTATCTCAAACGGATTTATACCGCTAAAAAGTCAATGAAATGTAGTCTTTGGAACTGTTCCTATTTATTCAGCGCGTGCTAACGGCCAGTATTGGTCCCACAGTAAAAAATGACTTATTTATCTAAATTTTTAATTAAAGCGCTACCACAGAGCCTAGTGTACTCACTGAATTCCAGCAATCATGTCGAATTAAGAAGAATGTTATTCCTTGGAGTGCAATTCGCTCATTTATCACACTTATAAGGTCACAGTCCAGAATCAGTTCAATTAAGTCCCACAGTCAATCGTTTCACTGCTAAAAGCGATGCAACTTAGTAATATCGGAAAAATATCACTAAATACATGTTAGTACGAATATGTGACGCAACCGTTGTAACTCAAACGGATTGACACCGTTAGAGAGTCAATGAAATGTAGTTGTTGAAACTGTCTCTATTTTTTCAGCGCGAACTAACGGCTAGGATTGGTCCCACAGTAAAAAATGGCTTTTTTATCTTAATTTTTTATTAGTGCGCTACTACAGCGCCCAGTGTAATTGCTGAGTTCCAGCAATCATATTAAATTAAGAAGAATGTTATTTCTTGTAGTCTAACTGGCTCATTTATCACATTTATAAGGTCAAAGTCCAAAATCAGTTCAATTAAGTCCGACAGTCAAACGTTTCACTATTAAAAGCGATGCAACCTAGTAAAATCCAAATACTCTAGCTAAATACATGTTGGTACGTATATGTAACGCAACCGTTGTATCTCAAACGGATTTATACCGCTAGAAAGGCAATGAAATGTATTCTTTGGAACTGTTCCTATTTATTAGGCGCGTGCTAACGGCCAGGATTGGTCCCACAGTAAGAAAGACTTATTTATCTAAATTTTTTAATAAAACGCTACCACAGAGCCTAGTGTACTCGCTGAATTCCAGCTATCATGTCGAATTAAGAAGAATGTTATTCCTTGGAGTCCAATTGGCTCATTTATAACATTTATAAGGTCAAAGTCCAGAATCAGTTTAATTAAGTCCCACAGTCAATCGTTTCACTGTTAAAAGCGATACAACTTAGTAATATCGGAAAAATATCACTAAATACATGTTGGTACGAATATGTGACCCAACCGTTGTATCTCAAACTGATTTATACCGCTAGAAAGTCAATGAAATGTAGTTGTTGAAACTGTCTCTATTTTTTCAGTGCGAACTAACGGCTAGGATTGGTCCCACAGTAAAAAATGGCTTTTTTATCTTAATTTTTTAATAGAGCGCTACTACAGCGCCCAGTGTAATCGCTAAGTTTGAGCAATTATATTAAATTAAGAAGAATGTTATTTCTTGTAGTCTAACTGGCTCATTTATCACATTTATAAGGTCAAAATCCAAAATCTGTTCAATTAAATCCGACAGTCAAACGTTTCACTGTTAAAAGCGATACAACTTAGTAATATCGGAAAACAATCACTAAATACATGTTGGTACGAATATGTGACCCAACCGTTGTATCTCAAACTGATTTATACCGCTAGAAAGTCAATGAAATGTAGTCTTTGGAACTGTTCCTATTTATTCAGCGCGTGCTAACGGTCAGGATTTGTCCCAGAGTAGGAAAAGACTTATTTATCTAAATTTTTAAATAAAGCGCTACCACAGAGCCTAATGTAATCGCTGAATTCCAGCAATCATGTCAAATTAAGAAGAATGTTATTCCTTGGAGACCAATTGGCTCATTTATCACATTTATAAGGTCACATTTCAGAATCAGTTCAATTAAGTCCCACAGTCATTCGTTTCACTGTTAAAAGCGATACAACTTAGTTAGATCAAAAGAAAATCGCTAAATACATGTTGGTACGAATATGTGACCCAACCGATGTAACTCAAACGGACTGACACTGTTAGAAAGTCAGTGAAATGTAGTATTTGAAACTGTCTCTATTTCTTCAGCGCAAAATAACGGCTAGGATTGGTCCCACAGTAAAAAATGACTTATTTATCTAAATTTTTAATTAAAGCGCTACCACAGAGCCTAGTGTACTCGCTGAATTCCAGCTATCATGTCGAATTAGGAGAATGTTAATCCTTGGAGTGCAATTCGCTCATTTATCACACTTATAAGGTCAAAGTCCAGAATCAGTTCAATTAAGTCCCACAGTCAATCGTTTCACTGTTAAAAGCGATACAACTTAGTAATATCAGAAAAATATCACTAAATACATGTTGGTACGAATATGTGACGCAACCGTTGTAACTCAAACGGATTGCCACCGTTAGAAAATAAATGAAACGTAGTTGTTGAAACTGTCTCTATTTTTTCAGCGCGAACTAACGGCTAGGATTGGTCCCACAGTAAAAAATGGCTTTTTTATCTTAATTTTTTAATGGAGCGCTACTACAGCGCCCAGTGTAATCGCTGAGTTTGAGCAATTATATTAAATTAAGAAGAATGTTATTTCTTGTAGTCTAACTGGCTCATTTATCACATTTATAAGGTCAAAGTCCAAAATCTGTTCAATTAAGTCCGACAGTCAAACGTTTCACTGTTAAAAGCGATACAACTTAGTAATATCGGAAAACAATCACTAAATACATGTTGGTACGAATATGTGACCCAACCGTTGTATCTCAAACTGATTTATACCGCTAGAAAGTCAATGAAATGTAGTTGTTGAAACTGTCTCTATTTTTTCAGCGCGAACTAACGGCTAGGATTGGTCCCACAGTAAAAAATGGCTTTTTTATCTTAATTTTTTATTAGTGCGCTACTACAGCGCCCAGTGTAATTGCTGAGTTCCAGCAATCATATTAAATTAAGAAGAATGTTATTTCTTGTAGTCTAACTGGCTCATTTATCACATTTATAAGGTCAAAGTCCAAAATCAGTTCAATTAAGTCCGACAGTCAAACGTTTCACTATTAAAAGCGATGCAACCTAGTAAAATCCAAATACTCTAGCTAAATACATGTTGGTACGTATATGTAACGCAACCGTTGTATCTCAAACGGATTTATACCGCTAGAAAGGCAATGAAATGTATTCTTTGGAACTGTTCCTATTTATTAGGCGCGTGCTAACGGCCAGGATTGGTCCCACAGTAAGAAAGACTTATTTATCTAAATTTTTTAATAAAACGCTACCACAGAGCCTAGTGTACTCGCTGAATTCCAGCTATCATGTCGAATTAAGAAGAATGTTATTCCTTGGAGTCCAATTGGCTCATTTATAACATTTATAAGGTCAAAGTCCAGAATCAGTTTAATTAAGTCCCACAGTCAATCGTTTCACTGTTAAAAGCGATACAACTTAGTAATATCGGAAAAATATCACTAAATACATGTTGGTACGAATATGTGACCCAACCGTTGTATCTCAAACTGATTTATACCGCTAGAAAGTCAATGAAATGTAGTTGTTGAAACTGTCTCTATTTTTTCAGTGCGAACTAACGGCTAGGATTGGTCCCACAGTAAAAAATGGCTTTTTTATCTTAATTTTTTAATAGAGCGCTACTACAGCGCCCAGTGTAATCGCTAAGTTTGAGCAATTATATTAAATTAAGAAGAATGTTATTTCTTGTAGTCTAACTGGCTCATTTATCACATTTATAAGGTCAAAATCCAAAATCTGTTCAATTAAATCCGACAGTCAAACGTTTCACTGTTAAAAGCGATACAACTTAGTAATATCGGAAAACAATCACTAAATACATGTTGGTACGAATATGTGACCCAACCGTTGTATCTCAAACTGATTTATACCGCTAGAAAGTCAATGAAATGTAGTCTTTGGAACTGTTCCTATTTATTCAGCGCGTGCTAACGGTCAGGATTTGTCCCAGAGTAGGAAAAGACTTATTTATCTAAATTTTTAAATAAAGCGCTACCACAGAGCCTAATGTAATCGCTGAATTCCAGCAATCATGTCAAATTAAGAAGAATGTTATTCCTTGGAGACCAATTGGCTCATTTATCACATTTATAAGGTCACATTTCAGAATCAGTTCAATTAAGTCCCACAGTCATTCGTTTCACTGTTAAAAGCGATACAACTTAGTTAGATCAAAAGAAAATCGCTAAATACATGTTGGTACGAATATGTGACCCAACCGATGTAACTCAAACGGACTGACACTGTTAGAAAGTCAGTGAAATGTAGTATTTGAAACTGTCTCTATTTCTTCAGCGCAAAATAACGGCTAGGATTGGTCCCACAGTAAAAAATGACTTATTTATCTAAATTTTTAATTAAAGCGCTACCACAGAGCCTAGTGTACTCGCTGAATTCCAGCTATCATGTCGAATTAGGAGAATGTTAATCCTTGGAGTGCAATTCGCTCATTTATCACACTTATAAGGTCAAAGTCCAGAATCAGTTCAATTAAGTCCCACAGTCAATCGTTTCACTGTTAAAAGCGATACAACTTAGTAATATCAGAAAAATATCACTAAATACATGTTGGTACGAATATGTGACGCAACCGTTGTAACTCAAACGGATTGCCACCGTTAGAAAATAAATGAAACGTAGTTGTTGAAACTGTCTCTATTTTTTCAGCGCGAACTAACGGCTAGGATTGGTCCCACAGTAAAAAATGGCTTTTTTATCTTAATTTTTTAATGGAGCGCTACTACAGCGCCCAGTGTAATCGCTGAGTTTGAGCAATTATATTAAATTAAGAAGAATGTTATTTCTTGTAGTCTAACTGGCTCATTTATCACATTTATAAGGTCAAAGTCCAAAATCTGTTCAATTAAGTCCGACAGTCAAACGTTTCACTGTTAAAAGCGATACAACTTAGTAATATCGGAAAACAATCACTAAATACATGTTGGTACGAATATGTGACCCAACCGTTGTATCTCAAACTGATTTATACCGCTAGAAAGTCAATGAAATGTAGTCTTTGGAAATGTTCCTATTTATTCAGCGCGTGCTAACGGCCAGGATTGGTCCCAGAGTAGGAAAAGACTTATTTATCTAAATTTTTAAATAAAGCGCTACCACAGAGCCTAATGTAATCGCTGAATTCCAGCAATCATGTCAAATTAAGAAGAATGTTATTCCTTGGAGACCAATTGGCTCATTTATCACATTTATAAGGTCACATTCCAGAATCAGTTCAATTAAGTCCCACAGTCATTCGTTTCACTGTTAAAAGCGATACAACTTAGTAATATCGGAAAACAATCACTAAATACATGTTGGTACGAATATGTGACGCAACCGTTGTAAATCAAACGGATTGGCACTGTTAGAAAGTCAATGAAATGTAGTTGTTGAAACTGTCTCTATTTTTTCAGCGAGAACTATCGGCTAGGATTGGTCCCACAGTAAAAAATGACTTATTTATCTAAATTTTTAATTAAAGCGCTACCACAGAGCCTAGTGTACTCGCTGAATTCCAGCTATCATGTCGAACTAGGAGAATGTTATTCCCTGGAGTGCAATTCGCTCATTTATCACACTTATAAGGTCAAAGTCCAGAATCAGTTCAATTAAGTCTCACAGTCAATCGTTTCACTGTTAAAAGCGATACAACTTAGTAATATCAGAAAAATATCACTAAGTCATGTTGGTACGAATATGTGACGCAACCGTTGTAACTCAAACGGATTGACACCGTTAGAAAATAAATGAAATGTAGTTGTTGAAACTGTCTCTATTTTTTCAGCGCGAACTAACGGCTAGGATTGGTCCCACAGTAAAAAATGGCTTTTTTATCTTAATTTTTTTAATAGAGCGCTACTACAGCGCCCAGTGTAATCGCTGAGTTCGAGCAATTATATTAAATTAAGAAGAATGTTATTTCTTGTAGTCTAACTGGCTCATTTATCACATTTAGAAGGTCAAAGTCCAAAATCAGTTCAATTAAGTCCGACAGTCAAACGTTTCACTGTTAAAAGCGATACAACTTAGTAATATCGGAAAACAATCACTAAATACATGTTGGTACGAATATGTGACGCAACCGTTGTAAATCAAACGGATTGGCACTGTTAGAAAGTCAATGAAATGTAGTTGTTGAAACTGTCTCTATTTTTTCAGGGAGAACTAACATTTAAGATTGGTCCCACAGTAAAAAATGACATATTTATCTAAATTTTTAATTAAAGCGCTACCACAGAGCCTAGTGTACTCGCTGAATTCCAGCAATCATGTCGGATTAAGAAGAATGTTATTCCTTGGAGTGCAATTCGCTCATTTATCACACTTATAAGGTCACAGTCCAGAATCAGTTCAATTAAGTCCCACAGTCATTCGTTTCACTGTTAAAAGCGATACAACTTAGTAATATCGGAAAACAATCACTAAATACATGTTGGTACGAATATGTGACGCAACCGTTGTAACTCAAACGGATTGACACCGTTAGAGAGTCAATGAAATGTATTTTTTGAAACTGTCTCTATTTCTTCAGCGCGAACTAACGGCTAGGATTAGTCCCACAGTAAAAACTTGATTTTTTATCTTAATTTTTAAATAGAGCGCTAGTACAGCGCCCAGTGTAATCGCTGAGTTCGAGCAATTATATTAAATTAAGAAGAATGTTATTTCTTGTACTCTAACTGGCTCATTTATCACATTTATAAGGTCAAAGTCCAAAATCAGTTCAATTAAGTCCGACAGTCAAATGTTTCACTGTTAAAAGCGATACAACTTAGTAATATCGGAAAACAATCACTAAATACATGTTGGTACGAATATGTGACGCAACCGTTGTAAATCAAACGGATTGACACTGTTAGAAAGTCAATGAAATGTAGTTGTTGAAACTGTCTCTATTTTTTCAGCGCGAACTAACGGCTAGGATTGGTCCCACAGTAAAAAATGACTTATTTATCTAAATTTTTAATTAAAGCGCTACCACAGAGCCTAGTGTACTCGCTGAATTCCAGCAAACATGTCGAATTAAGAACAATGTTATTGCTTGGAGTGCAATTTGCTCATTTATCACACTTATAAGGTCACAGTCCAGAATCAGTTCAATTAAGTCCCACAGTCATTCGTTTCACTGTTAAAAGCGATACAACTTAGTAATATCGGAAAACAATCACTAAATACATGTTGGTACGAATATGTGACGCAACCGTTGTAAATCAAACGAATTGGCACTGTTAGAAAGTCAATGAAATGTAGTTGTTGAAACTGTCTCTATTTTTTCAGCGCGAACTAACGGCTAGGATTGGTCCCACAGTAAAAATGACTTATTTATCTAAATTTTTAATTAAAGCGCTACCACAGAGCCTAGTGTACTCGCTGAATTCCAGCTATCATGTCGAATTAGGAGAATGTTATTCCTTGGAGTGCAATTCGCTCATTTATCACCCTTATAAGATCAAAGTCCAGAATCAGTTCAATTAAGTCCCACAGTCAATCGTTTCACTGTTAAAAGCGATAAAACTTAGTAATATCAGAAAAATATCACTAAATACATGTTGGTACGAATATGTGACGCAACCGTTGTAACTCAAACGGATTGACACCGTTAGAAAATAAATGAAATGTAGTTGTTGAAACTGTCTCTATTTTTTCAGCGCGAACTAACGGCTAGGATTGGTCCCACAGTAAAAAATGGCTTTTTTATCTTAATTTTTTAATAGAGCGCTACTACAGCGCCCAGTGTAATCGCTGAGTTCGAGCAATTATATTAAATTAAGAAGAATGTTATTTCTTGTAGTCTAACTGGCTCATTTATCACATTTATAAGGTCAAAGTCCAAAATCAGTTCAATTAAGTCCGACAGTCAAACGTTTCACTGTTAAAAGCGATACAACTTAGTAATATTGGAAAACAATCACTAAATACATGTTGGTACGAATATGTGACGCAACCGTTGTAAATCAAATAGATTGACACTGTTAGAAAGTCAATGAAATGTAGATGTTGAAACTGTCTCTATTTTTTCAGCGCGAACTAACGGCTAGGATTGGTCCCACAGCAAAAAATGACTTATTTATCTAAATTTTTAATTAAAGCGCTACCACAGAGCCTAGTGTACTCGCTGAATTCCAGCAAACATGTCGAATTAAGAAGAATGTTATTCCTTGGAGTGCAATTCGCTCATTTATCACACTTATAAGGTCACAGTCCAGAATCAGTTCAATTAAGTCCCACAGTCATTCGTTTCACTGATAAAAGCGATACAACTTAGTAATATCGGAAAACAATCACTAAATACATGTTGGTACGAATATGTGACGCAACCGTTGTAACTCAAACGGATTGACACCGTTACAGAGTCAATGAAATGTAGTTTTTGAAACTGTCTCTATTTCTTCAGCGCGCGCTAACAGCTAGGATTGATCCCACAGTAAAAACTGAATTTTTTATCTTAATTTTTAAATAAAGCGCTACCACAGAGCCTAGTGTACTTGCTGAATTTCAGCTATCATGTCGAATTAAGAAGAATTTTATTCCTTGGAGTTCAATTGGCTCATTTATAACATTTATAAGGTCAAAGTCCAGAATCAGTTCAGTTAAGTCCCACAGTCAATCTTTTCACTGTTAAAAGCGATACAACCTAGTAATATCGGAAAAATATAACTAAATACATGTGGGTACGAATATGTGACGCAACCGTTGTATCTCAAACGGATTTACACCGCTAGAAAGTCAATGAAATGTAGTCTTTGGAACTGTTCCTATTCATTCAGCGCGTGATAACGTCCAGGATTGGTCCAACAGTAAGAAAAGACTTATTTATCTAAATTTTTAAATAAAGCGCTACCACAGAGCCTAATGTAATCGCTGAATTCCAGCAATCATGTCAAATTAAGAAGAATGTTATTCCTTGGAGTGCAATTCGCTCATTTATCACACTTATAAGGTCACGGTCCAGAATCAGTTCAATTAAGTCCCACAGTCATTCGTTTCACTGTTAAAAGCGATACAACTTAGTAATATCGGAAAACAATCACTAAATACATGTTGGTACGAATATGTGACGCAACCGTTGTAACTCAAACGGATTGACACCCTTAGAGAGTCAATGAAATGTAGTTTTTGAAACTGTCTCTATTTCTTCAGCGCGCGCTAACAGCTAGGATTGGTCCCACAGTAAAAACTGAATTTTTTATCTTAATTTTTAAATAAAGCGCTACCACAGAGCCTAGTGTACTCGCTGAATTCCAGCTATCATGTCGAATTAAGAAGAATTTTATTCCTTGGAGTTCAATTGGCTCATTTATAACATTTATAAGGTCAAAGTCCAGAATCAGTTCAGTTAAGTCCCACAGTCAATCGTTTCACTGTTAAAAGCGATACAACTTAGTAATATCGGAAAAATATCACTAAATACATGTTGGTACGAATATGTGACGCAACCGTTGTATCTCAAACGGATTTATACCGCTCGAAAGTCAATGAAATGTAGTCTTTGGAACTGTTCCTATTTATTCAGCGCGTGCTAACGGTCAGGATTGGTCCCACAGTAAGAAAAGACTTATTTATCTAAATTTTTAAATAAAGCGCTACCACAGAGCCTAATGTAATCGCTGAATTCCAGCAATCATGTCAAATTAGGAAGAATGTTATTCCTTGGAGTGCAATTCGCTCATTTATCACACTTATAAGGTCACGGTCCAGAATCAGTTCAATTAAGTCCCACAGTCATTCGTTTCACTGTTAAAAGCGATACAACTTAGTAATATCGGAAAACAATCACTAAATACATGTTGGTACGAATATGTGACGCAACCGTTGTAACTCAAACGGATTGACACCGTTAGAGAGTCAATGAAATGTAGTTTTTAAACTGTCTCTATTTTTTCAGCGCGCGCTAACGGCTAGGATTGATTCCACAGTAAAAACTGAATTTTTTATCTTAATTTTGAATTAAAGCGCTACCATAGAGCCTAGTGTACTTGCTGAATTCCAGCAATCATGTGGAATTAATAAGAATGTTATTCCTTGGAGTGTAATTCGCTCATTTATCACACTTATAAGGTCACAGTCCAGAATCAGTTCAATTAAGTCCCACAGTCATTCGTTTCACTGTTAAAAGCGATACAACTTAGTAATATCGGAAAACAATCACTAAATAAATGTTGGTACGAATATGTGACACAACCGTTGAGCCTCAAACGGATTGACACCGTTAGAGAGTCAATGAAATTTAGTTTTTAAACTGTCTCTATTTCTTCAGCGCGCGATAACGGCTAGGATTGGTCTCACAGTAAAAACTGAATTTTTTATCTTAATTTTTAAATAAAGCGCTACCGCAGAGCCTAGTGTACTCGCTGAATTCCAGCTATCATGTCGAATTAAGAAGAATGTTATTCCTTGGAGTCCAATTGGCTCATTTATAACATTTATAAGGTCTAAGTCCAGAACCAGTTCAATTAAGTCCCACAGTCAATCGTTTCACTGTTAAAAGCGATACAACTTAGTAATATCGGAAAAATATCACTAAATATATGTTGGTACGAATATGTGACGCAACCGTTGTAACTCAAACGGATTGACACCGTTAGAAAGTCAATGAAATGTAGTTGTTGAAACTGTCTCTATTTTTTCAGCGCGAACTAACGGCTAGGATTGGTCCCACAGTAAAAAATGGCTTTTTTATCTTAATTTTTAATTAGAGAGCTACTATAGCGCCCAGTGTAATTGCTGAGTTCCAGCAATCATATTAAATTAAGAAGAATGTTATTTCTTGTAGTCTAACTGGCTCATTTATCACATTTATAAGGTCAAAGTCCAAAATCAGTTCAATTAAGTCCGACAGTCAAACGTTTCACTATTAAAAGCGATGGAACCTAGTAATATCCAAATACTATCGCTAAATACATGTTGGTACGTATATGTGACGCAACCGTTGTATCTCAAACGGATTTATACCGCTAGAAAGGCAATGAAATGTAATCTTTGGAACTGTTCCTATTTATTAAGCGCGTGCTAACGGCCAGGATTGGTCCCACAGTAAAAAATGACTTATTTATCTAAATTTTTAAATAAAGCCCTACAACAGAGCCTAATGTAATCGCTGAATTCCAGCAATCATGTCAAATTAAGAAGAATGTTATTCCTTGGAGACCAATTCGCTCATATATCACATTTATAAGGTCACATTGCAGAATCAGTTCAATTAAGTCCCACAGTCATTCGTTTCACTGTTAAAAGCGATAGAACTTAGTTAGATCGGAAGAAAATCACTAAATACATGTTTGTACGAATATGTGACCCAACTGTTGTAACTCAAACGGACTGACACTGTTAGAAAGTCAGTGAAAAGTAGTATTTGAGACTGTCCCTATTTCTTCAGAGCGCGCTAACGGCTAAAATTGGTCCAACAGTAAAAACTGAATTTTTTATCTTAATTTTTAAATAAAGCGCTACCACAGAGACTAGTGTACTCCCTGAATTCCAGCAATCATGTCGAATTAAAAAGAATGTTATTCCTTGAAGTCCAATTGGCTCATTTATCACATTTATAAGGTCAAAGTCCAGAATGAGTTCAATTAAGTCCCACAGTCAATCGTTTCACTGTTAAAAGCGATGCAACCTAGCAATATCAGAAAAATATCGCTAAATACATGTTGGTACGAATATGTGACGCAACCGTTGTATCTCAAACGGATTTATACCGCTAGAAAGTCAATGAAATGTAGTCTTTCGAACTGTTCCTATTTATTCAGCGCGTGCTAACGGCCAGGATTGGTCCCACAGTAAGAAAAGACTTATTTATCTAAATTTTTAAATAAAGCGCTACCACAGAGCCTAATGTAATCGCTGAATTCCAGCAATCATGTCAAATTAAGAAGAATGTTATTCCTTGGAGTGCAATTCGCTCATTTATAACATTTATAAGGTCTAAGTCCAGAACCAGTTCAATTAAGTCCCACAGTCAATCGTTTCACTGTTAAAAGCGATACAACTTAGTAATATCGGAAAAATATCACTAAATATATGTTGGTACGAATATGTGACGCAACCGTTGTAACTCAAACGGATTGACACCGTTAGAAAGTCAATGAAAAATAGTTGTTTAAACTGTCTCTATTTTTTCAGCGCGAACTAACGGCTAGGATTGGTCCCACAGTAAAAAATAGCTTTTTTATCTTAATTTTTAATTAGAGCGCTACTACAGCGCCCAGTGTAATCGCTGAATTCCAGCTATCATGTCGAATTAGGAGAATGTTATTCCTTGGAGTGCAATTCGCTCATTTATCACCCTTATAAGGTCAAAGTCCAGAATCAGTTCAATTAAGTCCCACAGTCAATCGTTTCACTGTTAAAAGCGATAAAACTTAGTAATATCAGAAAAATATCACTAAATACATGTTGGTACGAATATGTGACGCAACCGTTGTAACTTAAACGGATTGACACCGTTAGAAAATAAATGAAATGTAGTTGTTGAAACTGTCTCTATTTTTTCAGCGAGAACTAACGGCTAGGATTGGTCCCACAGTAAAAAATGGCTTTTTTATCTTAATTTTTTAATAGAGCGCTACTACAGCGCCCAGTGTAATCGCTGAGTTCGAGCAATTATATTAAATTAAGAAGAATGTTATTTCTTGTAGTCTAACTGGCTCATTTATCACATTTATAAGGTCAAAGTCCAAAATCAGTTCAATTAAGTCCGACAGTCAAACGTTTCACTGTTAAAAGCGATACAACTTAGTAATATCGGAAAACAATCACTAAATACATGTTGGTACGAATATGTGACGCAACCGTTGTAAATCAAACAGATTGACACTGTTAGAAAGTCAATGCAATGTAGTTATTGAAACTGTCTCTATTTTTTCAGCGCGAACTAACGGCTAGGATTGGTCCCACAGCAAAAAATGACTTATTTATCTAAATTTTTAATTAAAGCGCTACCACAGAGCCTAGTGTACTCGCTGAATTCCAGCAAACATGTCGAATTAAGAAGAATGTTATTCCTTGGAGTGCAATTCGCTCATTTATCACACTTATAAGGTCACAGTCCAGAATCAGTTCATTTAAGTCCCACAGTCATTCGTTTCACTGTTAAAAGCGATACAACTTGGTAATATCGGAAAACAATAACTAAAACATGTTGGTACGAATATGTGACGCAACCGTTGTAACTCAAACGGATTGACACCGTTAGAGAGTCAATGAAATGTAGTTTTTGAAACTGTCTCTATTTCTTCAGCGCGCGCTAACTGCTAGGATTGGTCCCACAGTAAAAACTGAATTTTTTATCTTAATTTTTAAATAAAGAGCTACCACAGAGCCTAGTGTACTCGCTGAATTCCAGCTATCATGTCGAATTAAGAAGAATTTTATTCCTTGGAGTTCAATTGGCTCATTTATAACATTTATAAGGTCAAAGTCCAGAATCAGTTCAGTTAAGTCCCACAGTCAATCGTTTCACTGTTAAAAGCGATACAACTTAGTAATATCGGAAAAATATCACTAAATACATGTTGGTACGAATATGTGACGCAACCGTTGTATCTCAAACGGATTTATACCGCTAGAAAGTCAATGAAATGTAGTCTTTGGAACTGTTCCTATTTATTCAGCGCGCGCTAACGGCCAGGATTGGCCCCACAGTAAGAAAAGACTTATTTATCTAAATTTTTAAATAAAGCGCTACCACAGAGCCTAATGTAATCGCTGAATTCCAGCAATCATGTCAAATTAAGAAGAATGTTATTCCTTGGAGTGCAATTCGCTCATTTATCACACTTATAAGGTCACGGTCCAGAATCAGTTCAATTAAGTCCCACAGTCATTCGTTTCACTGTTAAAAACGATACAACTTAGTAATATCGGAAAACAATCACTAAATACATGTTGGTACGAATATGTGACGCAACCGTTGTAAATCAAACGGATTGGCACTGTTAGAAAGTCAATGAAATGTAGTTGTTGAAACTGTCTCTATTTTTTCAGCGAGAACTATCGGCTAGGATTGGTCCCACAGTAAAAAATGACTTATTTATCTAAATTTTTAATTAAAGCGCTACCACAGAGCCTAGTGTACTCGCTGAATTCCAGCTATCATGTCGAACTAGGAGAATGTTATTCCCTGGAGTGCAATTCGCTCATTTATCACACTTATAAGGTCAAAGTCCAGAATCAGTTCAATTAAATCTCACAGTCAATCGTTTCACTGTTAAAAGCGATACAACTTAGTAATATCAGAAAAATATCACTAAGTCATGTTGGTACGAATATGTGACGCAACCGTTGTAACTCAAACGGATTGACACCGTTAGAAAATAAATGAAATGTAGTTGTTGAAACTGTCTCTATTTTTTCAGCGCGAACTAACGGCTAGGATTGGTCCCACAGTAAAAAATGGCTTTTTTATCTTAATTTTTTTAATAGAGCGCTACTACAGCGCCCAGTGTAATCGCTGAGTTCGAGCAATTATATTAAATTAAGAAGAATGTTATTTCTTGTAGTCTAACTGGCTCATTTATCACATTTATAAGGTCAAAGTCCAAAATCAGTTCAATTAAGTCCGACAGTCAAACGTTTCACTGTTAAAAGCGATACAACTTAGTAATATCGGAAAACAATCACTAAATACATGTTGGTACGAATATGTGACGCAACCGTTGTAAATCAAACGGATTGGCACTGTTAGAAAGTCAATGAAATGTAGTTGTTGAAACTGTCTCTATTTTTTCAGGGAGAACTAACATTTAAGATTGGTCCCACAGTTAAAAATGACATATTTATCTAAATTTTTAATTAAAGCGCTACCACAGAGCCTAGTGTACTCGCTGAATTCCAGCAATCATGTCGGATTAAGAAGAATGTTATTCCTTGGAGTGCAATTCGCTCATTTATCACACTTATAAGGTCACAGTCCAGAATCAGTTCAATTAAGTCCCACAGTCATTCGTTTCACTGTTAAAAGCGATACAACTTAGTAATATCGGAAAACAATCACTAAATACATGTTGGTACGAATATGTGACGCAACCGTTGTAACTCAAACGGATTGACACCGTTAGAGAGTCAATGAAATGTATTTTTTGAAACTGTCTCTATTTCTTCAGCGCGAACTAACGGCTAGGATTAGTCCCACAGTAAAAACTTGATTTTTTATCTTAATTTTTAAATAGAGCGCTAGTACAGCGCCCAGTGTAATCGCTGAGTTCGAGCAATTATATTAAATTAAGAAGAATGTTATTTCTTGTACTCTAACTGGCTCATTTATCACATTTATAAGGTCAAAGTCCAAAATCAGTTCAATTAAGTCCGACAGTCAAATGTTTCACTGTTAAAAGCGATACAACTTAGTAATATCGGAAAAAAATCACTAAATACATGTTGGTACGAATATGTGACGCAACCGTTGTAAATCAAACGGATTGACACTGTTAGAAAGTCAATTAAATGTAGTTGTTGAAACTGTCTCTATTTTTTCAGCGCGAACTAACGGCTAGGATTGGTCCCACAGTAAAAAATGACTTATTTATCTAAATTTTTAATTAAAGCGCTACCACAGAGCCTAGTGTACTCGCTGAATTCCAGCAAACATGTCGAATTAAGAACAATGTTATTGCTTGGAGTGCAATTTGCTCATTTATGACACTTATAAGGTCACAGTCCAGAATCAGTTCAATTAAGTCCCACAGTCATTCGTTTCACTGTTAAAAGCGATACAACTTAGTAATATCGGAAAACAATCACTAAATACATGTTGGTACGAATATGTGACGCAACCGTTGTAAATCAAACGAATTGGCACTGTTAGAAAGTCAATGAAATGTAGTTGTTGAAACTGTCTCTATTTTTTCAGCGCGAACTAACGGCTAGGATTGGTCCCACAGTAAAAATGACTTATTTATCTAAATTTTTAATTAAAGCGCTACCACAGAGCCTAGTGTACTCGCTGAATTCCAGCTATCATGTCGAATTAGGAGAATGTTATTCCTTGGAGTGCAATTCGCTCATTTATCACCCTTATAAGATCAAAGTCCAGAATCAGTTCAATTAAGTCCCACAGTCAATCGTTTCACTGTTAAAAGCGATAAAACTTAGTAATATCAGAAAAATATCACTAAATACTGTCTCTATTTTTTCAGCGCGAACTAACGGCTAGGATTGGTCCCACAGTAAAAAATGGCTTTTTTATCTTAATTTTTTTAATAGAGCGCTACTACAGCGCCCAGTGTAATCGCTGAGTTCGAGCAATTATATTAAATTAAGAAGAATGTTATTTCTTGTAGTCTAACTGGCTCATTTATCACATTTATAAGGTCAAAGTCCAAAATCAGTTCAATTAAGTCCGACAGTCAAACGTTTCACTGTTAAAAGCGATACAACTTAGTAATATCGGAAAACAATCACTAAATACATGTTGGTACGAATATGTGACGCAACCGTTGTAAATCAAACGGATTGGCACTGTTAGAAAGTCAATGAAATGTAGTTGTTGAAACTGTCTCTATTTTTTCAGGGAGAACTAACATTTAAGATTGGTCCCACAGTAAAAAATGACATATTTATCTAAATTTTTAATTAAAGCGCTACCACAGAGCCTAGTGTACTCGCTGAATTCCAGCAATCATGTCGGATTAAGAAGAATGTTATTCCTTGGAGTGCAATTCGCTCATTTATCACACTTATAAGGTCACAGTCCAGAATCAGTTCAATTAAGTCCCACAGTCATTCGTTTCACTGTTAAAAGCGATACAACTTAGTAATATCGGAAAACAATCACTAAATACATGTTGGTACGAATATGTGACGCAACCGTTGTAACTCAAACGGATTGACACCGTTAGAGAGTCAATGAAATGTATTTTTTGAAACTGTCTCTATTTCTTCAGCGCGAACTAACGGCTAGGATTAGGCCCACAGTAAAAACTTGATTTTTTATCTTAATTTTTAAATAGAGCGCTAGTACAGCGCCCAGTGTAATCGCTGAGTTCGAGCAATTATATTAAATTAAGAAGAATGTTATTTCTTGTACTCTAACTGGCTCATTTATCACATTTATAAGGTCAAAGTCCAAAATCAGTTCAATTAAGTCCGACAGTCAAATGTTTCACTGTTAAAAGCGATACAACTTAGTAATATCGGAAAACAATCACTAAATACATGTTGGTACGAATATGTGACGCAACCGTTGTAAATCAAACGGATTGACACTGTTAGAAAGTCAATGAAATGTAGTTGTTGAAACTGTCTCTATTTTTTCAGCGCGAACTAACGGCTAGGATTGGTCCCACAGTAAAAAATGACTTATTTATCTAAATTTTTAATTAAAGCGCTACCACAGAGCCTAGTGTACTCGCTGAATTCCAGCAAACATGTCGAATTAAGAACAATGTTATTGCTTGGAGTGCAATTTGCTCATTTATGACACTTATAAGGTCACAGTCCAGAATCAGTTCAATTAAGTCCCACAGTCATTCGTTTCACTGTTAAAAGCGATACAACTTAGTAATATCGGAAAACAATCACTAAATACATGTTGGTACGAATATGTGACGCAACCGTTGTAAATCAAACGAATTGGCACTGTTAGAAAGTCAATGAAATGTAGTTGTTGAAACTGTCTCTATTTTTTCAGCGCGAACTAACGGCTAGGATTGGTCCCACAGTAAAAATGACTTATTTATCTAAATTTTTAATTAAAGCGCTACCACAGAGCCTAGTGTACTCGCTGAATTCCAGCTATCATGTCGAATTAGGAGAATGTTATTCCTTGGAGTGCAATTCGCTCATTTATCACCCTTATAAGATCAAAGTCCAGAATCAGTTCAATTAAGTCCCACAGTCAATCGTTTCACTGTTAAAAGCGATAAAACTTAGTAATATCAGAAAAATATCACTAAATACATGTTGGTACGAATATGTGACGCAACCGTTGTAACTCAAACGGATTGACACCGTTAGAAAATAAATGAAATGTAGTTGTTGAAACTGTCTCTATTTTTTCAGCGCGAACTAACGGCTAGGATTGGTCCCACAGTAAAAAATGGCTTTTTTATCTTAATTTTTTAATAGAGCGCTACTACAGCGCCCAGTGTAATCGCTGAGTTCGAGCAATTATATTAAATTAAGAAGAATGTTATTTCTTGTAGTCTAACTGGCTCATTTATCACATTTATAAGGTCAAAGTCCAAAATCAGTTCAATTAAGTCCGACAGTCAAACGTTTCACTGTTAAAAGCGATACAACTTAGTAATATTGGAAAACAATCACTAAATACATGTTGGTACGAATATGTGACGCAACCGTTGTAAATCAAATAGATTGACACTGTTAGAAAGTCAATGAAATGTAGATGTTGAAACTGTCTCTATTTTTTCAGCGCGAACTAACGGCTAGGATTGGTCCCACAGCAAAAAATGACTTATTTATCTAAATTTTTAATTAAAGCGCTACCACAGAGCCTAGTGTACTCGCTGAATTCCAGCAAACATGTCGAATTAAGAAGAATGTTATTCCTTGGAGTGCAATTCGCTCATTTATCACACTTATAAGGTCACAGTCCAGAATCAGTTCAATTAAGTCCCACAGTCATTCGTTTCACTGATAAAAGCGATACAACTTAGTAATATCGGAAAACAATCACTAAATACATGTTGGTACGAATATGTGACGCAACCGTTGTAACTCAAACGGATTGACACCGTTAGAGAGTCAATGAAATGTAGTTTTTGAAACTGTCTCTATTTCTTCAGCGCGCGCTAACAGCTAGGATTGATCCCACAGTAAAAACTGAATTTTTTATCTTAATTTTTAAATAAAGCGCTACCACAGAGCCTAGTGTACTTGCTGAATTCCAGCTATCATGTCGAATTAAGAAGAATTTTATTCCTTGGAGTTCAATTGGCTCATTTATAACATTTATAAGGTCAAAGTCCAGAATCAGTTCAGTTAAGTCCCACAGTCAATCGTTTCACTGTTAAAAGCGATACAACTTAGTAATATCGGAAAAATATCACTAAATACATGTTGGTACGAATATGTGACGCAACCGTTGTATCTCAAACGGATTTATACCGCTAGAAAGTCAATGAAATGTAGTCTTTGGAGCTGTTCCTATTTATTCAGCGCGTGCTAACGGTCAGGATTGGTCCCACAGTAAGAAAAGACTTATTTATCTAAATTTTTAAATAAAGCGCTACCACAGAGCCTAATGTAATCGCTGAATTCCAGCAATCATGTCAAATTAGGAAGAATGTTATTCCTTGGAGTGCAATTCGCTCATTTATCACACTTATAAGGTCACGGTCCAGAATCAGTTCAATTAAGTCCCACAGTCATTCGTTTCACTGTTAAAAGCGATACAACTTAGTAATATCGGAAAACAATCACTAAATACATGTTGGTACGAATATGTGACGCAACCGTTGTAACTCAAACGGATTGACACCGTTAGAGAGTCAATGAAATGTAGTTTTTAAACTGTCTCTATTTTTTCAGCGCGCGCTAACGGCTAGGATTGATTCCACAGTAAAAACTGAATTTTTTATCTTAATTTTGAATTAAAGCGCTACCATAGAGCCTAGTGTACTTGCTGAATTCCAGCAATCATGTGGAATTAATAAGAATGTTATTCCTTGGAGTGTAATTCGCTCATTTATCACACTTATAAGGTCACAGTCCAGAATCAGTTCAATTAAGTCCCACAGTCATTCGTTTCACTGTTAAAAGCGATACAACTTAGTAATATCGGAAAACAATCACTAAATAAATGTTGGTACGAATATGTGACACAACCGTTGAGCCTCAAACGGATTGACACCGTTAGAGAGTCAATGAAATGTAGTTTTTAAACTGTCTCTATTTCTTCAGCGCGCGATAACGGCTAGGATTGGTCTCACAGTAAAAACTGAATTTTTTATCTTAATTTTTAAATAAAGCGCTACCGCAGAGCCTAGTGTACTCGCTGAATTCCAGCTATCATGTCGAATTAAGAAGAATGTTATTCCTTGGAGTCCAATTGGCTCATTTATAACATTTATAAGGTCTAAGTCCAGAACCAGTTCAATTAAGTCCCACAGTCAATCGTTTCACTGTTAAAAGCGATACAACTTAGTAATATCGGAAAAATATCACTAAATATATGTTGGTACGAATATGTGATGCAACCGTTGTAACTCAAACGGATTGACACCGTTAGAAAGTCAATGAAATGTAGTTGTTGAAACTGTCTCTATTTTTTCAGCGCGAACTAACGGCTAGGATTGGTCCCACAGTAAAAAATGGCTTTTTTATCTTAATTTTTAATTAGAGAGCTACTATAGCGCCCAGTGTAATTGCTGAGTTCCAGCAATCATATTAAATTAAGAAGAATGTTATTTCTTGTAGTCTAACTGGCTCATTTATCACATTTATAAGGTCAAAGTCCAAAATCAGTTCAATTAAGTCCGACAGTCAAACGTTTCACTATTAAAAGCGATGGAACCTAGTAATATCCAAATACTATCGCTAAATACATGTTGGTACGTATATGTGACGCAACCGTTGTATTTCAAACGGATTTATACCGCTAGAAAGGCAATGAAATGTAATCTTTGGAACTGTTCCTATTTATTAAGCGCGAACTAACGGCCAGGATTGGTCCTACAGTAAAAAATGACTTATTTATCTAAATTTTTAAATAAAGCCCTACAACAGAGCCTAATGTAATCGCTGAATTCCAGCAATCATGTCAAATTAAGAAGAATGTTATTCCTTGGAGACCAATTCGCTCATATATCACATTTATAAGGTCACATTGCAGAATCAGTTCAATTAAGTCCCACAGTCATTCGTTTCCCTGTTAAAAGCGATAGAACTTAGTTAGATCGGAAGAAAATCACTAAATACATGTTTGTACGAATATGTGACCCAACTGTTGTAACTCAAACGGACTGACACTGTTAGAAAGTCAGTGAAAAGTAGTATTTGAGACTGTCCCTATTTCTTCAGAGCGCGCTAACGGCTAGAATTGGTCCAACAGTAAAAACTGAATTTTTTATCTTAATTTTTAAATAAAGCGCTACCACAGAGCCTAATGTAATCGCTGAATTCCAGCAATCATGTCAAATTAAGAAGAATGTTATTCCTTGGAGTGCAATTCGCTCATTTATAACATTTATAAGGTCTAAGTCCAGAACCAGTTCAATTAAGTCCCACAGTCAATCGTTTCACTGTTAAAAGCGATACAACTTAGTAATATCGGAAAAATATCACTAAATATATGTTGGTACGAATATGTGACGCAACCGTTGTAACTCAAACGGATTGACACCGTTAGAAAGTCAATGAAAAATAGTTGTTTAAACTGTCTCTATTTTTTCAGCGCGAACTAACGGCTAGGATTGGTCCCACAGTAAAAAATAGCTTTTTTATCTTAATTTTTAATTAGAGCACTACTACAGCGCCCAGTGTAATCGCTGAGTTCCAGCAATCATATTAAATTAAGAAGAATGTTATTTCTTGTAGTCTAACTGGCTCATTTATCACATTTATAAGGTCAAAGTCCAAAATCAGTTCAATTAAGTCCAACAGTCAAACGTTTCACTATTAAAAGCGATGGAACCTAGTAATATCCAAATACTATCGCTAAATACATGTTGGTACGTATATGTGACGCAACCGTTGTATCTCAAACGGATTTATACCGCTAGAAAGGCAATGAAATGTAGTCTTTGGAACTGTTCCTATTTATTAAGGGCGTGCTAACGGCTAGGATTGGTCCCACAGCAAAAAATGACTTATTTATCTAAATTTTTAATTAAAGCGCTACCACAGAGCCTAGTGTACTCGCTGAATTCCAGCAAACATGTCGAATTAAGAAGAATGTTATTCCTTGGAGTGCAATTCGCTCATTTATCACACTTATAAGGTCACAGTCCAGAATCAGTTCAATTAAGTCCCACAGTCATTCGTTTCACTGTTAAAAGCGATACAACTTAGTAATATCGGAAAACAATCACTAAATACATGTTGGTACGAATATGTGACGCAACCGTTGTAACTCAAACGGATTGACACCGTTAGAGAGTCAATGAAATGTAGTTTTTGAAACTGTCTCTATTTCTTCAGCGCGCGCTAACAGCTAGGATTGGTCCCACAGTAAAAACTGAATTTTTTATCTTAATTTTTAAATAAAGCGCTACCACAGAGCCTAGTGTACTCGCTGAATTCCAGCTATCATGTCGAATTAAGAAGAATTTTATTCCTTGGAGTTCAATTGGCTCATTTATAACATTTATAAGGTCAAAGTCCAGAATCAGTTCAGTTAAGTACCACAGTCAATCGTTTCACTGTTAAAAGCGATACAACTTAGTAATATCGGAAAAATATCACTAAATACATGTTGGTACGAATATGTGACGCAACCGTTGTATCTCAAACGGATTTATACCGCTAGAAAGTCAATGAAATGTAGTCTTTGGAGCTGTCTCTATTTCTTCAGCGCGCGATAACAGCTAGGATTAGTCCCACAGTAAAAACTGAATTTTTTATCTTAATTTTTAAATAAAGCGCTACCGCAGAGCCTAGTGTACTCGCTGAATTCCAGCTATCATGTCGAATTTAGAAGAATGTTATTCCTTGGAGTCCAATTGGCTCATTTATAACATTTATAAGGTCTAAGTCCAGAACCAGTTCAATTAAGTCCCACAGTCAATCGTTTCACTGTTAAAAGCGATACAACTTAGTAATATCGGAAAAATATCACTAAATATATGTTGGTACGAATATGTGACGCAACCGTTGTAACTCAAACGGATTGACACCGTTAGAAAGTCAATGAAATGTAGTTGTTGAAACTGTCTCTATTTTTTCAGCGCGAACTAACGGCTAGGATTGGTCCCACAGTAAAAAATGACTTTTTTATCTTAATTTTTAATTAGAGCGCTACTACAGCGCCCAGTGTAATCGCTGAGTTCCAGCAATCATATTAAATTAAGAAGAATGTTATTTCTTGTAGTCTAACTGGCTCATTTATCACATTTATAAGGTCAAAGTCCAAAATCAGTTCAATTAAGTCCGACAGTCAAACGTTTCACTATTAAAAGCGATGGAACCTAGTAATATCCAAATACTATCGCTAAATACATGTTGGTACGTATATGTGACGCAACCGTTGTATCTCAAACGGATTTATACCGCTAGAAAGGCAATGAAATGTAGTCTTTGGAACTGTTCCTATTTATTAAGCGCGTGCTAACGGCTAGGATTGGTCCCACAGCAAAAAATGACTTATTTATCTAAATTTTTACTTAAAGCGCTACCACAGAGCCTAGTGTACTCGCTGAATTCCAGCAAACATGTCGAATTAAGAAGAATGTTATTCCTTGGAGTGCAATTCGCTCATTTATCACACTTATAAGGTCACAGTCCAGAATCAGTTCAATTAAGTCCCACAGTCATTCGTTTCACTGTTAAAAGCGATACAACTTAGTAATATCGGAAAACAATCACTAAATACATGTTGGTACGAATATGTGACGCAACCGTTGTAACTCAAACGGATTGACACCGTTAGAGAGTCAATGAAATGTAGTTTTTGAAACTGTCTCTATTTCTTCAGCGCGCGCTAAGGAATAGGATTGGTCCCACAGTAAAAACTAAATTTTTTATCTTAATTTTTAATTAGAGCGCTACTACAGCGCCCAGTGTAATCGCTGAGTTCCAGCAATCATATTAAATTAAGAAGAACGTTTTTCTTGTAGTCTAACTGGCTCATTTATCACATTTATAAGGTCAAAGTCCAAAATCAGTTCAATTAAGTCCGACAGTCAAACGTTTCACTATTAAAAGCGATGGAACCTAGTAATATCCAAATACTATCGCTAAATACATGTTGGTACGTATATGTGACGCAACCGTTGTATCTCAAACGGATTTATACCGCTAGAAAGGCAATGAAATTTAGTCTTTGGAACTGTTCCTATTTATTAAGCGCGTGCTAACGGCCAGGATTGGTCCCACAGTAAAAAATGACTTATTTATCTAAATTTTTAAATAAAGCCCTACAACAGAGCCTAATGTAATCGCTGAATTCCAGCAAGCATGTCAAATTAAGAAGAATGTTATTCCTTGGAGACCAATTCGCTCATGTATCACATTTATAAGGTCACATTGCAGAATCAGTTCAATTAAGTCCCACAGTCATTCGTTTCACTGTTAAAAGCGATAGAACTTAGTTAGATCGGAAGAAAATCACTAAATACATGTTGGTACGAATATGTGACCCAACCGTTGTAACTCAAACGGACTGACACTGTTAGAAAGTCAGTGAAATGTAGTATTTGAAACTGTCCCTATTTCTTCAGAGCGCGCTAACGGCTAGAATTGGTCCAACAGTAAAAACTGAATTTTTTATCTTAATTTTTAAATAAAGCGCTACCACAGAGACTAGTGTACTCGCTGAATTCCAGCAATCATGTCGAATTAAAAAGAATGTTATTCCTTGAAGTCCAATTGGCTCATTTATCACATTTATAAGGTCAAAGTCCAGAATGAGTTCAATTAAGTCCCACAGTCAATCGTTTCACTGTTAAAAGCGATGCAACCTAGCAATATCAGAAAAATATCGCTAAATACATGTTGGTACGAATATGTGACGCAACCGTTGTATCTCAAACGGATTTATACCGCTAGAAAGTCAATGAAATGTAGTCTTTGGAACTGTTCCTATTTATACAGCGCAGGCTAACGGCCAGGATTGGTCCCACAGTAAAAAAAGACTTAATAATCTAAATTTTTGTATAAAGCGCTACCACTGAGCCTAATGTAATCGCTGAATTCCAGCAATCATGTCAAATTAAGAAGAATGTTAATCCTTGGAGACCAATTGGCTCATTTATCACATTTATAAGGTCACATTCCAGAATCAGTTCAATTAATTCCCACAGTCAATCGTTTCACTGATAAAAGCAATACAACTTAGTAATATCGGAAGAAGATCACTAAATATATGTTGGTACGAATATGTGACGCAACCGTTGTAACTCAAACGAATTGACACCGTTAGAAAGTCAATGAAATGTAGTTTTTGAAACTGTCTCTATTTCTTCAGCGCGAAATAAAGGCTAGGATTGGTCCCACAGTAAAAAATGACTTATTTATCTAAATTTTTAATTAAAGCGCTACCACAGAGCCTAGTGTACTTGCTGAATTCCAGCAATCATGTCGAATTAAGAAGAATGTTATTCCTTGGAGTGCAATTCGCTCATTTATGACACTTATAAGGTCACATTCCAGAATCAGTTCAATTAAGTCCCACAGTCATTCGTTTCACTGTTAAAAGCGATACAACTTAGTAATATCGGAAAAATATCACTAAATATATGTTGGTACGAATATGTGACGCAACCGTTGTAACTCAAACGGACTGACACTGTTAGAAAGTCAGTGAAATGTAGTATTTGAAACTGTCCCTATTTCTTCAGAGCGCGCTAACGGCTAGAATTGGTCCAACAGTAAAAACTGAATTTTTTATCTTAATTTTTAAATAAAGCGCTACCACAGAGACTAGTGTACTCGCTGAATTCCCGCAATCATGTCGAATTAAAAAGAATGTTATTCCTTGAAGTCCAATTGGCTCATTTATCACATCTATAAGGTCAAAGTCCAGAATCAGTTCAATTAAGTCCCACAGTCAATCGTTTCACTGTTAAAAGCGATGCAACCTAGCAATATCAGAAAAATATCGCTAAATACATGTTGGTACGAATATGTGACGCAACCGTTGTATCTCAAACGGATTTATACCGCTAGAAAGTCAATGAAATGTAGTCTTTGGAACTGTTCCTATTTATACAGCGCGTGCTAACGGGCAGGATTGGTCCCACAGTAAAAAAAGACTTAATAATCTAAATTTTTATATAAAGCGCTACCACTGAGCCTAATGTAATCGCTGAATTCCAGCAATCATGTCAAATTAAGAAGAATGTTAATCCTTGGAGACCAATTGGCTCATTTATCACATTTATAAGGTCACATTCCAGAATCAGTTAAATTAATTCCCACAGTCAATCGTTTCACTGATAAAAGCATTACAACTTAGTAATATCGGAAGAAGATCACTAAATATATGTTGGTACAAATATGTGACGCAACCGTTGTAACTCAAACGAATTGACACCGTTAGAAAGTCAATGAAATGTAGCTTTTGAAACTGTCTCTATTTCTTCAGCGCGAAATAAAGGCTAGGATTGGTCCCACAGTAAAAAATGACTTATTTATCTAAATTTTTAATTAAAGCGCTACCACAGAGCCTAGTGTACTTGCTGAATTCCAGCAAACATGTCGAATTAAGAAGAATGTTATTCCTTGGAGTGCAATTCGCTCATTTATCACACTTATAAGGTCACATTCCAGAATAAGTTCAATTAAGTCCCACAGTCATTCGTTTCACTGTTAAAAGCGATACAACCTAGCAATATCAGAAAAATATCGCTAAATACATGTTGGTACGAATATGTGACGCAACCGTTGTATCTCAAACGGATTTATACCGCTAGAAAGTCAATGAAATGTAGTCTTTGGAACTGTTCCTATTTATACAGCGCAGGCTAACGGCCAGGATTGGTCCCACAGTAAAAAAAGACTTAATAATCTAAATTTTTGTATAAAGCGCTACCACTGAGCCTAATGTAATCGCTGAATTCCAGCAATCATGTCAAATTAAGAAGAATGTTAATCCTTGGAGACCAATTGGCTCATTTATCACATTTATAAGGTCACATTCCAGAATCAGTTCAATTAATTCCCACAGTCAATCGTTTCACTGATAAAAGCAATACAACTTAGTAATATTGGAAGAAGATCACTAAATATATGTTGGTACGAATATGTGACGCAACCGTTGTAACTCAAACGAATTGACACCGTTAGAAAGTCAATGAAATGTAGTTTTTGAAACTGTCTCTATTTCTTCAGCGCGAAATAAAGGCTAGGATTGGTCCCACAGTAAAAAATGACTTATTTATCTAAATTTTTAATTAAAGCGCTACCACAGAGCCTAGTGTACTTGCTGAATTCCAGCAATCATGTCGAATTAAGAAGAATGTTATTCCTTGGATTGCAATTCGCTCATTTATGACACTTATAAGGTCACATTCCAGAATCAGTTCAATTAAGTCCCACAGTCATTCGTTTCACTGTTAAAAGCGATACAACTTAGTAATATCGGAAAAATATCACTAAATATATGTTGGTACGAATATGTGACGCAACCGTTGTAACTCAAACGGACTGACACTGTTAGAAAGTCAGTGAAATGAAGTATTTGAAACTGTCCCTATTTCTTCAGAGCGCGCTAACGGCTAGAATTGGTCCAACAGTAAAAACTGAATTTTTTATCTTAATTTTTAAATAAAGCGCTACCACAGAGACTAGTGTACTTGCTGAATTCCCGCAATCGTGTCGAATTAAAAAGAATGTTATTCCTTGAAGTCCAATTGGCTTATTTATCACATCTATAAGGTCAAAGTCCAGAATCAGTTCAATTAAGTCCCACAGTCAATCGTTTCACTGTTAAAAGCGATGCAACCTAGCAATATCAGAAAAATATCGCTAAATACATGTTGGTACGAATATGTGACGCAACCGTTGTATCTCAAACGGATTTATACCGCTAGAAAGTCAATGAAATGTAGTCTTTGGAACTGTTCCTATTTATACAGCGCGTGCTAACGGGCAGGATTGGTCCCACAGTAAAAAAAGACTTAATAATCTAAATTTTTATATAAAGCGCTACCACTGAGCCTAATGTAATCGCTGAATTCCAGCAATCATGTCAAATTAAGAAGAATGTTAATCCTTGGAGACCAATTGGCTCATTTATCACATTTATAAGGTCACATTCCAGAATCAGTTAAATTAATTCCCACAGTCAATCGTTTCACTGATAAAAGCATTACAACTTAGTAATATCGGAAGAAGATCACTAAATATATGTTGGTACGAATATGTGACGCAACCGTTGTAACTCAAACGAATTGACACCGTTAGAAAGTCAATGAAATGTAGTTTTTGAAACTGTCTCTATTTCTTCAGCGCGAAATAAAGGCTAGGATTGGTCCCACAGTAAAAAATGACTTATTTATCTAAATTTTTAATTAAAGCGCTACCACAGAGCCTAGTGTACTTGCTGAATTCCAGCAAACATGTCGAATTAAGAAGAATGTTATTTCTTGGAGTGCAATTCGCTCATTTATCACACTTATAAGGTCACATTCCAGAATAAGTTCAATTAAGTCCCACAGTCATTCGTTTCACTGTTAAAAGCGATACAACTTAGTAATATCGGAAAAAATCGCTAAATACATGTTGGTACGAATATGTGACCCAACCGTTGTAACTCAAACGGACTGACACTGTTAGAAAGTCAGTGAAATGTAGTATTTTAAACTGTCCCTATTTCTTCAGAGCGCGCTAACGGCTAGAATTGGTCCAACAGTAAAAACTGAATTTTTTATCTTAATTTTTAAATAAAGCGCTACCACAGAGACTAGTGTACTCGCTGAATTCCAGCAATCATGTCGAATTAAAAAGAATGTTATTCCTTGAAGTCCAATTGGCTCATTTATCACATTTATAAGGTCAAAGTCCAGAATCAGTTCAATTAAGTCCCACAGTCAATCGTTTCACTGTTAAAAGCGATGCAACCTAGCAATATCAGAAAAATATCGCTAAATACATGTTGGTACGAATATGTGACGCAACCGTTGTATCTCAAACGGATTTATACCGCTAGAAAGTCAATGAAATGTAGTCTTTGGAACTGTTCCTATTTATACAGCGCAGGCTAACGGCCAGGATTGGTCCCACAGTAAAAAAAGACTTAATAATCTAAATTTTTGTATAAAGCGCTACCACTGAGCCTAATGTAATCGCTGAATTCCAGAAATCATGTCAAATTAAGAAGAATGTTAATCCTTGGAGACCAATTGGCTCATTTATCACATTTATAAGGTCACATTCCAGAATCAGTTCAATTAATTCCCACAGTCAATCGTTTCACTGATAAAAGCAATACAACTTAGTAATATCGGAAGAAGATCACTAAATTTATGTTGGTACGAATATGTGACGCAACCGTTGTAACTCAAACGAATTGACACCGTTAGAAAGTCAATGAAATGTAGTTTTTGAAACTGTCTCTATTTCTTCAGCGCGAAATAAAGGCTAGGATTGGTCCCACAGTAAAAAATGACTTATTTATCTAAATTTTTAATTAAAGCGCTACCACAGAGCCTAGTGTACTTGCTGAATTCCAGCAATCATGTCGAATTAAGAAGAATGTTATTCCTTGGAGTGCAATTCGCTCATTTATCACACTTATAAGGTCACATTCCAGAATCAGTTCAATTAAGTCCCACAGTCATTCGTTTCACTGTTAAAAGCGATACAACTTAGTAATATCGGAAAAATATCACTAAATATATGTTGGTACGAATATGTGACGCTACCGTTGTAACTCAAACGGACTGACACTGTTAGAAAGTCAGTGAAATGTAGTATTTGAAACTGTCCCTATTTCTTCAGAGCGCGCTAACGGCTAGAATTGGTCCAACAGTAAAAACTGAATTTTTTATCTTAATTTTTAAATAAAGCGCTACCACAGAGACTAGTGTACTCGCTGAATTCCCGCAATCATGTCGAATTAAAAAAAATGTTATTCCTTGAAGTCCAATTGGCTTATTTATCACATCTATAAGGTCAAAGTCCAGAATCAGTTCAATTAAGTCCCACAGTCAATCGTTTCACTGTTAAAAGCGATGCAACCTAGCAATATCAGAAAAATATCGCTAAATACATGTTGGTACGAATATGTGACGCAACCGTTGTATCTCAAACGGATTTATACCGCTAGAAAGTCAATGAAATGTAGTCTTTGGAACTGTTCCTATTTATACAGTGCGTGCTAACGGGCAGGATTGGTCCCACAGTAAAAAAAGACTTAATAATCTAAATTTTTATATAAAGCGCTACCACTGAGCCTAATGTAATCGCTGAATTCCAGCAATCATGTCAAATTAAGAAGAATGTTAATCCTTGGAGACCAATTGGCTCATTTATCACATTTATAAGGTCACATTCCAGAATCAGTTAAATTAATTCCCACAGTCAATCGTTTCACTGATAAAAGCATTACAACTTAGTAATATCGGAAGAAGATCACTAAATATATGTTGGTACGAATATGTGACGCAACCGTTGTAACTCAAACGAATTGACACCGTTAGAAAGTCAATGAAATGTAGTTTTTGAAACTGTCTCTATTTCTTCAGCGCGAAATAAAGGCTAGGATTGGTCCCACAGTAAAAAATGACTTATTTATCTAAATTTTTAATTAAAGCGCTACCACAGAGCCTAGTGTACTTGCTGAATTCCAGCAATCATGTCGAATTAAGAAGAATGTTATTCCTTGGAGTGCAATTCGCTCATTTATCACACTTATAAGGTCACATTCCAGAATAAGTTCAATTAAGTCCCACAGTCATTCGTTTCACTGTTAAAAGCGATACAACTTAGTAATATCGGAAAAAATCACTAAATACATGTTGGTACAAATATGTGAACCAACTGTTGTAACTCATACGGACTGACACCGTTAGAAAGTCAGTGAAATGTAGTATTTGAAACGGTCTCTATTTCTTCAGCGCGCGCTAACGGCTAGGATAGGTCCCACAGTAAAAACTGAATTTTTATCCTAATTTTTAAATAAAGCGCTACCAAAGAGCCTAGTGTCCTCGCTGAATTCCAGCAATCATGTCGCATTAAGAAGAATGTTATTCCTTGTTGTCCAATTGGCTCATTTATAACATTTATAAGGTCTAAGTCCAGAATCAGTTCAATTAAGTCCCACAGTCATTCGTTTCACTGTTAAAAGCGATGCAACTTAGTTAGATCGGAAGAAAATCACTAAATACATGTTGGTACGAATATGTGACGCAACCGTTGTAACTCAAACGGATTGACATCGTTAGAAAGTCAATGAAATGTAGTTTTTGAAACTGTCTCTATTTTTTCAGCGCAAAATAACGGCTAGGATTGGTCCCACAGTAAAAAATGACTTATTTATCTTAACCTTTTAATAAAGCGCTACCACAGAGCCTAGTGTACTCGCTGAATTCCAGCAATCATGTCGAATTAAGAAGAATGTAATTTCTTGTAGTCAAACTGGCTCATTTATCACATTTATAAGGTCAAAGTCCAAAATCAGTTTAATTAAGTCCGACAGTCAAACGTTTCACTGTTAAAAGCGATGCAACCTAGTAATATCCGAAAACTATCGCTAAATACATGTTGGTACGAATATGTGACGCAACCGTTGCATCTCAAACGGATTTATACCGCTAGAAAGTCAATGAAATGTAGTCTTTGGACCTGTTCCTATTTATACAGCGCGAAATAACGGCTAGAATTGGTCCCACAGCAAAAAATGACTTATTTATCTAAATTTTTAATTAAAGCGCTACCACAGAGCCTAGTGTACTCGCTGAATTCCAGCAATCATGTCAAATTAAGAAGAATGTTATTCCTTGGAGTGCAATTCGCTCATTTATCACACTAATAAGGTCACAGTCCAGAATCAGTTCAATGAAGTCCCACAGTCATTCGTTTCACTGTTAAAAGCGATACAACTTGGTTAGATCGGAAGAAAATCACTAAATACATGTTGATACGAATATGTGACCCAACCGTTGTAACTCAAACGGACTGACACCGTTAGAATGTCAGTGAAATGTAGTATTTGAAACTGCCTCTATTTCTTCAGCGCGCGCTAACGGCTAGGATTGGTCCAACAGTAAAAACTGAATTTTTTATCTTAATTCTTAAAGAAAGCGCTACCACAGAGCCTAGTGTACTTGCTGAATTCCAGCAATCATGTCGAATTAAGAAGAATGTTATTCCTTGGAGTCCAATTGGCCCATGTATCACATTTATAAGGTCAAAGTCCAGAATCAGTTCAATTAAGTCCCACAGTTATTCGTTTCACTGTTAAAAGCGATACAACTTAGTTAGATCGGAAGAAAATCAGTAAATACATGTTGGTATGAATATGTGACGCAACCGTTGTAACTCAAACGGATTGACACCGTTAGAGAGTCAATGAAATGTAGTTTTTGAAACTGTCTCTATTTCTTCAGCGCGCGCTAACGGCTAGGATTGGTCCCACAGTAAAAAATGACTTATTTATCTAAATTTTTAATTAAAGCGCTACCACAGAGCCTAGTGTACTTGCTGAATCCCAGCAATCATGTCGAATTAAGAAGAATGTTATTCCTTGGAGTGCAATTCGCTCATTTATCACGCTTATAAGGTCACAGTCCAGAATCAGTTCAATTAAGTCCCACAGTCATTCGTTTCACTGTTAAAAGCGATACAACTTAGTAATATCGGAAAAAATCACCAAATACATGTTGGTACGAATATGTGACGCAAACGTTGTAACTCAAACGAATTGACACCGTTAGAAAGTCAATGAAATGTAGTTTTTGAAACTGTCTCTATTTCTTTAGCGCGCGCTAACGGCTAGGATTGGTCCCACAGTAAAAACTGAATTTTTTATCTTAAATTTTAAGTAAAGCGCTACCACAGAGCATAGTGTACTCGCTGAATTCCAGCTATCATGTCGAAATAAGAAGAATGTTATTCCTTGGAGTCCAATTGGCCCATTTATAACATTTATAAGGTCAAAGTCCAGAATCAGTTCAATTAAGTCCCACAGTCAATCGTTTCACTGTTAAAAGCGATACAACTTAGTAATATCGGAAGAAAATCACTAAATACATGTTGGTACGAATATGTGACCCAACCGTTGTAACTCATACGGACTGACACCCTTAGAAAGTCAGTGAAATGTAGTATTCGAAACGGTCTCTATTTCTTCAGCGCGCGCTAACGGCTAGGATTGGTCCCACAGTAAAAACTGAATTTTTTATCTTAATTTTTAAATAAAGCGCTACCACAGAGCCTAGTGTACTCGCTGAATTCCAGCTATCATGTCGAATTAAGAAGAATGTTATTCCTTGGAGTCCAATTGGCTCATTTATCACACTTATAAGGTCACAGTCCAGAATCAGTTCAATTAAGTCCCACAGTCATTCGTTTCACTGTTAAAAGCGATACAACTTAGTAATATCGAAAAAAATCACCAAATACATGTTGGTACGAATATGTGACGCAAACGTTGTAACTCAAACGGATTGACACCGTTAGAAAGTCAATGAAATGTAGTTTTTGAAACTGTCTGTATTTCTTTAGCGCGCGCTAACGGCTAGGATTGGTCCAACAGTAAAAACTGAATTTTTTGTCTTAATTCTTAAATAAAGCGCTACCACAGAGCCTAGTGTACTCGCTGAATTCCAGCTATCATGTCGAATTAGGAAGAATGTTTTTCCTTGGAGTCCAATTGGCCCATTTATAACATTTATAAGGTCAAAGTCCAGAATCAGTTCAATTAAGTCCCACAGTCAATCGTTTCACTGTTAAAAGCGATACAACTTAGTTAGATCGGAAGAAAATCACTAAATACATGTTGGTAGGAATATGTGACGCAACCGTTGTAACTCAAACGGATTGACACCGTTAGAGAGTCAATGAAATGTAGTTTTTGAAACTGTCTCTATTTCTTCAGCGCGCGCTAACGGCTAGGATTGGACCCACAGTAAAAACTGATATTTTTATCTTAATTTCTAAATAAAGCGCTACCACAGAGCCTAGTGTACTCGCTGAATTCCAGCCATCATGTCGAATTAAGAAGAATTTTATTCCTTGGAGACCAATTGGCTCATTGATAACATTTATAAGGTCAAAGTCCAGAATCAGTTCAATTAAGTCCCACAGTCAATCGTTTCGCTGTTAAAAGCGATACAACTTAGTAATATCGAAAAAATATCACTAAATACATGTTGGTACGAATATGTGACGCAACCGTTGTATCTCAAACGGATTTATACCGCTAGAAAGTCAATGAAATGTAGTCTTTGGAACTGTTCCTTTTTATTCAGCCCGTGCTAACGGCCAGGATTGGTCCCACAGTAAGAAAAGACTTATTTATCTAAATTTATAAATAAAGCGCTACCACAGAGCCTAATGTAATCGCTGAATTCCAGCAATCATGTCAAATTAAGAAGAATGTTATTCCTTGGAGACCAATTGCTCATTTATCACATTTATAAGGTCACATTCCAGAATCAGTTCAATTAAGTCCCACAGTCATTCGTTTCACTGTTAAAAGCGATACAACTTAGTAATATCGGAAAAAATCACCAAATACATGTTGGTACGAATATGTGACGCAAACGTTGTAACTCAAACGAATTGACACCGTTAGAAAGTCAATGAAATGTAGTTTTTGAAACTGTCTCTATTTCTTTAGCGCGCGCTAACGGCTAGGATTGGTCCCACAGTAAAAACTGAATTTTTTATCTTAAATTTTAAGTAAAGCGCTACCACAGAGCATAGTGTACTCGCTGAATTCCAGCTATCATGTCGAAATAAGAAGAATGTTATTCCTTGGAGTCCAATTGGCCCATTTATAACATTTATAAGGTCAAAGTCCAGAATCAGTTCAATTAAGTCCCACAGTCAATCGTTTCACTGTTAAAAGCGATACAACTTAGTAATATCGGAAGAAAATCACTAAATACATGTTGGTACGAATATGTGACCCAACCGTTGTAACTCATACGGACTGACACCCTTAGAAAGTCAGTGAAATGTAGTATTCGAAACGGTCTCTATTTCTTCAGCGCGCGCTAACGGCTAGGATTGGTCCCACAGTAAAAACTGAATTTTTTATCTTAATTTTTAAATAAAGCGCTACCACAGAGCCTAGTGTACTCGCTGAATTCCAGTTATCATGTCGAATTAAGAAGAATGTTATTCCTTGGAGTCCAATTGGCTCATTTATCACACTTATAAGGTCACAGTCCAGAATCAGTTCAATTAAGTCCCACAGTCATTCGTTTCACTGTTAAAAGCGATACAACTTAGTAATATCGGAAAAAATCACCAAATACATGTTGGTACGAATATGTGACGCAAACGTTGTAACTCAAACGGATTGACACCGTTAGAAAGTCAATGAAATGTAGTTTTTGAAACTGTCTGTATTTCTTTAGCGCGCGCTAACGGCTAGGATTGGTCCAACAGTAAAAACTGAATTTTTTGTCTTAATTCTTAAATAAAGCGCTACCACAGAGCCTAGTGTACTCGCTGAATTCCAGCTATCATGTCGAATTAGGAAGAATGTTATTCCTTGGAGTCCAATTGGCCCATTTATAACATTTATAAGGTCAAAGTCCAGAATCAGTTCAATTAAGTCCCACAGTCAATCGTTTCACTGTTAAAAGCGATACAACTTAGTTAGATCGGAAGAAAATCACTAAATACATGTTGGTAGGAATATGTGACGCAACCGTTGTAACTCAAACGGATTGACACCGTTAGAGAGTCAATGAAATGTAGTTTTTGAAACTGTCTCTATTTCTTCAGCGCGCGCTAACGGCTAGGATTGGACCCACAGTAAAAACTGATATTTTTATCTTAATTTCTAAATAAAGCGCTACCACAGAGCCTAGTGTACTCGCTGAATTCCAGCCATCATGTCGAATTAAGAAGAATTTTATTCCTTGGAGACCAATTGGCTCATTGATAACATTTATAAGGTCAAAGTCCAGAATCAGTTCAATTAAGTCCCACAGTCAATCGTTTCGCTGTTAAAAGCGATACAACTTAGTAATATCGAAAAAATATCACTAAATACATGTTGGTACGAATATGTGACGCAACCGTTGTATCTCAAACGGATTTATACCGCTAGAAAGTCAATGAAATGTAGTCTTTGGAACTGTTCCTTTTTATTCAGCCCGTGCTAACGGCCAGGATTGGTCCCACAGTAAGAAAAGACTTATTTATCTAAATTTATAAATAAAGCGCTACCACAGAGCCTAATGTAATCGCTGAATTCCAGCAATCATGTCAAATTAAGAAGAATGTTATTCCTTGGAGACCAATTGGCTCATTTATCACATTTATAAGGTCACATTCCAGAATCAGTTCAATTAAGTCCCACAGTCATTCGTTTCACTGTTAAAAGCGATACAAATTAGTTAGATCGAAAGAAAATCACTAAAAACATGTTGGTACGAATGTGTGACCCAACCGTTGTAACTCAAACGGACTGACACCAGTGGAAAGTCAGTGAAATGTAGTATTTGAAACTGTCTCTATTTCTTCAGCGCGAAATAACGGCTGGGATTGGCTCCACAGTAAAAAATGAATTATTTATCTAACTTTTTAATTAAAGCGCTACCACAGAGCCTAGTGTACTTGCTGAATTCCAGCAATCATGTCGAATTTAGAAGAATGTTATTCCTTGGAGTGCAATTCGCTCATTTATCACACTTATAAGGTCACAGTCCAGAAGCAGTTCAATTAAGTTCCACAGTCATTCGTTTCACTGTTAAAAGCGATACTACTTAGTAATATCGGAAAACAATCACTAAATACATGTTGGTACAAATATGTGACGCAACCGTTGTAACACAAACGGATTGACACCGTTAGAGAGTCAATGAAATGTAGTTTTTAAACTGTCTCTATTTCTTCAGCGCGCGCTAACGGCTAGGATTGGTCCCACAGTAAAACTGAATTTTTTATCTTAATTTTTAAATAAAGCGCTACCACAGAGCCTAGTGTACTCGCTGAATTCCAGCTATCATGTCGAATTAAGAAAAATGTTATTCCTTGGAGTCCAATTGGCTCATTTATAACATTTATAAGGTCAAAGTCCAAAATCAGTTCAATTAAGTCCGACAGTCAAACGTTTCACTATTAAAAGCGATGCAACCTAGTAATATCCAAATACTGTCGCTAAATACATGTTGGTACGTATATGTGACGCAACCGTTGTATCTCAAACGGATTTATACCGCTAGAAAGTCAATGAAATATAGTCATTGGAACTGTCTCTATTTCTTCAGCGCGCGCTAACGGCTAGGATTGGTCCCACAGTAAAAACTGAATTTTTTATCTTAATTTTTAAACAAAGCGCTACCACAGAGCCTAGTGTACTCGCTGAATTCCAGCTATCATGTTGAATTAAGAAGAATGTTATTTCTTGGAGTCCAATTGGCTCATTTATAACATATATAAGGTCAAAGTCCAGAATCAGTTCAATTAAGTCCCACAGTCAATCGTTTCACTGTTAAAAGCGATACAACTTAGTAATATCGGAAAACAATTACTAAATACATGCTGGTACGAATATGTGACGCAACCGTTGTAACACAAACGGATTGACACCGTTAGAGAGTCAATGAATTGTAGTTTTTAAACTGTCTCTATTTCTTCAGCGCGCGCTAACGGCTAGGATTGGTCCCACAGTAAAACTGAATTTTTTATCTTAATTTTTAAATAAAGCGCTACCACAGAGCCTAGTGTACTCGCTGAATTCCAGCTATCATGTCGAATTAAGAAAAATGTTATTCCTTGGAGTCCAATTGGCTCATTTATAACATTTATAAGGTCAAAGTCCAAAATCAGTTCAATTAAGTCCGACAGTCAAACGTTTCACTATTAAAAGCGATGCAACCTAGTAATATCCAAATACTGTCGCTAAATACATGTTGGTACGTATATGTGACGCAACCGTTGTATCTCAAACGGATTTATACCGCTAGAAAGTCAATGAAATATAGTCTTTGGAACTGTCTCTATTTCTTCAGCGCGCGCTAACGGCTAGGATTGGTCCCACAGTAAAAACTGAATTTTTTATCTTAATTTTTAAACAAAGCGCTACCACAGAGCCTAGTGTACTCGCTGAATTCCAGCTATCATGTCGAATTAAGAAGAATGTTATTTCTTGGAGTCCAATTGGCTCATTTATAACATATATAAGGTCAAAGTCCAGAATCAGTTCTATTAAGTCCCACAGTCAATCGTTTCACTGTTAAAAGCGATACAACTTAGTAATATCGGAAAACAATTACTAAATACATGCTGGCACGAATATGTGACGCAACCGTTGTAACACAAACGGATTGACACCGTTAGAGAGTCAATGAATTGTAGTTTTTAAACTGTCTCTATTTCTTCAGCGCGCGCTAACGGCTAGGATTGGTCCCACAGTAAAACTGAATTTTTTATCTTAATTTTTAAATAAAGCGCTACCACAGAGCCTAGTGTACTCGCTGAATTCCAGCTATCATGTCGAATTAAGAAAAATGTTATTCCTTGGAGTCCAATTGGCTCATTTATAACATTTGTAAGGTCAAAGTCCAAAATCAGTTCAATTAAGTCCGACAGTCAAACCTTTCACTATTAAAAGCGATGCAACCTAGTAATATCCAAATACTATCGCTAAATACATGTTGGTACGTATATGTGACGCAACCGTTGTATCTCAAACGGATTTATACCACTAGAAAGTCAATGAAATATAGTCTTTGGAACTGTCTCTATTTCTTTAGCGCGCGCTAACGGCTAGGATTGGTCCCACTGTAAAAACTGAATTTTTTATCTTAAATTTTAAATAAAACGCTACCACAGAGCCTAGTGTACTCGCTGAATTCCAGCTAATATGTCGAAATAAGAAGAATGTTATTCCTTGGAGTCCAATTGGCACATTTATAACATTTATAAGGTCAAAGTCCAGAATCAGTTCAATTAATTCCCACAGTCAATCGTTTCACTGTTAAAAGCGACACAACTTAGTAATATCGGAAGAAAATCACTAAATACATGTTGGTACGAATATGTGACCCAACCGTTGTAACTCATACGGACTGACAGCTTTAGAAAGTCAGTGAGATGTAGTATTTGAAACGGTCTCTATTTCTTCAGCGCGCGCTAACGGCTAGGATTGGTCCCACAGCAAAAACTGATTTTTTTATATTAATTTTTAAATAAAGCGCTACCACAGAGCCTAGTGTACTCGCTAAATTCCAGCAATCATGTCGAATTAAGAAGAATGTTATTCCTTGGAGTCCAATTGGCTCATTTATAACATTTATAAGGTCAAAGTCCAGAATCAGATCAATTAAGTCCCACAGTGAATCGTTTTACTGCTAAAAGTGATACAACTTAGTAATATCGGAAGAAAATCACTAAATACATGTTGGTACGATTATGTGACATAACCTTTGTAACTCAAACGGATTGACACCGTTAGAAAGCCAATGAAATGTAGATTTTGAAACTGTCTCTATTTCTTCAGCGCGAACTAACGGCTAGAATTGGTCCCACAGTAAAAAATGGTTATTTATTTAAATTTTTAATAAAGCGCTACCACTGCGCCCAGTGTAATCGCTGAGTTTCAGCAATCATATTAAATTCAGAAGAATGTTATTCCTTGTAGTCAAACTGGCTCATTTATCACATTTATAAGTTCAAAGTCCAAAATCAGTTCAATTTAGTCCGACAGTCAAACGTTTAACTGTTAAAAGCGATGCAACCTAGTAATATCCGAATACTATCGCAAAATACATGTTGGTACGAATATGTGACGCAACCGTTGCATCTCAAACGGATTTATACCGCTAGAAAGCCAAGGAAATGTAGTCTTTGGACCTGTTCCTATTTATACAGCGCGAAATAACGGCTAGAATTGGTTACACAGTAAAAAATGACTTATTTATCTAAATTTTTAATTAAAGCGCTACCACAGAGCCTAGTGTACTCGCTGAATTCCAGCAATCATGTCAAATTAAGAAGAATGTTATTCTTTGGAGTGCAATTCGCTCATTTATCACAATTATAAGGTCACAGTCCAGAATCAGTTCAATTAAGTCCCACAGTCATTCGTTTCACTGTTAAAAGCGATACAACTTAGTTAGATCGGAAGAAAATCACTAAATACATGTTGGTACGAATATGTGACCCAACCGTTGTAACTCAAACGGACTGACACCATTAGAATGTCAGTGAAATGTAGTATTTGAAACGGTCTCTATTTCTTCAGCGCGCGCTAACGGCTAGGATTTGTCCAACAGTAAAAACTGAATTTTTTATCTTAATTTTTAAATAAAGCGCTACCACAGAGCCTAGTGTACTTGCTGAATTCCAGCAATCATGTCGAATTAAGAAGAATGTTATTCCTTGGAGTCCAATTGGCCCATGTATAACATTTATAAGGTCAAAGTCCAGAATCAGTTCAATTAAGTCCCACAGTCATTCGTTTCACTGTTAAAAGCGATACAACTTAGTTAGATCGGAAGAAAATCACTAAATACATGTTGGTACGAATATGTGACCCAACCGTTGTAACTCAAACGGACTGACACCGGTAGAAAGTCAGTGAAATGTAGTATTTGAAACTGTCTCTATTTCTTCAGGGCGAAATAAAGGCTAGGATTGGCTCCACAGTAAAAAATGACTTATTTATCTAAATTTTTAATTAAAGCGCTACGACAGACACTAGTGTACTCGCTGAATTCCAGCACTCATGTCGAATTAAGAAAATGTTATTCCTTGGAGTGCAATTCGCTCATTTATCACACTTATAATGTCACAGTCCAGAATCAGTTCAATTAAGTCCCACAGTCATTCATTTCACTGTTAAAAGCGATACAACTTAGTAATATCGGAAAACAATCACTAAATACATGTTGGTACGAATATGTGACGCAACCGTTGTAACTCAAACGGATTGACACCGTTCGAGAGTCAATGAAATGTAGTTTTTGAAACTGTCTCTATTTCTTCAGCGTGCGCTAACGGCTAGGATTGGTCCTACAGTAAAAACTGAATTTTTTATCTTAATTTTTAAATAAAGCGCTACCACAGAGCCTAGTGTACTCGCTAAATTCCAGCAATCATGTCGAATTAAGAAGAATGTTTTTCCTTGGAGTCCAATTGGCTCATTTATAACATTTATAAGGTCAAAGTCCACAAGCAGATCAATTAAGTCCCACAGTGAATCGTTTTACTGCTAAAAGTGATACAACTTAGTAATATCGGAAGAAAATCACTAAATACATGTTGGTACGATTATGTGACGCAACCTTTGTAACTCAAACGGATTGACACCGTTAGAAAGCCAATGAAATGTAGTTTTTGAAACTGTCTCTATTTCTTCAGCGCGAACTAACGGCTAGAATTGGTCCCACAGTAAAAAATGGCTTATTTATCTTAATTTTTTAATAAAGCGCTACCACTGCGCCCAGTGTAATCGCTGAGTTTCAGCAATCATATTAAACTCAGAAGAATGTTATTCCTTGTAGTCAAACTGGCTCATTTATCACATTTATAAGGTCAAAGTCCAAAATCAGTTCAATTAAGTCCGACAGTCAAACGTTTCACTGTTAAAAGCGATGCAACCTAGTAATATCCGAATACTATCGCAAAATACATGTTGGTACGAATATGTGACGCAACCGTTGCATCTCAAACGGATTTATACCGCTAGAAAGCCAATGAAATGTAGTCTTTGGACCTGTTCCTATTTATACAGCGCGAAATAACGGCTAGAATTGGTCACACAGTAAAAAATGACTTATTTATCTAAATTTTTAATTAAAGCGCTACCACAGAGCCTAGTGTACTCGCTGAATTCCAGCAATCATGTCAAATTAAGAAGAATGTTATTCTTTGGAGTGCAATTCGCTCATTTATCACACTTATAAGGTCACAGTCCAGAATCAGTTCAATTAAGTCCCACAGTCATTCGTTTCACTGTTAAAAGCGATACAACTTAGTTAGATCGGAAGAAAATCACTAAATACATGTTGGTACGAATATGTGACCCAACCGTTGTAACTCAAACGGACTGACACCATTAGAATATCAGTGAAATGTAGTATTTGAAACGGTCTCTATTTCTTCAGCGGGCGCTAACGGCTAGGATTTGTCCAACAGTAAAAACTGAATTTTTTATCTTAATTTTTAAATAAAGCGCTACCACAAAGCCTAGTGTACTTGCTGAATTCCAGCAATCATGTCGAATTAAGAAGAATGTTATTCCTTGGAGTCCAATTGGCCCATGTATAACATTTATAAGGTCAAAGTCCAGAATCAGTTCAATTAAGTCCCACAGTCATTCGTTTCACTGTTAAAAGCGATACAACTTAGTTAGATCGGAAGAAAATCACTAAATACATGTTGGTACGAATATGTGACCCAACCGTTGTAACTCAAACGGACTGACACCGGTAGAAAGTCAGTGAAATGTAGTATTTGAAACTGTCTCTATTTCTTCAGGGCGAAATAAAGGCTAGGATTGGCTCCACAGTAAAAAATGACTTATTTATCTAAATTTTTAATTAAAGCGCTACCACAGAGACTAGTGTACTCGCTGAATTCCAGCACTCATGTCGAATTAAGAAGAATGTTATTCCTTGGAGTGCAATTCGCTCATTTATCACTCTTATAATGTCACAGTCCAGAATCAGTTCAATTAAGTCCCACAGTCATTCATTTCACTGTTAAAAGCGATACAACTTAGTAATATCGGAAGAAAATCACTAAATACATGTTGGTGCGATTATGTGACGCAACCTTTGTAACTCAAACGGATTGACACCGTTAGAAAGCCAATGAAATGTAGTTTTTGAAACTGTCTCTATTTCTTCAGCGCGAACTAACGGCTAGAATTGGTCCCACAGTAAAAAATTGCTTATTTATCTTAATTTTTTAATAAAGCGCTACCACTGCGCCCAGTGTAATCGCTGAGTTTCAGCAATCATATTAAATTCAGAAGAATGTTATTCCTTGTAGTCAAACTGGCTCATTTATCACATTTATAAGGTCAAAGTCCAAAATCAGTTCAATTAAGTCCGACAGTCAAACGTTTCACTGTTAAAAGCGATGCAACCTAGTAATATCCGAATACTATCGCAAAATACATGTTGGTACGAATATGTGACGCAACCGTTGCATCTCAAACGGATTTATACCGCTAGAAAGCCAAGGAAATGTAGTCTTTGGACCTGTTCCAATTTATACAGCGCGAAATAACGGCTAGAATAGGTTACACAGTAAAAAATGACTTATTTATCTAAATTTTTAATTAAAGCGCTACCACAGAGCCTAGTGTACTCGCTGAATTCCAGCAATCATGTCAAATTAAGAAGAATGTTATTCTTTGGAGTGCAATTCGCTCATTTATCACAATTATAAGGTCACAGTCCAGAATCAGTTCAATTAAGTCCCACAGTCATTCGTTTCACTGTTAAAAGCGATACAACTTAGTTAGATCGGAAGAAAATCACTAAATACATGTTGGTACGAATATGTGACCCAACCGTTGTAACTCAAACGGACTGACACCATTAGAATGTCAGTGAAATGTAGTATTTGAAACGGTCTCTATTTCTTCAGCGCGCGCTAACGGCTAGGATTTGTCCAACAGTAAAAACTGAATTTTTTATCTTAATTTTTAAATAAAGCGCTACCACAGAGCCTAGTGTACTTGCTGAATTCCAGCAATCATGTCGAATTAAGAAGAATGTTATTCCTTGGAGTCCAATTGGCCCATGTATAACATTTATAAGGTCAAAGTCCAGAATCAGTTCAATTAAGTCCCACCGTCATTCGTTTCACTGTTAAAAGCGATACAACTTAGTTAGATCGGAAGAAAATCACTAAATACATGTTGGTACGAATATGTGACGCAACCGTTGTAACTCAAACGGATTGACACCGTTCGAGAGTCAATGAAATGTAGTTTTTGAAACTGTCTCTATTTCTTCAGCGCGCGCTAACGGCTAGGATTGGTCCTACAGTAAAAACTGAATTTTTTATCTTAATTTTTAAATAAAGCGCTACCACAGAGCCTAGTGTACTCGCTAAATTCCAGCAATCATGTCAAATTAAGAAGAATGTTTTTCCTTGGAGTCCAATTGGCTCATTTATAACATTTATAAGGTCAAAGTCCACAAGCAGATCAATTAAGTCCCACAGTGAATCGTTTTACTGCTAAAAGTGATACAACTTAGTAATATCGGAAGAAAATCACTAAATACATGTTGGTACGATTATGTGACGCAACCTTTGTAACTCAAACGGATTGACACCGTTAGAAAGCCAATGAAATGTAGTTTTTGAAACTGTCTCTATTTCTTCAGCGCGAACTAACGGCTAGAATTGGTCCCACAGTAAAAAATGGCTTATTTATCTTAATTTTTTAATAAAGCGCTACCACTGCGCCCAGTGTAATCGCTGAGTTTCAGCAATCATATTAAACTCAGAAGAATGTTATTCCTTGTAGTCAAACTGGCTCATTTATCACATTTATAAGGTCAAAGTCCAAAATCAGTTCAATTAAGTCCGACAGTCAAACGTTTCACTGTTAAAAGCGATGCAACCTAGTAATATCCGAATACTATCGCAAAATACATGTTGGTACGAATATGTGACGCAACCGTTGCATCTCAAACGGATTTATACCGCTAGAAAGCCAATGAAATGTAGTCTTTGGACCTGTTCCCATTTATACAGCGCGAAATAACGGCTAGAATTGGTCACACAGTAAAAAATGACTTATTTATCTAAATTTTTAATTAAAGCGCTACCACAGAGCCTAGTGTACTCGCTGAATTCCAGCAATCATGTCAAATTAAGAAGAATGTTATTCTTTGGAGTGCAATTCGCTCATTTATCACACTTATAAGGTCACAGTCCAGAATCAGTTCAATTAAGTCCCACAGTCATTCGTTTCACTGTTAAAAGCGATACAACTTAGTTAGATCGGAAGAAAATCACTAAATACATGTTGGTACGAATATGTGACCCAACCGTTGTAACTCAAACGGACTGACACCATTAGAATGTCAGTGAAATGTAGTATTTGAAACGGTCTCTATTTCTTCAGCGCGCGCTAACGGCTAGGATTTGTCCAACAGTAAAAACTGAATTTTTTATCTTAATTTTTAAATAAAGCGCTACCACAGAGCCTAGTGTACTTGCTGAATTCCAGCAATCATGTCGAATTAAGAAGAATGTTATTCCTTGGAGTCCAATTGGCCCATGTATAACATTTATAAGGTCAAAGTCCAGAATCAGTTCAATTAAGTCCCACAGTCATTCGTTTCACTGTTAAAAGCGATACAACTTAGTTAGATCGGAAGAAAATCACTAAATACATGTTGGTACGAATATGTGACCCAACCGTTGTAACTCAAACGGACTGACACCGGTAGAAAGTCAGTGAAATGTAGTATTTGAAACTGTCTCTATTTCTTCAGGGCGAAATAAAGGCTAGGATTGGCTCCACAGTAAAAAATGACTTATTTATCTAAATTTTTAATTAAAGCGCTATCACAGAGACTAGTGTACTCGCTGAATTCCAGCACTCATGTCGAATTAAGAAGAATGTTATTCCTTGGAGTGCAATTCGCTCATTTATCACTCTTATAATGTCACAGTCCAGAATCAGTTCAATTAAGTCCCACAGTCATTCATTTCACTGTTAAAAGCGATACAACTTAGTAATATCGGAAGAAAATCACTAAATACATGTTGGTGCGATTATGTGACGCAACCTTTGTAACTCAAACGGATTGACACCGTTAGAAAGCCAATGAAATGTAGTTTTTGAAACTGTCTCTATTTCTTCAGCGCGAACTAACGGCTAGAATTGGTCCCACAGTAAAAAATGGCTTATTTATCTTAATTTTTTAATAAAGCGCTACCACTGCGCCCAGTGTAATCGCTGAGTTTCAGCAATCATATTAAATTCAGAAGAATGTTATTCCTTGTAGTCAAACTGGCTCATTTATCACATTTATAAGGTCAAAGTCCAAAATCAGTTCAATTAATTCCGACAGTCAAACGTTTCACTGTTAAAAGCGATGCAACCTAGTAATATCCGAATACTATCGCAAAATACATGTTGGTACGAATATGTGACGCAACCGTTGCATCTCAAACGGATTTATACCGCTAGAAAGCCAATGAAATGTAGTCTTTGGACCTGTTCCTATTTATACAGCGCGAAATAACGGCTAGAATTGGTCACACAGTAAAAAATGACTTATTTATCTAAATTTTTAATTAAAGCGCTACCACAGAGCCTAGTGTACTCGCTGAATTCCAGCAATCATGTCAAATTAAGAAGAATGTTATTCTTTGGAGTGCAATTCTCTCATTTATCACACTTATAAGGTCACAGTCCAGAATCAGTTCAATTAAGTCCCACAGTCATTCGTTTCACTGTTAAAAGCGATACAACTTAGTTAGATCGGAAGAAAATCACTAAATACATGTTGGTACGAATATGTGACGCAACCGTTGTAACTCAAACGGATTGACACCGTTAGAGAGTCAATGAAATGTAGTTTTTGAAACTGTCTCTATTTCTTCAGCGCGCGCTAACAGCTAGGATAGGTCCCACAGTAAAAACTGAATTTTTTATCTTAATTTTTAAATAAAGCGCTACCAAAGAGCCTAGTGTACTCGCTGAATTCCAGCTATCATGTCGAATTAAGAAGAATTTTATTCCTTGGAGTTCAATTGGCTCATTTATAACATTTATAAGGTCAAAGTCCAGAATCAGTTCAGTTAAGTCCCACAGTCAATCGTTTCACTGTTAAAAGCGATACAACTTAGTAATATCGGAAAAATATCACTAAATACATGTTGGTACGAATATGTGACGCAACCGTTGTATCTCAAACGGATTTATACCGCTAGAAAGTCAATGAAATGTAGTCTTTGGAGCTGTCTCTATTTCTTCAGCGCGCGATAACAGCTAGGATTAGTCCCACAGTAAAAACTGAATTTTTTATCTTAATTTTTAAATAAAGCGCTACCGCAGAGCCTAGTGTACTCGCTGAATTCCAGCTATCATGTCGAATTTAGAAGAATGTTATTCCTTGGAGTCCAATTGGCTCATTTATAACATTTATAAGGTCTAAGTCCAGAACCAGTTCAATTAAGTCCCACAGTCAATCGTTTCACTGTTAAAAGCGATGCAACCTAGCAATATCAGAAAAATATCGCTAAATACATGTTGGTACGAATATGTGACGCAACCGTTGTATCTCAAACGGATTTATACCGCTAGAAAGTCAATGAAATGTAGTCTTTGGAACTGTTCCTATTTATACAGCGCAGGCTAACGGCCAGGATTGGTCCCACAGTAAAAAAAGACTTAATAATCTAAATTTTTGTATAAAGCGCTACCATTGAGCTTAATGTAATCGCTGAATTCCAGCAATCATGTCAAATTAAGAAGAATGTTAATCCTTGGAGACCAATTGGCTCATTTATCACATTTATAAGGTCACATTCCAGAATCAGTTCAATTAATTCCCACAGTCAATCGTTTCACTGATAAAAGCAATACAACTTAGTAATATCGGAAGAAGATCACTAAATATATGTTGGTACGAATATGTGACGCAACCGTTGTAACTCAAACGGACTGACACTGTTAGAAAGTCAGTGAAATGTAGTATTTGAAACTGTCCCTATTTCTTCAGAGCGCGCTAACGGCTAGAATTGGTCCAGCAGTAAAAACTGAATTTTTTATCTTAATTTTTAAATAAAGCGCTACCACAGAGACTAGTGTACTCGCTGAATTCCCGCAATCATGTCGAATTAAAAAGAATGTTATTCCTTGAAGTCCAATTGGCTCATTTATCACATCTATAAGGTCAAAGTCCAGAATCAGTTCAATTAAGTCCCACAGTCAATCGTTTCACTGTTAAAAGCGATGCAACCTAGCAATATCAGAAAAATATCGCTAAATACATGTTGGTACGAATATGTGACGCAACCGTTGTATCTCAAACGGATTTATACCGCTAGAAAGTCAATGAAATGTAGTCTTTGGAACTGTTCCTATTTATACAGCGCGTGCTAACGGGCAGGATTGGTCCCACAGTAAAAAAAGACTTAATAATCTAAATTTTTATATAAAGCGCTACCACTGAGCCTAATGTAATCGCTGAATTCCAGCAATCATGTCGAATTAAGAAGAATGTTAATCCTTGGAGACCAATTGGCTCATTTATCACATTTATAAGGTCACATTCCAGAATCAGTTAAATTAATTCCCACAGTCAATCGTTTCACTGATAAAAGCATTACAACTTAGTAATATCGGAAGAAGATCACTAAATATATGTTGGTACGAATATGTGACGCAACCGTTGTAACTCAAACGAATTGACACCGTTAGAAAGTCAATGAAATGTAGTTTTTGAAACTGTCTCTATTTCTTCAGCGCGAAATAAAGGCTAGAATTGGTCCCACAGAAAAAAAATGACTTATTTATCTAAATTTTTAATTAAAGCGCTACCACAGAGCCTAGTGTACTTGCTGAATTCCAGCAAACATGTCGAATTAAGAAGAATGTTATTCCTTGGAGTGCAATTCGCTCATTTATCACACTTATAAGGTCACATTCCAGAATAAGTTCAATTAAGTCCCACAGTCATTCGTTTCACTGTTAAAAGCGATACAACTTAGTAATATCGGAAAAAATCACTAAATACATGTTGGTACGAATATGTGACCCAACCGTTGTAACTCAAACGGACTGACACTGTTAGAAAGTCAGTGAAATGTAGTATTTTAAACTGTCCCTATTTCTTCAGAGCGCGCTAACGGCTAGAATTGGTCCAACAGTAAAAACTGAATTTTTTATCTTAATTTTTAAATAAAGCGCTACCACAGAGACTAGTGTACTCGCTGAATTCCAGCAATCATGTCAAATTAAAAAGAATGTTATTCCTTGAAGTCCAATTGGCTCATTTATCACATTTATAAGGTCAAAGTCCAGAATCAGTTCAATTAAGTCCCACAGTCAATCGTTTCACTGTTAAAAGCGATGCAACCTAGCAATATCAGAAAAATATCGCTAAATACATGTTGGTAGGAATATGTGACGCAACCGTTGTATCTCAAACGGATTTATACCGCTAGAAAGTCAATGAAATGTAGTCTTTGGAACTGTTCCTATTTATACAGCGCAGGCTAACGGCCAGGATTGGTCCCACAGTAAAAAAAGACTTAATAATCTAAATTTTTGTATAAAGCGCTACCACTGAGCCTAATGTAATCGCTGAATTCCAGCAATCATGTCAAATTAAGAAGAATGTTAATCCTTGGAGACCAATTGGCTCATTTATCACATTTATAAGGTCACATTCCAGAATCAGTTCAATTAATTCCCACAGTCAATCGTTTCACTGATAAAAGCAATACAACTTAGTAATATCGGAAGAAGATCACTAAATATATGTTGGTACGAATATGTGACGCAACCGTTGTAACTCAAACGAATTGACACCGTTAGAAAGTCAATGAAATGTAGTTTTTGAAACTGTCTCTATTTCTTCAGCGCGAAATAAAGGCTAGGATTGGTCCCACAGTAAAAAATGACTTATTTATCTAAATTTTTAATTAAAGCGCTACCACAGAGCCTAGTGTACTTGCTGAATTCCAGCAATCATGTCGAATTAAGAAGAATGTTATTCCTTGGAGTGCAATTCGCTCATTTATCACACTTATAAGGTCACATTCCAGAATCAGTTCAATTAAGTCCCACAGTCATTCGTTTCACTGTTAAAAGCGATACAACTTAGTAATATCGGAAAAATATCACTAAATATATGTTGGTACGAATATGTGACACAACCGTTGTAACTCAAACGGACTGACACTGTTAGAAAGTCAGTGAAATGTAGTATTTGAAACTGTCCCTATTTCTTCAGAGCGCGCTAACGGCTAGAATTGGTCCAACAGTAAAAACTGAATTTTTTATCTTAATTTTTAAATAAAGCGCTACCACAGAGACTAGTGTACTCGCTGAATTCCCGCAATCATGTCGAATTAAAAAGAATGTTATTCCTTGAAGTCCAATTGGCTCATTTATCACATCTATAAGGTCAAAGTCCAGAATCAGTTCAATTAAGTCCCACAGTCAATCGTTTCACTGTTAAAAGCGATGCAACCTAGCAATATCAGAAAAATATCGCTAAATACATGTTGGTACGAATATGTGACGCAACCGTTGTATCTCAAACGGATTTATACCGCTAGAAAGTCAATGAAATGTAGTCTTTGGAACTGTTCTTATTTATACAGCGCGTGCTAACGGGCAGGATTGGTCCCACAGTAAAAAAAGACTTAATAATCTAAATTTTTATATAAAGCGCTACCACTGAGCCTAATGTAATCGCTGAATTCAAGCAATCATGTCAAATTAAGAAGAATGTTAATCCTTGGAGACCAATTGGCTCATTTATCACATTTATAAGGTCACATTCCAGAATCAGTTAAATTAATTCCCACAGTCAATCGTTTCACTGATAAAAGCATTACAACTTAGTAATATCGGAAGAAGATCACTAAATATATGTTGGTACGAATATGTGACGCAACCGTTGTAACTCAAACGAATTGACACCGTTAGAAAGTCAATGAAATGTAGTTTTTGAAACTGTCTCTATTTCTTCAGCGCGAAATAAAGGCTAGGATTGGTCCCACAGTAAAATATGACTTATTTATCTAAATTTTTAATTAAAGCGCTACCACAGAGCCTAGTGTACTTGCTGAATTCCAGCAAACATGTCGAATTAAGAAGAATGTTATTCCTTGGAGTGCAATTCGCTCATTTATCACACTTATAAGGTCACATTCCAGAATAAGTTCAATTAAGTCCCACAGTCATTCGTTTCACTGTTAAAAGCGATACAACTTAGTAATATCGGAAAAAATCACTAAATACATGTTGGTACAAATATGTGAACCAACCGTTGTAACTCATACGGACTGACACCGTTAGAAAGTCAGTGAAATGTAGTATTTGAAACGGTCTCTATTTCTTCAGCGCGCGCTAACGGCTAGGATAGGTCCCACAGTAAAAACTGAATTTTTATCCTAATTTTTAAATAAAGCGCTACCACAGAGCCTAGTGTCCTCGCTGAATTCCAGCAATCATGTCGCATTAAGAAGAATGTTATTCCTTGTTGTCCAATTGGCTCAGTTATAACATTTATAAGGTCTAAGTCCAGAATCAGTTCAATTAAGTCCCACAGTCATTCGTTTCACTGTTAAAAGCGATGCAACTTAGTTAGATCGGAAGAAAATCACTAAATACATGTTGGTACGAATATGTGACGCAACCGTTGTAACTCAAACGGATTGACATCGTTAGAAAGTCAATGAAATGTAGTTTTTGAAACTGTCTCTATTTCTTCAGCGCAAAATAACGGCTAGGATTGGTCCCACAGTAAAAAATGACTTATTTATCTTAACTTTTTAATAAAGCGCTACCACAGAGCCTAGTGTACTCGCTGAATTCCAGCAATCATGTCGAATTAAGAAGAATGTAATTTCTTGTAGTCAAACTGGCTCATTTATCACATTTATAAGGTCAAAGTCCAAAATCAGTTTAATTAAGTCCGACAGTCAAACGTTTCACTGTTAAAAGCGATGCAACCTAGTAATATCCGAAAACTATCGCTAAATACATGTTGGTACGAATATGTGACGCAACCGTTGCATCTCAAACGGATTTATACCGCTAGAAAGTCAATGAAATGTAGTCTTTGGACCTGTTCCTATTTATACAGCGCAAAATAACGGCTAGAATTGGTCCCACAGCAAAAAATGACTTATTTATCTAAATTTTTAATTAAAGCGCTACCACAGAGCCTAGTGTACTCGCTGAATTCCAGCAATCATGTCAAATTAAGAAGAATGTTATTCCTTGGAGTGCAATTCGCTCATTTATCACACTAATAAGGTCACAGTCCAGAATCAGTTCAATGAAGTCCCACAGTCATTCGTTTCACTGTTAAAAGCGATACAACTTGGTTAGATCGGAAGAAAATCACTAAATACATGTTGATACGAATATGTGACCCAACCGTTGTAACTCAAACGGACTGACACCGTTAGAATGTCAGTGAAATGTAGTATTTGAAACTGCCTCTATTTCTTCAGCGCGCGCTAACGGCTAGGATTGGTCCAACAGTAAAAACTGAATTTTTTATCTTAATTCTTAAAGAAAGCGCTACCACAGAGCCTAGTGTACTTGCTGAATTCCAGCAATCATGTCGAATTAAGAAGAATGTTATTCCTTGGAGTCCAATTGGCCCATGTATCACATTTATAAGGTCAAAGTCCAGAATCAGTTCAATTAAGTCCCACAGTTATTCGTTTCACTGTTAAAAGCGATACAACTTAGTTAGATCGGAAGAAAATCAGTAAATACATGTTGGTATGAATATGTGACGCAACCGTTGTAACTCAAACGGATTGACACCGTTAGAGAGTCAATGAAATGTAGTTTTTGAAACTGTCTCTATTTCTTCAGCGCGCGCTAACGGCTAGGATTGGTCCCACAGTAAAAAATGACTTATTTATCTAAATTTTTAATTAAAGCGCTACCACAGAGCCTAGTGTACTTGCTGAATCCCAGCAATCATGTCGAATTAAGAAGAATGTTATTCCTTGGAGTGCAATTCGCTCATTTATCACGCTTATAAGGTCACAGTCCAGAATCAGTTCAATTAAGTCCCACAGTCATTCGTTTCACTGTTAAAAGCGATACAACTTAGTAATATCGGAAAAAATCACCAAATACATGTTGGTACGAATATGTGACGCAAACGTTGTAACTCAAACGAATTGACACCGTTAGAAAGTCAATGAAATGTAGTTTTTGAAACTGTCTCTATTTCTTTAGCGCGCGCTAACGGCTAGGATTGGTCCCACAGTAAAAACTGAATTTTTTATCTTAAATTTTAAGTAAAGCGCTACCACAGAGCATAGTGTACTCGCTGAATTCCAGCTATCATGTCGAAATAAGAAGAATGTTATTCCTTGGAGTCCAATTGGCCCATTTATAACATTTATAAGGTCAAAGTCCAGAATCAGTTCAATTAAGTCCCACAGTCAATCGTTTCACTGTTAAAAGCGATACAACTTAGTAATATCGGAAGAAAATCACTAAATACATGTTGGTACGAATATGTGACGCAAACGTTGTAACTCAAACGGATTGACACCGTTAAAAAGTCAATGAAATGTAGTTTTTGAAACTGTCTGTATTTCTTTAGCGCGCGCTAACGGCTAGGATTGGTCCAACAGTAAAAACTGAATTTTTTGTCTTAATTCTTAAATAAAGCGCTACCACAGAGCCTAGTGTACTCGCTGAATTCCAACTATCATGTCGAATTAGGAAGAATGTTATTCCTTGGAGTCCAATTGGCCCATTTATAACATTTATAAGGTCAAAGTCCAGAATCAGTTCAATTAAGTCCCACAGTCAATCGTTTCACTGTTAAAAGCGATACAACTTAGTTAGATCGGAAGAAAATCACTAAATACATGTTGGTAGGAATATGTGACGCAACCGTTGTAACTAAAACGGATTGACACCGTTAGAGAGTCAATGAAATGTAGTTTTTGAAACTGTCTCTATTTCTTCAGCGCGCGCTAACGGCTAGGATTGGACCCACAGTAAAAACTGATATTTTTATCTTAATTTCTAAATAAAGCGCTACCACAGAGCCTAGTGTACTCGCTGAATTCCAGCCATCATGTCGAATTAAGAAGAACTTTATTCCTTGGAGACCAATTGGCTCATTGATAACATTTATAAGGTCAAAGTCCAGAATCAGTTCAATTAAGTCCCACAGTCAATCGTTTCGCTGTTAAAAGCGATACAACTTAGTAATATCGGAAAAATATCACTAAATACATGTTGGTACGAATATGTGACGCAACCGTTGTATCTCAAACAGATTTATACCGCTAGAAAGTCAATGAAATGTAGTCTTTGGAACTGTTCCTTTTTATTCAGCGCGTGCTAACGGCCAGGATTGGTCCCACAGTAAGAAAAGACTTATTTATCTAAATTTATAAATAAAGCGCTACCACAGAGCCTAATGTAATCGCTGAATTCCAGCAATCATGTCAAATTAAGAAGAATGTTATTCCTTGGAGACCAATTGGCTCATTTATCACATTTATAAGGTCACATTCCAGAATCAGTTCAATTAAGTCCCACAGTCATTCGTTTCACTGTTAAAAGCGATACAACTTAGTTAGATCGGAAGAAAACCACTAAATACATGTTGGTACGAATATGTGACCCAACCATTGTAACTCAAACGGACTGACACCGTTAGAATGTCAGTGAAATGTAGTATTTGAAACTGTCTCTATTTCTTCAGCGCGCGCTAACAGCTAGGATTGGTCCCACAGTAAAAACTGAATTTTTTATCTAAATTTTGAAATAAAGCGCTACCACAGAGCCTAGTATACTTGCTGAATTCCAGCAATCATGTCGAATTAAGAAGAATGTTATTCCTTGGAGTGCAATTCGCTCATTTATCACCTTTATAAGGTCACAGTCCAGAAGCAGTTCAATTAAGTTCCACAGTCATTCGTTTCACTGTTAAAAGCGATACTACTTAGTAATATCGGAAAACAATCACTAAATACATGTTGGTACAAATATGTGACGCAACCGTTGTATCTCAAACGGATTTATACCGCTAGAAAGTCAATGAAATATAGTCTTTGGAACTGTCTCTATTTCTTCAGCGCGCGCTAACGGCTAGGATTGGTCCCACAGTAAAAACTGAATTTTTTATCTTAATTTTTAAACAAAGCGCTACCACAGAGCCTAGTGTACTCGCTGAATTCCAGCTATCATGTCGAATTAAGAAGAATGTTATTTCTTGGAGTCCAATTGGCTCATTTATAACATATATAAGGTCAAAGTCCAGAATCAGTTCAATTAAGTCCCACAGTCAATCGTTTCACTGTTAAAAGCGATACAACTTAGTAATATCGGAAAACAATTACTAAATACATGCTGGTACGAATATGTGACGCAACCGTTGTAACACAAACGGATTGACACCGTTAGAGAGTCAATGAATTGTAGTTTTTAAACTGTCTCTATTTGTTCAGCGCGCGCTAACGGCTAGGATTGGTCCCACAGTAAAACTGAATTTTTTATCTTAATTTTTAAATAAAGCGCTACCACAGAGCCTAGTGTACTCGCTGAATTCCAGCTATCATGTCGAATTAAGAAAAATGTTATTCCTTGGAGTCCAATTGGCTCATTTATAACATTTATAAGGTCAAAGTCCAGAATCAGTTCAGTTAAGTACCACAGTCAATCGTTTCACTGTTAAAAGCGATACAACTTAGTAATATCGGAAAAATATCACTAAATACATGTTGGTACGAATATGTGACGCAACCGTTGTATCTCAAACGGATTTATACCGCTAGAAAGTCAATGAAATGTAGTCTTTGGAGCTGTCTCTATTTCTTCAGCGCGCGATAACAGCTAGGATTAGTCCCACAGTAAAAACTGAATTTTTTATCTTAATTTTTAAATAAAGCGCTACCGCAGAGCCTAGTGTACTCGCTGAATTCCAGCTATCATGTCGAATTTAGAAGAATGTAATTTCTTGTAGTCAAACTGGCTCATTTATCACATTTATAAGGTCAAAGTCCAAAATCAGTTTAATTAAGTCCGACAGTCAAACGTTTCACTGTTAAAAGCGATGCAACCTAGTAATATCCGAAAACTATCGCTAAATACATGTTGGTACGAATATGTGACGCAACCGTTGCATCTCAAACGGATTTATACCGCTAGAAAGTCAATGAAATGTAGTCTTTGGACCTGTTCCTATTTATACAGCGCAAAATAACGGCTAGAATTGGTCCCACAGCAAAAAATGACTTATTTATCTAAATTTTTAATTAAAGCGCTACCACAGAGCCTAGTGTACTCGCTGAATTCCAGCAATCATGTCAAATTAAGAAGAATGTTATTCCTTGGAGTGCAATTCGCTCATTTATCACACTAATAAGGTCACAGTCCAGAATCAGTTCAATGAAGTCCCACAGTCATTCGTTTCACTGTTAAAAGCGATACAACTTGGTTAGATCGGAAGAAAATCACTAAATACATGTTGATACGAATATGTGACCCAACCGTTGTAACTCAAACGGACTGACACCGTTAGAATGTCAGTGAAATGTAGTATTTGAAACTGCCTCTATTTCTTCAGCGCGCGCTAACGGCTAGGATTGGTCCAACAGTAAAAACTGAATTTTTTATCTTAATTCTTAAAGAAAGCGCTACCACAGAGCCTAGTGTACTTGCTGAATTCCAGCAATCATGTCGAATTAAGAAGAATGTTATTCCTTGGAGTCCAATTGGCCCATGTATCACATTTATAAGGTCAAAGTCCAGAATCAGTTCAATTAAGTCCCACAGTTATTCGTTTCACTGTTAAAAGCGATACAACTTAGTTAGATCGGAAGAAAATCAGTAAATACATGTTGGTATGAATATGTGACGCAACCGTTGTAACTCAAACGGATTGACACCGTTAGAGAGTCAATGAAATGTAGTTTTTGAAACTGTCTCTATTTCTTCAGCGCGCGCTAACGGCTAGGATTGGTCCCACAGTAAAAAATGACTTATTTATCTAAATTTTTAATTAAAGCGCTACCACAGAGCCTAGTGTACTTGCTGAATCCCAGCAATCATGTCGAATTAAGAAGAATGTTATTCCTTGGAGTGCAATTCGCTCATTTATCACGCTTATAAGGTCACAGTCCAGAATCAGTTCAATTAAGTCCCACAGTCATTCGTTTCACTGTTAAAAGCGATACAACTTAGTAATATCGGAAAAAATCACCAAATACATGTTGGTACGAATATGTGACGCAAACGTTGTAACTCAAACGAATTGACACCGTTAGAAAGTCAATGAAATGTAGTTTTTGAAACTGTCTCTATTTCTTTAGCGCGCGCTAACGGCTAGGATTGGTCCCACAGTAAAAACTGAATTTTTTATCTTAAATTTTAAGTAAAGCGCTACCACAGAGCATAGTGTACTCGCTGAATTCCAGCTATCATGTCGAAATAAGAAGAATGTTATTCCTTGGAGTCCAATTGGCCCATTTATAACATTTATAAGGTCAAAGTCCAGAATCAGTTCAATTAAGTCCCACAGTCAATCGTTTCACTGTTAAAAGCGATACAACTTAGTAATATCGGAAGAAAATCACTAAATACATGTTGGTACGAATATGTGACGCAAACGTTGTAACTCAAACGGATTGACACCGTTAAAAAGTCAATGAAATGTAGTTTTTGAAACTGTCTGTATTTCTTTAGCGCGCGCTAACGGCTAGGATTGGTCCAACAGTAAAAACTGAATTTTTTGTCTTAATTCTTAAATAAAGCGCTACCACAGAGCCTAGTGTACTCGCTGAATTCCAACTATCATGTCGAATTAGGAAGAATGTTATTCCTTGGAGTCCAATTGGCCCATTTATAACATTTATAAGGTCAAAGTCCAGAATCAGTTCAATTAAGTCCCACAGTCAATCGTTTCACTGTTAAAAGCGATACAACTTAGTTAGATCGGAAGAAAATCACTAAATACATGTTGGTAGGAATATGTGACGCAACCGTTGTAACTAAAACGGATTGACACCGTTAGAGAGTCAATGAAATGTAGTTTTTGAAACTGTCTCTATTTCTTCAGCGCGCGCTAACGGCTAGGATTGGACCCACAGTAAAAACTGATATTTTTATCTTAATTTCTAAATAAAGCGCTACCACAGAGCCTAGTGTACTCGCTGAATTCCAGCCATCATGTCGAATTAAGAAGAACTTTATTCCTTGGAGACCAATTGGCTCATTGATAACATTTATAAGGTCAAAGTCCAGAATCAGTTCAATTAAGTCCCACAGTCAATCGTTTCGCTGTTAAAAGCGATACAACTTAGTAATATCGGAAAAATATCACTAAATACATGTTGGTACGAATATGTGACGCAACCGTTGTATCTCAAACAGATTTATACCGCTAGAAAGTCAATGAAATGTAGTCTTTGGAACTGTTCCTTTTTATTCAGCGCGTGCTAACGGCCAGGATTGGTCCCACAGTAAGAAAAGACTTATTTATCTAAATTTATAAATAAAGCGCTACCACAGAGCCTAATGTAATCGCTGAATTCCAGCAATCATGTCAAATTAAGAAGAATGTTATTCCTTGGAGACCAATTGGCTCATTTATCACATTTATAAGGTCACATTCCAGAATCAGTTCAATTAAGTCCCACAGTCATTCGTTTCACTGTTAAAAGCGATACAACTTAGTTAGATCGGAAGAAAACCACTAAATACATGTTGGTACGAATATGTGACCCAACCATTGTAACTCAAACGGACTGACACCGTTAGAATGTCAGTGAAATGTAGTATTTGAAACTGTCTCTATTTCTTCAGCGCGCGCTAACAGCTAGGATTGGTCCCACAGTAAAAACTGAATTTTTTATCTAAATTTTGAAATAAAGCGCTACCACAGAGCCTAGTATACTTGCTGAATTCCAGCAATCATGTCGAATTAAGAAGAATGTTATTCCTTGGAGTGCAATTCGCTCATTTATCACCTTTATAAGGTCACAGTCCAGAAGCAGTTCAATTAAGTTCCACAGTCATTCGTTTCACTGTTAAAAGCGATACTACTTAGTAATATCGGAAAACAATCACTAAATACATGTTGGTACAAATATGTGACGCAACCGTTGTATCTCAAACGGATTTATACCGCTAGAAAGTCAATGAAATATAGTCTTTGGAACTGTCTCTATTTCTTCAGCGCGCGCTAACGGCTAGGATTGGTCCCACAGTAAAAACTGAATTTTTTATCTTAATTTTTAAACAAAGCGCTACCACAGAGCCTAGTGTACTCGCTGAATTCCAGCTATCATGTCGAATTAAGAAGAATGTTATTTCTTGGAGTCCAATTGGCTCATTTATAACATATATAAGGTCAAAGTCCAGAATCAGTTCAATTAAGTCCCACAGTCAATCGTTTCACTGTTAAAAGCGATACAACTTAGTAATATCGGAAAACAATTACTAAATACATGCTGGTACGAATATGTGACGCAACCGTTGTAACACAAACGGATTGACACCGTTAGAGAGTCAATGAATTGTAGTTTTTAAACTGTCTCTATTTGTTCAGCGCGCGCTAACGGCTAGGATTGGTCCCACAGTAAAACTGAATTTTTTATCTTAATTTTTAAATAAAGCGCTACCACAGAGCCTAGTGTACTCGCTGAATTCCAGCTATCATGTCGAATTAAGAAAAATGTTATTCCTTGGAGTCCAATTGGCTCATTTATAACATTTATAAGGTCAAAGTCCAAAATCAGTTCAATTAAGTCCGACAGTCAAACGTTTCACTATTAAAAGCGATGCAACCTAGTAATATCCAAATACTGTCGCTAAATACATGTTGGTACGTATATGTGACGCAACCGTTGTATCTCAAACGGATTTATACCGCTAGAAAGTCAATGAAATATAGTCTTTGGAACTGTCTCTATTTCTTCAGCGCGCGCTAACGGCTAGGATTGGTCCCACAGTAAAAACTGAATTTTTTATCTTAATTTTTAAACAAAGCGCTACCACAGAGCCTAGTGTACTCGCTGAATTCCAGCTATCATGTCGAATTAAGAAGAATGTTATTTCTTGGAGTCCAATTGGCTCATTTATAACATATATAAGGTCAAAGTCCAGAATCAGTTCAATTAAGTCCCACAGTCAATCGTTTCACTGTTAAAAGCGATACAACTTAGTAATATCGGAAAACAATTACTAAATACATGCTGGTACGAATATGTGACGCAACCGTTGTAACACAAACGGATTGACACCGTTCGAGAGTCAATGAATTGTAGTTTTTAAACTGTCTCTATTTGTTCAGCGCGCGCTAACGGCTAGGATTGGTCCCACAGTAAAACTGAATTTTTTATCTTAATTTTTAAATAAAGCGCTACCACAGAGCCTAGTGTACTCGCTGAATTCCAGCTATCATGTCGAATTAAGAAAAATGTTATTCCTTGGAGTCCAATTGGCTCATTTATAACATTTATAAGGTCAAAGTCCAAAATCAGTTCAATTAAGTCCGACAGTCAAACGTTTCACTATTAAAAGCGATGCAACCTAGTAATATCCAAATACTATCGCTAAATACATGTTGGTACGTATATGTGACGCAACCGTTGTATCTCAAACGGATTTATACCACTAGAAAGTCAATGAAATATAGTCTTTGGAACTGTCTCTATTTCTTTAGCGCGCGCTAACGGCTAGGATTGGTCCCACAGTAAAAACTGAATTTTTTATCTTAAATTTTAAATAAAGCGCTACCACAGAGCCTAGTGTACTCGCTGAATTCCAGCTAATATGTCGAAATAAGAAGAATGTTATTCCTTGGAGTCCAATTGGCACACTTATAACATTTATAAGGTCAAAGTCCAGAATCAGTTCAATTAATTCCCACAGTCAATCGTTTCACTGTTAAAAGCGACACAACTTAGTAATATCGGAAGAAAATCACTAAATACATGTTGGTACGAATATGTGACCCAACCGTTGTAACTCATACGGACTGACAGCTTTAGAAAGTCAGTGAGATGTAGTATTTGAAACGGTCTCTATTTCTTCAGCGCGCGCTAACGGCTAGGATTGGTCCCACAGCAAAAACTGATTTTTTTATATTAATTTTTAAATAAAGCGCTACCACACAGCCTAGTGTACTCGCTAAATTCCAGCAATCATGTCGAATTAAGAAGAATGTTATTCCTTGGAGTCCAATTGGCTCATTTATAACATTTATAAGGTCAAAGTCCAGAATCAGATCAATTAAGTCCCACAGTGAATCGTTTTACTGCTAAAAGTGATACAACTTAGTAATATCGGAAGAAAATCACTAAATACATGTTGGTACGATTATGTGACGCAACCTTTGTAACTCAGACGGATTGACACCGTTAGAAAGCCAATGAAATGTAGTTTTTGAAACTGTCTCTATTTCTTCAGCGCGAACTAACGGCTAGAATTGGTCCCACAGTAAGAAATGGTTATTTATCTAAATTTTTAATAAAGCGCTACCACTGCGCCCAGTGTAATCGCTGAGTTTCAGCAATCATATTAAATTCAGAAGAATGTTATTCCTTGTAGTCAAACTGGCTCATTTATCACATTTATAAGGTCAAAGTCCAAAATCAGTTCAATTAAGTCCGACAGTCAAACGTTTCACTGTTAAAAGCGATGCAACCTAGTAATATCCGAATACTATCGCAAAATACATGTTGGTACGAATATGTGACGCAACCGTTGCATCTCAAACGGATTTATACCGCTAGAAAGCCAAGGAAATGTAGTCTTTGGACCTGTTCCTATTTATACAGCGCGAAATAACGGCTAGAATTGGTTACACAGTAAAAAATGACTTATTGATCTAAATTTTTAATTAAAGCGCTACCACAGAGCCTAGTGTACTCGCTGAATTCCAGCAATCATGTCAAATTAAGAAGAATGTTATTCTTTGGAGTGCAATTCGCTCATTTATCACACTTATAAGGTCACAGTACAGAATCAGTTCAATTAAGTCCCACAGTCATTCGTTTCACTGTTGAAAGCGATACAACTTAGTTAGATCGGAAGAAAATCACTAAATACATGTTGGTACGAATATGTGACCCAACCGTTGTAACTCAAACGGACTGACACCATTAGAATGTCAGTGAAATGTAGTATTTGAAACGGTCTCTATTTCTTCAGCGCGCGCTAACGGCTAGGATTTGTCCAACAGTAAAAACTGAATTTTTTATCTTAATTTTTAAATAAAGCGCTACCACAGAGCCTAGTGTACTTGCTGAATTCCAGCAATCATGTCGAATTAAGAAGAATGTTATTCCTTGGAGTCCAATTGGCCCATGTATAACATTTATAAGGTCAAAGTCCAGAATCAGTTCAATTAAGTCCCACAGTCATTCGTTTCACTGTTAAAAGCGATACAACTTAGTTAGATCGGAAGAAAATCACTAAATACATGTTGGTACGAATATGTGACCCAACCGTTGTAACTCAAACGGACTGACACCGGTAGAAAGTCAGTGAAATGTAGTATTTGAAACTGTCTCTATTTCTTCAGGGCGAAATAAAGGCTAGGATTGGCTCCACAGTAAAAAATGACTTATCTAAATTTTTAATTAAAGCGCTACCACAGACACTAGTGTACTCGCTGAATTCCAGCACTCATGTCGAATTAAGAAGAATGTTATTCCTTGGAGTGCAATTCGCTCATTTATCACACTTATAATGTCACAGTCCAGAATCAGTTCAATTAAGTCCCACAGTCATTCATTTCACTGTTAAAAGCGATACAACTTAGTAATATCGGAAAACAATCACTAAATACATGTTGGTACGAATATGTGACGCAACCGTTGTAACTCAAACGGATTGACACCGTTCGAGAGTCAATGAAATGTAGTTTTTGAAACTGTCTCTATTTCTTCAGCGCGCGCTAACGGCTAGGATTGGTCCTACAGTAAAAACTGAATTTTTTATCTTAATTTTTAAATAAAGCGCTACCACAGAGCCTAGTGTACTCGCTAAATTCCAGCAATCATGTCGAATTAAGAAGAATGTTTTTCCTTGGAGTCCAATTGGCTCATTTATAACATTTATAAGGTCAAAGTCCAGAAGCAGATCAATTAAGTCCCACAGTGAATCGTTTTACTGCTAAAAGTGATACAACTTAGTAATATCGGAAGAAAATCACTAAATACATGTTGGTACGATTATGTGACGCAACCTTTGTAACTCAAACGGATTGACACCGTTAGAAAGCCAATGAAATGTAGTTTTTGAAACTGTCTCTATTTCTTCAGCGCGAACTAACGGCTAGAATTGGTCCCACAGTAAAACATGGCTTATTTATCTTAATTTTTTAATAAAGCGCTACCACTGCGCCCAGTGTAATCGCTGAGTTTCAGCAATCATATTAAACTCAGAAGAATGTTATTCCTTGTAGTCAAACTGGCTCATTTATCACATTTATAAGGTCAAAGTCCAAAATCAGTTCAATTAAGTCCGACAGTCAAACAATTCACTGTTAAAAGCGATGCAACCTAGTAATATCCGAATACTATCGCAAAATACATGTTGGTACGAATATGTGACGCAACCGTTGCATCTCAATTGGATTTATACCGCTAGAAAGCCAATGAAATGTAGTCTTTGGACCTGTTCCTATTTATACAGCGCGAAATAACGGCTAGAATTGGTCACACAGTAAAAAATGACTTATTTATCTAAATTTTTAATTAAAGCGCTACCACAGAGCCTAGTGTACTCGCTGAATTCCAGCAATCATGTCAAATTAAGAAGAATGTTATTCTTTGGAGTGCAATTCGCTCATTTATCACACTTATAAGGTCACAGTCCAGAATCAGTTCAATTAAGTCCCACAGTCATTCGTTTCACTGTTAAAAGCGATACAACTTAGTTAGATCGGAAGAAAATCACTAAATACATGTTGGTACGAATATGTGACCCAACCGTTGTAACTCAAACGGACTGACACCATTAGAATGTCAGTGAAATGTAGTATTTGAAACGGTCTCTATTTCTTCAGCGCGCGCTAACGGCTAGGATTTGTCCAACAGTAAAAACTGAATTTTTTATCTTAATTTTTAAATAAAGCGCTACCACAGAGCCTAGTGTACTTGCTGAATTCCAGCAATCATGTCGAATTAAGAAGAATGTTATTCCTTGGAGTCCAATTGGCCCATGTATAACATTTATAAGGTCAAAGTCCAGAATCAGTTCAATTAAGTCCCACAGTCATTCGTTTCACTGTTAAAAGCGATACAACTTAGTTAGATCGGAAGAAAATCACTAAATACATGTTGGTACGAATATGTGACCCAACCGTTGTAACTCAAACGGACTGACACCGGTAGAAAATCAGTGAAATGTAGTATTTGAAACTGTCTCTATTTCTTCAGGGCGAAATAAAGGCTAGGATTGGCTCCACAGTAAAAAATGAATTATTTATCTAAATTTTTAATTAAAGCGCTACCACAGAGACTAGTGTACTCGCTGAATTCCAGCACTCATGTCGAATTAAGAAGAATGTTATTCCTTGGAGTGCAATTCGCTCATTTATCACTCTTATAATGTCACAGTCCAGAATCAGTTCAATTAAGTCCCACAGTCATTCATTTCACTGTTAAAAGCGATACAACTTAGTAATATCGGAAGAAAATCACTAAATACATGTTGGTGCGATTATGTGACGCAACCTTTGTAACTCAAACGGATTGACACCGTTAGAAAGCCAATGAAATGTAGTTTTTGAAACTGTCTCTATTTCTTCAGCGCGCGCTAACGGCTAGGATTGGTCGTACAGTAAAAACTGAATTTTTTATCTTAATTTTTAAAAAAAGCGCTACCACAGAGCCTAGTGTACTCGCTGAATTCCAGCTATCATGTCAAATTAAGAAGAATGTTATTCCTTGGAGTCCAATTGGCTCATTTATAACATTTATAAGGTCAAAGTCCATAATCAGTTCAATTAAATCCCACAGTCAATCGTTTCACTGTTAAAAGCGATACAACTTAGTAATATCGGAAAAATATCACTAAATACATGTTGGTACGAACATGTGACGCAACCGTTGTATCTCAAACGGATTTATACCGCTAGAAAGTCAATGAAATGTAGTCTTTGAAACTGTTCTTATTTATTCAGCGCGTGCTAACGGCCAGGATTGGTCCCACAGTAAGAAAAGACTTATTTATCTAAATTTTTAAATAAAGCGCTACCACAGAGCCTAGTGTTCTCGCTGAATTCCAGCTATCATGTCAAATTAAGAAAAATGTTATTCCTTGGTGTCCAATTGGCTCATTTATAACATTTATAAGTTCAAAGTCCAGAATCAGTTCAATTAAATCCCACAGTCAACCGTTTCACTGTTAAAAGCGATACAACTTAGTAATATCGGAAAAATATCACTAAATACATGTTGGTACGAATATGTGACGCAACCGTTGTATCTCAAACGGATTTATACCGCTAGAAAGTCAATGAAATGTAGTCTTTGGATCTGTTCCTATTGATTCAGCGCGTGCTAACGGCCAGGATTGGTCCCACAGTAAGAAAAGACTTATTTATCTAAATTTTTAAATAAAGCGCTACCACAGAGCCTAATGTAATCGCTGAATTCCAGCAATCATGTCAAATTAAGAAGAATGTTATTCCTTGGAGACCAATTGGCTCATTTATCACATTTATAAGGTCACATTCCAGAATCAGTTCAATTAAGTCCCACAGTCATTCGTTTCACTGTTAAAAGCGATACAACTTAGTTAGATCGGAAGAAAATCACTAAATACATGTTGGTACGAATATGTGACCCAACCGTTGTAACTCAAACGGACTGACACCGTTAGAATGTCAGTGAAATGTAGTATTTGAAACTGTACCTATTTCTTCAGCACGCGCTAAATTCTAGGATTGGTCCAACAGTAAAAACTGAATTCCTTGGAGTCCAATTGGCCCATGTATAATATTTATAAGGTCAAAGTCCAGAATCAGATCAATTAAGTCCCACAGTGAATCGTTTTACTGCTAAAAGTGATACAACTTAGTAATATCGGAAGAAAATCACTAAATACATGTTGGTACGATTATGTGACGCAACCTTTGTAACTCAGACGGATTGACACCGTTAGAAAGCCAATGAAATGTAGTTTTTGAAACTGTCTCTATTTCTTCAGCGCGAACTAACGGCTAGAATTGGTCCCACAGTAAGAAATGGTTATTTATCTAAATTTTTAATAAAGCGCTACCACTGCGCCCAGTGTAATCGCTGAGTTTCAGCAATCATATTAAATTCAGAAGAATGTTATTCCTTG